>NC_052146.1:20320304-20920304 GCF_902713615.1 Scyliorhinus canicula | reverse complement strand
CCTTTTCCCTCGGACCCTTGCAGATTGATTATTTGAATAGAAACATCCAATGCCCTCTTAGATACCTTGATTAAATCAGCCTCCGCTTTACTTCCAAGCAATGCATTTCAGACTCAAGCCACTTGTGTGAAAATGTTTTTTCTCACATCACATTTGTTTATTTTACAAATCACTTTATCTGTGCCCTCTCATTCTTGATCCTTTTACGACCAAGAACAGTTTCTCCCTATCTACTCTGTCTAGGCCCATCATGATTTTGAACAGATTTGATAAATAAATATAGTGGAGGGGAATTTCTGGCCTTTGGAGCAGTCCTTTCTTTCAATTTCACTCTGCCCGCCATATGTAAAAGTCATGTAGAATAGCTAGTAGATAAAGATTTCCTTAGGGACAAGATTCCTCTCTCAGACTTTTGCCTCATCTTTTGTGATAGGGAAATGTTATTTTAAATCAACACCAGAATGTGCATTGGTCTCAAATTTCTATCATCCATCCCCAATCTTCCAACCAGACATTCAAAGGAACCAATACGGCTTTAACTGTTTAACTTGAGGAAAGAGCAGTTTCCGTACCAGCCTCCCCGAACAGGCGCCATAATGTGGCGACTAGGGGCTTTTCACAGTAACTTCATTCGAAACCTACATGTGACAATAAGCGATTTTCATATCATTTCATTTCTTCTAACCTTGCCTCAAGAGGTGTTCCAAAAAAAAAAGTAATGTTGGCCACAAAACCTCCAGCCAAGTAGGGTTTTAAATGAACTACTCATCTCCCTCAGGGCAGATTGAACACGCCCTTACTGCAATAACTTACCTGAACGGAAAGGGGGCCCGTTTATTTACGCAATGGATATTTTCAGCTCAGAAAATTCGATCTTTAAGACGGTCCTAGCATCCAAGTAATAATTTCGTTTGTAAACAGGCTCACAGGAGGCTGTTACTGCGAAGTTGAAATCCTTTCCAATGGTGATCACACATTGGTTAGGTGAAGCCTTGCCCACTGCTAACGGTGGCATCTACCTACCCACCTGTTTCAGTTCTTTCTCGGCTTCTCTGTACCGATTGTGCCAGACCAACAGGTGAAGGTGGTACCTGCTCCTCATGTCCTCCAATGAACACATCCTAGTCCTTCAACTTCACCGGCCCCTCATCCCCTCAAAGTGAGTCAGCGACGGCGGGATGGAAGGGGAAGAGAGAGAAACCAAAACAAAACTTCCCGACAACCAATATTTTAAAAAAACTTTACAGGAAGAGAGACACCCAAAAGGAAATGCAATGAGCCCGATCTGGAGGTAAAGGCACGCCGCCGGCTCTTTAAACCACTCCGCCCTTCCTTTTTCTGCTGTTCCTGGCGGAAGAGTCCCAATTACAGCTCCCCCGAGGCGACGCTGAAACTTTGTTTCATTTTCCTGGGCTGGGTAACCATTTGGGGAGCAGCAGCATCCCCTCCTCCCCCACTGCACTGTGGCTCGCCCCAAACTCAAGTGGCATGTGTTGCCGGCAGGTAAACACTGCTGATAGACACCCTCTCCACAACATGGAAAAGGAGACGCGTGCACGCTCCGTTCACTTAATGTTGGACGTATTACAATATTATTACCACCTGGAGGTCAGGGGTTACCTATGAAACACTTTTTCTCTCAGGAAACACGTTTAATGATTTCAGGTCCCCCCCAACGCTTCGGATTGGATTCGTCGGCTGGCGCATGCGCTGCCGCGGGAGGTCCTCCAAGATCCCAGGATGCCATTCGGCGACTCCCAGCCGCTCGAGCCCGAAGGGGGAGTCTGACAGGAACTGCCGCCCAGCGCTAACTTGGTACCGATGGCAGCCGGCCGTCAGGATTAAAACCGACTGAACTTCAGCCTTTTAACTTTTTTTTTTGTGTACGACGGACAAATTAAAGATCTACACCGCAAGATAGAATTGATCAACTGCCTCTGTCCATGTCGAAAAGGTTGAGGAGTAACGACATCTGCGCCGACTGCAGCGTCCCCGGTAAGTCCGGCGCTGGCTGCCGCCGGGTGGGAGAGACAGAGGAAGGGCCCTTTTAAATAAAAATAAAACTGAGGTTTATTATGCCGAGAACCGGGTGGAGAGGAAATGAAGGCGAGCCCCGGTCCCCTATTAATGTAGCGCGCAGACACACACACAGAGGAAGTGAGAGAGCCTAAAGATGCATGAAAGCTATACAGCCCATCCAGGATACAGTCAGGAAACATGTCCAGCGTCTGGTCGCCCTCTTCCCCCTCTCTTTTTGCAAAGACGAGTGATTTTTAGCCAACCATTCGTAGCACCCGCTTCCTCGAGCTTCTCGCCTCCATCCCACTCTGCACGACTCGGGCTTCAGCTGTTGACTGCTTATCCCCCCCATATCAAATGCAAGGGTTGTCAAGGTGGGTGTCCCTGACTGTAGATGTGTGCAGAGTGTGCTCTGAACAGCCGCTTGAACATTCTGCACTTGAGATCCCTCTCATGGTATTGACTGACTATTATGTCGCTCACTGCTGCACATTAATAAAATGCACTTTCTGTAAGTGCTTTCCATCATGTATCGGGTGGCTTTGGAAGTTAAGGGATTCATGCAAGTGTACCAGTATTTACAGGATTCCCATGAAAAATAAGTACTGTGGAGCAGACTCGACGGGCGGATTGGCCCACTTCTGTCCGTATGTCTTGTGGTCTAAATGTATTCTGCCTTTATGCAAAGAGTAATAAACTTTTATATTAATTACAAGTGCAAAATGATGTAGATTACATCACTTGCGAATTAATTATGATAATGCACTTCTGTTTTCTCTTCAAAGCAATGACAGTTTGTTAATTTTTCTTGATATTTTAATTGCTAATTAATATTTTTGTCAAGTCTTTAAAATCGAAGATATAAAAGTAAAATGCGGGAAAAATTCAGCTAGTCTGGCAGCATCTGTGGAGAGAGAAACAGAGCTAATGTTTTGACTCAATGACTTGAGTCATATGGACTTAAAACATTAACTCTGTTTCCCTCTCTGTAGATGCTGAGCTTTCCCAGCATTTTATGTTTATATTTAAGATTTCCAGCATCTGAATTATTTTGCTTTTATTTAAAATCACAAATTGTTCAGCAAGGGGCTGTTTAGCACAATGCTAAATTGCTGGCTTTGAAAGCAGGCCAGCAGCATGGTTCAATTCCTGTAACAGCCTCCCCGAACAGGCGTCGGAATGTGGCGACTAGGGGCTTTTCACAGTAACTTCATTTGAAGCCTACTCGTGACAATAAGCAATTTTCAAAGTAAGTTGCAGTGTAACTTGTATCTTTCAACTTGCAGCAGAACTGAGTAATGAGACAGTTAAATCAATTTATGAAGTTACATAATATAAGTTGACATTTGTGTTTGTTCCAGTTCTTATCTCCTCCACTTCTACTTTTCCATTGTTGCTAAATTATCAGACTTCTTGAGTGACTGATGAAATTTTCTCCAGCATAGACAAAAATGAAATGATTTTCTTTGGTCCCTGTTACAAATTCTGTTCCCTTACTACCGACAGCATCCCTTTCTCTGGAAACATTCTGAATCTGAACCAGACTATTCATAATCTTGGTGTCATGTTTGACTCCAAATTAAGTTTCTAACTACATTTGTTGCACCCTCACTAAGTCTGCCTATCCACCTCTGTAACATCACAAACTTCTGCCCTGCCTTTGCTCATCTGCTGCTGAAACCATCAAGCATGCATTTGTTACCTCAAGACTTGACTATTTCAGTGAACCCCCAGCCAGCCTTCTACGTTCTATCCTCGCTAAGAGATCGTCTACACCTTTGCTGTTCTTAAACATGCTCTGTCTTATTCATCTTTCACTTCTGTGCTTGCTGACCATCATCGGCTCCCAATCGAGCAACATTCAATTTTAATATTTTCATCCTTGTTTTCAAATCTCTTGCCCCACCCTATCACCGTAATCTCCTCCAGCCCCACAACTCGGGTATCTGCATCATTAAAGTCTGGCCTCTTAAGCATTCCAATTTTAATTGCTCCACTATTGATGTCTGTGGCTTCAGCTGCTTTGGAACCAAAGCTTTGGAATTCCTTCCTTAAACCTCTCTACCTCCCTTTCCTCTTTTAAGGCACGCCTCAAAACCTACCTATTTGAGCAAACTATTGACCATTTGTCCAAATATCTCATTGTGTTGTTCGGTATCAAACTTTATTTTTATAATGCTACTGTGAAGCACCTTGGGGCATTTCATTACTTTAAAATGATTATTTAAGTACCAGTAATTGTTCTATAATTGCCATTTCAAATCTCATGATTAAAAGAGATTGAACGAGGATGGCACAGTCGTCAGCACTGCTATTTCACAGAGACCCGGGTTCAGTTCTGGCTTTGGGAGACTGTCTGTGTGGCGTTTGTACGTTCTCCCTGTGTCTGCGTGGGTTTCCTTCCACAGTCCAGATTAGGTGCATTGGCCATGCTAAATTTCTCCTTAGTGTGCAGGTTTGGTTACAGGGTTACGGATATGAGGGAGTGGACATAGATATGGTGCTCTTTTGGAGGGTCGGTGCAGACTCGATGGGCCAAATGGCCTCCTGCACTGTAGAGATTCTATTCTGAAAAATAAATGAAAAAGAAACAGAAGGTAAAGGAGGAAGATGGGTTAATATTGAGTGAGATCCTTTATGTGTTGTATTTTAAATGAAGTACTTCTATTTTGTTTAATAATTAGAAACTGTTCATGTGGCTACTTTAATTCTACATTTAAGAAACTTGTAATCTATTTTTGTAATGCACCACCGCTGGTTGCTGTGTATTTTTAATAGTCCAGTAATATTTGAATGTGGTTGTAATCAGTGCAGAAGCCTTTTGATCTGAAAATAATTAAGTTATTTTTAAGACTTCTGGTGCTGGTGAATGTGGGTAAGCTGTCAAATGATTGGGAGAGAAAATCAGTTCCTGGGCAGCCTAAAAGGTTTGCAGTACTGCTGTTGGGAAAGGGCATGAACTAGAACCATAGCACAGAACCATAGAATTCCTACAGAAGGATGCCATTCGATCCATCAAGTCTTCACCGACCTACTGAAAGATCACCTTACTTAAGCTGACCCACTCGTCCTATCCCCGTAATCCCACCTGCACATCTTTGGACACTAAGGGGCAGTTTAGCATGGCCAATCCACCTAACCTGTGCATCTTTGGACTGTGTGAGGAAACGGGAGACCGGAGCACCCAGAGGAAATCCACGTAGACACGGGGAGGAAATGCAAACTCCACGCCATCACGCAAGGCCGGAATTGAACCCGAATCCCTGGTGCTGAGGTAGCAGTGCTATCCATCATGCCAAACTAAATGTTTACTTCCCAGGTAAAGGTTGAATGTATCTGCCAGCTTGGAGTTAACTACCAGCAGATAAAATGGCCAACTGAATATTCCAATATTTCTATTTGCCTTTGCAGTATGTATAACTGTTGAGATATACTCAGTTGGCAAGTTTTGCCTTGAGGATAAGAAAGTCTTGAAAGAAAGAATTATATTTGTATAGTATTTTTCATGACCACCAGCTGTTTCGAAGTGCTTCACACAAAAGGAACAGTGTAGCCACTGTTGTAATGTAGGAAATGTGGTAGCCATTTTGCTCTTTCAAAGCACTTCTTAAATTTCTTCAAGGGATATGCATACACTGACCAGAAATAGTAATACAGTCCCAAGTCAGGATGTTGAGTAACTCAGGGAAATTTGCACGTGTTGCTGTTCCCATGTCCTGTTGGGTAATGGCAAAACACTATTGTTTTTCTGGTAGGTACAATTAGACTGTGTGCTACATGGCCACATATACAAATTAAGTGCTGTTTTTGAGCATTATCTACATCGCTACAAGCACAAAACATAACTGGTGTTCTTGCACTACTTTGAACTGGAAAAAAAAATGAACAGTTTACATCAGTAAGTTCACTTCAAAAAGGGTATAAACAGACTCATGGCATGTATTAGCTTGCAACTGTTGATGACATTTCAGATGAAATCTTTCCTTTATTAGAATTTAGTTTCTGCAAAACTCATGCACTGCCAAAAGCATAGCAGAAACCATTGTTGATTTTTGTCAGACAGTGAAGTCATTGACAGAAGTTGAGGATGATGTAATCCTCTGCAACATGTCTGTATGAGCGATCACTGTTCTGTCTAGAGAAGTTTAAAGAGGTGACTAAATGTACTTTTTCATGATCATGGCTTATTGTCTCCGAGGCTCCACTTGCTTAGTAGAGTTGCCTCTTAGCCAGGATTCCTGGCAGAAATGCGTCCACCTGGCTAAATTATCAATTAGTCCCTTGAGCAAGAGATTATTAAAAATAGATATAAAGATTTTTACAGATAAGGCTTTAAGTTCATAGATTAGGGGCAGCAGGGTAGCATGGTGGTTAGCATAAATGCTTCACAGCTCCAGGGTCCCGGGTTCGATTCCTGGCTGGGTCACTGTCTGTGTGGAGTCTGCACGTCCTCCCCCTGTGTGCGTGGGTTTCCTCCGGGTGCTCCGGTTTCCTCCCACAGTCCAAAGATGTGCGGGTTAGGTGGATTGGCCATGCTAAATTGCCCGTAGTGTCCTAATAAAAAAGTAAGGTTAAGGGGGGGGTTGTTGGGTTACGGGTATAGGGTGGATACATGGGTTTGAGTAGGGTGATCATGGCTCGGCACAACATTGAGGGCCGAAGGGCCTGTTCTGTGCTGTACTGTTCTATGTTCTATGTATCATAGAATTTACAGTGCAGAAGGAGGCCACTTGGCCCATCGAGTCTGCACCGGATCCTGGAAAGAGCACCTTACCCAAGGTCAACACCTCCACCTTATCCCCATAACCCAACAACCCCACCCAACACTAAGGGCAATTTTGGACACGAAGGGCAATTTATCATGGCCAATCCACCTAACCTGCGCATCTTTGGACTGTGGGAGGAAACCGGAGCACCCGGAGGAAACCCACGCACACACGGGGAGGATGTGCAGACTCCGCACAGACAGTGACCCAAGCTGGAATCAAACCTGGGACCCTGGAGCTGTGAAGCAATTGTGCTATCCACAATGCTACCGTGCTGCCAATGAAACCGTGCTGAATGAAATTAAGTTATTATTTAGTTACCTGCTCTCCACCTTCCTTTAGTCCTAATACAAGGTTAGAGTATAAACATGGAAGGAGATCAAGGCTTACATGGTAGGGTGGAAATGGTAAGCTTGCAAAATTGGAAATAATTTTATGTCCTGCTTTTAAGACGTTGCTGAACACACAATGTTTATGGCATATTTGAGGCCCTGGCTTGGAGATCTGGAATTTTGCTTCATTTCAAATCCATTACTAATTTAGAAACTGACAAGACTTCCAAACCCTTTTTCAAATCAGTCCAATAAACTGATATGTTTATGTGCGAATGAAATTGATTTCCTCTGTTTCCCATCCCTGTTCTCTTCCATGTTCCTCAAATGGGCTGGAACTCAGTTCTGTGAACCACCAGTGGTGTTCCAGGACCTTAATCAAGTGACCTATGGAATTAGCCCATGCCCCGTGAAGAGCTCTGGCTGGTCTGATACCCCGAAGACCACCACCAGTGGACACTGATCCACCATCACTCCCATGACCCTAGACATTGCCTCAAAGAAAGACATCCGGTACCCGACAAGTCTGGGGCACACCCAGAACATGTGGGCGTGGTTGGCCGGCTTCCCTGGCACCAAACACATTTGTCCTCCATCTCTGGGAGGAACCCACTCATTCATGTTCTTCTTAGGTGAGTCCTGTGTACCAACTTTAGTTGCGTTAGGCTAAGCTGTGCGCATGTGGAGGTGACGTTTGCAATCAGCGCCCCACTCACAACGAAGAAGGCGATCCGGAAATAGGCCCCATGCACACGGGAGAAGCACGAAAATTCCCTGGCCCTCGGCCTCGCAAACCTCCATGGATCCACCCCTCCCACCTGGTCCACAAACCCCCCCAACACCCGAGCCGCCGCAAGCCTCCCACCCGTCCTGGAACTGGATCGATCCAGTGGCAGATCCAGCACCGTGTTGAAATCCCCCCCCATTATCAGACCCCCCGCCTCCAGATCTGGAATCCGGCCCAACATACACCGCACGAAACCCGCATCGTCCCAACCCGGGGTGCACACAATAACCAGCACCACCCGCTCCCCTTGCAGCCTGCCACTCACCATCGCATACCTCCTGCCACCACATTCAACACCTCAAACGACACCCTCTTCCCCACCAGGATCGCCACCCCCCCGATTTTTTGCATCCAGCCCCGAATGAAACACTTGGCTCACCCATCCCTTCCTCAATCTAACCTGATCCGCCACCCTCAGCTGCGTATCCTGAAACATGGCCACATCCGCCCTCAGCCCCTTTAGGTGCGCAAACACTCGGGCCCGTTTGACCGGCCCATTCAGTCCCCTCACATTACAGGTGATCAGCCGGATCAGGGGACTGCCCGCCCACCTCCCCCGTTGACCAGCCATCACCCCTCCGCAATCCACCACGTGCCCGCGCCCCCCGCTCAGCCTGCCCCCCCCCACAGCGACAGACCCCCATCCTGACCCCCCCCCACCCCCCACGCTCCAGCTCCGCCCTGGCCACTCCAGCAGCAACCCGGTAACCCCCCCTCCCACAAGCTAGGGCCCCCCCTAGCTGCGTAATCCCTTCCTGCGTAACGACTCCTGCTGACCCTGGCTGCTCCCGCCACCCCAATGACCCCCCCCCCCCCCCCCCCCCTCCCCCCCCCCCCCCCTCCCCCCAGTGCAACACAATCATCTCCCCAGTGCCGGCCCTGCCCACCGCACCTCTAGCGCGGGAAAAAAGCCTGCGCTTCCATCCCAAGCCCCGCCCCCGACCCAAAACTTGGGAAAAGACGGGCACATGACCCAACAGGACCGCGAACCCCACCCAAACTCTCAACCAGTGAACAAAATACAGACCCCAAACATGACAAAACACCCAAATAAACAGATAACAATCCCAAACAAGCAGAAAAAAAAGCAGAACAGCAAAAACAAATCATTCAACAGAACAGATAAAGCAAAAGGATACCCAGGAGGACAAAGCCTCCAGGCTGTATACAGCATTCCCCAGTCCTCAGTTCAAGTCCAGCTTCTCTGCCTGAACAAAAGTCCAGGCCTCCTCCGGGGAGTCAAAATATAGCTGGCGATCTTTATACGTGACCCACAGGCGTGCCGGCTGTAACAATCCAAACTTGACATCCTTCTTGTGGAGCACTGCCTTCGCCCGGTTAATGCCAGCCCTTCTCTTCGCTACCTCCGCACTCCAGTCCTGGTATATCCTGACCTCCACATTCTCCCACTTGCTACTCCTCTCCTCCTTTGCCCAACGCAGCACACACTCGCGGTCGACAAAGCGGTGAAAACGGATCAGCACCGCCCGAGGCGGCTCGTTTGGCCTGGGCTTCCTCAGCAGCACCCGATGGGCACCCTCCAGCTCCAAAGGTCCCTGGAACGACCTCTCACCCATTAGCGTGTTGAGCATCATGGCCACATAGGCCCCCAAATCTGAACCTTTCAGCCCCTCTGGGAGGCCCAATATCCACAGCTTCTTCCGACGGGCCCGGTTCTCCATCTCCTCCATCCTCGCTGACCACTTCTTATGGAGCGCCTTGTGCGACTCCACCTTCACTGCCAGGCCCAGGAGTTCGTATTCGCCCTCCGAGGCCTTTTGCCGAAGCTCTCGGATCTCCGCACCCTGAGCCATCTGGGTCGCCATGAGCTTGTCCAAGGAGGCCTTAAACGGCTCCAGAATCTCTGCCTTCAGCTCCTTAAAGGAGCGCTGAAGCCGCTCCTGCTGCTCTCGCGCCCACTGCTGCCACGCTGCTGCTGCTTCTTCCCCGCCCTCCGCCATCTTGCTTCTTCTGCCTCGCTCCTTTCTCTGCTCCAAAGCTGATTTTTTTGACCGCTCCACTCCTAGTCCAGGCCATCCACCGGCGGAGAATCTTAGAGAGAGTGTTCCCACTCGGGGGAAAAGTCCAACCAGCACCGTACGGGCCCTTAAAAGAGCCCAAAAGACCGAAAAAAGTGGGAGCTACCGAACGTGCGGCTTAGCTCCGCATCACCGTAACCAGAAGTCACTGTTTTCGAAGGAGAATTAAATTTTTTTTTTCAGTATTTTAATTGAGCTATTGTGAAAATTCTGTCTCTTTACTCTGATATTTGCGACCCGTGAGAATGTGTATGCTTGGTCTGTGAATGTTAATATTTCTCTGCTACGATTTATCTTCTGAGAAAGTAACCTTGGGTTTATAATCTGGAATTTTAGAATAGGCTCCAGAAGGATTTTTACTTAACTGCAGAAGCCAGGTATTTCTAAGACACCTAATATAGGAAAAAAAAAAATCGCTGTTTAAGCGCAAAAACTAATTCCCAGTTTTAAAATGAAAGAAAACACAGGTGGTATTCTCCGCTAAGGCCAAAAATCGCGGAGGCCGTCGTGAACTCAGCCGTGGTTCACGACGGCCTCGGGGCCTGCTCCCCGCACCTAATTCACCCCCACCCGGGGAGATAGGAGTGGGCCCCCGTCGTTCTCGGCCGCCAGAAATTACGTGCGAAAGGCGCTTTTCATGATGTCATCCGCGTATGCGCGGGTTGCCGGTTCCAACCCGCGCATGCTCGGAAGACATCACCGCGCAGACGGCACGAACCCGCGCATGCGCGGTGCCGTCTTTCTCCACCGCCGCCCGGCAAGACATGGCGGCTTGATCTTGCCGGGCGGCGGAGGGGAAAGAGTGCGTCCGTCTTTGACGCTGGCCCGACGATCGGTGGCAACCGATCGCGGGCCTGTCCACTCTGGAGCACAGTCGTGGTGCTCCCATCCAAATCGGGCCCCTAGATGCCCCAAACGGGCATCTGGCGCCCGTTTCACGAATGCAACGACCAGGTGTGGTTGCTGCTGTGGTGAAATGGGCGTGAAGGGCCAGCCGCTCGGCCCATTGGGTTCGGAAGTTCGCCGTGAAAAACGGCGATGGCCGATTTTTCCAAGGGCGGGGGGAGAATCGCGGGGGCGCCAGGCCCTCCTGCGATTCTCCCAGGCCGCGTGGGGCGCGGAGAATTCCGCCCCATATATTTTGCAATTTTCATTGTCGTAATTTTAAAAGTAACAGAGAAGTCTGATAAGACAACTAGTTCTCATTACATTTCTCCAAGGACAAGGGCTGAATCCATGGCAACGAGGTGGTAGGAGTGAAGGATTCTATGGTTCTCACGCCGTTCGAGATTAGGGTGAATTAAATCCCATGATTTATACACATTTTAGACTGTGTTACCTTGTTTTTAATAAACGGACAGTTAGAACATCAAATAAAATATATATATTTGATTCCAACATTCTCAAAACAACAATTCTATTACAGTAGTCAGGTCAGCATTAGACCAGTTTTTGCTGGCTTTGATAAAGCACAATATCGCATTCTTTAACATGCAAAAGTAAGCAGCCAGGCAACAATTAGAAGTAATGTTACATATTGAAGATGGACAGCTTGCCATCAAATCAAATGTGTTTGAGTCTAACTCAAACCAATTAGGATTATATTGGGGTGTGATCAGATCGCTTGGGACAGATATGAAATAGTATACCATGGACGATTTTGCCACCATTTTAGAGAGAGAGTTAGGTTTGGTTAGGTTAGAGAGGGTTAGAGAAAGAGCCAGAGACAGAGAGAGGGACTGATAGAGACAGCGAAAGTTGAGAGAGCAAAAGAGAGCGAGTCCGGGAGAGACGGAGAGGTAGGTAGATAAAGAGAAAGAGCGACAAGAGTTCCAAAGACAGACAGAGTTATGAAGAGAGGGAGGGAGAGAGATAGACAGAGAGAGAGAAAAAGAGTTTTAGGCATCTATACTTTGATCTGAACTATTCACTGTCTCTCTGTATTCATATTTCATTTTCAGACTTTAACTTCAGACTTTGACTTGACTTTCAAGTTGTAATCAATAGAAGACAAATAAAACAATTCTTATTTGCACCTGACAAGTTTTAACTTGACCAAACTTTAATTCCATTTCCCATCAAGCTCTGATTCTAACTTGAGCCAAACTCTCACATCATCAACCCTTATTGTCACTTCCTCAAAGAATTCAATCAAATTTGTGAGGCAGGACCTTCGCTTAACAAATCCATGCTAACGATTCCTGACTATTCCATGACTTTCCATATTTCTCAGGATTGATTCTATTAATTTGGCCACCACTGACGTAAGATTAACTGGCCTATAATTCCTCAGTATTTTCTTTGATCCCTTTTTAAACCGTGGTACCATGTTTGCATTTTTGCAGTCCTCAAGTTCCTCCCCTGTGTCTAGTGAGGGTTGGAAAATCATTCTCCGAACATCTGCTATCTCCTCCCTGACCTCATTCAGTAGCCTCGGAAAGAATCTATCTGGCACTGGCGACTTATCAACTTTCAAGGATTTCAGTCCTTCAATTACTTCCTCTTTATGGTAAGAAGTCTTATAACATCAGGTTAAAGTCCAATAGGTTTGTTTCGAATCACTAGCTTTTGGAGCACTGCTCCTTCCTCAGGTTAATGAAGAGGTAAATTCCAGAAACATATATATAGACAAAGTCAAAGATGCAAGATGATACTTTGAATGCGAGTATTTGTAGGTAATTAGGTTTTTACAGATCCAGAGAGGGGGATAATCCCAGATTAAAGAGGTGTGAATTGTCTCAAGCCAGGACAGTTGGTAGGATTTTGCAAGCCCAGGCCAGATGGTGGTGGGTGAATGTAATGCGACATGAATCCATATATATATATATTATATATATATATATATATATATATATGTTTCTGGAACCTACCTCTTCATTCACCTGAGGAAGGAGCAGTGCTCTGAAAGCTCGTGATTCGCAACTTTAACCTGGACTTTAACCTGGTGTCATAAGACTTTTTACTGTGCTCACCCCAGTCCAACACTGGCATCTCCACATCATTCCTCTTTCTGATTATCCCATCCAGTATCTGTGTTCCTCCTGCATCATCCATTTCCTTTGTAAACACGGAGACATTTTATTCATTTAAAGTCTTTCCCACAGCCTCTGCGTCTACATGCAAGTTCCCTTCTTCATCTCTGATAAGTCCCACCTTTTCCTGAACTAAACTTTTGCTATTAATATTTGGTAAAACATCCTTGGGTTTTCTTTAACTTTACTTGCTAATCCTTTTTTTTCATGCCCTCTCTTTGATTTCCTTAGATTCTTTTAGATTTCTATACTTTCTATACTCCTCTAGGCTGTCTGCAGTGCTTAATTCTTTATGCCTGTCATACCCATTCTGTTTCTTTTGGTCTTTCCCAGTATTCCTCTAGACCAGGGGAGTCTAGATTTGGCAGTACCACTCTTTTATTTTTGGAGGGGCCATGTCTACTTTGTGCATTTAGGATATCTCCTTTTACTGCTTTCCACTGCTTTTCCACAGATTTATCCTCTAGCAATGCTGACCAGTCCACCTCAGCCTAGTCCCTTCTCGGTTCTACAAAATTTGCCTTCCCCCAAATCAAACTTTTTACTCCTGCTTTATCTCTGTCCTTTCCCACGGTAATGCTGAAGCTAACTGAATTGTGATCACTGTCCCTGATATGGTCACCAACTGTCACTTGACCCACTTGCCCTTTTTTGTTCCCCAAGACTAGGTCTAGAATTACATCTCCTTTTGTTGGGCTTGTCACTAATTGGGTGAAAAAAGTTTCCTGGACACACTGCATGAATCTTTCTCCCTCAATTCCCCTTATATTGTTTGATTATATGTGAGGTAATGGATTTTGGTAGGTCTAACATAGAGGGGAAATATACCGTAAATGGCAAAACTCTTAGGGATATAGAGAGTCAGAGAGATCTGGGCGAGTAGGTCCACAGATCTTTAAAAGTGGCAACACAAGTGGACAAGCTAGTCAAGAAAGCATACGGAATGCTTGCCTTCATTGGATGGGGCATCGAGTATAAAAACTGGCACGTCTTGCTGCAGTTGTATAGAACCTTGGTATGGCCGTACTTGGAATATTGCGCACAATTCTGATCGCCACACTACCGGAAGGATGTGGAGGCTTTGGAGAAGGCGCAGAGGAGGTTTACCAGGATGTTGCCTGGTCTGGAGGGTGTTAGCTATGCGGAGAGCCTGAATAGACTCAGACTGTTTTCATTAGAACGGCGGAGGTTGAGGGGTGACCTGATAGAGGTCTACAAGATATGAGGGGCATGCAGAGTGAATGGGCGGGCACTCTTTCCCAGGGTGGAGGGGTCAGTCACCAGGGGGCAAGGTTTAAGGCCGTGGGACAAAGTTTAGAGGAGATGTGCAAGGCAGATTTTTTTACACAGAGGGTGGTGAGTGCCTGGAACACGTTGTCAGGCGAAGATGTGGAAGCAGCTACATTAACAACGTTTAAAAGGCATCTTGACAAATACATGGATAAGATGGGTACAAAGGGATACATCAGTAGGAAGTGCTGAGGGTTTTGGCCAAGGTTGGTATCATGACCGGTCCAGACTTGGAGGGCGGAGGGCCTGTTCCTATGCTGTTTTGTTCTTTGATTCCTAGTTGATATTGGGCTAGTTTAAAAACTCCTATTATTATTGCCCTCTTATTCTTGCAGGTGGAAATTCACCGACATATTTACTCTTCTATCTCCCTTTCACAATTTGGGGGTTTGTGGTATGCACCCAGTAGTTTGACTGCCCCTTTTTTATTTCTAAGTTCAACCATAAAGCCCCTTTTGTTGACCCATTTAGTATATCCTCCCTTCTCACAACTGGAATTGATTCTTTAATCATTCGTACTACTTTTTTATCTCCCACCAGGTCCTGCCTGAAAACTCTGCATCCGGAGATATTGAACTGCCAATTTTGCACTTACTTTAGCCAGGTTTCCATTATAGCAATGACATCCTGCTGCCATGTGTCTTCCTGTACTCTTGGCTTGTCTACCATGCTTGTAATACTCTTTGCATCACTACATCACTAGCTGATGTTCTTCCTCTATTTTTATGATCTGAATTTGACCGATTGATCCAACTCTTGGGATCCATACCCCTACTACACACTAGTTTAAATACTCCCCTACAGAACTAGCAAACAATCCTGGGCAAAGAGTTTTGTCCCAGCTCTGCCTGGGTGCAACCCGTCCGATTTGTACAAGAGCCTGGAACCGGTCCCAGTGGCTCAAGAATCTGAATCCCTCCTGGCCGCACCATCTCTCCAGTCACGCATTCATCTGTTACCCTCCTATTCCTGCTCTCTCTAGTGCATGGAACTGGGAGTAATCCTGAGATTACTACATTTGAGGTCCTAACATTTCATTTATTTCCTAACTTCCTGTACTTGGGTTGCAGGTCCTCAACCCTTTGGTACCAATGACATTGGTAAACTGCGTGTACCACGACCACTGGCTGTTCACCTGCCCTCCCCAAAATTCCCTGCAGACGCTTGATAACATCCTGGATCCTGGCACCAGGGAGGCTACACAACATCCTTGATTCACGTTTGTGGCCACAGAAGCATCTCTCTGTGCCCCTAATTGTCGAACCCCATATTACTGTAGCCCTGTCACTCGTTTTTCTCCCACCCATTTGAGCAGCAGAGCCACCCACAATGCTGTGCATTTGGCTGCTGCTGCTGTCCCCTGAGGGCCCCCCGCCCCCCGTGCGCGCGCGCGCACACACACGCACGCACGCACACGCACACACACACACAGTAACCAAAGTGGTTTATCTGTTTGAAAGAGGGTTGACCTCAGGGGACCACCTGTACTGCCTTCATGAGTCTTTTACTGTTCACCCATTCCCTTTCTGCCTGCGTAACCCTCACTAGCATTGTGACCACCTCACTAAAGGTGCTAGTCATGACTTCCTCAGCATGGCGAATGCTCTACAGTGAGCTCCAGCTCCGAAATTCAGTTAGCTAGAAGCTGTGTTTGGAAACGCCTTCTGCACACATGGTCACTAGGGACACTGAAAGCGTCCATCAGTTCCTAAATTATGCAGATGGAGCATATCACTGTGTAAGTACACCCATAGTGCTGTTAGGGAGGGAGTTCCAGGATTTTGACCCAGTGACAGAGAAAGAGCGGCAATGTATTTCAAAGGCAGGATGATGAGTAATTTGAAGGGGAATTTGAGGTATTTTTGTATGTCTGCTGGTTTGTCTATCGATTGAAGCAGAAATTTGTCCTGATGGTTGAAAGGGAGTTGAACATTTTGATTTGAAGTATTTCTGAAATGCATTTGTTTACACATAAAAATACTAAATTATTTAAAAACATGCCCTGCTTAATATTAGAAATGAAATGAAAATCGCTTATTGTCACGAGTTGGCTTCAAATGAAGTTACTGTGAAAAGCCCCTAGTCGTCACATTCCGACGCCTATTCGGGGAGGCTGTTACGGGAATCGAACCGTGCTGCTGGCCTGCTTGGTCTGCTTTCAAACCCAGCGATTTAGCCCTGTGCTAAACAACCCCAAAGCACTGAACCCTGCAAAAGGAGGGTGGGATTTTGCTTCCCCACCTTCCTGCCCAATGAGTTATTTTTCATTTGCAAATAGTTGAAAATGGGACAAACCTTTACATGAATAATAATCTTTATTAGTGTCACAAGTAGACTTACATTAACACTGCAATGAAGTTACTGTGAAAATCTCCAGGTTGTCACACTGTGGGCTCTGTTCAGGTACACTGAGGGAGAATATAGAATGTCCAATTCACCTACACGTCTTTTGGGACATTTAGCTTCCACGACTGTTGCACTGCTGTTGAACATTGAGTAGTTCCTGACCCTGAAATTAATGCATCTTAACATTGGCAAGACCTAGGCCATTTGTTCAGCTCTTGCCAGAGACCCAGTTTCTTGCCCTCACCACTGGCCTGCAAATTTGTATTAAAACCATTTACGGGATGTGAACGTCGCTGGCGAGGCAACATTCATTGCCCATTCCTAGTGCCCTTGAGAAGGTGTATTGCAATCCCAGACCACATTCCAACAGTGGTTAGGATACTCGACCGAAGCTCCAATAGTTTAGTTAATTTTAAGACGGTGGAAATAATGATTTGCTCCTGGAGTGGTTGCATGAAAGAAAATAGGGCTTTGGTATTTCTAAAACAAAACTTTATTATAAACACACAGGCTGGGATTCTCCGGCCGCGTTCGCCCGGCAACCGGAGAATCCTGCCCCGAGGTCAATGAATTTTTCCATTGTCGGCGTCTCGCTCGTGGCGTTCTTGCAACGGGAGGACCTAGAGGTAGATCATCCACTCAGCACCTCTGGTTGAAGATAGTTGAGAATGCACAGCCTTGACTTTTGCATTTGCACTTGGCTCCTACATCATCGAGGATGGGGATATTCTCCTCCAGAGAATTGTTTAATTGTCCACCACTATTCACTGCTGGATGTGACAGGACTATAGATCTTAAATCTGATCCGTTGATTGTGGAGTTGCTTAGCTCTGTTTATTACTTGCTACTTAGGCTGTTTGGCATGCGTTGTCAGGTTGGCGTCTCATTTTTAGGTCTGCCTGGTGTTCCTGGCATGCCCTCCTGCATTCTTCGTTGAACCAGGATTGATATTCTGACTTGGTAGTAATGGTAAGTGGGGGATCTGCTGGGCCATGAGGTTGTAGATTGTGGTTGAGTACAATTCTGCTGCTGATGGCCCATAGTGCCTCTTAGATGCCCAGGTATCAACTTCCATCTTGCCCAGAGCACCACCCCTCTTTTCTTGTCCTGCATAAAGCCCTGTTCACATAGCAACCTATTCTCATTGGCTGTTATTTACCTCCCGTCCCTCAGCCTATCAATTTCAAATCCTCTATTTACACATGCTGCTCTTCAAATTCTAGAGTTCTGTGAGCTCCACCAATACCCCACTGCCTTTACCTTCAGTTGTCTTGCCTTTTTCACATTCTGGAATTTTCTCTTGATCATCATCTCCGTTTTGAGACTCTCCTTAAAACCTCTTTTGGCTTGTCCTAAATTTCCTCAACCCCAGCTTAGGTCTAGCTTCCAATTATGAAGTGGTTTGGAACATTTTGTGAGACACTGCATTAATAGTTTGCACTCATGTAAACCTAACTTCCACTGAAATATTCACTCATTTCATCACTGGCATAGTGTGGCTGCAGTGTGTACCATTTACAAGAAACCTTCCAGCAACTTGCCACGGTTTCTTCAGTACCTCCTAAACCTGTGACGTTTACCACCAAGAAGGACAAGGGCAGCAATCACAGGAATACTATCACCCCTAAGTTTCCCAGCAAATCATGCATCATCCTGACTTGAAAATATGTTAATGATCTTTCATTGTTGCTGGGTCTAAATCATGGAGCTCCTTCCCTTCACCACATGGACTGCAGTGGTCCAGTGGTCACTGCCACCTTCTCGAGATAAATTCCGGGTGAGCAATAAATGCTTGACATCCACGTCCAGTGAATTAATTTTTAAAAGTGCACTGTTTCCATGAATAAATTGGAATCCCAGAATTGTGGCATTGAAATGGAATCCTATTTGCATGTGTCACTCTTCCTTGTTTGCCTTAGTTGGTAATGCTACTTCTGTAGGCTGGGATTTTATAATAGGTCTACACTTTATGCACGTGCACATCTCCAGAATCTCAAGTTAAAACAACCTGCTTTGAGTGTTTTAATCTGCAGACTTTTGAGCTGCCACATTGGGAGAATTACTGGCAGGGTGACTTCAGTGCTTCGAGCCAATTATTGTACCCACCTGGGACAGGCTCAAAAACAAAATAGTACGAATACTGGAAATCTGAAATAAAAACAAAAGTGCTGGGAATACTCAGCAGATCTTGCAGTATCTGTGGAGAGAGAAACATCGTTAACATTTCAGGTCTCTGACCTTTCATCAGAGTTTTGTTCATTACTACCATTGGTGGTAGAGAGTTCCACACTACCACCACTATTTGCACAGAAAATGTTTTTTGATTTCATCCTGAAACGTCTGTCTGTATTTTTAGATTATGTCCCCTTGTTTTAGACTCCCCAACTGGTGGAAATAGTTTTTTCAACTATCCTATCTGTTTGTCTTAATACCATTGAAAATTTAAATCAAATCACCCCATAACCTTCTAAATTCCACGAATGCAACACTACTCTGATCTCTCCTCACAATTTAACCCGTGGGGTTCAGATGCAATTTTGATAAATCTGTGCTATGTTCCTTTGAAGGCCAATATATCTTTCTTATGGTGTGTTGCATGCCGTTTGGGCTTGTATATCTGTAGTTTGTATTCTAGTCCTTTGTATCCAATAAACATTTTAATTACTTTCTGCAACTATTCATGACATTGTAACGTCCATGTGTCTTGACCCCCCAAAGTCTCTTTGAACTTGAACAATTTTCAGCTTTTCACCATGTATAAAGTATTGTTCTACTCTCTTTAGGTTTAAAGTGAATGGTCTCACGCTTGTTTACATTAAAATCATCTCACCACATTTCTGCCCATTCACTTCATCTATTAATATCTGTAATTTTACGCTTCCATCAACAGTGCTCAAATTGCGGGCCATCTATTGGTCATTGGCAAACTTAGATCTGTGGTTCTTTAGTTCGTCGTCTAAGGTGTTGATAAACATGCTGAATAGTTGGAGCCCTCGCACAAATCCTTGTCGGGCACCATTAGTCACCGACAACAACAACTGTTATTGGTGCCTTTAACATAATGCAGCATCCTAAGGTGCTTCACAGGGGCATTAAAAAACAAAGTATCACACTGAGACACTTGGGTCAGATAATCACATGCTTAGTCAAAGTGCTGGTTTTATGTGTCTTAAAAGGAAAGAGGTGGACAGTGCAGGGTGAGAATTCCTGAACTAATTCCAAATAAATGGAATACCTGGCCTGTCTACTGATGTTCAGCCAGTTTGCCAACCAGATCAATAATTTGTCTTCAATTCCATGAGTAGGTAGAAAACTGGAAGGGATGCAAAACCCTGGGCAGGCCTAGCGAGCAAGTAAAGGGAGTATTGACAGAAATTTGTGAACAGGCCACTCCCACTTGGCCTCTTGGCAGCAGAAGTGTACACATCGGGTAGCTTTGAGGAACCGGGGAACAATTTAAAATAACAGTTAAAACATTTTAAAATGTTTTCATTAACTTTAAATTTCCCAGCTCTTTCTTTGATGTGATTCTGTAGAGCAACTGAGTAAATTAAATTATTTACATTTCCTCTCTTCCCTTGCCCCTTCTCTCACTCAACTTGACGACAGCAAATACTGCACAGTGGTGAGAACTCTGTTTGGGTACCTGATAATTTGATTTGGAGTACAAATTGAAGTTTTTGGTTAAATTGGTGTATGAACGTACATTGTGTTTAACTTCATCACAATTTTTGCTCCGTTTTATTTATGAACATCTTCAGTAGGAGCTGCAGAAAATATATTGAGTAGGATTTTTTTTTTCTTAATTACCTTTCCGTCTCTTGCTTTAGTCAGGAGTGGTGAGGGAGCCAACTATATTTGTTGCAGAAAAAGGTAAAAGCAAACATTGGCCAGTCTCCAGCTATAAGTTTTATTTGTCATAAATTGCATACTGCATGTAAAATCCAAGGCTGTGCCTCTTTAAATTTATGACCTGTGCTAGGGTGGAGGATGGATATGGGGTTGTTGGTGGACCGGAGGTTCTGTGACAAGATATGGAAGGTGACTGAGAAACATGTGGAGTTCAATTGCATGGGAGAGGTTTCGCCGTTGGTGGTTTGGGAGGCTCTGAAGACAATGTGAGGGGAGAGGTGATCTTGTTTAAGGCCAAGATGGATCGGGTGAAGAGGGAGGAATGCCGACGATTGATAGAAGAGATTTTGGAGGTGGATGGGCGGTCGCAGGGAATCTGGACCCGGGCCTCCTGGCAAAAAGGAAGAGTTGCAGGTGAGGATTGATCTATTGTCCATGGAGAAAGCCATGCATCAGTTGAGAAGGGTACTGTCTATGAGTACGGGCAGAAGTCAGGACGTATGCTGGCAGGCAAGCTTCGCAGGGAGGCCGCGGCGAGGGAGATAGTTCGGGTGTGGGACAAGATGGGGGAGTTGGTGGTGGCTCCAGAACAGATTAATAAGGTGTTTGAGAAGTTTTATAAGGACTTGTATAAGTAGGAGCCACCAGAGGATGAACGGGAGATGAGGGATTTTCTGGGTGGGGTAGTGTGCCTGAGGTTGGGTGAGATGAAGAGGGCAGGGCTGGAGGAGCTGATGGGGGTGGAGGAGGTGAAGGTGGCTATCGGGAGGATGCAGGCAGGAAGGTGATGGGGCCAGATGGGATTCCGGTCGAATCCTATCGAAGATTTAAGGATAGGCTGGTGCCGTTGATGGGAATGTTCGAGGATACGATGGACAAGGGTGTCTTGCCACTAACAATGGGGTAGGCCTCCATCTTGTTGTTGCTTAAGGTGGACAAGGATCCGATGGAGTGTGGGTTGTACAGGCCCATATCTCTGCTGAATGTGGACGCCAAGATATTGGCAATGGTGCTGGCGTTAAGATTGGATGTCTTCCGAAGGTGATTGGGGAGGATCAGACTGGGTTCATAAATGGCAGTTTTCCTTGAATGTGGTGCTTTCTCCGGCAGAAGGAAGGGAGACTGAGGTGGTGGTGGCGTTAGATGCGGAGAAGGCGTTTGATCGGGTGGAATAGAGTTATTTGATGGTGATGATGGGGAAATTTCGGATTGGGCCAAAGTTTGTGATGTGGGTGCAGCTTTTGTATAAGGAGCTGGTAGCGAGTGTGCACACAAATAATATGAATTTAGTGTAATCTGCTTTGCAACGGGGCCTGAGGCAGGAATGCCCCATGCCCCCTCTTCTGTTGTATTGGCTACAGAGGAGCTTGAGGTTGTGGAAGTGGATAATGAGGGGGTGGTGGTGGTGCATAGGGTGTCCTGGTCTGCGGATGACTTTTCTTGTTGCATAATGAGGTTGCTTCAGAGATTTGGGACGTTTTTAGGGTACAAATTGAATTTAGGAGAAAGTGAGTATTTTATGGTCTCTCCTTTGTTTGGCTGGGGAAGGTGGCTAGGATTAGGAAGGGGACACTCCAGAGGGGACAGCAGGCAGAGGGGGGCTAGCCCTTCCAGGGTTGGGAAGAAAGGCGGATAAATGAAATGAAGGATCTGTTTCTGGAAGGGTGATTTGTGAATCTGGAGGAGCTGGGCAAGAAGTTTGGGCTGGCGCAGGGCAAATGTTTCAGGTGTATGCAGGTTCGAGACTTTCTGAGGAAGGTCTTCTTGAACTTCCTGATGGCGCCTGCCTTGTTGCTGGAGGCGGTGCTGGGTGCTGTCAGTGTGGGGGGGGGGGGGGGTCCTTGCAATTTATGGGAGGATTTTGGAGGAGCATGGGGTGTCCAACGAGGGGGTTAAGGCGAAGTGGAAGGAACGCTGGAGGAGGAATTGTGAGGTGCTGCGGAGGGTAAATGCCTCAACTTTGTGTGCGAGGCTGGGGCTGCTAACAGCTGAAGATAGTGTACAGGGCGCACCTTACAAAGTCATGGATGAACCGGCTGTTCGAAGGGGTGGAGAATGTCTGTGAGTGATGTGGGAGGGCCCCACGAACCATGTCCATATGTTTTGAGCCTGCCTGAAGCTGGAAAGGTTTTGGCAGACAGTGTTCAGCACCATTTCAGGGGTTTTACACGTGAAATTGGGGCCTGGTCCCCTGGGAGCCATATTAGGGGTATTGAGACGGCTGGAGCTGCAGGCGCATGTGGGGGCAGATGCTTTAGACTATGCCTCGTTGATTGCTCACAAGTGGGCCTTGTTGGTGTGGACATCAGCTTCTCCACCCTGTGTCTGGGCGTGTCTGGGGATCTGTTGGAGTTTTTGGCCCTGGGAAAAGAGAAATTTGCTCTAAGGATGGGCGAGTGATGGGTTCTATAATAGTTAGGGTTTATTTATTTTGTAGTTTGGGGACTATTTTGTTTATTTTGTAGTTTGAGTTATTTACCATTGACTGCTGAGGGAAAGGGGGAGTGGGGCTTAATATTTCGGGGGTTTGTAAATAGTAAAAATGTTGAAAATTTGTGGAATAAAAATACTTTAAAAAAAAATGATGTGGAGATACTGGGGTGAGCACAGTAAGAAGTCTTATAACATCAGGTTAAAGCCCAACAGGTTTGTTTCAAATCACTAGCTTTTGGAGCACTGGTGACCTGAGGAAGGAGCAGTGATTTGAAACAAACCTGTTGCACTTTAACCTGGTGTTGTAAGAGTTCTTACTTTTTAAAAAAATGTTTATGCTAACTCTCAAATGCACAGTTTAAGCCCTTTGTTTAGTACACTACTAATAGTTCTATCAATTCTGTAAGAAAATATGTTTTAGCAGCTAAATTCAAAAGGAGAACTTGTTTTAATTCCTGTTCTTCGATGGTTACTTATGTTAGTTCTCTTTCTATGCACTAACTGAATCGGGAGTACTAAATCTGGTCCATTTGGTCCAGGAATTGTGTCCTCCTGGGACTCGATTAAGACATAGAATTTACCGTGCAGAAGGAGGCCATTGGCTCTTGGAAAGAGCACCCCACCCAAGCCCTCACCTCCACCCTATCCCTGTAGCCCAGTAACCCCACCTAACCTTTTTTGGATACTAAGGGCAATTTAGCATAACCAATCCACCTAACCTGCACATCTTTGCACCGTGGGAGGAAACCAGAGGGAACCCACGCAGACACTGGGAGAATGTACAGACTCCGCACAGACAGTGACCCAAGCCCGGAATCGAACATGGGACTCTGGAGCTATGAAGCAACTGTGCTAACCACTGTGCTACCGTGCCAGCAATACTTGCAGTTTTGTGCAACAAAGCAGATTAAATTGTATTTTGTAATGCATTGAAATCCCTCTAAAGAATATGCTGGTTGAACAATAAACTTGATAATCTGCTATTTTGGGATTGAGAAAGAGGGCAATTATATAACAACCATCCCGTCAGGGAAAAAAAACCTGATATTAAAGCGTTGGAGTTTAACAAGATATTTGGTAAGTTTTTCTGAATATTAAGATGCTCCTGATATGAACATTTGTTTTTCTTGTTGCTTTCTGACATAATCAGGACTTGAAATCTGCAAGTTCATTTTTTCTGGTCTTCCATGAAAATATTGCTAAATTTTGCATTGACATTGGTGCTTTTTGAAGCGTGCCAAAGTGTCTGAAAATTAGTGTAGCATTTTTAAAAATGTATAAATTGTTTCTTTTCCAGATCCTCGCTGGGCATCAATAAACAGGGGTGTTCTGATTTGTGATGACTGCTGCAGTGTACACCGCAGTTTGGGGCGGCATATTTCTCAGGTACGACACCTGACGCACACACCATGGCCTCCCTCCCTGCTACAGGTAAGGAACGTTTTGTTGTGTAATCACATCCCCTTAGTGAGCACAGATTTGCTGCAAAGGTTCAGTAGAAAGCTGGATGGGTCCCTGGCTATGTCTGATATCACGGCATACAAAATCTAGTTGGACTGATGATTGATGAGGTCCCCTGGAACAGAATTAAATTGGCTTGGGGAAGTTTTTTATAATTTGTGTGTCTCAGGAGTTGAATAATTAAAAGTTAAAAGGAAGTAGCAAATTAAATCTTGAAAGATTGGAGATTGAGTAACATGCATTTTTCGTGTTGTGCAAATATATAAACTGGATGTGCAGACAAAGACTGGTTACTCAAAGAAGCCTGACTCATGCAGTCATATGACAGCAAAGCTCTTCACCCATTAACAGCCCTGTAATCTCCTGAGTGCCACAGTTAGGAGGGAAAAGTCTCTAAACTGGTTCTGGGAAATTCCTCTTTGTACATAGATGCCTAACGACTTAAATAATGGTACAGTGTGTCTCTCTGGCCATAATTATGTATTTGCTGGGCAGCACGGTGGCACAGTGGGTTAGCCCTGCTGCCTCACGGCGCCGAGGTCCCAGGTTCGATCCCGGCTCTGGGTCACTGTCCGTGTGGAGTTTGCACATTCTCCCCGTGTCTGCGGGGTTTCGCCCCCACAACCCAAAGATATGTAGAGTAGGTGGATTGGCCAAGCTAAATTGCCCCTTAATTGGAAAAAATTAATTGGGTACTCTAAATTTATTTTTTTTAAATTATGTATTTGCTCAATATCTAATCTTGTCATTTTTGTGGATGGGCAGCTATGTCCAAACAAGGGTGGAAAAATTAGCTACTAGCAAATTAGCAAGTAAATTGGTTACTTGGGACCTCCCTCATGTATTCCTAGTAGCTAATAGCAGCATTGCTAGCAGGAATGTGGGAACAGATTGTTCACCC
Organism: Scyliorhinus canicula; assembly: GCF_902713615.1. NCBI lineage: Eukaryota > Metazoa > Chordata > Chondrichthyes > Carcharhiniformes > Scyliorhinidae > Scyliorhinus > Scyliorhinus canicula. Next base: position 20,895,046 of record NC_052146.1, on the reverse strand, counting down.
GGGATGGAGGAGAGGAGTAGAATTGAATATGCTGTGGTCGGACTTACTGGTTTTGAGGAGCTGACAATCCAAACTGTTCAGTTCCACTTGTGTTTTATATTTCCACTTTTGAGCTCTTGAATTTTGCAGGCCTGACCATGTACAAACCGCAGTTTTGTTGTTGCCTCATTGGTAGACAATTCTTTTTTAAAAAATAAATTTAGAGTACCCAGTTATTTCTTTTCCAATTAATGGGTAATTTAAAGTGGACAATCCACCTACCCTGCACATCTTTGGGTTGTGGGGGTGAAACCCACGCAGACACGGGGAGAATGTGCAAACTCCACACGGGCAGTGACCCAAGGCCAGGATTTGAACTCGGGTCCTCAGCGTTGTAGGCAGCGGTGCCAACCACTGCACCACCTTGCTGCCCCAAGTAGACAATTCTTAACCAGTAATTTGAGATGAATGAAAATTAATGGGAACACGATGTAAACTTTATATGTGGCTCCTGAGTAATCACGGTGCATATCTTTTTAGTCCATAGAGAAAAGCAAGACAGGAAAGTGGGTAGGAGGAATCATTTTAAAATAAAGAATCTTAGAATCCCTACAGTGCAGAAGGAGGCCATTTGGCCCATCGTGTCTGCACCAGCCCTGTCAAGAGCACCCTACTTAAGCCCACACCTCCACACTATCCCCATAACCCAGTCACCCCACTTAAACTTTTTGACACCAAGGGGGCAATTTTAGCATGGCCATTCCACCTATCATGCATATCTGTGGACTGTGGGAGGAAACTGGAACACCTGGAGGAAACCCATGCAGACACGGGAGAAAGTGCAAACTCCACACAGACAACCCAAGGCTGGGATTGAACCTGGGACCCTAGAGCTGTGAGGCAGCAGTGTTAACCATTATGCCCCTTAAACTTCATGGAAAATAAATAGATCCTAATTCTAGAGTGGCAGTGGCTTTAATGTCTTAATGCTCAGGGCGGCACGGTGGCGCAGTGGTTAGCACTGCTGCCTCACAGCACAAAGGACCTGGATTGACTCCCAGCCCCGGGTCACTGTCCGTGTGGAGTTTGCACATTCTCCTCTTGTCTACGTGGGTTTCACCCCACAACCCAAAGATCTGCATGGTAGGTGGACTGACCACGTTAAATTGGCCCTTAATTAGAAAAATTTAATTATAAGTAAATAATGTTTTAATGCTGCTTTCCTAACCTTTGGTGTGCTACGATAATTTGACACTTTATGGTGTACTAAAAATGGACATTCCTTACTGATGACCTTTTTGTCATTTCCTACTCTGCCTGAGGATGACCAGAAGTAATAATTTTGCCTCGGATGTAACTTTAATCAAGCCTGGTAAAAATCCATGGAGTCTTAATCTAACACATTACTTCCACAAAATTCTTGTTGTTTTTGATTAAGATTATTACTTGAAACCTACATTGCACTATTGCACTATTATTGTGTATCATCAGGATTAATCTGCTCAAGGCAATGATTTCTATAAGTTTAATAGTGGATAATCCATATCCCAACACTTCAATCCATCTTGAGATATTTTATGTTCTACTTACCACTATTTTCTTCAGTCTAACTGAGCAAAGATTTGAGCCTCCAGAAGAAAAATAAATGCTCATGCAGAAGCTGCATCATTTGTAGAAACACTATTAACACCATTGCGAATATTGTATTCAATTTCAGCCTTTATGAAAATGTTTTTAATTTCAGATGGTACAAACTCTTGTTAGCAATGGTGCCAATTCAATCTGGGAACACTCATTGTTGGATCCTACTGCTTTGAGTGGAAAGCGCAAGGCCAGCCCTCAAGACAAAGTACAGTAAGTATATCTGATCCTGCTTAACACACATACTTCATAACAGTTCAAATTAATGAGTAGATTTAGCAGTTCAGGTATGATTGATCCACCCAATCAGTAAATGCCTCTCAAGCAGGTAATTTTAAAAGTTGTCTCCAACAATATTTTGCATATATAAGGCACTAGAAGATCAGAGAAGATCATAGGTACAACATAATTTCTCTTTTTTGTCAGAACTCTTTATTGGCTTGTGGTACTGCAGTCTTAACTTCTATCACCTCAGCTGAAGAATTAAAAAATGAGTCCAAACAATTTATCAATTTGCACATGCCTGATAGCATGCCTGAGACCACTTCCAAGTTATCAGTCTTTCCTGTTGATACTGGTCTAACATTGCAATTCCTCATAATTATTATTGTGGTCTCTGCCAGAGAATGCCTTCTGATTGAATCTGAGGTTAAAAAAACTCATTCCTTAGAACAGTACAGCACAGAACAGGCCCTTCGGCCCTCGATGTTGTGCCGAGCAATGATCACCCTACTTAAACCCACGTAACCCGTATACCCGTAACCCAACAATCCCCCCCATTAACCTTACACTACGGGCAATTTAGCATGGCCAATCCACCTAACCTGCACATCTTTGGACTGTGGGAGGAAACCGGAGCACCCGGAGGAAACCCACGCACACACGGGGAGGACGTGCAGACTCCACACAGACAGTGACCCAGCCGGGAATCGAACCTGGGACCCTGGAGCTGTGAAGCATTGATGCTAACCACCATGCTACCGTGAGGCCCCCAATCATTCTGTCTCCATTATAAACAGAATTTTTATTACACCAGTGAATTTAAATTGAACCATGAAATGATTACATTAACTATTTGTTGCCTGAATAGGAACAATTTCCAGGGGTTAAGCAGTCCATTGCCTTCAATATTCATATGTTGGGGTTATGTCTCCCTCACTGCCAGCCTTCTTTGTGAATTGGGAGGATGTTTCTGGAGCCAACTACAAACTTATGAAAACCAAACTTGCAACAAATGCATTAGTCATTTCATGGAAGAGCTGTTAATAGCTGAAAACTTGCTTTTAAAAATCTCTGATTGCAGATCCTTAGCACGGCAACAATATTACACTGAGCAACCCTGTAAGCTAGGTCCCAGGATCAGAATGTTACATAGCTCTTGGTCAGTATCTCCTGTTTTAAGAGAAAAATCTGAGAAAATTGGTGATGATGCAGATTAGACACAAGTCTTTTGCCTGGGATCTGGCACTGATAGTTTGTCAGCCTCCTCTGTCTCCTGGCTGTAAAGGCCCCAGATGAATCAAATAAATATTTACATTTATATAACATCTTTACATATTGTTGAATGTCCCAAAGTCCACAATAAAATGCATTCCATGGAATCTTGAATAGTACCAGACAGATGGAGGCCATTTGACCATTTCAAAGAGCATTAGTCCCACACCTCTTTTCCCTGTCCTTGCAATTTTACCTCTAAATTTTTATCCAATTTCATTTCAAAAGCTACTATTGAATCTATCTCTGACCCCTGATCAGGCAACACATTCCAGATCCTAAACACTCGATGCATAAAAAACCTTTTTCCTCATGTTAACTCTGGTTCTTTAGCCATTAAGTCTTGTCCTTCTGGTTAGCGACACATTAGCCACTGGAAATAGTTTCTCTTCACTTACTCTCCCTACACAATTTTAAACTGCCCATCAACTCTCCTCTGTCCTCCCTGCTTCAATTGGAACAAGCCCTGCTCCTCCATTCCCACCATGTAATGCAATCCCTTATCCCTGTAAACATTCCAATAAATTTCCTCTGACCTCACTCCAAAGCTTTCATCTTCTTCGTAAAGTGTGATGCCCAGAACTGGACCACTCTTATTGACCCAAGTTCACACGAAATGTGATCATTTCAGTGAGGTATTTAGAAAGTTGCCTGCACCCACAAAGCTATGCTTCAGCAGGAGTGAGTTTGTGTAGTCTCAGTCTGGTTTCAGGAAGACAATAGCTATAGGACAAAGCTGTCACCAGTTCAGCGCACTCGGCGTTTTGGCAAAGATCAAGCGTGAGATCAGATGTAATGCGTGTTGTTTTCCGCTTGGACCTAGTATGTCTCTTTTGTGAGGTCCATGAATTGTATTCAATTTGAATTCTTTTTTGGAGAAAACAAGCATATGGATTAAGGGCTTGCTCTGTCCACTCTGTGTAATGGCTTAGTAACTCTGAGAAAGGAATTTCTTCTTCAGATAAAGCCCTTATGAATGTTATATTGACACCATTACCGAATAATGGCTGGTATGGGATAATTGGTAAACATCACACTGATACAGTCATGCGTTCTGTTCAAAAAATCAACCTAAGGCACATTATGGGGACAGGGTCTTCGAAGGCAGAGTGACAATGGTATTATTTTAACATCTAGTTTTTCTGTATTTGTATCTTGACTTGTCTGTATTATATTTCCCAGTGCTGACACAAGCACAATTTCTCAAAAGACTCTGTTTCCTCCCTACAAATTATTTTATTTCCAAATATGTGTGCACTGTAGCGTTTTTAAAACATGCTTGCCTTGTCAAACAAATTGGTCACTATCTCTTTCACCATTCAGCCCAAGTAAAGCCGAATTTATCAGAGCCAAATATTCAATGTTGGCATTCGTCCATCGCTTGCCATGTCGTGAAGAAGACAGTGCTGCAGCCAAAGACCTGAGCAAAGTAAGCATCCTAACAGAAATTATTAGTTTAATGAAAACATTAGAACATTCCTTGAGGAGAAAGGTGGAAAGGTATCTTAAGTTCCTCCAGAGTCTATGGGTGGAATTTTCTGATTTTTTTTCCAGAGTGGCGAATGAGTGAAAATGGGATGGAAGCCGCCAGTTCAAGGGTGGCTTCCTTCACCATCTAAAGATTACGGGGCAGGTTCCATGATGTCACGCTGGCACGGTGGGATCTGGTTGAACCTGCCCCACCAGAATGTAGGTTTTTAAAAGATTGGAACATCCTGACTTAAAGAAACAAATAAAGAAAAATAGAACCCCCCCACACACACAACACACTCACGCACATGGAACATCCACCTACGCAATAATCCTGCCCCCACAATGTCAGGGTGCTGCCCAGGCATGATCCTCTCTCTCTCTCTCTCCCCCGGGGCTGTACTTAGCTGTTTGCCTCCAGCTGGTTTTGCTCGCCAGGTGCATGTCAAGGGCGACCTGTCATGATTCATGAAAACTGGAGCACAAAATCCCCACCCCCACCCATGGCTGAGTTTAAGGTTGCTTTGAAGAGACTGTTTAAAATAGCAATGTTCAATGTTGTTATTATAATCAGAGAATCTCTTATAATAAGCTCCTTAATTGAGTTACTGTGAATATACTTTGCTATCTTATTTGGAAATGTTTCATGTTAACCCGTGAAAATGAATTGTGCTATTATTGACTTACTTTGTCACATCCTTAAATGATAGCAAATTAGAAACTATAGTTCAAGTGCCTCCTCTCTCTCTCTCTCTCTCTCTTCCTCTTCCCCCCCCCCCCCCCCCTCCCCCCCCCCCGCTGATTTTTGCCTGTTGACTGCTTTGGTGACGGGTTAGAATTGTCAGGGTTCTGAAGAGCAAATGAGGAATCAGCACTTTGGTACATCACAGGGAACCCTTTTACTTTCATGAGTTTGCAGTGGTATTGCCTGACTGTTTTTACTGGTTAGTTGTGGTTCAGCTCCTAGACTGATCCATGAATTGTTTTAAGACATGAACAGCCCACGTCATGTGGGTCTCAGAGGCAATAAATTTGATCTGGAATTATTTTAAATCTCAGATGGGGTGAATTTGGGCAAAATACATCCCTGATATTTTATCCATTACACACAATTGGGAATGATACAGCATTTTATATGAAGGAGCTGCTACACAAAAACTGAATGGAAAGTTGGATTTGTTTTTTGCTGTGGTTCTGTGGACCAATTTTAAATGTGCTGGTTGTGTTGCTTTGAAGTTTAACTATCTGATGCTGTTGGGAATATATCAAATCAACAAATGTGCCGACGTATATACATGTCCTGACAAGCAAGTAGGCAGATGTTAGAGTTCTTATTGAGATGTGATTTTTTTTTAACATAAAGCTACACCACCCACTAAGAGTGCGCCAGAGAGATATCACCTTTATCTTTTGCAGATCTTGGCTTTGCCTGCCTTATGGGATATGCAAGTTTTTTTTTCTCATTTGTAAATAGCACGGTTTTGGAGTGCATAGATTATCATAGAATTTACAGTGCAGAAGGAGGCCATTCGGCCCATCGAGTCTGCACCGGCTCTTGGAAAGAGCACCCTGCCAAGGTCAACACCTCCACCCTATCCCCATAACCCAGTAACCCCACCCAACACTAAGGGCAATTTTGACACCCATGGGCAATTTATCATGGCCAATCCACGGAGCACCCGGAGGAAACCCACGCACACATGGGGAGGATGTGCAGACTCCGCACAGTGAGCCAAGCCGGAATCGAACCTAGGACCCTTGAGCTGTGAAGCAATTGTGCTATCCACAATGCTACCGTGCTGCCCATAACTTATTGCAACCGCAAATTTGTACAAAAATTACAATCAATTTCACCCCCCAAACAGGGATTGGGGAAAATAAATTTGCAGAGAACACAATTCACAACTGACTACATATTCCTTGAACAATAGCAAGTGCTCCAAATTAATACTTCTCAACAGAAGGAGAGGGACATCTAATATAATCACTATTACAATTTGCTTTGGGTAAGGCTTGAGATTGGATTGCTTGCTCACCAGCCTTGAGCACTGTTGCACGTTTTACTATGGGCGTAAAACGCGTTTATTGGAGTGTATTAACACGCCTCCGAGTTCGACGTGTGCTTAACACTGCTAGGCTCTGTTCTATGTAATTATTTAGCTCTGGAGTCGCCAGTTGCCGTATAGGCAACGTCACAAGTATTCCAAGGTCAAATTCAAAGTAATAAAGACGATACACCGATTAGTCAAGTTCAAACGATTAATATTTATTATACAGTTAATAATAAATACTCATGCACACACTAAGAGACTAAGCTACAACTAAACATAAGCAAACAGAATACTTATCTAACAGGAACAGGCAAGGTCAGAGAACGAGGCCTTCGTCCTGGTTTTGTCTGCAGCCTTCAGCAAGCGTTCTGGCACTTGGGAGTCTAGCGGGCTTGGATCGCGTAGCGAGCGTTGAACTTACGGTTTCGGCGGCTGGTGCTCAACGGCTGGAGTCAGGATACCAGGTGTCAGTCGGGGCCGGAGCACAGGTTTAACAGACCGGACAACACGAGGTCCCTATCTTTTATAGGGGTTCCATTGTCCTTCCCTCTTCTCGGGCGGGCTCTACCTATTGGATCAATTTCTTATCGATACTGGATTAATTCCCCAATGCGAGGGGGTCTCCGTGATGGAGGGGGCGTTTCTTATGTCCTTTTGTTTGGAGGTTTCTGGTGCCTCGATGTCTGGGTCTTGATTGGAATGTGTCCATTCAGAACCAAATGTATCTATTGTGTGGGTGTTCAAGTCTGATGGCCTCATTAGTATGCAAAGCGTTTTGCCATTTGCACCTAGCTAAGGTCTTTTCACCTGAGCCCAAACTGGTTTCTGCTGCTGCAGAATGCAAACTGCTCTTTGCAGACTGCTGTTCTGGCTGAACTGTCTGTTTCCCAGCAGCCTTCCATTTTAGTTTGGCTCAGTGTCCATTTTGCGTGGCCAGCATGGCTACATTCCCTCCTTGTGATCCTCACAATCATACTATTGTGAAGGATCACCTACGTACTTTGCCTCCTTGTGTTCTGACCTCTTGCCAGTTCCTGTTCTACTCTGTTCTAAACTATGGGAAGAAGAGAAAAAAAAATTTAACTAACATCTCTACTTGGCCCTATGTCAAAGGGACATGCATTACTACAATTGGGAACCTCTACCTATCACTATTAACCTTAACCTTAACTTAAACATTTAATCACTCTAAAATCTTAACCATTCACACCACAACATCACACTTCCCAACTCGGCAGTCGAGTATGGAACAATATAATACATGGCTGAATTTTATTTACAGAGTGTTGTAATCAGTGAGGGGTTGAGGGGTTTGGTGGAATCCGAAGATGGGGGATTGCACTCTATAGATGGGTGAGGTGCTGGAACGAGAGGCTCTCCTCTTCCATTTCCTCAACCTGAGGGTCTGCACTAGGATGATGAGGATCGCGATCACCAACAGTGATTCGATTATGTAGGACATGGAGTACCACGTCATGAATTTAGTACACCAGGTCTGAACCTCGCTGATCAGAGCTGAGCACTGGGGGTTTGTTGTACTAACATTTACGGTGGGGGTTGTGGGGGAAACGTGTCTTGTTTCCACACATATACATATGACATTAAATAGTAATAAATGGGCTTCCATCATTTTGCTGTTCTTCTTCTTTCTCTTCCTTCTTCCTCCGGTATTGACAATCCTGGCTTCGACCTCTGTCTCGTCCTTTGAAACCTTTGGGATCAAGCACAGTATCTGTCAATACACAGTTTAAGACCTTTACTTGTTAGTGCATCTGTCTTTCAAATCCCAATTGACCCTTTAAAATGACTGGCTAAGTCACACCCTGTGACTCCCCTCATTTTTTTTTTTCAAAAAGCGAATTTAAAGACCAGCATACACCTAACAATCCTTCCTTCTGCGAGCCGTCTCGCAGGCTTTGCTGATTTACCATCCGAATGTTCCCGGATGTAAATAGCATGTGGGATGGTGGCCGAAGGGCTACCTAACGTAAAATGAAAACAAACTTGGAAATAAAAATCCGAATGAGTTGCGTATGGGCCGCTACGGGTACGAGTTGGATGGGATCCCCGGGTAGGGCGTGCTGTGCCGTACCCGAGCTTGGCTGACCAAGGGTTGGTTCTCAGACAGGGCGGGTCCTCAGTGCCGTTTGTCCACTGCCTGAGTAACCTGGAAAGAAACGGGTACGAATGTGTTTACCATGACTTGCAGCCTCTATTTCGCCGAATAGAGGGGCACCTGAAAAAGAAACCAAGGGAGCCAAGATGCTCCAACTGAGGACATCCCTGAAGTTCTCAGAGATATCTGCGGACAAGCTATTTGGCGTGTGGCCTTACAACTTTGGAAAAGATCTCCAATCAAACCGAAGTTCTCAGAAGTATCTGCGGACAAACTAACGTGTATGTGAGGTGGTCACAATCTTTTCAGCTGAAAAGAAGATGTCCATCCTCCAACTGAAACATTTACATTCCTGAAAACAAACAAACATAAAACGAAGACAAACATACGTGCAGGTTCCATCAGAAAGGACATCGTTTCCCTCAAACGATTCCTATCTTACATCATCTGGACACCTCACTTTGATTCTGCCTCTGTGAACAGGGTCACAAAGGGGTTGCCGTGTCGGGAGTCAGACACCGTGTCGTCCTGCTCTCCCGGATCCCACACCCTTGTGTGGATCAGGCATGCTATTTTGGAGTTGTGTGACTGGGGGTCACTTTCATCATTGCGGACAAGTCTGTAGGAATTGTCCCTGTGCCATTGTGTAGCGTCGAGTGTGTTGTCGGGGTAGTCGGGGTCGGGTGGTGGTTCTGGATGTTTGAGGTAGGTGACTTCCATGGGGTCACTGGAGTCGGGGTCGTAGTTGGTGCAGTGTGGGCTGTATGGCTGTGTGATGTCGCTGTCTTCAGAGTCAGTGTCAGTCCTGCTGTCTCTGCTGTGGCAGCTTGTGGGCGTGTCGGGGCGTGGTCTGTAGTGGTCTGTGGGCGGAGTCGTGGGCGAGTCCGTTGATGAACTGGTCTGTGAGGGGGATGGTGGAAAAGTGTCTCTGGTGGGCGGGGTGAAGTGTTCTGCTGCATCCAGCAGGACATGGTGAGCATGGTTGGCCTGTGTTCCATATGCCTTTAACTGGTTTATATGGAACCACGCGGTCTTCCCATTAGGATACCTTATCCTGTAAACGGAGGGGCTAATTTTGTCCGAAATTGAGTAGGGACCGGAATATTTTGGAGCCAAAAAACTGCTGGGGTTATAAACAGATAACATTACCTGTTGCCCAACCTGGAATTCTGTGGTGTGTACGGTCTTGTTGAAACAGGCAGTCCGTTGCTGTCGGCGTTTCCCTAGCTGGACTGCGGCTGCGAGCTGTGCAGACCTCACAGTCTCAACTAGATCTTTAACTGCCGTTTCATGTGTGAGGGCCGTCACTTCGGGGCTTGTCATGTCCAGTCCTAAAAGGAATTCTGTACCTTTCATAGGGCGTCCGGTCATGAGTGTGTGTGGTGTGTATCCTGTCGATGTGGAGACAGTGTTCCTTATGAACATAAGTGCAAATGGGAGCACTGAATCCCATGTGGAATTGTTCTCTTGAACCATTTTCCTAAGGGTAGTTTTTAGGGTCCGATTCATGCGCTCCACAATCCCGCTGGACTGTGGATGATACGCAATGTGGAAGTTCTGTTTGATTCCGAATATTGTCAGGACGTTCCTCATGACCCGTCCTGTAAAGTGAGATCCCTGGTCCGAATCGATACTTCGGGGTAAACCCCATCTCGTGAAGATGTGGTGGGTCAGGATCTTTGCAGCTGTCTTTGCTGTATTTGTTCGTGAGGGAAATGCCTCTACCCACTTGGTAAAGGTATCTATCACCACCAGAACGTATTTATAGCCATTCCGACAAGGGGGCAATGGACCTATAAAGTCGATCTGGAGGTTTGTCCAAGGGCCGTTAACTGGGCGAGTATGCCGAAGTTGTGCTTTCTTAGAATACCTCTCCGGGTTATTCTGAGCACAAATCAGGCAATTCTCTATGTAGTGCGTTACATCATTCCTGAGATTAGGCCACCAACAGAGTTGCCTGAGGTGCCTCGTTGTTGCATCAATTCCCTGATGCCCGTGTCCGTCATGGAACAAGGCAATCATCTGATTCCTGTCCTGCTGTGGGACCACATAAAGTTGGTCCTTAATGATCACACCCTCATGTGTGGTCAGTGCGTGTTTAAAGTGCTCGTAAGCAGGCACAAAGTTTCCCTTGAAAACCTCCCTGAGGTCTCCGTCCTGTTTTTGTGCTGCCACGAGATCTTTAATATCAGTCTGTGAGACTTGGACTGCGCTCACAGGGGCGCTAGCTGGTGCGCTAGCTGGGGGGGTCCATAAGTGTCCTCTCCTGGAACCTGCCTTAGCCAACGCGTCGGCCTTTACATTCCCAGGGGGTGATGACCTATGGTGGCTTCTTACTTTTATTATGCCGAAGGTCCTGTCCTTCGCTTTCTCTAGGATATGCTGGAGTAAGGGGGCTGATGGAAGGGGTTTTCCGTCTGCGGAGACAAAACCTCGTGTCCTCCACAGGGGCAGAAAATCTGTCAGGCTATTGCAGACATATAAGCTGTCTGAATATATGTCTGCTGGGCTGGGGAAAGAATCGGGGTGGTCCACTATGTACGCTATGGCTGCTAGCTCTGCTGCCTGCGCGCCTAAGTGACCTGGTAACTTAAGAGCTATCTCTTCGAGAGCGCGCCCCTGCGCGTCCTCTACATAGATGCCGCATCCTGTGATACGCTCACCATTTAAAACTGTGGAGGAACCGTCTACATAAATCCTCAAGGGTCCACACGTGTCTGTGGGCTGGGGGCTTTGTTTTGGGTTTCCTATCTTCCTGGGGGGTGTTTTGGCTAAAAAGGGTCCTGTGTTATGCAGGGGAGCTACAATTTCACAGTCATGGGGCTGTCCGGGATATTGGAGGTTGTCTGCTAAGTATGTGTGTGTGCGTGTCCGTTTCACTGTAATGTCCCGTCCTTGTAAAAGTAGGGTCCACCTAGCTGCCCTAATCTGGCTAACTGAACCGTCCTTCAGTCGACCGTCTAGTAGTAGCTGTGTGGGTGTATGTTCGGTTAGAATGGTGATGGGGTTGAGTCCGGTGATGTATGAGAAATACTGCACTGCCCAGAAGACAGCAAGGAGGTGCCTCTCACAGGCCGAAAATCCTTGTTCTACTGGGTCTAACAGTCGGGAGGCATAAGCCACTGGTCTTAGCTGCTCGTGCCGTTCCTGAAGCAACACGGCCGAGAGGGTCAGATCTGTGCTAGCTACCTCGATTGCGTACGGTGAAAGTTGGTCGGGGACTAGCAGCGCGGGTGCTGCACTAAGGGCTCGTTTCAACTCTTCCACAGCGCCTGTATGCTGCGGAAGCCATTCCCAGGGGGCTCCTTTCTTAAGGAGGTTCTGAAAGTGGGGCGGCTTTTGTCGCGAATCCGTCGATGTGGTTCCGACAATAGCCAACCAGTCCTAAAAACGACCGGAGGGCTGAAACATTCTGGGGAAGGGGCAATTTGACAATCGAATCTATTCTTTTGAATTCGATCTCGCGTTTGCCGTGCGTGATGACTGATCCCAAATACATCACTTTACTTTCCAATATTTGGGCCTTTTTCGGGTTAACTTTACAGCCAATTTCAGTTAAGAGTTCTAGGAGTTCGGCCAGAAGCGAAATGTGCTCTGCCTTTGTGTCTGTCTGCAGTAGTAGGTCGTCTACATACTGTACCAGACATTCGGGTCGGGAAAATTTTTCTAATCCACTTGCCAGCTGTCGGTGGAAAATGGAGGGTGAATTGTGGAATCCTTGTGGGAGGCATGTCCACGTGTACTGCTGTGTTTTAAAAGTGAATGCGAATTTGTATTGGCACGCTTTTGCCAATGGTATTGACCAGAATCCATTACTGATGTCCAATACCGTGAAGTACTTGGCGTTGAGACCCTGCTTGAGCATGGTCTCGGGACTAGTAGCTACCGTTGGGGCTACTGCGGGGGTTACTTTGTTGAGTTCCCGATAATCGATGGTCAGACGCCATGATCCATCGGGCTTCCTCACTGGCCAAATAGGGGCATTGTTGGTGGAGGCTACCGTTCTCAGTACACCTTGGTCCAACAAGCTGCCTATAACCTTTTCTATTTCCACCTCTGCCTCGAGGGGAAATCTATATTGCTTTTGCGGTCGGGGGTCCTGTCCGGTAACATGAACTGGTCCAGTCATTCTGCCACAGTCATGACGGTGACTTGCAAATGCTGTCCTGTGTTTGTTCAGTAGGGCCTTAATTTGTCGGTCGGTGTGGAGTGTAGTCAGGTCGAATGAGTACTCTCCCACTGCGCTAATCCGATTAGCGTAGTCTCCTACTGTGAGGGTGGCTGGGGCTCTGTCTGATCTCGCCATTCGCCAGACACACTGGTTCACTGGGTCGAACGACAAGCTGTGTGCGTTCATGAAATCGATCCCCAGGATGTGCTCTGCTGTCCGGGGAAGATTTACTAAAACTACGGGGTGTCTTGTGGAAATGTTCCCTAGCTGGATCGCTACGGGTGCTGTGATATGTCCCTGCTGCGAGTGTCCGGTGAACCCGCTAAGTGTGATGGTGGAGGTGGTCGGCCACGTGTCTGCGTGTGCCGTGGTTGTGGAGTTAATGGTGGTGCGGGATCCTCCTGTGTCCCACAGTAACTCTATGGGCTTCCCTTTGACTTTTGCCGTGACTACGGGCCTCCCTGATGAGTCCCATAGTGTGTCACAGACCCAAGTGGGGGAGCCCGAACACCGTCAGTTCGTCTCGTCCACATTGGTGGGTCCTGACTGTACTGCTACATTGTGGATGGGTTTTGCCTTGTTGCGGTTCAGAGTGCCTGTCTGCTGGCCTCTCTGAGATCGCTGGGGTGCATTACACTCTTTTGCCCAATGCCCTAACTGTCCACAGTTATAGCATTCCTGTCCTTTCTGTTGAGGGCTGCTCTTGCCTTCATTTACCCATGCGGGCTTCTGGTGCTCTCTGACTGCTTGGATGTCTGCAGCAGCCTGAGCCTCTTCTGGGGATCTAACCTTTGCTTTTGCCTGAAGCGATTGCTCCCAAGCGCGGGACAATCTTTTGAGGACCCATTTTTCGTTATGGGCCTCTTCTGAGGGGTCGTAATTATTGCAAGCGCTCTGTCCTGTTTCTGTTGCGTGTGAGATAATTGTGCGCGTCCACTTAACCATGTTTTCGCGGGTTAAATGCGCTCTATCTAGCTGTCCGAAAACTGCGCTGAAATGAATCCACAGCCTTCCTGCGAATGCTGTGGGGTGTTCGGATCTCTTCTGCCTGCACTTATTCAAGCCTTCTACGGGGTCACCTCTATTGTACCCGATGGCATCTAAAATGGCAGTGTGCATCTCCTCTAGGCTGCCTCCTGCCACGTTTTGTGGGTCGGGGAGGGCTGCCACTACACTCTGGTCTAAGCTCAGCACGGTGAGCCTAACCTGCTCTCTCTCATCCAGGCCGTACATGGTAGCCTGCTGTTTTACTTTAGCAAAGAACTGGTGGGGGTCTGCGGTGGGGAGGAACGGAGTGATCTTTTCACAAGCGTCCCTTAGCTGGGTTACTGTTAAAGGGGTGGTGTAAGTTATGTCTGGGGCGCCTTCTGATTCGGCTTTCCTCTGTGTGGTTACGGGATTCATGGGTGCGGTTATGATCTGAGCTGTGGGGGGTTGGGGTGCCTGTCGTTTCTGCTGAGCTGCGGGCGCACATGTTCCCTGAACATAACGCTGCGCTGTCTCGCTTAATTCCTGCCAATCTGGGGCGTTTTCCCCATCTAACTGAGCTCCAAAGGTGCTTTGGAAGCCATTCTGCACCGAAAGCAGAGATTGCAGTTCCGCAATCTGTTTCCTGCATTTCGCGTGGTCAACTGTGCTTTGTCTTTGTTCGGTCGTTGCAGCATGGAGTGCTCTCAAAGCTGCTTTGAGATCGGAACATTGCCTCTGCAATGCCTCCACCTGCTTTTCCGATTCCTGTCTTATCAGAACGGCACGTTGCACGTCCTGATAGGCTTTCTCATACTGGGTCTGGGAACTGTTCAGATGAGCTAGACAAGACTGGTGAGCCCTCTTGGCATCATCCACCTCTCTACCCTTCTCTGCCAACTTCCCTTTTAATTCCAGGTTTTCTTTCTCGATGTCCCTGACATCGACCTTACTCATTCGGTTCCTTTCCTCTAAATCTGTCCGGAGCGTCCTGATGACCTCCTCTGCGCCTCGCAACTGTGCCAAGCAGGACACAATCGCCATCGGCTTGCGTGCTTTACCTAAACTCTTTTTGTGTATCTGAGAGAGGTTCTCCCACCAAGTATGACCTATACTTCCGGGACCTGTCTCCTCATTTGCACAAAACTCTTTCCAAAGGGGCCATCCCTTTCCCTGCAGATATTTGCGGAGTTCCAGCTCCCACGTGGGACACTGGCCTACCCTGCTACTGCTGCTGGTCGCTGCGACCACAAACTTTGCTGGATCCATCAGACGTTCCATTGCCTGCATGGCCATTTCCTCTGACTCTCTTTTTATAATTTGGAACAGGGGGTTGCTGGGGTGGTGTTTCGTGAAAAGGGTACGGCTTACGCTATTTTCCGATCACAAAACTACCGAAAGTTTGTCGCAACAAAAAGCTTTCAGTTTTACCTTACAGCCCTGTTAGTACGCATGCACTAAACACACTTCCGAATTTCGCTTATTATTTTGAACACCTTGAATACTTGTGATCTCTTTCTTTCTCTGCAATTTGGAGTTCTAATTCAAATTTCAGGGTCCTGGACACTGTGGTGTTTCCACTTACAACAGGGTCCCGGCGGATGTCGCCACTAAATGTTGCACGAAACACAGTTCCTCAAGGGTTCAAAGTAATAAAGACGATACACCGATTAGTCAAGTTCAAACGATCAATATTTATTATACAGTTAATAATAAATACTCATGCACACACTAAGAGACTAAGCTACAACTAAACATAAGCAAACAGAATACTTATCTAACAGGAACAGGCAAGGTCAGAGAACGAGGCCTTCGTCCTGGTTTTGTCTGCAGCCTTCAGCAAGCGTTCTGGCACTTGGGAGTCTAGCGGGCTTGGATCGCGTAGCGAGCGTTGAATTTACGGTTTCGGCGGCTGGTGCTCAACGGCTGGAGTCAGGATACCAGGTGTCAGTCGGGGCCGGAGCACAGGTTTAACAGACCGGACAACACGAGGTCCCTATCTTTTATAGGGGTTCCATTGTCCTTCCCTCTTCTCGGGCGGGCTCTACCTATTGGATCAATTTCTTATCGATACTGGATTAATTCCCCAATGCGAGGGGGTCTCCGTGATGGAGGGGGCGTTTCTTATGTCCTTTTGTTTGGAGGTTTCTGGTGCCTCGATGTCTGGGTCTTGATTGGAATGTGTCCATTCAGAACCAAATGTATCTATTGTGTGGGTGTTCAAGTCTGATGGCCTCATTAGTATGCAAAGCGTTTTGCCATTTGCACCTAGCTAAGGTCTTTTCACCTGAGCCCAAACTGGTTTCTGCTGCTGCAGAATGCAAACTGCTCTTTGCAGACTGCTGTTCTGGCTGAACTGTCTGTTTCCCAGCAGCCTTCCATTTTAGTTTGGCTCAGTGTCCATTTTGCGTGGCCAGCATGGCTACAGCACATTTAAAATCTGTTGGGGCTATGTGCAAAAACCAATACGGCACCGGAACAGGCCCTTCGTCCCTCCAACCCTGCACCGGTCATGGCACCACATGTTAGTGTTAAAACCTTAGTTAAAACCCTCGGCACTTAGTGTTGTATCCTCTATACCCATCCTATCCATGTATTTGTCGAGATGCAGTTTGAACACCATTAATGTATCTGCTTCCACAACCTCCCCTGGCAATGCCTTCCAGGTACTCCACCATCCTCTGCATAAAAAAAACAACCTCCTTCGCACATCTCTAAATTTTGCTTGACGGACCTTAAACCTATGCCCCCTGGTGACTAACCCCCCACCCTGTGAAAGAGTGCTTGCCCACCATAATCTTGTAGACCAAAGAGGGAGAAAAAAATGTTTTGTCTTTGTGACTTACACTTTGTACAGAAAAAGGCTATTCGGCTCATTTGAGTCTGTACCAACCCACTTAAGCCCTCACTTCCATCCCATCCCCATAACCCAATAACCGTTTTGGACACTTAAGGGCAATTTAGCATGGCCAATCCACCTAACCACATCTTTGGACTGTGGGAGGAAACCGGACCACCCGGAGGAAACACACGCAGGTACGGGGAGAACGTGCAGACTCCGCACAGGCACTGACCCAGTGGGGAATCGAACCTGGGACCCTGGTGCTGTGAAGCCACAGTTGTGATGATCCTGGGAACTTGCTTTCAAATGTCTTGCAGTGGTACCTAAGCAGTTACAAGGTGTTTGAAAGCAACTAAGTTGATTGGGTTTCTCTCCCACACCCTTCTATGTATCTTTCCTCTGCTTTGTGTATTGCTCCGCAGTTTCAAAATACCACACCAGATAAGGGTTGCGGTTTCCCCAACAAGAACAGAGGATGCTGGAAAAATTCAGCAGGTCTACCAGCGCCATCAGGAGAGAAATTGAGTTCAGCATTTTGAGTCCAGAGATTCTTCTGATAAATGCTGGCAGACCTGCTGAATTTTTCTAGTGTCCTCTGTTCTTTTTCCAGATACTAGCATCCGTAATTGTAGATTCAGCATTCTGGGTCAACATCTCACCACAAGCAGATTTTTTAAAAGTTCCTCTAATTTGCTCCACTTTTGACTTCAGCATACCATTTCATGTGAGGATATGGTTCTACCAGTGCCCCACACTCTGGCACCTCAACCAAGTATTTATTTTCATGAGTAAACTTAAACACCGAGTGCCAGCAGCATATTTGATCACTAAGAAAATTGCAGCAACATATCTTCCTGTCTTAACCTTATGGGCGGAATTCTGTGATCCTGAGACTAAATGTTGACGCCGTTGCGTTTCTCGACGGTGTCAACATGGCCTCAGGATCAGCAATTCTGACCCCTACAGTGGGCCACTCCAGCTGCTGATCCTGGCGTGAACTGAGCGCCACGCATGCGCAGTGGCACCGGTGCCAACATGCGTAGTGGCACCGGTGCCAACATGCGCAGTGGCATCGTGCCAACGCGCACATACGTAGTGGCTCCCTTCTCCACGCCGGCCTCGACGCAACATGGTGCAGGGCTACATGGGCCAGCACGGAAGAAAGGAGGCCCCCAGCCAGAGAGGCAGGCCCGCCGATTGGTGGGCCCCGATCGCGGGCCAGGCCACATCAAAGGGCCCCGGGTCGGACTGAAGCCCCCCCCCCCCCCCCCCCCCCCCCCCGGGCCCCGGGCTGAGAGAATCCCGCCCTATATTTTCATAGAATGTACAGTGCAGAAGGAGGCCATTCGGCCCATTGAGTCTGCACCGGCTCTTGGAAAGAGCACCCTACCCAAGCCCACACCAACCTATGCCCAAAACACAGTAACCCCACTCAACAAACACTAAGGGCAATTTGGACACGAAGGGCAATTTAGCATGGCCAATCCACCTAAACCTGCACATCTTTGGACTGTGGGAGGAAACCGGAGCAGGAGAATGTGCAGACTCCACACAAACAGTGACCCAAGCCGGGATTTGAACCTGGGACCCTGGAGCTGTGAAGCATTTGTGCTATCCACAATGCTACCGTTCACTTTCTTGCAAAGGATATTGACAACTGAAAGCACTGGTTAATTTTTCATTCTATCTAAGTTATGAGACTGGAGACATTCGAAGCATCCTTATTTGTGGCCTTAGTTGAAATGAGCCAACTCCGCTTCAATTCTTTACTACGCCATTTCTGTTCTGTTTGGCTTGCAATCTGAGCCAATGGGAGAGCTGGATATACCTTTTTATTCAGTTGTAATACATAATTAATGTCATAGAATTGACAGTGCAGAAGGAGGCCATTTGGCCCATCGAGTCTGCACCGGCCCTTGGAAAGAGCACCCTCCCAAGCCCACACCTCCACCCTATCCCCATAACCCAGTAACCCCACGAAACACGAAGGGCAATTTTGGACACTAAGGGCAAATGGTCATGGCCAATCCACCTAACGTGCACATCTTTGGACTGTGGGAGGAGACCAGAGCACCCGGAGGAAACCTATGCACAAACTGGGAGAACGTGCAGACTCCACACAGACAGTGACCCAGGCCGGGAATCAAACCGTGACCCAAGCCGGTAATCGAACCTGGGACCCTGGAGCTGTGAAGCAATTGTGCTAACCATTATGCTACCATGCTGCCCTAGGGGGGCAAAGGCGTTGTATGGGCTAATGGTGGTAATGTCGGTGGGGGGGGCAAAGGTTGTTTGGGCTAATGGTGGAAATGGGAGGGGTGGACCCTTGGAGGTTTCTGCACCCAGGGGAGTGGGAGTACTTGTTTTTCTCAGCGGTCCATAAGGTGTACTCGTGGATCGACGTTTTCATGGTGGAGAAGGTGCTGCTAGCCGGGGTTAAGGGGTCAGAGTACTCGGCAATTGCAATATCAGATCATGCTCCGCATTGGGTAGATATGGTACTGGAGAAGTGGGTGGTACAGAGACCAGGGTGGAAGTTAGATGTGGGACTGCTGGGGGACCGAGGGTTCTGTGACAAAATTGAAAAAGTAATCGAGGAAGATGTAGGTTTCAGCTACACGGGTGAGATGTTGAAGGCGGTTATCTGGGAGGCTCTTAAGGCGGTGGTGAGGTGATCTCGTTCAAGGCTAGGCTAGACAAAGAAGAGAGTTAATAGATGAGATGCTGGAGGTAGATAGGTATGCAGAAGTTGGGGACCCAGCGAAGTTTGAAAAGAGGAAGGAACTTCAGCTGAGCTTTGACCGACTATCGACCAGGAAGGCGGTACGTCAATTGAGGCGAGCAAGGAATGCAGTTTACGAGCATGGAGAGAAGGTGGGACGTATGTTGGCGGCTCAGCTCCAGAGGGAGGCTGCGGCAAGGGAAATTGTCCAGGTGCAGGACAGGGCAGGGATGTTGGTGAAAACAGATTAACAATGCCTTTAAGGAATTCGATGAGAGGTTGTACAGGTCCGAGCCATCTGTGGGAGGCCGGGAGATGCAGGAATTTCTAGATGGGCTGGAGTACCCGAGGTTAGAGGAGGGGGACAGAGCTACATAAGAAGGAGCGATAGTGGAGCAGGAGATGAAAGATACGATTGGGAGGATGCAGTCGGGGGAGGTGGTAGGGCCGGATTGGTTTCCGGTGGAACATTAAAAAAAAATCTCAAGGATAAGCTTGCACTGCTGATGTTGGGGATGTTTGAGGAGGTGATAGGAAAGGGGCTGTTACAACAAACTTTGGGGCAGGCATCGATTTCTCTTTTGCCTAAAAGAGAAAAGGGTCCGACGGAGTGTGAGTCGTATAGGCCCATATCACTTTTAAACATGGACGCAAAGATATTGGCGAAGGTACTGGCGGGTAAGCTGGAGGTGTGCCTCCCGAAGGTGAGAGGTGAGGATCAGACGGGGTTTGTGAGAGGGAGGCAGCTCTTTTCGAACATTAGGAAGGTATTGAACATGGTTATGGTACAGGCGGAGGGAAAGGAAACAGAGGCTGTTGTGGCATTGGTAGCAGCGAAAGCGTTTGACCGGGTAGAATGAAGGTATTTGATGGCAGTTCTGGAGCGGTTTGGAATTGGACCAAGATTTGTGGACTGAGTAAAGCTACTGTGTAAGGAGCCGAGGGCGAGTGTCCGCACAAATAACATCAGCTCGGAATACCTTTCTCTCCACCGTGGGACTAGACAGGGATGTCCTGTGTCTCCCCCTTGCTGTTTGCACTCGCAATTGAGCCATTGGCCATCGTGTTTTAAAAGTTCGAGGGTGACTTCCGGTGGCAGCTATGAAGGAGTAAGTCGCACATTTGGTGGCTCCCGCTTGGGTCGGACTTTTGGACCTTATCCCCCGTTTTTTTTTTACCGGACGTGAATTGAAAAATTGATGACAGAGAAGGCTTGGGCTGAAGCTGCACGTGAGGAAGCATGGCGGAGGACCAGACCTCTGGTTTGTTGACCCAGCGGTCTACGGAGCAGTTGATGCAAGTTATCCAGGAGGGCTTCACTAAGCAGAAGGAGCACTGCTTGGACTCGATTAAAGAGGCAATTTTGCGGCTGGAACTTAGATTGGATGCCCAAGTTCGGGTGATCCAGAAAGCGCTGGCTGACCAAGAGGAGCATCAAACAGCGGTGGAGTTGGAGGTTGGGATGTTGAGAGACCAGCAGAAAAGGCTCCTGGAGAAGGTGGTGGACCTAGAGAATGTGTTCCGTGGGCAGAGCCTGAGAATCGTTGGGCTCCCGGAGGGATCTGAAGGAGCAGACACTGGGGCATACATAGTGCCATGTTTGAGAAGCTGCTGGGGGATGGGGCATTCGCCGATCCTTGGAGGTGGCCAGGGCTCACAGAGCGCTCGCGAGGAAGCCGCGAATGGGAGACCCCCCCCACTCCCCTGAGGGCAATGGTGGTGAGATTCAACAGGTATCTGGATAAGGAGTACATTTTACAGTGGGCCAAGCAGACACGGAGCAGCAAATGGGACAACAGCATCCTGCGGATCTATCAAGACCTGAGTGCAGAGGTGGGCAGGAGAAGAGCAGGGTTTAATCAGATCAGGTCGACCCTTTTAAAGAAAAAGGTGAAGTTCGGGCTGTTGTATCCGGCCTGCCTCTGGGTCACATACAAGGAGCAACATTTCTATTTCGAGTCACCTGAGGAAGCGCTGGACTTCGCGAAAAGGAAAGGACTGGTGTCGGACTGAGAACTTTGAACTTTTGCTGTAACGTTTGTTTTTTTTAAAAAAAAGTTTCTTGCTTTTTTTTTTCAAACGTAATTTGTAATGCCTGCTGTATGGATCTGGGGCCAGTTGCAGAGCTGAGTGAGGTAAAGGTTGCATTTGCACTGCTGGGGGACTCAGCAGAGGTGAATAAGGTGTTTAAGGAGTTTTATAGTCTGCTGTACGGGTCGGAACCCCCATCTGGGCCGGAGGAGATGAGGCACTTCTTAGGGGGGCTGAATTTCCGGAAGATGGACGGGGAGCTGGTAGAAGGGCTGGGGGCCCCGATCGGGATCGAAGAGATAGCGGAGGGGCTGAAGGCCATGCAGTCGGGTAAAGCCCCGGGGCCGGATGGGTACCCAGTGGAGTTCTATAAAAAGTTCTCTGGGATATTGGGGCCGCTGTTGATGAGGGCATTCAATGAGGCGAGGGAGAGAGGGGTGCTTCCCCCGATGATGTCACAGGCCACAGTCTTGCTGATCCTGAAGCGAGATAAGGATCTGGAGCTGTGTGGGTCCTACAGGCCGATATCCCTATTGAATGTGGACTCCAAAATTCTGTCCGCTAGGATTGAAGACTGTGTTCCAGATGTGATTGGGGAGGACCAGACGGGGTTTGTTAAGGGAAGGCAGTTGGTGTCCAATGTAAGAAAGTTGCTCAATGCGACCATGATGCCCCCAGAAGGTAGGGAGATGGAGGTAGTTGTCGCAATGGACACAGAGAAGGCTTTTGATCAAGTAGAATGGGAATATCTGTGGGAGCAACAGGGACAGTTCGGATTTGGGGGGCGCTTTATCGACTGGGTCAGGTTGCTGTATCAGGCTCCTGTGGCAAGCGTTCGGACGAATAGGACGGCATCGGGACTATTTTAGGCTACATCGGGAGACGAGACAGGGATGCCCCCTCTCCCCACTGTTGTTCGCGCTAGCTTATAGAGCCGCTGGCAATTGCACTGAGAGCCTCAAGGGGCTGGAAGGGGTTGGTCCGGTGGGGGGAGTGGAACACACAGCCTCGCTTTACGCAGATGACCTGCTCCTGTATGTATCGGACCCAGTAGAGGGGATGAAAGAAACCATGAGGATTCTGTGGGAATTTGGCCGGTTTGCGGGGTACAAACTAAATATGGGGAAAAGCGAGATGTTTGCAATCCAGGCAAGGGGACAGGAGAGGCGACTGGGGGAGCTGCCGTTTAGAGTGGTAGGGGGAAGTTTTAGGTATCTTGGCATCCAAGTGGTGCGGGAATGGGAACGGTTGCACAAACTTAATCTGGCCCTTCTGGTAGACCAAATGAAGGACGATTTTCGGAGGTGGGACGCGCTCCCGTTGTCATTAGCTGGGCGAGTCCAGACGGTGAAGATGATGGTCCACCCGAGATTCCTGTTTGTGTTTCAGTGTCTCCCCATCTTTATTCCGCGGACCTTTTTTAAACGGGTTAACAAAGTTATCACTGACTTTGTATGGGCGGGCAAGACCCCACGAGTAAAAAAGGGAATGCTTGAGCGGAGCCGGAGAGAGAGCAGGCTGGCGCTGCCAAACCTCAGTGACTATTTCTGGGCGACGAATATAGCCATGATCAGGAAGTGGGTGGTGGGCGGACGGTCGGCATGGGGAGTGTATGGAGACGGCCTCCTGTAAGGGCACCAGTTTGGGGGCGTTGATAACGACGCCACTACCGTTCCCGCCTGCACGGTACTCAAGCAGCCCTGTGGTGGTGGCCGTCCTGAGAGTCTGGGGGCAATGGAGGAAGCATGCGGGAGTGGAGGGAGCATCGGTCTGGCCTCCAATCAGCAATAACCACTGGTTTGCCCAGGGAAAGATGGATGGGGCATTTCGGAGATGGCAGAGGGCAGGAATTGAGTGGATGGGGGGTATGTTTATAGAGGGGAGCTTACCTAGCTTGAGGGAGCTGGAGGAGAAATTTGGATTGGTGAGGGGAAACAAATGCAGGTACCTGCAGGTGTGGGACTTCCTACGTAGACAAGCCTCAACCTTCCCGCTCCTACCACCAAAGGGGATACAAGACCGGGTAGTTTCCAGAGTGTGGGTGGGAGAAGGGAAGGTCTCCGACATGTATAAGGAGCTCATGGGGGTCAGAGGACACGCAGACTGAGTAGCTGAAGCGCAAGTGGGAAGACGAGTTAGGAGGAGAGACAGAGGTTGGTCTCTGGGCGGATGCGTTGAGTAGAGTCAGCGCGTCCATAACATGCGCCAGGCTCAGCCTGATACAGTTTAAGGTTGTTCACCGGGCTCACATGACAGTGGCCTGGATGAGTATGTTCTTTGGTATAGAAGAAAGGTGTGCAAGGTGTGTGGGTGGCCAGTGAACCATGTCCTCGGTGTTAAAAACAAGGGTGGTGCCGAGTCCGGAGGTGGCGATTTTCGGGGTGTCGGAAGATCCGGGAATCCAGGAGGAGAAGGAGGCAGACGTTCTGGCCTTTGCTTCCTTGGTAGCCCGGAGACTAATATTATTAGCTTGGAGGGACTCAAAGCCCCCAAAGTCGGAGACCTGGCTATCTGACATGGCTGCTTTCTCTGTTTGGAAAAAATCAAGTTCGACTTGTGAGGGTCAATGTTTGGGTTCGCCTGAAGGTGGCAACCGTTCGTCGACTTCTTTCCAGAAAATTAATCGTCAGCCGAAGGCGGGGGGGGGGTAGTTTACCTTAGAGTAGGGGTTAATAAAGATGGGACCTGTAAGGGAGGAAGCAGGCTTTTTGCACTATGTTTGTAGACTCATGGATATTGTTTATTTTGTTGTTGTAAAACCAAAATACCTCAATAAAATGTTTATTTAAAAAAAATAAGTTTGCGGGTATGGAAAGGGATAGCGTGGGGAGGGATAGAGCATAGCATGTTCTTATATGCCGGTGACTTGTTATTATACGTGTTGGGACAGAGTGCGTCAATAGGTGGATTACAGGAGCTGCTTCGTGTGTTTGGGTCTTTCTCTGGGTACAAATTAAATCTAGATGAGTGAATATTTTGTGGTGTCTTGGTGAGGGCAGGGGTTGTGGGGGGCTGCCATTCTGTAGGGCAGGGACTCACTTTAGATTCCTGGAAGTGCAGGTTGCTCGAGATTTGGGGGGCTCTGTAGGTACAACATTTCTAGTTTTGTGGGGAGAGTGAAAGCTGATCTGGCAAGGTGGGATGGTCTCCCTCTGTCACTGACGGGTAAGGTACAGGCGGTTAAAATGAACGTGTTGCCGAGGTGTCTGTTTATTTTCCAATGCCTGCCGATTTTCCTGCCAAAGGCATTTTTTAGAGAGATTGAAGGGATGATTACCTTGTTCATATGGGGAGGGAAGGTAGCCAGAATTAGAAAGTTGCTACGCCAGAGAGGAAGGCAGGCAGGGGGTTTGGGTCTTTCAAACCTGATGTACTATTACTGAGCGGCGAATGTGGAGAAGGTACGGAGCTGGGTCATAGGGGTTGATTACCAGTGGGTCAGAATGGAGGAGAGTTTGTGCAGGGGGTTGGGATTGAAGGCGCTAGCAACAGCCCCGCTCCCGACTTTCCCGGGAAAATACTCAAGGGAGTCCAGTAGTAATAGCTTTGTTGAGAATTTGGAGGCAGTTTTTCCAGCACTTTGGGTTGGGAGCAGGGCCAAGGGAAATGCCGATTTGGAGGAACCATAAATTTCAGCCAAGGAAGTGGAATGGAAATTTTTGGAGATGGGAGGAGAAAGGAATTGGGACACTAAAAGATTTGTTTCTTGGGGGTCAGTTTGCAGGATTGAAGGAGCTGGGAGCGAAGTATGGGCTGGAGCAGGGGGAAATATTTAGATACATGCAGGTTTGAGACTTTGCTAGAAAGGAGATACAGAGCTTCACAGTAGAGCTGGTTTCCACATTGCTGGAGGAGGGACTGGAGAAGGGGGTAGCTATTTTGGAAGAGGAGAAGGCACAGCTGGAAGGGATCAAGGTAAAGTGGGAGGAAGAGTTGGGAAAAGTATTGAGATGGGGTTCTGGTGTGAGGTGCTCTGGAGGGTGAATGCCTCCACCTCGTGCGCAAGGTTGGGGCTGATACAGCTGAAGGTGGTATGTAGAGTGCACCTCACAAGGGCGAGGATGAGCCGGCTCTTTGAAGGAGTAGAAGATGTGAATGTTGCGGCGTGGGCCCCGCAAACCACATTCA
The DNA here is from genome assembly GCF_902713615.1 of Scyliorhinus canicula. Taxonomy (NCBI): domain Eukaryota; kingdom Metazoa; phylum Chordata; class Chondrichthyes; order Carcharhiniformes; family Scyliorhinidae; genus Scyliorhinus; species Scyliorhinus canicula. The sequence continues at coordinate 20,869,435 of NC_052146.1, read as the reverse complement.
TATGTTTTGATCCTGTCTAAAGCTGGAGGATTGCTGGAAGTAGGTTTTTAGGGTAGCCTCCAAAGTGGTGCACGTAGGACCAGCCGGGGTTGGAATCGGGCGTGGAGGCAGATGTTGTAGTCTTTGCCTCGTTGATCGCCTGAAGGTGGATCCTGTTGGGATGGAAATCAATCTCTCCACCCTGTGCCCTGGCATGGCGGGGATCCTGCTGGAATTCTTGGCTCTTGAGAAGGTCAAATTTGAAGTGAGGGAAGGATGGAGGGGTTCTACAATTCATGGGCGTTATTCATCATGCACTTTTGAGAATTGGATTACATCGAACATTGGCCGGGGGGGGGGGGGGGGGGGGGGAGAGGGGAGTTGTATGTGTTAATGGTGACTATGGGTGATTCCTTTTTGTTTATGTTAACATGCGGGCCAATGTCTGGGGTTTGGTGGGAGGATGGGATCGTTGTTATTGATATGGGGATTGATATTGCATTCGTTACTGATTATTGTTTATTGTTGGGTGTAAATTTGGGAGAAAATGTGAAAAAGGAGAATAAAAATATATATTTTAAAAATGCATAATTAATTAGATGAAGTGGCCAGAAAGTTAATATTTGAGCTCTGATATCGTGTGACAAATTGAGCGTATAGAGGCTCCTTGTGTACTAATCAAATTCCCAAAATGAAAATGTAGTATACTGCAAATAATATTCATAGCCTCTTAACTTGTGTCAAAATGTCTGTATGCTTCACACAGATTTCTGTTGAAGTGTGGTAACTGTTGTAATGTAAGGAAACATGTACCAATGATGTGTCTCAAATAATCAAGAGATGAATGCAGTTACGACCCCAGTTGATGTTGCTACTGGACGGAGGAATGGAGGTCTGTAACTAGTGGTGTTCTGGGATTTCTGGTCTTTGTAATATATATAAATGACTTTAAAGAAAACGTAGTGAGTCTGATTAGCAAGTTTGCAATGATACTAAGATTGTAGGAATTGCGGATAGTGATGAATATTGTCGGAGAATACAACAGGATATCGATAGGCTGCAAAATTGGGCAGAGAAATGGCAGATGGAATTTAACCCGGACAAATGCGAGGTGATGCATTTTGGTAGATCCAATTCAGGTGGGAGCTATAAAATAAATGGCAGAACCATCAGAAGCACAGAGACACAGAGGAATCTAGGCGTACAGGTCCACAGATCCTTAAAAGTGGCAGCACAGGTGGAAATGGTGGTAAAGAAAGCATATGGCATGCTTACCTTCATAGGACGGGGTATCGAGTATAAAAGCTCGAAAATTATGTTTCAGTTATTTAGAACGTTAGTTAGGCCACATTTCGAATACTGTGTCCAATTCTGATCACCACAATACCAAAAGGACATGGAGGCTTTGGAGAGAGTACAGAAAAGGTTTACCAGGATGTTGCCTGGTATGGAGGATATTAACTATGAGGAGAGATTGAATAAACTGGGAATGTTCTCTCTAGAGAGATAGAGGCTGAGGGGCGACCTGATAGAAGTTTATAAAATTATTAGGGGCATAGATAGGGTGAACAGTTGAAGGCTTTTTCCCAGGGCGCAAACGACAATTACAAGGGGGCACAAGTTCAAAGAGAGGGGGAAAGGTTCAGTGGAGATGTACGGGGGAAGTTGGGTGGTGGTGGCCTGGAATGTACTGCCAAGTGAGGTGGTTGAGGCAGATAAATTAGCGATCTTTAAGACTTATTTGGATGGGCACATGAACAGACAGGGTATAGAAGGATACAGGTGGTTGGTCTAGATAGGACACGTGATTGGCACAGGCTTGGAGGGCCGAAGGGCCTGTTCCTGTGCTGTATTGTTCTTTGTTCTTTATTCCTCTGCCTTGAATTGCCACATGTATTCAAGCTTCCACATAATTTCTCAGGCACTCCGCCATACTAACAGAACACTACTGCTTCATAGGCTGTAGTAAGATGTCGTGAAACTTTTGATTTACCTCGGATATCTGGTTCCCCACTTTAAATATGTTTCTTGCAGCTCTCTTTAACTCTGCATTTTCTAGGCCTTTTACTTGAATTACAATTAACAGTACCTTCAAATTATAGTTCATTTTGTCCCTCTGACTTCATTCTACTTGGGACCTCTCTTTCCATTCCCTGGTTCTAGAACTATCTGTTCTTTAGTTTCTGTGACTTGCTTTCTTCCCATTACTCAGTTGTATTGCTTCTGCTTCTGGCAGAGCTGTTTCCGGTGTAAGCTGCAAAGTTCCAACTGCCTTGGGTCAAGTTAAAACTAGATTTAACAGTCTTTCTAACTTAAAAGGTGGCTCCTGGTTGCGAAGCAACAGCTCAGTCCTTCTCTAAGCGGTTTGTTTTTCATATTATAAATTCTCTATTAGCATAATACAGACGCAGTTTGAAATTAAGCCAAAACCCCGTATATGTAAGCACCTTTATTTGATATGCATCTAAGCTTTTACCCTTTCTTACACACAAATGCCAAATTAAACTCAAATCTATACCTTATTTCGAATATCCAACAATTCAAACATAGATTGCTTAAAATGACCTCTGCTTCCTGACAATTCTCTGACAGTACAAAAGGGTATTTTTAAAAATGTATTAATAGCAGGCATTGTAGTAGATTCATGTATAAAGTTTCACAGGGCATTCCTGAAAACTGTCATCTGTTAGCATTGCTATCAACATATGTCCAAACGTGTGCGAATATTAAAGAATCAGAAAAAAATGCTCACTTCTCTTGACAACTTCAGCTGTAATGAGGAGGTTCTGTAATTTGGCAGCTAGCTGGTTTAAAATAATCTAGAATAAAGTGTGCAACTGGATGATCTCCCGCAAAATGGTTATTCAATTTAAAGTATTTTTAATTAATTTGAATAGGCAGCTCATCTTAAAGCATTTCCTTTAAGTTTTCTTTTCACATATAACTCTTAAAAATTGTGGTTCATGTGCTCCTAGCTATGTTGCCTGGTGTTCAGGTATATTTTGTTATTTCAGCAATTGCACTCAAGTGTGCGGACCGGGAACTTGGAGACCTGCTTGCGACTGCTCTCATTAGGGGCCCAAGCTAATTTCTTCCACCCTGTAAGTCTTTAATGTAAATGTTTTTGGTACAGTTACCACTGCATTTTTTATGTTGCATCTGCTTCTCTATATATTGATTGCGTACCAAACAGTGAATAAAGTACTGGGAAATGTAATATGAGCAAATGACTTTGCAATGTGTTTTTTTTTAAGTCATTCATTTTGTTCATACTTTACTTTTGCAAACTTAAGGTTTTTTTCAATGCAAATTTTTACAAATTGCTATATTCTCTCCCCAGCGCTTGGCTTTTAATGGCCATGGTGTAATGACCTTTCCCATGCACTCAGCAGCTGATTTACCAGAGGTCGCTCTTATTGGAGTGGGAAGTGAATTGGCAGAGAATACCATTCTTTTTTAAAAAAGCAAAGCATTGTGTTCTTGTCAGCTGCAGAGGTTTTGAATTTAAATTCCACCATTATAATCGTGAAATGCAATAATTGTGGTTTGTGATCTGGCAGGAAAACAGCTGCAAACTGCCAAATTGCCATTTAAAACCCAACTGCTTCCCTGCATCTGCCAAGGAAGGGAAATAGCTACCCATTACTTCTGTTTTGAACTATGTAATTCAAGTACCACATTGTGTGGTTGTGTTTTCATAGTCTCTGAAGTGGTCTAACGAGTGACCCAATTGTAAAGCCACTCACGCGAAGAAAGCCTACTTTACTCCTCTTGGTGGAAGTACTGAGTGCACAATAAATGTAGCTTTTCTAGTGTCACCTACAGTCCCAAGAAAAATGTACTGTATAAAAGTTTGCCTTTCCGATGAGGATGTACGTTTTGTTGCAGTTAATTGGTTATTTAATGTAAAACTGAAACCGCTTCAGTACCTGTTTTTAATTCATTTTACATTGTAGGAAAAGGAGAACACATCTCTTCACGTGGCAAGCAAAGGAGGACAAATTCTACAAGCTGAGCTGTTGGCAGTATATGGTGCTGATCCTGGTGCCCCTGATGCCAGTGGCAAGACCCCAATTGACAATGCAAGGTTAGATAACTGAAAAGGCCATAGAAGTGTGTCTCTACCTTTGCTGCTGAGAAAAATATAAATATTGTGCAACAATGACTTCGTTACAGCACTGTCAAATGAACACACTGTACAATCCATGGTTGTACACACGTGAAGCAGTTTTGTCACCAATTTAATAGTGCTGACTTCTTTACCTTTGTTAAGAAATGTAACCGGTTATTTAAAAAAGTTGTTCAATTTATTTTGCAACAAAAGGTTTTGAATGTTTCTAAGCCAAACATTTAAAAGAGGGACCTAACTGTCCAGTTCAAATACAGATATCTTGTCAGCTCTAAGTTGCTGTCTCCCTTGGAGATGTGACATGGATTGGAAGATAACAAATATAGCCCCACAGTTCAAGTAAGGAGGGAGAGAGAAAACAGAGATCAAGAGGCCAGTAACTAGCACAATAGATAAAGGGGAATCAGTGGGTGTAGTATCTTTGAATTTTCGGATGCCTTTAGATAAGGTGCTGCACATAATGTTGCACAAGGTTAGAACTCATGAGATTGGGGTAATGTTTTAACACAGATCGAGCATCGGTTAACAGACAGAAAACAGCATGGAAATAAACAGGTCCTTTTCAGGATATCTCGGTGTAACCTCTGAATTGGTGCTTGGCCCTCAGCTATTCACAATCTATATCAATGACTTAGATGAGTGTAATGGATCCAAAATAGGAAAATGGAGTTGATGTAGAAGTTCAGCCATGATCTTACTGAATGGCAAAACAGGCTTGAGCAGGTACAGCATACTCCTGTCTTTTACCACCTTAACCTTTTACTAATTATTTAGCATATTACTCTACCACCTTCAAAAGGAAATCCTATTAGGGGATGTGATTAAAACCAGTCAGCCACAATCCCGACCCCGGGTCACTGTCCGTGTGGAGTTTGCACATTCTGCCCCTGTCTGCATGAGTCTCACCCCCACAACCCAGAAATGTGCAGGTAAGTGGATTGGCCAATCAAAATTACCCCTTAATTGGAAACATTTTAAAAACAGCTAGCCAAGAGAGTTCTCTGTTAGATCACCAGCCATTCTTTCCAAATATCCAGATAGGCAAAACTGTCCTCTGGTGCATTGGGAGCAGAGCTCACCCATGGGAGTGATATTTGACACAAAACTGAAAATAATCTAGAGTAAAATAAAACTTTTTAAAATGTGGCAGTCTTTTCTGCATATCATTATTGAGACAGCTGAAAACCAGACAATATACAAATTAAAGTTTGCATCCAGAAATTAGGATACGACACATGATGGGACTTAGTTTGTCCACAATCTGCAGAAGGGACATCTTTAAGCCTTGAGAAACCTTTTTTTCTTTCCATTCTTGCTTCCATTTTTATATTGTAATGGCATACTTATTTGAGTGACTGTTGCCAGCATAGGAATCTTACAGTATCATGGAATTAGGAATAGGTTTACGCCAGAAAATAACAGTCATTAAGAAGGGTTCTGCTGCATAGCAAAGTTTAACTGTGGTCCAGTTTTGAAGCGATGTAACTGAGGGTGGCAAGGGCGCAGAATATGTTCTGGATGGGGGTCTTCAATGTCTATCACCAAGAGTGTCTCAGTAGTACCACCACAGACCGAGCTAGCCAAGTCCTAAAGGACATAGCTGCTAGACTGGGACTGCGACAAGTGGTGAGGGAACCAACAAGAGGGAAAAACATACTTAACCTCATCCTCACCAATTTGTCTGCTAGAGATGCATCTACCCATGGCTATATCAGTAGAAATGACTACCACACAGTCCTTGTGGAGACAAAGTCCCGTCTTCACATTGAGGATACCCTTGTGTTGTGTGGCGCTACCACAGTGCTAAATGGTATAGGCTTCGAACAAATCTAGGAACTCAAGACACGGCATCCATGAGGCACTGTGGACCATCAGCAGCAGCAGAATTGAATGCAACCTCATGGCCCAGTATATCCTCCATTATACCATTACCACCAAGCCAGGCGATCAACCCTGATTCAATGAAGAGTGCAGGAGAGCATGCCAGGAGCAACATCAGCCATACCAAAAAATGAGGTATCAACCTGGTGAAGCTACACTACAGGACTACTTGTGTGCCAAACAGCAAAAGCAACAAGTAATAGACAGAGCTAAGCGATTCCACAACTAACGCATCAGATCTAAAGTCTGCAGTCCTGCCGCATAAAACTGTGAATGATTGTTGACAGTTAAACAATTCACTGGAGGAGTAGACTTCACAAATATTCCCATCCTCAATAATGAAGGAACCCAGCACATATGTGTGGTGAATGTATAGTACTAGTAATTCACCCGTGTATTAGTATCATGTTCTGACATTGTGTTACAGCTATGTTGTGTTCACCTTGTGGGCTCCACCTATGGGCCATTGTGTGGCTTCACCCACAGGGGGATTGTTGGGGCATGTATGGGCTCCGCCCATGGCTCCTCCCCTTGAAAGGAAATACAACGAGCAGTTGACCTGTAGGCGGTCCACAGTATTGTACTAGTCGCAGACAGGCTCTGTTCTAAGCTGATTAAAACCTCGGTTTCCTTCTACTCGTGTCTTTGAGTGAATTGATGGTCGCATCAATATGTACAAAAGACAAGACTGAGGCATTCGCAACAATCTTCAGCCAGAGGTGCCGAATGGATGATCCATCTCTGTATCCTCCGGAGGTCCCCAGCATCAAAGATGTCAATCTTCAGCCAATACGATTCACTCCCCGTGATATCAATAAATGGCTGAAGACACTGAATACTGCAAAGGCTATGGACTCTGGCAATATTCCAGCAATAGTACTGAAGACTTGTGCTCCAGAACCTGCCACGCCCCTAGCCAAGCTATTCCAGTACAGCTGCAACAGTCCGGCAATGTGGAAAATTATCCAGCTGAGTTCTGTACACAAGAAACAGGACAAGTTCAACCCAGCCAATTACCGCCCTATCGGTCTACTCCATCAGCAAACTGATCGAAGGAGTCATCAACAGTGCTATGAAGCAGCACTTACTCAGCAATAACCTGCTCACGGGCACTGAGTTTGGGTTCCACCAGGGTCACCCAGCTCCTGACTTCATTACAGCCTTGGTTCAAACATAGACAACAGAGTTGAATGCCTGAGGTGAGAGTGACTGGCCTTGAAAGTAAGCCTTGCACGATGAGAGTTAGTATTGGAGGCACAGGTTTTAAGGTTCGAGCAGTTTTTGATGAGGGCCAGAGTTCTTTCCGTTGCCACCAGCGTGAAGGTAAGATGGTGGACAGCACAGGATACTTAACTGGAGCTATTGTCTCCTTTGGCTGTCAAAACAGTAACTGTCTGGAGTTCAGTTCCACTGGACAATGCAATGCAGCTTGGGGAAGGTCATGCGATATATCTCCTACCTTCCTCTATTTGGACAAAGGATGGCTGGAATCATGAGGTGTTTAATTGAAGTCAGGATTGATTTTTTTACTTGGAAACACTAGTTTGCACGTTCCACCTATGTCTGCGTGGGTTTCCTCCCGGGTGCTGCGGTTTCCTCCCACAAGGCCCAAAAGACGTGCTGTTAGGTAATTTGGATATTTTGAATGTGCCCGAATACACGCCGGAATATGGCAACTAGGGGCTTTTCACAGTAACATCAATAAAGATTATTATTAATAAAAGGTATCTAGTTGGTTAAATTAAGCCTCCTTGTTGAAACTGTTGTGTTACAGCATTTAATGCTAAGGCCATCAGCACCATTATTGGAGATTTAAGATTTGCGAAGGACTGTCTTTGTTCAAAGTTGCTGGAACAGACAAACCGTCTGTTTGCCATTGTCTTGGCTTGGCTATAATGTTTATGTTATGTAGGGGGCAGGACGGTGGCGCAGTGGTTAGCATTGCTGCCTCACGGCGCCGAGGTCCCAGGTTCCATCCCGGCTTTGGGTCACCGTCCGTGTGGAGTTTGCACATTCTCCCCGTGTTTGCGTGGGTTTCGCCCCCGCAACCCAAAAAGATGTGCAGCGTAGGTGAATTGGCCACGCTAAATTGCCCCTTAATTCGGAAAAATGAATTGTGCACTCTAAAAAAAAAAAAAAAAAAATTTTTTTTAAATGTTGCTGTTGTGTAAGGAGTGAGATTCCAGATGCTTGAGGTGTTGGTCTTTGTTAACTTTGAAACTGCTGGAAGACGGCATATGACCAGCTGGAGCCATCTTGTCAACTCCACAATCGTCCATTTTGAAGAGCACAAAAAAAAGTTATAAAATAATCCAGAGTTTTTGTGGAATCGGGTGTATTACTGTGTGTATTGTTTGCTGTGTACCATGACATTGTGAATTCAAGCAGTTCAGGTAGTCAGCTATCCTTTAATAATCTACTAAAGCAATCTAATTATTTTACATTATGTTGTATTCTTTCTAATCTTGTGGGGGCACAATAAATCTCTCCAGTCTGGTGAATTTGTAAAGTGCTTTGGTATTCTTGTAATGTGTGGAGAGTCAAAAACAACTAACTGCAATGAAAAGGAGAAATAGTCATCTTGACATTAAAAAAAATGTCTTTGTTTTGTAGGCAAGCGGGGCATCATGAGCTTGCGGAACGTTTAGTAGAGATCCAATATGAACTCACTGATAGACTAGCCTTCTTTCTCTGTGGAAGGAAACCAGGTGGGTGTGAAATAGAGTACTGGAGAATCTAGATGGCAATGTTACTTAAAATTTTATTGAGATGTATGATTCTAACCAATATTTTGCTTAAGGCTTCCTTCAGGAATGTAGCTTGATGCGCCAGGGAATGTGGGGTGCAAGTCTCCACCTGTCAATCCACTTGCTGAACTCCTGTTTTCAATCACATACTGTGGTCAGCTGCCAGATGGAGGCCATGTATGTTCCCCACAGGAAGAAAGGGGTGAAGTGAAGGATCCAATTCTTCAATTAAACAAACACTCTAATTTTTTATTGTATTGTTCCAGTACAGAGAGAGCTTTACAGGGCAGTGGCAGTGAATCAATACCACACAGGAGAAAGACTGAGGTTGGGAGGGTAAGAGAATACATGAAAGAGTTGAAGAATAGTATATTTCAAGACATTTGCAGGCCTTGTACATTTATGTACTGAAGCTATGATAGCCATTTCTTTCAGCTTTTGCGAGAGGAAAATGGGGAACAATACTTAATTCCAGCTTGGTCAGCATCCCTCAGTTGAGCACAAAATTGATGTAGACACATATGCATGGGTTTGTAGATCTGCCAACTTTAAAATGCCCCATTTATCCATACTCTCTGCTTCCTGTCTGTTAACCCATCCTCTTTCCATTCTAATATATCACTCCAAATGTCATGCACCCGTATCTTCTGTATTAACCTTTTGTGCGGCACCTTATCAAATGCCTTTTGGAAATCCAAATATGAATGAAAAAATGAAATGAAAATCGCTTATTGTCACGAGTAGGCTTCAATGAAGTTACTGTGAAAAGCCCCTAGTCACCACATTCCAGCGCCTGTCCGGGGAGGCTGGTACGGGAATATACCACATCTACAGGTTCCCTTTTATCTGTCCTACCAGTTACTTCTTCAAAAGAACTCTCAAGAAATTTGGCAGACAGGATTTCCCCTTCGTGAAGCCATGTTGACATGTTCTAATAATACTATTAAGTTCCTTAATGATAGATTCCAGCACTTTCCTGATGACTGATGTCAGGCTAACTGGCCTGCCGTTCCCTGTTTTCTCTTCCATTTCTCTTTTTTGAAGCTATGTTTCAAGATCCAGAAGATGATACAGAATTCAGAAGAGAGTTAATTACTCAACTTCAAAGTTCAAAACTGTGACAAATGAGTTATCTTCTTTCCTATATCAAAGATGAGTTTCCTGTTTTATATGTTCTGGTGAACGGTACACAAAAGCATAAATCTTATGAATGAATATGAAGCCCTTGCTTGTTAGGTGTGCAACACATAATAATCTTTATTGTCACAAGTAGGCTTACATTATTAACACTGCAATGAAGTTACTGTGAAATACCTCTAGTCACCACATTCCAGCACCTGTTCGGGTACACGGGAGAATTCAGAATGTCCAAATTACCTGACTCTTTTGGGACTTGTGGGAGGAAACCTGAGCACCCGGAGGAAATCCACGCAGACACTGAGAAGGTGCAGACTCTGTACAGACAGAGACTCGAGCCTGGAATGAACCTGGGACCCTGGCGCTGTGAAGCAATAGTGCTAACCACTGTGCTACCCTGCCGCCCATACCCCTTTTTCACCGATGAGACCAGATAATATGTACAATTTAAGAGATCCTCTGTGAAGCCCCTCCATTTGCACAAATTTGTCAATGTGTTTCAGGGATATCAGCTAATGAGAGAGCCTTGTTTCCTGCCAATCATAGTAATATATTTTGTCTGTATTGGAAAGTTCAGATATTTTTATTTCCTATGTTCATCCTTGCAGAATGCATCCATATGTTTGCATACACTGAAAAGGTTGTGTGTAACTTATTAAACCAAATTGGCACAAAAATTCCCGTATCAGCCTCCGGAATGTGGCAACTAGGGGATTTTCACAGTAACTTCATTGCAGTGTTAATGTAAGCCTACTTATGACACTAATAAAGATTATCATAACTTGCCTTCCTCGTGAGCAATTCCAGATCATGGTGCCCATTTGTTTCGAGACCCCATACGCATCCCCCAATCCAGACGTAAGATCTGGTGGATTGACAACATCGGAATGGGTTATTTGTTAATTGTTTTTCATGTTTTATGCTCTTATATTATGCCTGCTTGTGCTTTTGTTTAAACTATCTTCTTCCTTTCCAGATCACAAGAATGGGCAGCACTTCATAATTCCACAGATGGCAGATAGGTGAGGCAGAGAGATATTAGTTTATTATGACATGATTGAAATTAGTGTTTGGCTATTTTTTCTAGGGCAAACACAGATGGATAACAAATGTTGGTCTTGTCAGTGTTGCACACATCTGAATGAATTTTTTTTAAATGAGTGCGAGCGAACTAGGGTCACTGCTGATGATTCTCAGTTAGCAAGGATGGCTTTGGTGCTCAGTTAGCAAGGATTGTTTTGGTGCTCAGTTAGCAAGGATGGTTTTGATGCTCAGTTAGCAAGGATGGCTTTGGTGCTGAGTTAGCAAGGATGGCTTTGGTGCTGAGTTAGCAAGGATGGCTTTGGTGCTCAGTTAGCAAGGATGGCTTTGGTGCTGAGTTAGCAAGGATGGCTTTGGTGCTCAGTTAGCAAGGATGGTTTTGATGCTCAGTTAGCAAGGATGGCTTTGGTGCTCAGTTAGCAAGGATGGCTTTGGTGCTCAGTTAGCAAGGATGGTTTTGGTGCTCAGTTAGCAAGGATGGTTTTGATGCTCAGTTAGCAAGGATGGTTTTGGTGCTCAGTTAGCAAGGATGGCTTTGGTGCTCAGTTAGCAAGGATGGTTTTGATGCTCAGTTAGCAAGGATGGCTTTGGTGCTCAGTTAGCAAGGATGGCTTTGGTGCTCAGTTAGCAAGGATGGCTTTGGTGCTCAGTTAGCAAGGATGGTTTTGGTGCTCAGTTAGCAAGGATGGTTTTGGTGCTCAGTTAGCAAGGATGGCTTTGGTGCTCAGTTAGCAAGGATGGCTTTGGTGCTCAGTTAGCAAGGATGGCTTTGGTGCTCAGTTAGCAAGGATGGCTTTGGTGCTCAGTTAGCAAGGATGGTTTTGGTGCTCAGTTAGCAAGGATGGTTTTGGTGCTCAGTTAGCAAGGATGGTTTTGGTGCTCAGTTAGCAAGGATGGTTTTGGTGCTCCGTTAGCAAGGATGGTTTTGGTGCTCAGTTAGCAAGGATGGCTTTGGTGCTCAGTTAGCAAGGATGGCTTTGGTGCTCAGTTAGCAAGGATGGTTTTGGTGCTCAGTTAGCAAGGATGGCTTTGGTGCTCAGTTAGCAAGGATGGCTTTGGTGCTCAGTTAGCAAGGATGGTTTTGGTGCTCAGTTAGCAAGGATGGTTTTGGAAGATGATGCACCTTTACCACTTGTGAGCTCACCAGAAGTGGTAGTGACTGTAGCTTAAAGGTTGGAACTGGTTGTTCATAGCCTAAAGCCTTGCAACAAGCAGCATTATGAATATATAATTTTACATATCTGGTATCTCTATATGCACTCTTTTACAATAATAAACTCCCATATCCACTGGCTGGTTTAGCTCACTCAGCTAAATCGCCGGCTTTTAAAGCAGACCAAGCAGGCCAGCAGCACGGTTCGATTCCTGTATCAGCCTCCCCGGACAGGTGCCGGAATGTGGCGACTCGGGGCTTTTCACAGTAACTTCATTGAAGCCTACTCGTGACAATAAGCGATTTTCATTTCATTTCACATTTAACCTTGCCGTTTGTAGTTCTTCTGGCCCACTTACTGATTATTTACTTGTCCTATTATTTAATTCCAGCCCCCCACCCCTTTGTCTTGCGGCATCAACTCTTCTGTTATTTAATGTATCTTGCCAATCTCAGCACCTCCCTATTATTCATTCCCCCCACTTTTCTCCTGTCTTTGTACTTCTAAGTTTTCTTCTGATGAAAGGTCATTAGCATGAAACATTGCATGGAATATTCCCATATTTGTTCAGAGTGTCAGACTCTGACTAGAAATCAGTATGTAGCTCTCCAGCTGCACAGCTGTGTTTTTAGACCAGATTCCAACAAGATCGGCTCTACAGAGATTGGAATTGAGGCGCCATTTAAAGATGGCACCCCGATTAGCACAGAACGTAACCCTACCCCCAACACCTCATTCACCTGCTCACCCCACCCCTCACAAGCAAGGCCCCACCACCCCAGCACAAGTAATGGGGCTCTCTCTGTTCTTTTTCCCCACCCCACCCACTGAAAGCCCCTCAAGGTGGAGACTGAATTACGTCTATACACTGATCTAAATATTCCCAGGCCTCTAGCATCCACAAGATTTGTTTAAACACTATCCTTGATCTTGATTCAGATGTCAAAATACCGCAGATGTTCAAAATTTGAAATAAATAGGAAAGTGCTGGTTGGTAAACACTCAACAGACCAGACAGCATCTGTGTGCAGAAAACTTCACTTAACCTTTGATTTTGATAATTCTTCATCAGAACTGGAACATGTTGGAGATTAACTGTTTTTCAGCAAATGCAGTGCCAACGATGAGAGATATGAACGTGATGCAGGCAGGCAAAGAAGGAAAAGTCTGTGATAAGATCAAGGGTTGGAGTGATGAACTGACAAAAAGGGGATGATGCGAGGCAAAAGAGAATGGGCAATCATTGGTCAGGGAAATAAACTAAAATCAATCCTAATCAAGGCTAATTGCTGCCTTCACTGAGATTAGTTAATTCAAGTCCACCCCAGGTATCCAAGTTGAGAATTCCTGGTTTGTCTGGTTTAATACTATAGTTGCATTTTCAGAGGCCTCACTAAAAGATACCTTTTAAGTTAATTAGAAGAAAAATCCTAACAATAGTGAATAAAGGACAGCTGAGATACTCCAGGCTGCCTGTTGCATTAGTTTTGGCGTTAATGTACATTGACACTTTACAGAAAAGACACCAAAATAAGCTAGTTCAACAAAGTAGAGAAGCCCCCCCTGACAAAGTATCTATAAATGTGAAATGAAAAATGAAATGAAATGAAAAATCGCTTATTGTCACGAGTAGGCTTCAATGAAGTTACTGTAATGAAGTCGCCACATTCCGGCGCCTGTTCGGGGAGGCTGGTACGGGAATTGAACCGTGCTACTGGCCTGCCTTGGTCTGCTTTGAAAGCCAGCAATTTAGCCCAGTGTGCTAAACCAGCTCCTGTACATCGTGTGTATGCCCATCTCTTTGGACACATTCTCGAGGTTTTGTACAGTTCTTTCCCTTTTGGGGGAGTGGGGGAAATAAGTTATCTCATTCAAATGGCTCCACTTGTGGGAGATTGCACATTGTCACAAGCTGACAGGAAGGAGGGCTTTAATGAGAACTGCTTTTAAGTGTTACAAGCCTATCTGTATGAATATGTATATAACTATTTGTATTCTCTCTGCCTCCTTCCCCAGATTTCTGCTATGATGCAATATTAGGGCTATTAGCAATCCCCTGCTAACAAAGCAATTGCCACTATTGATGTGAGTTCAGAGATTGAGTGTTCATAAACTCTTCATCTTTGGTGATTACTCGCTAACGAGTATGATTATCCACCTAAGAAACTCCTTTTACTGGTCATGGGTTCTGTGGATCCTTGCATGGCAGATGAGCCCGATCCAAGAGCCACATCTTCGACCGCACACTTGGCAGATGTTTCTGAGAGGTTTGATTGGTCCTTGATCTCTAGATCGCTGATATTCCTTTGTCTGGCTCCTTTTCCGGGCATCATATTGCTGTGGGTGTCCTTGAAAAATTGTGCCCTTCAATCAATTGTGTTCCTCCAAGTAGGCCTCTTCCGAGTAAAGGTCTCCCACGTGTTAACGTCAATGTTGCATTTCTTGAGGTAATCCTTCGGGGTGTCTTTGAAGCGCTTCCTTTATCCTCTTCTTGTTCACGAGCCTTCCTTGAGGTTGACTTGTCACCTTGCGGTTGACACGGAGACTGATTCTTCAGTATGTTTTCGCGAAGGTGTTGAGCCTGGCTCGGAGATTCTCTTTTGAGAAAATGGAGATGACAATGTTATCTGCATACTAAAGTTCCACGAGTGATATCAGTGTCGTTTTCTTCTTGGATTTGAACCGGTTGAGGTTGAAAAGTTTTCTGTCCATCCTGAGATAATGTCCACTCCACTCAGAAGCTTTTTCTTGATAAGGTGAAGGATGATGCCGAGGAAGATGAAGAAAAGTGTGAGGCCAATGACACATTCCTGCTTGAATACAATCTTGACCTCAGAGGTTTCTGTCTTATTTCCATCGGTTAGGACTGTCGCCAACATCTTGAGGAGGAGTCAGGAGGAAGTTGATGAATTTTTCTGGACAGCCGACCTTTGACAGGGTCTTCCGTAGCCCTCCGATTACTGAGCCAAAAGTCTTGGTCAGATCGAAGAATGTCATGTAGAGAATGTTGCTCCTGGCATTTCTCTTGCAGTTGTCAAGCAGTGAAAATCATGTCTGTTGTTCCACTGTTTGGTCAGAAGCAACACTGCCTTTCTGGAAGGATTTCTTCAGAAACTGGAAAAGGCGGCTAGCAAGGATTTGGGTGATTATCTTCCATGCAGTGCAGAGCAGGGAGATTCCTTGATAGTTTCCATATTCCACTTTGCCACCATCTTTAAGAAAGGAAACAATGACGGCACCCCTGAAGTCGGCCGGAATTTCTTCTCTGTCCCAGATTTTCAAGAACAGCTGATGGGGATCTCCTTTTCCAAGTTTCAAAGTCTCCACTTGGGGTCCAAAATCATCATTGATGGGGAACTGAATCATTTCCACAAACACGTCCTCATCTACGATTGTGTCATGGCTTCGGAGTTTTTTTTTCAAATGTTCCCTCTGAGCTTGTCTTCACTCACTGTCCAGTGGCTATCATTGATGGCAGCTGAGCCCTGGCTGTTTTTTTCCTATTCTAATTGCAACGTACAACTCTATTTAAGGTCCAGTAACTTTACATGGGATTATGATCAAAGATTAGTCATCATTTGTCATTACTCCTTAGTCAGTATTACTCAATTCCTGCTGCATGTTGTAATTACCAGATGAATAATGAGCCCAGATTGCTTTTTTATGGTGAAAGGAATCAAAAAGTCTGCAGAAGTTGTTCAAAATTAATTGATGATCACTGTATAAATTTGATTTTGTGCTGTTGATGCTTCGGCCATGTGAAGTGTTTGTAATCTTATTAGACAGCCTAATCAATGTATATCTATGTACTTCCTCCTTGAATGCAACCCTTGGGATAAAAGGCTCCTGTAAGTAATACATAATAAATAGCTGCTTTTAGATCTGAAAGTTGAGGATCAGTGCAATGCATGCTCGGATGTTTATTCTTTTTTCCTTTAAACTGAAATGTTGTAATGTTACAAGTCCTCCTTCCTGCAGCCTATGTTATGAATAACCCTTTCCTGCATTGCCTCGTGTGACTTCATGGGATCGCAGGTCATCATGTCCATTAAGACACCAAATTTCAGCATTGAAGACCATAAATTATTGTGCCAATGTGGGGTTCGTAACAGAATAGTAAAGAAAAGCATTGCATCTTTGTGATGTTGTAGAATTTGATTTGAGAGGAAGAATTGGATCAATGCCACAGGACTACCTTTCTGCCCTTTCAAACAGTGTGGAGGGTACAATTCAAAGAATGGAGCCCTGCACAGCTGCTCCAGTTGAATCAGCTAATAGAACTAATCTAGGATGATCCTAGTCTGTGACTCAGTACAAGACTAGGTTGTGAACTTGTATACGGAATCATCTATACGGAATCATCTGAGAGTATCACCTTATTTGTCTTATGTAATGCCAAATCATTTAACTAAAACTTTACTAAAACTTTGGCAAAACTTGATGGCAGCACTGGTTTAGAACTCAACATCACAAAAAGCTGTTAAAAATAGAATACTGCTTAGTGTTTATGTTACTTCATTAATTATGGTGCTCTTTATCTTCCGTCTTCAGCAGTTTAGATTTGTCAGAACTAGCAAAAGCAGCAAAGAAAAAATTACAGTCGGTGAGTTTTCTTGGACTCTTGCAGCCCAATTGTCCTGTGACAGAATACGACTTGCATGCAAAGAGGCTAAATTTGAATCCTAGTCTTAAAAAATTATATAGTAAAATACCTATTACATGTATGCTTGGAATGATTTTGGTTTTCTGTTCACATTTTCATCAAGGTCAGCATTGGAGCACAGTGGTTAGCACTGCTGCCTAACAGTGCTAGGGACGTGGGTTCATTTCTGGTCTTGAGTAACTGTGTGGAGTGTGTACGTTTTCCCTGTGTCTGCGTGGGTTTCCTCAAAGTGCTTCAGTTTCCTTCCACAGTCCAAAGATGTGCATGCTAGGTGGATTTACAGGGTTAGGGTGGGGAGTTGGCCTAGGTAGGATGCTCTCAGAGGGCCAGGAAGATTCCAATGGGCTGAGTGCATCCATCTGCCTTGTAGGGATTCTATAATTATGCATCCTCATTCATGTTGCATGCTATCCTGCTTATCAAGTTCCCAGAAAGCACAAATAAATCTGAGAAAAGCTTTGTAAAATGTTTAATAACTTTTGTTACGGACAGTAGGGGATTTAATTTAAACAGCCTTGATTTCTCCTTTCGCCACAGATGTTTTGATTTTAATTTTCTCCTTTATAAACGGAAGCGTATTTCCCAATACCTCAGTTTCTGTGTGATCCAATTTCTATTAATAACCCCACAGCAAACTCGAGACGGGGTAAACTCTGAGGGCTAGTTTATTTGCATATACACTTAATATGAGAGGAGGGACGCAACCCATAAAATAAGAGGGGGGAATAGGGAAAGAGGATTTACAGGGCAAAGACCACAAGGAAGAAATATTGTTTCACCTGAGTCCAGTATCTGTGACACTTTACACATTGCACAAGTATCCTGTAACCATAAACTTGATAATACCTGCAATTTTATTGCTTAATTTCCTGTTTGGCCTGATTAGTTTGCCTACTGCTGATGCCACAATTATCATGATTACAGCATTGCATAATTGTTCGTTCACCTTGTCTATAATGTGAAACTTCCAGACCAATTTCAAACAAGCTAGAAATGTAGAAGTATATATTTTTTTTTAAACTTCACCATTCACCTCTTGCTTATTTGTTCACAGAACAATCTAACTCTTTCTAAAGTGTAAAAACTGGCTTAGCCCCATGGTTCAAAGGTTTGGCTTCACTAATGGACAATATTAGGATCCTGGACAAGAACCCAGATCTATGCAATTTGTAAAACTGTGAAGAAATGTTACTGCCCCACAGGAGTAATAACACTGACCAATAGGTATCTTTTATGTTAAAATAAACTTTAATTTAAATACAGAATTAACTACATTAGCAACAAAGAAATAGCTTTACAGTTAACCGTTATAACAGTTCTTAAGTAAAAGAGAAAACCGTAACTTCCTAAACCTGCCACTATATTCCAATTAAGCATATCAATATATTTCAAATACCACTCGTGAATGACGGTAACAACCAGATTTCTATTTGCTTTTCTATGTGCAGAACCTTTGGAGAGAGAACCTTTCAGTACCAAACTGAAACACTTCGGTTCAGCTGAGAGTTCTAGGACCAACCCTTTTCAGACAGACCTGACCCCTCCCATTTACCTACATCACCTGTACCCACAGCATCGGGCACTCTTTTGTCTCTTCTTACAAGATGTCCCTTGATTTGTTTAGCCGGACCAAACACAATACCCCATGTAAATTATCTACACCACAGAGGTCCTTTAAATGTAAATAAAATTTCCATTAGCTTGCTACCTGTAAATAAATAAATGGTTTTCAAGATCTATTAACAGAACACGTCACCTGGCAATCGATAATTACCCCACTTTTATGACACCTTAACCACCGCTCTGGCAGTTACACTGTCTGCATGCATATCAACCCAGGTTTTAACAAGATTACTGCAAAAAAATATAAAATATGACATTTTCATACAATCATCACGACAGGAGCTGTTCGTGTCACCTTTTCTAGCACCTTCCCCATGTGTGGTGATGAGTACAATCTTGAACACTATGTTGTAATGTTATTTAGGCAATCAACAATTGCATTCACGTCTGCAGGAATAGTTCACCAGCATCACACCTTTTAGTTCACCACTTGGACAGCTGGGGGGAGGGCTCTGTCTCAGTCTCAGATTGGTCACCATCTAAACAAGCTCCCTTAACCATTTTTGCTATTTGACCATCCAAGTAACTATGGAATTATTGGCAGCAAGGCTCCTCCGGTTAGGAGTAGCTGAAACACCTTTCTTCATTTAGTTTGCACTCACAAAATAAGCAAAGGGAAAGAAAGATGTTACCGATTTTTTTTTTGAGGGGGGTGTGGGTATTTCTCGGAGAGAAAATGGACTTGGAGGGCGTTAAAGCCCTAGTGATCTTCTAAGTGCAATGTGCAGTTCTTTCATTTAGACCCTAATTCTTTTTCATAGTGTTTTTCAAACTGCTTCCAGTTTAAAGTTGAATGTATATTAAATAGCATCTTAAACATTCTCAAAGCGCAGTGAATAGTTTATGTAGTTGCACCTCAGTTGTGTTTTTTTTTCCTGAAGTAGATTAAAATGCTTTTTATGCTTCTATTTCTAGCTAAGTAATCACTTATTTGAGGAGCTAGCTATGGATGTATATGATGAAGTAGACCGAAGGGAGACTGATGCAGGTGAGGACTCAGCTGTAACTTGTAAGCCAATATTGCGATATTTTTGCTTCCCATTGCGAAAAGAGAATTCTGCTTTCAATTATCTATTTGAAATTTCCCGTGGCTCGTTTTTAACATTCACCGTTTTTTCTCATATAGCCTGCTTGTTTTCGCATCGCACATCAAAGTTTTGGGGAAAGTAGCCCAGTAGCTATAATACTTGGACATGGGCCTCTCAAAGTAGAACCTCTAATGTTTAATTAATCTTTACTCCAAGCTGAAATCTAGTTCCTGGAAGTTCAGTTTGCCAGGTTTTGCTGGGCTTGATGGGTTAGGAAGTCGGGTTTGATTAAGGGGTGCTACAGATCTTGTCCATTTTCAGGATTAACTAGAGATAAATTAACGTACGGGTTTTGTTCTTTATTTATATTGTACATTATCAGTTCTCTTATCAATTTCTTGAAGCACTTTGCATGATATGCATTAGTTTAAAATGAGGTGTTTTTGGCCAACTAAGCAAATGCAACAGCCAATTTATGTCATACATGACAAGATTAATGATTTAACCTATTTTTCTGGTTGAGGAAAGAATGCTGGACCAGAACGCCAAGGTTGGATTGGGGGGAGCGGGATTGAGTGAGAGAGAATATCTCTGATTTGATTGCTCACAGTAAATTAGTGTAAATAGTCTCTGTGTGTGATGTTGCTGCTTCTCTCTGTTTGCCACTCCTGTTTTGCCATTTGCCAGCTCTCTATTTCACTCACTGTCACTTTGTGAAATAGAGTAATTAAAGTTTATAAAATGATCATGGGTCTGAGATGCACTGATCCTGAGTCTACTAATGCTGTGCATAATCCTTGTGCTCTCTGCTGCCTATTTGTGTCTGATCACGTTATCCCAACCTTCGAACTATTGCCAAGGCTTTGTTTCCCGACGCTCTTATAACATTCTTTCCTGGAGTACAGGAAGGTATGAATGCTAGTTCACTTAAGCTGAGAACCAGTGATTTATCTTTAAAGTGTTTTTAATGCCAAAAGCAAATCTTTAGTTTCAAACTTAATAAGGAGGTGAGATGCGGGACCAGCAGTACGGTCTTGAAGATAAAAGTTAATAGGAGCAGTGGAGGCTGGTGGCATGGACAGTAGTTACGAAGAAGACCATGCTTTTCTCCAGCAAGAAGATTGGAACCAGCAAAATGGAATATTTGGTGCTTGGTAAGGGCTGGGGGTCAACAGCAGTGTTGAAAGTTGCAGCAGGCTTCTTCAGACCAATTTTACTGTGGATACTTGAACACTGCACTTTCAATGTAGGTTTGCGGGGTGGGGGGAGATTGTGTGGGGGAAAGAGGTGAAGATGGAAAACATAGGAATGACAAAATACAGGCATAAGTGTTATAGAACTGACAATGCAGAAGGAGGCCGTTCGGCCCATCGAGTCAGCTCCTGTTCTTCGAAAGAGCACCCTACTTAAGCCCACACCTGCACCCTATCCCCGAAACCCAGCAACCCCATCTAACCCAAGGCAATTTAGCATGGCCAATTTACCTAACCCGGGGGAGAATGTGCAGACACGGGGAGAATGTGCAGACTCTGGACAGACAGTGACCCAGCGGGGAATTGAACCTGGGACCCTGGAGTTTGAGGCAACTGTGCTAACCACTGTGTTTCTGTGCCGCCCTTGTTACTCAAGTTATTTATCAATCACTTAAATATGTTACCAGAACTTGGGTGTGACAGGCAAATTAGGAATTTATATATTTTAGATTATTTGAATAGCATTCTAGATCGCCGCCATACATTTTCATGAAAGCACAGATATTTGTTTGGGGCTTTTCACAGTAACTTCATTGAAGCCTACTCGTGACAATAAGTGATTTTTCATTTTTTCATTTTCATTAGCATGTAAAGTCACAAGTAAGCTGTTTCATTAGAGTCATTTTAATTACTGTTACGTGATCAGAGCTTGATAAATCTTCGATGTGGAGATGATGGCGTTGGACTGGGGTTGGGCACAGTAAGAAGTTTTACAACACCAGGTTAAATCTTGTTTCACCTTGTTTCGAATCACTAACATTTGGAGTGCAGCTCCTTCCTCAGATGAATATTAAATCTTGCAAGAGATTGATTGAAAATTAATTTCCAATACAGTTTGTATCCCTTTGTGTCCCTTTGCATTGATGGTTGCCTTGAGTTTCTATTTAGTTTGTGTAGAGTAAAATGTTTGCATTTAACATATTTTTGTATGCACAGTTTGGCTGACAACTCAGAACCACAGCACCTTGGTAACTGAGACAACAGTCATTCCCTTCCTTCCTGTGAACCCAGAGTACTCATCAACTAGGAATCAGGCAAGTTTTCAGTGAATGCTTTGTTGTTTCATGTACTGTATGTAAACTTGATAAAATTGAGGGGATAATCGAATGAATTATCACGTAATCAGTTGGTGCCTGTACACTTACTGGCATCATAAAAGTTTGAATACTGTGCAAGTAAATCAGCTTGTGGAAAAGAAGGGAAGGAAGAGTCTCAAACGTTTTACTGTCTGATGCCCAAACAATGCAGTGGCCAATGAAAAATTGCAGATGGTTTGGTTGTTAACTAGCTTAATGACTTGTTAATTAGTGGTCTCCAAATGGCAGACGTGTTGCCTATTTCTGCACCGGTTCGCCTTCCATAATTTGGGAGACTGGCGTGATGATGTGATATTGCTGACATGAGTGCCTATATTTTGTTTATGCAGGGGAGCAGCTCACCTGTTTTACAGAGATAAAATCCAGCCCTAGATTTTTAATTTGTTGCCTCGAGGAAGCTAACATTTACTTTTTCATGACTAAATTCAAAAAGTCCAGTTCTGGGAATTGATTATCATAGAACTACTGTCTCCATTCACAACATCACCCAGTTGCTAAGATGGTATCCATATTCAGACTCTTATCTGTATTTATTATTTTAAATTGCAGGGAAGACAGAAGCTGGCGCGATTCAACGCTCATGAGTTTGCCACTCTAGTCATTGATATTTTAAGTGATGCCAAACGGAGACAACTAGGGAATCCAATCACTAGTCCCAAAGGTATGTGTGCTTTTACTAATTTAAAATAAATCGGCTTTTTAAAAAGCATTGCAATGGAGTCTGGATCAAAATGCAGAATCCTGATATACTATTCCCATTCACTGTGCATATATTTTAAATCTGTACCAACAGTACAGTTTTCTAAAGATTAGTTTCTGCTCAACTGTTAAAAAAAAATAAGGGTGTCATTCATGGTTATTCAGCTGTTGGTTTATTGTGGATCATTGCAAATGACGGTGTGTGTGCTGGCTGACCATTCTGTAACAACCGTTACTACAAAATAAGTGAATGAAATGCCCTTTAAGTTGTGAAATGTGTGTTGTCAAAAGAATAAAGCAAAAATTTTAGAAGGTGTAATCTATTCATTTTCAAATGACTTGAAACATCTGTATCAATGAGATTTGTTTTGCGATCATCAGTTATCTATTACTTGTTTGGGGGCTGGTTTAGCTCAGTTGGCTGTACAGCTTGTTTGTGAAGGAGAGAGAGTTCAATCTTGGCTGAGATTATTTCCAACCTTAGCCCTCGCCTGAGGTGTGGTGACCCTCATGTTAAATCGCCACTAGTCAGCACTCCTCCTCAAAGGGGAAAGCAACCTATGATCATCTAGGACTATAGAACCATAGAATCACTACAGTCCTGAAGAAGGCCATTCAGCCCATTGAGTCTGTACTGGCCCTCTGAAAGAGCACCCAAGCTTGGTGCCCTATCCCCATAACCCCACCTAACCTACACATCCCTGGACACTTGGGGCAATTTTTAGCATAGCCAGTCCACCTAACCTGTACATCTTTGGACTGTGTGAGGAAACCAGAGCACCCAGAGGAAATCCATGCAGACACTGGGAGAACGTACAAACTCCACACAGACAGCCACCCAAGGCTGGAATTGAACCTGGGTCTCTGGCACTGTGAGGCAGCAGTGCTTGCCACAGTGCCAGTATGGCAACTTGAAAATGAAATGAAATGAAAATCGCTTATTGTCACGAGTAGGCTTCAATGAAGTTACTGTGAAAAGCCCCTAGTCGCCACGTTCCGGCGCCTGTCCGGGGAGGCTGGTACGGGAATCGAACCGTGCTGCTGGCCTGCTTGGTCTGCTTTAAAAGCCAGCGATTTAGCCGTGTGAGCTAAACCAGCCCGTTACTTACATGTTTAGAGTTTAACTTATTTTGTTTTTCATATTTATCAAAGCATCTGATGGAATATTTTGAACCTTTTTTTTAAAGCATTTTATCCTTCAACAGTTTATTGTTTGAATTCTTATCATTCCTGCTGTACTTTGTTTTATTCAGAATTATGCTATATATTTCTCATGGCAATGCTGTACACTTTGAGCATCATGGATATTTTCTGAAAGAATCATATACCCTTCAGAAATCAAGTTGACTTATTGTTTGTTTCCTGTTTATTTGGAAAATCTTGGATGAGTGTCCAAGACCAATAGGTGTAGTTTTGCACTAAATTTGATTTGAAAAAAATCGGATAGAAAGAAAGGCTTGCATTTTTTTAGCACCTGTTACAACCTCAGGAGATTGAAAAGCCTTTACAGCAGGGAAATACTTTTTTTTTTAAAGTTTAGTCACTGTTGCAAAACACCACAAAGTCCCACAAATGGTGGAGTGACAATGGACAATGGGCAGATAATCAGTTCTAGTGTAGCTGGTTGAGGAGTTAGTATTGGCCAGCAAACGGGAGAGAAATTGCTCTTTGTAATAGTGTCCTGAGACCTTGTGTCCCTCCGAGTGTGCAGGCGGAGGGTGGTATCTTGTTGAAACGTTGCACGCATGCTCTGCCGGACAAGAGAGCTTTGTTGCCTCTTTTCAGGAAGGCCTGCCAAGCCACAAGCAGCCGCGTACGTGGTGAGGCTAGCAACGGGCCTTTCCCTGGAATCAAGACCCCAATGGAGGTCTTGTCAATCAGAGGCCGGCAGCTTTTGTGCTCAGCTGTGTTACAGAGCAGGAACCTAGTATCGTGGAGCAACGCAGGCCAAGGGTATGTGTGTGGGGTGTGTGTAGGGGAGTGTGTGTGCAGCAGCATGCTGCGGCTTTCAACAGCACTCCACCCATCCCCATCCCATTGTTGATTTTGAGTCTGTTGATCAGGGACTTGAATGTCTTTGATTGAGGACTCCTGCCTTGAGGTGACAAGCTGGCTGCACAGTTTTACGTGTGATGCACACTGCATATTGGCAGGCCTGCCTGCCACTAGGTTGATACCAGCATCAGCTGATTTAAGGGTCTCCTAAAGGTGGCAGGGCAGGAAGGTCAACCGTGGGTCCTTTCACCCTGAACTTAATTCTGATGGAGGTGGGAAAGTGGCAGGTTTCTGGTGCTGCTTAATTACATATCCTTCCCACGTCTAAGCTCGCCACCAGCGAGAGCCCAGGATTCCATCCACTGTTTGTTTTAACATCTTATCCAAAGACAGTACCTCCTCCAATGCAACACTGTCTTCACTTGCTCATCAACTTAAATTCTGTGCTGTAGTCTTTGGAGTAGGACTTGAATCCTTGACCGTTTGACTCGTATGTGAATGTGGCAACTGAGTCACAGCTGATAATTGAAGAAGACCGAGCAAATTTAGAAGCAGGGATTAGATTATGCCAATTTTGAATTTTTAGAGCTTACTTATTTTAGGAAGAAAGAAAACTTGGAAAAGTAAGGAGGTGCACAGATCTGAGGGAAAAATGAGTTGCAGAAACATTTTGTTGATTCTTGATTTAAATACAGGGAAGAAGCAGGGTGGCACAGCGTTTCTAGAATGCTACATTAAGAACAACAAGGAAAGGTTCAGAGGAGCAATGACCATAGAGTTTTTATTTTAAAATGGAGATTAGCATTAGAATCAGAATTACACAACTCGATCAAAAACGGTTAATGACATTTAGACATCTTTCTACAGCTTGTGAATGGTTAAAACAGAAAGCATGTGTTTGGACGTTAGATATCCAAGAATAGGAATCACCTATTACAAATTTGTTTTGTGTCCGAGTAAGTAAGAGATGTTAAAAGAGACTGCCCATTTCTGGAGGAAACACTGAAATCTTACATAGTCTAGACCAAGATACGTATACAGTTAAGAAGTTAGTGTCTGTGTATCACTATGATTCTTGACAGCTTGACCGGGAGATGTGATGTGAGAGGACTTAAAAAAAAAAGACTACGGCAGGGGGGGCAGTTCACTTCATATTTGTTGGCATTGTACCATGGGACATCATGCTGTAATATCCCCGTCTATTTTTACTGGTTACCTCTGCCAATGAAATGAAATGAAAATCGCTTATTGTCACGAGTAGGCTTCAAATGAAGCTACTGTGAAAAGCCCCTAGTCGCCACATTCCGGCGCCTGTTTGGGGAGGCTGTTACGGGAATCGAACCGTGCTGCTGGCCTGCTTGGTCTGCTTTAAAAGCCAGCGATTTAGCCCTGTGCTAAACAGGTAATGTTTTCACCCATTTGTCTCCTTGTAAACAATATATCTTAAAAACCAATGGCCAGATGAACCTATGGTCCATGGAAGAACTAAGCAAGCGATTTGAAACCAGGAATTTCTTGGTCTGATAGCCGAATTTCACACTGGTTCCCGAATTTATTGAAATGTCGAGGCAACTGTCTGTTGACTGAACGCTCCTGGGACTTTGCCTCTTTTTGTATTGAATTTCATTGGGAAACATAATACAATAAAGCAGTTTAATGTGGGGTTAAATATATCATACTTTTTAGGGTCATGGTAAGATGTGTGCTGTACCACTGCAAGTCGCATTATCTTGTACTTAACACAAATGGAGCTAATACTTATTATATTGAGGAGACAAAGGAAAGGGTGCATTAAAGATTGATCCCAAGTCTTAAGGGATGGGGTGGGAAAATTGGAGCAACTCGGGCTCTACGTCTGAAGAACGAGGTTATGGGTGGAGAGTTGGTATTTCTGAGATAAATAATATTTCAGTTAACTAGTGGAACCAGTGCTGGGGGATGTTGTTTCTGGGGGAAAGGTAGGGGGGGGTTTTGGGAGGGGGGGAAGGGGTTCGATGTTAACAATGGACAGGGGCGGGTCAGGCTTATGGGGCAGGGCCCGGCGGTATGTTGATGGTGGATAAGAAAGGTGGGGGGGGTGAGACCCCCAGTAAGGATAGTTACGTGGAACGGGAGAGGGCTAGGAGGTCCGGTCAAGGTTGCTTGCGCATCTTAAAAGTCTGAAAACCGATGTGGCAATGCTGCAGGAGACTCGCTTGAGGGTGAAGGATTAGGTGAGACTTAAAAAGGGTTGGGTTAGCCAAGTGTTTCATTCTGGATTTGATGGAAGGGCTCGAGGGGTATCAGTGTTGGTCAGCAAAAGGGTGCGCTTCCAGACGGAGACGGTAGTGGCAGATCAGGGGGGTAGATATGTGATTGTGGCCGGGGTGCTGGACGGGAGATTAGTGGCGCTGGTAAGTGTATACGGTCCCAACAGGGACGATGCGGGATTTGCGAGGAAGGTGTTTGGAGCCATTCCTGACTTGGACACACACAAGCTGATTGTGGGGGGGACTGGATCCTGGTTCAGGAGTCGAGGTTAGACAGATCACGGCCGCGCTCGCTGGTCCCATCAGGGGGGGCAAAGGCGCTAGCTGGGCTAATGGTGGAAATGGGAGGGGTGGACCCTTGGAGGTTCCTGCACCCAGGGGAACGGGAGGACTCGTTTTTCTCAGCAGTCCATAGGGTATACTCGCGGATTGACTTTTTTATGGTGGGAAAGGCTTTGCTGGCTGGAGTCAAGGAGTTGGAATACTCTGCAATTGCTGTGTCAGATCACGCGCCACATTGGATGGATATGGTGCTGGAGAAGGGGGCAGTGCAGAGGCCGGGGTGGAAACTAGATGTGGGGCTTTTGGGAACCAAGTATTCTGAAAAAATTGAAAAGGTAATTAAGGAATATGTAAGATTCAACTGTACGGATGAGGTGTCAATGGCAGTCGTCTGGGAGGCTCTAAAGGCGGTAGTGCGGGGTGAGGTAATTTTGTTTAAGGCCAGGGTGGACAAAGAGGAGAGGTTGGAGCGGCAGAGGCTAATAGATGAGATGTTGGAGGCAGATAGGAGTTATGCGGAGGATGGGGACCTAGCGATGCTGGGGAAGAGGAAGGAACTACAGGCGAGCTTCGACCGACTATCCATCAGGAAGGCGGTGCGCCAACTGAGGCGAGCGAGGGGTGCAGTTTATGAGCATGGAGACAAGGCATGTTAGCAGGTCAGCTCCGGAGGGAGGCAGCAGCAAGGGAAATTCTTCAGGTAAGGGATAGTGCCGGGAAGTTGGTGGTGGCTCCGGAGCTGATTAACAAGGTTTTTGAGGAATTCTACGAGAGGTTGTACAGGTCAGAGCCACCCGGGGAGACCGTGAGATGCTGGAATTTCTAGATGGGTTGGAGTACCTGAGGCTCGGGGAGGGAGACAAGGCTACATTAGAAGGAGCAATACTGGAGCAGGAGATAAAAGACGCAATTGGGAGGATGCAGTCGGGGAAGGTGGCAGGGCCGGATAGGTTTCCAGTGGAATATTATAAAAAAATTTAAGGATAAGTTGGCACCCCTGATGGTAGGGATGTTTGAAGAGGCGATAGGGAAGGGAGTGCTGCCGCAAACCTTGGAGCAGGCATCGATTTCACTGTTGCTTAAAAAGGATAAGGATGGGCTTCCTGTGTGCACCATGGAGTAAGTGGTCACACAAAAGGCAGCTCCTGCCCACGGTTACAGAAAAGAGCTCTTTTTTAAGCAGTATGGGGTGGAATTTTGATGAAGAAGCATAGGTGAATGTTGGAGGAGTACTTTCCCCCAGGAATGGTATGTTTCTTGGTTACCAGACCCACAGAAACAGTGAAAGATTTGGCTGGAGCTACAGCAGAGAGACAAAAGCCTCTTCCAGCATGCAGGCGGGGGAAGGGCAAGTTTAAAGGCCTCAAGCTGACCTGAGGGCCTTTATGAAAGCTGAATTCTAGCAGCAGAGGGAACAACTGTGAAAAGATCTCGCCAAGAGCTCTTTTAAGGGCCCGCAACGGCGCTGATTTAATTTTTCCCCGGGTGGGAATGCAGCCTCTGTGCTTGGCGGCTGGTGGATGGGCTGGACTAGAAGTGGAGAGACCAGAAAATCAACTTTGCAGCAGAAGAAGGTGCGAGGCAAAAAGGACAAGATGGCGGCGGGCGGGGAACCGGCAGCGTGGCAGCAGTGGGCGAGGGAGCAACAGGAGCTGCTGCTGCGCTCTTTCAAGGAACTAAAAGCTGAGATCCTGGAGCCGTTGAGGGCATCGCTGGACAGGCTCGGGGCGACTCAGACGGCTTAGGCTGCGGAGATTCGGGAGATGCAGCAGAAGGCTTCGGAGAACGAGGACAAACTCCTCAGCCTGGCGGTGAAGGTGGAGTCGCACGAGGCGCTTCACAAGAAATGGTTGGCAAGGATGGAGGAGATGGAGAACCGCTCCCGCTGGAAGAATCTGCGGATTTTGGACCTCCCGGAGGGGCTGGAAGGTTCGGATTTGGGGGCCTACATGGTCCTGATGCTGAACTCACTGATGGTCGTTCCGGGGACCCCTGGAGCTGGAGAGTGCCCATCGGGTGCTGCTGCGGAAGCTTGGGTCGAACGAGCCGCCCAGGGCGGTGCTGGTCCCCTTTCAAACGCTTGGTCGACCGTGAATGTGTGCTTCGTTGGGCGAAGAGGGAGAGGAGTAGTAAGTGGGAGAATACGGAGATCAGGATGTACCAGGACTGAGTGCTAAGGTGGCGAAGAGAACGGCTGCGTTTAACCGGGCGAAGGCAGTGCGCCACAAGAAGGGGGTCAAGTTTGACCTGTTACAGCCGGCACGCCTGTGGGTCACTTATAAAGACCGCCAACTTTATTTTGACTCCCCGGAGGAGGCCTGGTCTTTTGTCCAGGCAGAGAAGCTGGACTTGAACTGGGGGCTGGG
The DNA here is from genome assembly GCF_902713615.1 of Scyliorhinus canicula. Classification (NCBI taxonomy): domain Eukaryota; kingdom Metazoa; phylum Chordata; class Chondrichthyes; order Carcharhiniformes; family Scyliorhinidae; genus Scyliorhinus; species Scyliorhinus canicula. Next base: position 20,840,112 of record NC_052146.1, on the reverse strand, counting down.
GAACGTTGTACGCAGGCTTTGTCCTCCTTGATATCCTTTCGCTCTTTTTGGTTCTATTGGACAATGTTTTTTTTTGCTGTCTTGCCTTTTCTTTTCTGCTTTTCGGGACTGTTATCTGTTTACTTGGGTGTTTTATCATATCATATGTTGGGATTTTTATTATTTCACTGGTTGCGGGTTTGGGTGGGGTTCGCGGCCCTGTTGGGTCATGTGCCTGTCTTCCTGCGTTTTGGGTCGGGGGGGCGGGGCTTGGGATAGGGGCGCGGGCTTCTCTCCCGCGCTGGAGAAGCAGGGGGCGGGGTCAGCATTGGGGGAATGGTTGTGTGACACTGGGGAGGGTAATTGGGGTGGCGGGAGCAGCCGGGGTCAGCAGGAGTCGGCTGACTTATGGAAGTACAATGACCGGAGTTACGCAGCTGGGGGGGGGGGGGGGGGGGGGGGGGGGGGGGGGGGGGGGGGGGGGGGGCCCTAGCTTGGGGGGAGGAACCCGGGTTGCTGCTGGAATGGCTAAGAAGGAGCTGGAGCGTGCAGAGGGGGTCGGGATGAGGGTCTGTCGCTGTGGGGAACGGGCTGAGCGGGGGGAGCGGGCACGTGGCGGGTTACAGAAGGGTGATGGCTAGTCGAGGGGGGAAGGTGGCCCTCCGATCCGGCTGATCACCTGGAATGTGCGGGGACTGAATGGGCCGGTCAAACGGTCCCGCGTGTTCGCGCACCTGAGGGGGCTGAAGGTGGGCGTGGCTATGCTTCAGGAGACGCACCTGAAGGTGGCGGATCAGGTTAGGTTGAGGAAGGGGTGGGTGGGCCAAGTGTTTCATTCTGGGCTGGATGCAAAACATCGGGGGGTGGCGATCCTGGTGGGGAAGAGGGTGTCGTTTGAGGCGTCGAATGTGGTGGCAGACAGTGGCGGGAGGTATGTGATGGTGAATGGCGGGCTGCAAGGGGAGCGGGTGGTGCATATTGGGCCGGATTCCAGATTTGGAGGCGGGGGGTCTGATAATGGAGGGGGGGGATTTCAACACGGTGCTGGATCCGCCACTGGATCGATCCAGTTCCAGGACTGGTGGGAGGCCTGCGGCGGCTGGGGTATTGGGGGGGTTTTGTGGACCAGGTGGGTGGGGTGGATCCATGGAGGTTTGCGAGAGCCAGGGAATTTTCGTGCTTCTCCTGTGTGCATGGGGCCTATTCCCTGATCGACGACTTTGTTGTGAGTGGGGCGCTGATTGCAAATGTCACCTCCACATGCGCACAGCTTAACCTAACGCGGCGGAAGGTACGTGATGGTGAGCGGCAAGCTGCAGGGGGAGCGGGTGGTGCTGGTCAATGTATACGCCCCGAATTGGGATGATGCGGGTTTCATGCGGCGCATGTTGGGCCGGATTCCAGATTTGGAGGTGGGGGGCCTGATAATGGGGGGGGATTTCAACACGGTGCTGGATCCGCCACTGGATCGATCCAGTTCCAGGACGGGTAGGAGGCCTACGGGGGCTAAGGTGCTGAGGGGGTTTATGGACCAGATGGGAGGGGTGGATCCTTGGAGGTTCGCGAGGGCCAGGGAATTTTCATACTTCTCCCATGTACATAAGGCCTACTCCCGGGTCGATTTCTTTGTTTTGAGTAGGGCGCTGATTGCGGGGGTAGTAGACGCTGAGAACTCGGCGATAGCCATTTCTGACCATGCCCCGCATTGGGTGGACCTCGAGCTGGGGGAGGAGAGGGACCAGCGCCCGTTGTGGCGCTTGGAGGTGGGGCTGCTGCTGGACGAGGATGTGATAGGAGGGTTCGAGGATGCATCGAGAGGTACCTAGAGGCCAACGATAATGGGGAGGTCCGAGTGGGGACGGTCTGGGCGGCACTGAAGGCGGTGGTTCGGGGGGAGTTGATCTCCATTCGGGCCCACAGGGAGAGAGTGGAGCAGAGAGAAAGGGAGAGATTGGTGGGGGAGATGGTGAGGGTGGCCAGGAGGTACGCGGAGGCCCCGGAGGCGGGATAGCTGAGGGAGCGGCGCAGCCTTCGGGCTGAGTTCGACTTGTTGACCACCAGAAAGGCGGAGGCTCAATGGAGAAAGGCTCAGGGTGCTGTGTACGAGTATGGGAAGAAGGCGAGTAGAATGCTGGCACACCAGCTCCGTAAGCGGGATGCGGCTAGGGAGATTGGTGGAGTTAACGATCGGGAGGAAATGTGGTGTGGAGGGGGCTAGACATTAATGGGGTCTTCAGGAGTTCCCGGTTGAATTTTACAAGGCGTATGCAGACCTGCTGGGCCCCCTGTTGGTTAGGACCTTCAACGAGGCGAGGGAGGGGGAGGGCTTTGCCCCTGACGATGTCTCGGGCGCTGATCTCCTTGATTCTTAAGCGAGACAAGGATCCCCTGCAGGGTGGGTCATACAGGCCGATCTCACTTCTGAATGTAGACGCCAAGTTGTTGGCAAAGATCTTAGCCACGAGGATAGAGGATTGTGTGCCGCAGGTTATCCACGAGGATCAAACGGGGTTTGTAAAGGGGAGGCAGCTGAAGACTAATATTCGGAGGCTCTTGAATGTTATTATGTTGCCGGCGGTAGAAGGGGAGGCGGAGATAGTGGTGGCGCTAGATGCGGAGAAAGCCTTTGATAGGGTCGAGTGGGGGTACTTGTGGGAGGTGCTGGAAAGGTTTGGGTTTGGAGAGGGGTTTGTCAGTTGGGTGAGGCTGTTGTATGAGGCCCCGATGGCAAGTGTGGCCACGAATAAGAGGAGGTCAGAGTATTTTCGACTATACCGAGGGACGAGGCAGGGGTGTCCGCTGTCCCCCCTACTTTTTGCGCTGGCAATTGAACCCTGGCTATGGTGTTGAGGGAGTCGGGGGATTGGAGGGGGCTGGTCCGGGGTGGGGAGGAGCACTGAGTGGCGCTCTATGCGGACGACGTATTGTTGTATGTGGCGGACCAGGTGGGGGGAATGCCGGTGGTGATGGGGATCCTCCGGGAATTTGGGGATTTCTCAGGGTATAAGCTTAACTTTGGGAAAAGTGAGCTGTTTGTGGTACACCCAGGGGACCAGGAGGGAGGGATTGGGAGGCTCCCACTGAAAAGGGTGGAGAGGAGCTTCAGGTACTTGGGGGTTCAGGTGGCCAGGAGCTGGGGGGCCTTGCATAAGCTAAACCTCAAGGCTGGTGGAGCAAATGGAGGAGGAGTTTAAGAGGTGGGACATGCTGCCGCTGTCTTTGGCGGGTAGGTTGCAGTCAGTCAAGGTGACGGTGCTCCCGAGGTTTCTGTTCCAGTTCCAGTGCCTCCCCATTCTTATCCTGAAGGCCTTTTTCAGGCAGGTTAACAGGAGCATTACGGGGTTTGTGTGGGCACACGGGACTCCAAGGGTGAGACGGGTGTTCTTAGAGCGGGGATGGGATGGGGGGGGGGGGGGGGGGGCTGGCGTTGCCCAACCTCTGTGGGTATTATTGGGCTGCCAACGCAGCGATGGTGCGTAAGTGGGTAATGGATGGGGAGGGGGCAGCATGGAAGAAGATGGAGATGGCATCCTGTGTGGGCATGAGCCTGGAGGCGCTGGTAATGGCGCCGCTCCCGCTCCCTCCAACGAGGTATACCACGAGCCCGGTGGTGGCAGCTACCCTCAAGATTTGGGGGCAATGGAGGCTGCACAGGGGGGAGGTGGGGGCCTCGATGGGGTCCCCAATACGGGGGAACCACCGGTTTGTTCCGGGGAGAATTGATGGTGGGTTCCTGAGTTGGCATAGGGTAGGTGTCAGGAGGCTGGGGGGGCTTGTTCATAGACGGGAAGTTTGCGAGCCTGGGTGAGCTGGAGGGGAAGTTTGGGTTCCCCCCGGGGAACACCTTTAGGTACATGCAAGTAAGGGCGTTTGTCAGGCGGCAGGTGGCGGGGTTCCCTCTGCTGCCGCCGCGTGGGGTTCAGGACAGGGTGCTCTCGGGGGTATGGGTTGGAGAGGGGAGGATCTCGGAAGCGTACCAGGTGATGCAGGAGGTAGACGAGGCCTCGGTGGAGGAGCTGAAAGATAAATGGGAGGAGGAGCTGGGTGAGGAGATTGAGGAGGGGACGTGGCCGGATGCCCTAGAAAGGGTGAACGCCTCCTCTTCTTGTGCGAGGCTTAGCCTCATACAGTTTAAGGTACTGCATAGGGCTCATATGACCGGGACGAGGATGAGCCGGTTTTTTGGGAGCGAGGACAGGTGTATTAGGTGCTCAGGGAGCCCAGCAAACCATGTCCACATGTTCTGGGCATGCCCGGCGCTGGGGGAATTTTGGAAGGGGGTGGCAAGGACGGTATAGAGGATGGTAGGATCCAGGGTCAATCAGGCTGGAGACTCGCAATATTTGGGGTTGCAGTGGAGCCGGGAGTGCAGGAGGCGAAAGAGGCCGGTGTTCTGGCCTTTGCATCCCTAGTAGCCCGGCGGAGGATTCTTCTTCAGTGGAAGGATGCGAGGCCCCCAAGCGTGGAGGCCTGGGTCAACGATATGGCGGGGTTTATTAAATTGGAGAGGGTGAAATTTGCCCTAAGGGGGTCAGTGCAGGGGTTTTTCAGGAGATGGCAACCATTCCTAGATCTCCTGGCAGAACGGTAAAAACAAAAGGTCAACAGCAGCAGCAACCCGGGGGGGGGGGAGGAGGGGGGGCTGTCTCTTTGTTTTTGTTTTGGGTTGAATATCTGTTTTTTGCTAACGACGGGCGTTAATTTATTGTTTCTCTTTTGTATATACAGTGGGGGGGTTCTGTTCTTTTTGTTCATAGAATTTTCTGTTATTGTTTTCTTTTTTGTGAAAATGTGAAAATTTGAATAAAAATTATTTTTTAAAAAAAGATAAGGATCCGACAAGTGTGGATCGTATAGGCCCATTTCACTTCTTAATGTGGAAGCAAAGGTATTGGCAAAGGTACCGACGGGTAGGCTGGAGGAGTGCCTCCCGAAGATGATTGGTGAGGATCAGACAGGGTTCGTGAAAGGGAGGCAGCTGTTTTCGAATATTAGGAGGGTTTTGAACGTCGTTATGGCACCGGCGGAAGGATAGGAAATAGAGGTGGTGGTGGCACTGGATGCCGAGAATGCGTTTGATCGGGTGGAATGGGGGTACCTGATGGCAGTGCTGGAACGGTTTGGGATTGGACCAAGATTTGTGAACTGCGTAAATTTATTATATAAGGAGCCAAAGGCGAGTGTCCGCACGAACAATATCAGTTCGAGATACTTCTCTCTCCACCGTGGGATGAGGCAGGAATGTCCTATGTCCCCCCTGCTGTTTGCGCTTGCGATTGAGCCGTTGGCCATCGCATTAAGAAGTTCGGGAGCATGGAAAGGAATAGTGAGCGGGGGGATAGAGCATAGGGTGTCCTTGTATGCCGACGACTTGCTGCTGTATGTGTCGGAGCCGAGTGCGTCGATAGGAGGAATATTGGAGTTGCTGCAGGTATTTGGGTCTTTCTCTGGGTACAAGCTGAACTTGGACAAGAGTGAGTATTTCATGGTGTCTCAACCGGGGGTGGGGGCAGGGGTGGTGGGGCTGCAATTCCGTAGGGCAGGGACTCACTTTAGGCATTTGGGGGTGCAGGTTGCCCGGGAGTGGGGAAGGCTTCGCAGATACAACATCACTAGTTTAGTGGGGAGAGTGAAAGCCGACCTGGCGAGGTGGGATGGTCTCCCTCAGTCACTGGCGGGTCGGGTGCAGGCGGTTAAAATGAATGTGCTGCCAAAGTTTCTGTTTATTTTTCAATGCCTACCAATTTTCCTGCCAAAGTATTTTTTCAGGGAGATTGAGGGGAGGATTACCTTGTTTATATGGGGAGGGAAGGTGGCCAGAGTGAGGAAGGTGCTGCTACAGAGGGGAAGGCTGGCAGGGGGTTTGGGTCTCCCGAACCTGATGTACTACTACTGGGCGGCGAATGTGGAGAAGGTGCGGAGCTGGGTCAGAGGGGTTAGAACATAGAACAGTACAGCACAGAACAGGCCCTTCGGCCCTCAATGTTGTGCCGAGCCATGATCACCCTACTCAAACCCACGTATCCACCCTATACCCGTAACCGAACAACCCCCCCCCTTAACCTTACTTTTATTAGGACACTACGGGCAATTTAGCATGGCCAATCCACCTAACCCGCAACATCTTTTGGTTGATTCCCAGTGGGTCAGAATGGAGGAGAGTTCGTGCAGGGGGTTGGGGCTGAAGGCACTAGCAATGGCCCCGCTCCCGATAGCTCCGGGGAAATACTCAGGGAGTCCGGTAGTAATAGCTTCATTGAAAATCTGGAGGCAGTTTCGCCAACACTTCAGGTTGGGGGCAGGGTCGAGGGAAATGCCGATCCGGGAGAACCACTGATTTGAGCCAGGGAGGTGGAGGAAGCTTTCAGAAATGGGAAGACAAGGATTGAGGGAGCTGGAAGCGAAGTATGGGCTGGAGCAGGGAGAAGTGTTTAGGTATATGCAGGTTCGGGACTTTGCCAGGAAGGAGATACAGAGCTTCCCGGAGGAACCGGCTTCCACGTTGTTGGAGGAGGTGCTGGCGGCAAGTGGACTGGAGAAGGGGACAGTGTCAGCGGTATACGGAGCTATGTTGGAAAAGGATAAGGCACCACTGGAGGGGATCAAAGCAAAGTGGGAGGAAGAGTTGGGAGAGGTTATAGAGGAGGGGGTCTGGTGTGAGATGCTCCGGAGAGTGAATGCCTGCACCTCGTGTGCGAGGTTGGGGCTGATACAGCTGAAGGTGGTGTACAGGGCACACCTCACGAGGGCAAGGATGAGCCGATTCTTTTGAAGGGGTACAAGATGTGTGTTAACGTTGCGGGGGTGGGGGGCCCGCTAATCACGTTCATATGTTTTGGTCCTGTCCAAAGCTTGGGGAGTACTGGACGGAGGTGTTTAGGGTAATTTCCAAGTTGGTACATGTGAAGCTGGACCCGGGTCTCCGGGAGGCCATATTCGGGGTGTTGGATCAGCCAGGGTTGGAAACAGGTGCGGAGGCAGATATCGTAGCCTTCGCCTCGTTGATCGCCCGAAGGCGGATCCTGCTGGGATGGAAAGCGGCCTCTCCACCCTGTGCCCTGGCGTGGCGGGGGGACATGTTGGAATACTTGATCCTTGAGAAGGTTAAGTTCGAACTGAGGGGAAGCTCGGAGGGGTTCTACAAGTCATGGGCACTATTTATTATGTACTTTCAAGAACTGGATAACATCGAACATTAGTTAGGGGGTGGGGGGGGGGAGGAGGAGGGCTATGTATGTTGAAGATGGCTATGGGTAATCTCTGATTCCTTTTTTTTTTCTTTCATTGTCATTTGTTTATGTTAACATGCGGGCTGATGTCTGGGCATGGTGGGAGGATGGGATCGTTGTTACTGTTATGGGGTTTGAGATATTTGTTGTTGGTTATTGATTGTTGTTGGGTGTAAATTCAGGAGAAAAATTGTGAAAAAGGAGTAGAATAAAAATATTTTTTTAAAAAAGTAGTGGAACCAGAGATGATAATTTCAGCAAAAACTTTTTAATAGCATACCAGAACAAGGTATTAAAGATGAAGCATTCAAGATGCAGCTGGATTCTGGAAGGATTTTTTTTGGGTGATGTGCTCATCCTTGACTATTTTAAGAATGATCACAATTCATTTCCTCCATTGTTTGCAGAGAAGTGCGTCATAATATTTCTTAGTCCAAACCGAGTTAGTGGTGGCTGTCAGGGTTCCATTTCAATTGAACCATGGGAAAAACAACTGTGAAGCTGATCATTACTGGGGAGTGATGCAATTATTGGTCATTATCCAATACCTAATGTAATCGCAGGCATTCTGGTATGCTCAGACCTTCATACTTAATGTTGCTGTTGTCTGTAGTTGTGTAAAAAAAAAAATGCTGCAATAGTAAGTTCTCTTCTATTTTGTTTGTTTTTTCACTCTTGGACCAATCAGTGTGAAAAATTGCCTTTTTTCTGATTTAACATAGATAATGTGGAGATTGTACTGAAGACTGTTAATAATCGACATGGCAGTGAGAGCCATGACAACGATCAGCCAGATTATGACAGTGTTGCTTCAGATGAAGATACGGATCAGGAACCAACAGCCAAAGCAATCAGAGCAAAGGTACTTACTCCTACTGTCATTTTAATGGAGTTAAAGATAGGTGGTGCCCGATACTAATTGTACTATAAAATTAATGAGGATCATCAGGATCCAGGTCATTTCTAGAGAAGTGTATAATTCTATGCACATCAATGTTCGTTACAAAAATTTGCATTTACAGAAGGAAGGAAAGAGAGCTAGTTGAGTATTTTAAATTTAGAATACTCCCTTTTTTCATCAAATCAAAACCAGTCTTCCAGGATATATATTTTTTAAGACAATTGTTGTCCTCATGGAAAATTCCAAAGTTGCGTTTTCATGCCTGCTTGGTGGCTACAGTGATATCAGCTGCTGAGAATGATCTATCATATCCAACTGCAGCTCTGTTGCAAGCAGCAAAGATGGGATTTCAGGTATGCACGAGGTATTCCAGAATCATCCAATAGCAAGAAGCCGCACTTGGTGTTTGCTTCTCATGCTATGCATATATAAATGAACAGTAGCGATTGAATAATTTGACAACCCAGTCTTTAGTTCTCTCAAAACTTCAACAAAGAGGATGTTTTCAGTGCTATGCATTATTCAACAAGTTTTTAAAAATATATATAATTTTTAATTTTGATGTAGTTTCATCCTTTGTTATAAGCCCAACCATTTTTGTTTGTGGGCAGGTGAATCAACTGACGTACTGTCTTTGACATTGAGTGGGAGTAATTAGAAGGCAGTAGTCTCAAACAGGTTCACATTATTGGAGTAAAATCTCAAATGTTCTTGTCACAGTTTGATTCAAACCTATTCAGCGTGGTTGCTACTATTATAAATCAGCAGCCGCGTTTGGATCTGTTCATTGTGTTTTAATGTTTACTGTCATGGCCCCGGTGGCTATTTGGCACCTTCCTAGCCATTCTGCCAGTCGAGTTCAGTAATGAAGGATTGTTACAGTGATATAAGTAAAAATGATTTTGGGAAAAAGAGAAAGACTCACTGCAGTTTTAACCTCCAAAAATGTGATTCTTTTAACTGTATCTACATAGAAATAGAATTTTGTTTATAGGATGCGCTTCTTATTGTAGAGCATGGACTCTGACCTGTCAGACGGACCAATTACATTACAGGAATACATGGAGGTGAAAAATGCACTCAGTGCTTCTGAGGCAAAGATACAGCAGCTGATGAAAGTGAACAGCAACTTGAGCGATGAACTGCGTTTGATGCAAAAAAAAGTAAGAATGCCTTTTTCAGACACTTGGAATTCATTCAGTTTGTTCTGTATCCTGGGGTCAGTGGTGAATTTTGTGACTAAAAGACCGCAATGACTTTTTTATAGCTTTGTGATTACTCAACTATGCGTTCCATTTTCCTTTTGCTTCTTTATTCGGGGCAATGTGGTGGGGGATTGAGGATTTTGTCCTAAATGCAGCAGGAAAGATCAGGAAAAGACTACTGCAATGCATTTCAGATTTCTAATTTCTCTTGTAAATTTCATTTTGTTTCAATTTGCTCACTCAGTTGGACCTGAGCTGGTACTGGTAAAATCTTGGGGCATCTTGATTCTTTCAAGAGAGAAAAAAAGTGATCTTACCCATTTCTCAATATCACTCATTTTCTGTACCGTACATCATTCCAAGTGGCTGACCTGGTGAAAATCGGGATAATTCTAGCCATATTTAAGGCTCCCGGGTGTTCTTCAACCATAGAGCACGATTGCAATGGCTTTTGCCGGCTACCTTCATAGTGCAAAGCTTTCTCGTCAAAATTATCATTGTTTTCCATCCCTGTACATTTTCCAGGTATCCGTTCTGAGTGGACGGGATTGGGTGGGGTGGAATGCTGAATATGGTTACCCCAAGTTAGATTTTAGAAAAGTCTTGTACAACCTGATTGTTGCGGCCCTAGTAGTATAATGAATGACAACATCATACCGCACAGAAGCATGTCATTGGATCGATCCTGCTATGCCATCACTTTGAATGAGCTAACCCAATTATTCCCGCTACCCTGTTCTTTCCCTATAGCTCTGCAATACCTTTTCCTTTCAAGTGCATTTCCAATTCGCTGTGGTTACTATTCAATCTGCTTGTGCCACCCTTCTAGGCAGTGCATTACAGCCCTGAGCCATGATTTTCTTGATTGCAGCCTCCTGACATAATGCTTGTGCTTTCTGAGAGTGGTCATCAATCACTTGGCAGTTTTACTTTAATTTGTCTAAAATTGCAACCCATGCTGTATTCTATTTCCTTTGTTTTCATCAATGTGTATTATAAAACGTTTGCCTGTATTAAAGACCATCTGCCAATCTTGGGTCTTCTTCCCCATCTCATATAATCCACTTGCAGCAATGTGGTTCTTTTCATCAATCATTTATATCCAACTCTTTTTTTTTTTTGCTAAACTCTTCTAAGTTATTGACTTTGTTGCACAATTTGGTGTTATCTGAACATTGATCATTATGCTGTATGGCCTCTTCTGTCATATTGAACATTTACGTTCAGAAGAGATCATAATACTGAACCTGGGGTTGACCTAAGTATGATTGGACCCCTGTGAGAAGCTACCCCCTTTAAAATCACCCTTGATTTACATACCTTGCCCTAAAATAATGTAGAATGGAAAATATTCCTTAATTCGTAAAGCTCCATTTTTAATCTTTTTCACAATTCCTATGTTGCAGCACTTCCTCGGAAGGAGAGGTGCTTAAATGGCACACTTATTTATTCCTTTCGGACTGAATTATTCCAAGTAGTTTTGAATTTCTACCTGGTCCATTCCTGGTTTTAATCTGTAATAGTGGAAAACAAATGAGGGTTAGGCAATCAAAAATATAGTTAGAGCCGCCCCCCACCCCGGGGGAATTTTTTTTTCACACTTTTGCAGAACATTTTGGGATTTACATGTTCCTTTTTAAATCAAGGTACTTCCATGCATGTGAAAAGATGAGGAATTTGTTCGTCACTCTCGGTAATCTTCCTTGATCTAGTCTGTTGGAAGGTCCCTGGTCCTGGTTCAGCAGGAACCTTGTGAGCACAAGAATGATGTTTTGTTTTTTTAAAGCCAGAATTCTGATGGCAAGCATTCACCAATATTGAAGGTTAGGATGCAAGTAGTAGATAGGTTAAAGCTGAGAAAGATGGCTCACCAATGTGGGGAGATGTAGTATGTTCATAACTTGTACAGTTACACAAAGAAAACCTTTTGCTGATTGAACTATTGATAACTATTGCTCTGTATGTTCACTTGCAGTAATTTAAAACCACTTAAGGCCGCCTTTTCTCTTCTGCCTTTTAAAAGATTAGAGAGGAGCATGTTGCAAAAGACACAAACATTCAGTTAATCTACTAGGGTGCCCTGTTACTTCACTGCACAGTTGTATATTGGGCAGTAAGGAATAAACCTGAATATTAAGGCTCAAAATGCTTTTTTATTCATTAATGGGATAGAGGCATTACTAAGGAGACCAGAATTTGTTGCTGCCATTGAGAAGGTGGTAGTGAACTGCCTTCTTGAACCACTACAATCCATCTGGTGTGACAACACCCAAAGTTTTATTGGGAAAGGAGTGCTCGGTTTTTGAGAGCGCAGAAACAACAATTATAGTTCAGCCAACATATTGTGTGGCTTGGAGTGGAACTTGCAAGTGGTTGTGTTCCCATCCTTAGTCTTGTGCTTTAGTTGGTGGAGGTCATTGGTAGAAAACAGTTGTCAGAGGAAACCCGAGTGAAGTACCACTGCTGTAGCTGGGAAAATGAAAACTTCAAGACCCAAATTAATAACACCTCTCACCCCAACTTCAACAATTCCCCTAAAGAAGCGAATAGCATTCTGTGACATGTTTAGTGCAGAAAAGAAAGCTGTTTTAATAATCACAAGCAGACTGACCGAAAGTGAAATTGCAATGGTGATAATTCAATGAGTGGTGATTAAAAATTCATCATGATCTGACACAGATATAATCTGTTCAGGGACTTGAAGCTCAGTGGAGAAGGAAATACAATAACCATTTTACAACAGCTGTCAGACAGTAGCAGGATCTGAAATTACAGCGTGTATGGTTGAGAGACCCAACGGAAGCTGTTTACAGTTTCTGAAGGCGAGGGAGGAGAAACCTGAGCAATTCAGCTCAGTGATTCATGAAAATGTCAGAGCAGTTTACAGGGAATACAATGACATTTCCAGTACAAGATAGTTTTTAAAAATTGGAAGTACAGACAGCCTTCCTTTTTTATTTATTTTCCCTTGACAAGAGAGTTATAGTAATTTCATATTAATTTGTATTAGTACTCAAAATTGAACACAGCCAGAAGTCTCTCTGAACTGAAATTTAATCTCTTATTCTTTCTCATTAAAAAAAACTAGTGCATTGGAACTGACGGATTGTTTAACCCCGGTAAAATATTTTTAAATTGTGCAGTTTTCTATAAGAGTGAACAGCCCCCATTAAATGGTTTATGGCACTAGATTTTATAATTGGACAAAGAGTTCAATACCAAACATGATCTCCATTCAACACAAAAGCTGTTTTTTTTCTGGTGCAGCAATTCCTAAATTAAAGCATATTGTCAACATTTTTAAATTGTTCTAGAATGAAAAACTTTTTTAAAAAGGGAATTGATTGGTCTTTACTGAGTTAGTTGGGTGGCAGCAGAGAATACCACTTGTGAAAGAAAGAACTTGTATTTGTATAGTCTATATTATCTATTCCTAGATGTCCCAAAGCACTTCACAAAGCATGTTAACAGTTATGTGGGTAAATGCAACAAGATTCCAGAAACAACAAATGTGATGAATGACCAGTTAACCTACTTTTGAAATGTTGGTTGAGGGATGAACTTTGGCCTGGGCACTGGAAAACCACCTCCTTTAAATAGTCTTAAAGGATCTTATCCACCACCTGAATAGAAAGATGTGGCCTTAATTCAATGCAGCATTCTTTTGGTATTATATTGAAATGTTGGCTTTACTGTGTTCAACTTTTGTACTACAAAAATGAATACGGTTATCAGCTGAGCTAAACTGATACTTTAAGAGAAGTAAAGGTATCTCAAGTTCCTGCTGATTGTTTCCCAATGACCCAATTTTTGGTGCGATACTGGGTTAGGCTCATATGTAAAGCCCCCTCAAGCCACAATGATATGGCTGACCCTCATTGCTATTCTTCACTGGTGAAGTTGGACAATGTGGATGAAATACAAGAAAACCTGCACTTCTGGATCAATACTGCATCTTGAGTCACCAACAACTTCAGGAGAGCAGGGTGAAAAAGTATTAGCATTTATATAAAAAGGAAAGCAAGAGACTGTAATTTCCCTGAACCATCCAGCAGTCTTGAGCTTGAATTGCAATTTATACTCTTGCGAAAGCGAAGTACTGTGGATGCTAGAAATCTAAAAGAAAAACAGGAAATGCTAGAAATACCCAGTAGATCTGGCAGCATCTGTGAAGAGAGAAATAGGCCTCTGATTGTCAGAACTTCCAGACTTTGAGCATTTTCAGCATTTCCTGTTTTAATTTAAACTCTTGATTTTGCATAGAAACATAGAAAATAGGAGCAGGAGGAGGCCATTCGGCCCTTCAAGCCTGCTCCACAATTCATTATGATATTGGCTAATCATCCAACTCAATAACCTAATCCTGCTTTTCCCCCATATCCTTATCCCCTACGCCCCAAGTGTAAAATCGAACTGCTTCTTGAAAACATGCAATGTTTTGGCCTCAACTACTTCCTGTGGTATTGAATTTCCCGTAACAGCCTCCCCGAACAGGCGCCGGAATGTGGCGTCTAGGGGCTTTTCACAGTAACTTCATTTAAAGCCTACTCGTGACAATAAGCGATTTTCATTTCATTTCATAGGCCAACCACTCTCTGGGTGAAGAAATTTCTCACCACCTCTGTCCTAAATGGTCTATCCTGTATCCACAGTTCTGGACACATGCACCATAAAAAGCATTCTTCCTGCTTGGGCACGGGCAAGTCTGTGATCTGAGTCACTTGATTTTTAAGTTTTTAACTTGAGCCACAGTTAATATGGAGACAGGTGAACATAAAAATATTAAGAAATGCTTTGTTACTGTTAAGAAACACAGCCATTCTCAGCTCAATATAAAAGATTCTATTATACTTTCTGAAGAGGAGAAAATTGGTTCTCGTTGCTCTGGCCATCATTTAATCCTCTGCCTACACCAACAAAAGACACCAGTAACTGATGATGATCAGTTATATCAGATAACTGATCATTTATTTAATCAATATTTGTTGGAACATGCAAAAACTGTTCTATTAAATGCTTCTATTTTTTTATACCCAGTTAGCTGAAACTGTGATTCCTCTCCTTTTATTGATACTTCTACTGGCGATCAAGAAAAGGCCCCAGGGAACAGATATTTTCATTTACATAGCACTTTTACAGATGAAAATGTCCCAATGCAGTTGTTGACTCAACAAGGTTGGGAAGAAGGGAGGGAGAAAGCTACAAAAAGACAGTCAGAGGACCAAGACATGTGGCAAGGAGCATAGGCTGAAGCAAGCTTCAAGTCAAGGTTTTTGAAGAGGACAAGAATTTTGTGGACAGGGAGTGAAATAAAGGTCAACAATGATGGGTTGAAAGAAAGGTCAACAATGATGGGCAGGATTTAGTCAGAGCAGAATATGTGGAGTTGAGTTTTCGATGAACAAGGAGAGATACATAGAATGAATACCTGCTCAGACAGAATCTTATGGCCTTACAAGATATAAATGGAGCCCCAGAGATAAATGGAGCCCCAGAGATGCGGAGCAGAAAGACTGCCAAAGATCATAGGAGCAAGATAAATTGGTGCTAATGTCCTTAAGATTATACAATAAATATTCCTGTTATCTATTATAATTCATGTTACAGACCACCTACAGCTTCATATTATACTTTTTTTTTGTTCAATTTAATCAAATCACTTTTGTGTTACAAAAATCTTTTTTTTTTAAAAAGAATAAAGGTAGAGCACCTCAAATGTTAGCACAGTGAAACCTGTAAACTATCGATACTTTAGGGACTGGCATCAGCTAATCTTTTGAAGATGTCTTTGTTTTCAAATCTGTCATTGTATGTACTGTGTAAACAAAAACAAAAAATCAATAGAATGGAAACTTGTGGTGTACGTGTGTAATTTAGTCCATGCTTCAGCTCCTTCGACTGAGATGTTAATTTGTTTATTTCCTCTACCTGTCTCTCTGTCTTGTTGTAGCAGCATTTCATTTGTGGCGTGCACGATCCGCATTGCAGTAATCGCCAAAATTTGTCCAGCTTTGCTTGATTCAAGAAAAGATTATTGGCTTAAAAAAAAATTTCTTTCAGCTTCAAACGCTGCAGAGTGAAAACACCACCCTCAGGCGGCAGGTTACTACGAATATCTATCAAGTTCCCTCCAGTTCAGAATACCCAGGTCCCTCCAATCCTTCATCCTTAAAACGGCGCCCGTCTGCACGTGGCAGCCGGCCTATGTCCATGTATGAGACTGGCTCTGGTCAGAAACCCTATCTCCCAATTGGGGACGTCACATACCCAGAGGACAGTATTGCAGGACTCCAGCCCTTCCCTGAACACGTAAGTAAATTGCCATCAGCTCTGGTAAGCAACTTGTGCTTTTTTTGTTTCTTTTCTTCTTTGTCCTAAGTTCTGGTTTTCTTTTCTAGCTTGGAAAACACTGTCTTGTGGTTTATTTTTGTCATTTTCTTGTTTTATTCCTTTTTATTGCCAAACAAATAATTTTTAAATTATTGAAAAATGCCTAATTGAATCTAAATGAACACTGCTTGTTCACCTTTTGCCTTGAGCCTTGTTCCTTTCAATGTTATTCCAGGTCTGTTGAGCTAACATCGTATTTCAATTGGGAAGAAACAAATCCCAATAGACCTTCACCTAAACTTTATTTAACCAAATGTTAATAACGGAAGAAAGTAAATGCCAGCTTGAAGCACTAGATGGCATGCAAGTATAGTACAGGTCAGGCAACATCTTCGGAGAGAAACTGAGTTAACATTTCAGGTCAATGTCATTTTATTAGAATGATTCTGATGAAGGGTCAATGCCTTGAAATATTAGCCCTCTTTCTCCCCATGGTGCTGCCGGAACTGCTAAATACTTCAACATTTTCTGTTTTTATTTCCTATTTCCAACATCTCCAGTAGTTTGCTTTTGTACAAATATTGTACAGTGAGTTAAAATCATGAAGGTCTTAATAATTATGTTCTTGAAACAAGCAGATTAATTTGGCAGATATAAGTTTCAGCTCCTCCATAATGGTTCACTTTGTGTATGCACCTTGAGGGTGGTATTAAGCCAATAAAACCAGCCATATCTCATATTCTGTGCCTAGCCTGTGTCAGATTAGCTGATCTCAGTCATCAGTTGGAAAGGTGAAATTCAAATTCAGCTGGATAGGTTTGCTAGTCCTGATCAACATCAAGTTAGCATGTTGCAAACTCTCCACTGCTTGGTGGATAAGAACTGAAGTGGGCTTGGCTGTGGTGATACTCTATGAATTCTTGATATAGGAACAGTGATTGTTTGAGCAAGGGTTTAGAATATTTATTACTTCAGAAAAAAGGATGGAAAGGGAGAAAGGTGGTTAGGGGGGAAAAAAATCAAATTTGCACAGCTTTGCTTTTTAACAATTTAAAATTTGAGAATAAAAGCCCTCCCAAAATAGACACTATATATTGAATTACCCTGTTAACTAGTTTGATGGCACTTTATTTTTGGAACTGTTTAGTTTCTTAAGTTTAAATCAGTGTAGAACCTCATTTAATATTACTAACGTAAATATGCGAAATATATTTTCCAGTTCTAGCAGGTAGCTGAACCCGAGAAAGATTATGAAAAAGATGGAATTTGAAGGTTTAAGGGTCCATAGGTGTTACATTTATTGACACTCCTCTTCATTTTGCTGATGTTGCTAATGTTCTCTGGGACCTTGTGTTCTGTTAAACTCACTGCATTATTGTGCAAATTGGGAAAGCAGTATAGTTGGTGGTACTTTTACTCTTAACGGATGGTATAATACATTTGTTGTTTTTGAATTTTTAAATATTACATTTTATAAACACGTTCCACTATTATTTTAAGGCTGCATTGGGGCAGTTAGTTTTTTAATTTAAAAAATGTGTTGAGAAAATGACTTTGATTTAGGCATTGCATTGGGGAATTACATTATTCCTTTGATGAGGAAGAATATCTGTGATAGGTTATAAAACAAGAGAAATTGTTGCCCTTAATGGAATAATACTAATATTTGGACTGTGACTAATTTGTTCAATGTGCTTGCTATCTGGGTTGGGCTTGAGATTTGAATATTCATCCCATGCTTTTGAAAATTTCTTTTCCACGGGCTTTGTATGATCATGAGGTTGCACTGAACCTCAATAAACTACGTTTTATTTTTAAATTTAGAGTGCCCAATTCTATTTTTTCTCCAATTAAGGAGCAACTTAGCGTCGCCGTAGATCTTTGGGTTGTGGGGTGAGATCCACGCCGACACGGGGAGAATGTGCAAACTCCACATGGACAGTCATCCGGGGCCGGGTTTGAACACGGGTCCTTAGCACCGTGAGGCAGCAGTGCTAACCCCTGAGCCACCATGCTGCCCTGAGCTATAATGTTAATTTGGGTTCACAAATACAGAATAGCCTGCATTTAACAACATTCAAATTTTTACTTGCTGAAATTCTGTACAGAATCATAATACCTTTAGCACAGACGGAGTCCCTCAGCCTATCCTATATGCCAGCTCTTTGAAAGAGCTACCCAATTAGTTGCACTCCCCTGTTCTTTAAACCAAGGCCTGCAAATTTTATTTTTCCCATACAGATTGGGATAAAATTATTTTTGTTTTATCAAAACACACAACTTATGCTTTATATTTAATTGACTTTAAGTTTATAAAATTAAAAGTTTCATTGGTAATCGAGGGTAAAATTTAGTTACCGTAGGCAATTTGTTAAAGACAGCACTGAGGTCTTAATGTCCGAATTAAACCAGACTGAACTGCGGGGAAATGGGTCATTGACTAAATGCATCTGCCTGATTTTTGTTTTTGTAGTACTAAAAACCCAATGATTTATTAAATAAGAATTTATATAAATCACCAAAATGTGTCATTCTTGGTCATTAACTTAATTTTAAGAACACCATGCAGAATTTTGTTTTCAATGTGAAGTCTTGTTGCTTTTAAATGTCAACCTGTTGAATTATTTTGTTTGTAGGTATGCCAAGTAAAAGCCATAAAACCTAAATTGTACTAAATATGATTCTTGAACATGAATGTGTTGAAAGAATTGTCCTTTGCAAAATAGCATTAGTTTTTTTCTTCATCTGCCTTCAAATTTATGCTAATCTAACCTTGTGGTACATGTTAATTTGAATTTCCTTGTTTTGTAATGGAAAGTGTGCCCTCCTTGGATTTGTTATGGTTAATGCTCCTCTGATTTTATTTTGAGATATTGTAGGTTTTTTAAAATCAAAATAGATGAACAAGCATTTGTTTTTTTAGTCTCAATAATAATTTTAAATAAACCATTCATTAGGTTTTTGTTATTTCAAAAGGTACAAGTTAACTGTGCAGTCTAAATCAGTCGGTCTATTACCATCACATTGTATGTAGCTAATCTATATAAAGAGGATACTTTGAGGATGTGGTGGCGCAGTAGTATTGTCACTGGAGTAGTAAAGCAGAGACCCAGAGTTATGCTCTGGGGACCTAGGTTCAAATTCTGCCAATACAGATGGCGAAATTTCAATTAATTAAATATCTGGACTTAAAAGTCTAATGATGGTTATGAAACCGTTGTTGATTGTCGTAAAAACACATCTGGTTCACAGATGTCCTTTAGGGATGGAAATCTGCCGTCCTTACCTGGTCTGGCCTACATGTGACTGCAGACCCACAGCACTGTGGTTGACTCTTAAGGCAATTGGGGATGGGCAATAAATGCCGGCAGAGGCTCCGACGCCCACATCCCAGGGAAGAAAAAAAAACTTGTATCAGAATTCCTACATTTTCAGATTGTTCCACTGGTTTTCATTTTGTTCTTTGAAATCACTGGTCAGGAACAAGCATTTTGTATAGAATGCTGCCTACATTTACAGCATGACTTTCTCCATCAATTCTATTATAAAGCCAATCGTGATGATGCCGAATAAAAGATTAGACATATGCTGTGTATTTTGACCCTGTTTCTAACCAAATAAAACAAGGAAGAAATCAATAGATGCCAGTAAGTGGGGCCTCATATAATTTCAGAGCTTTGAGTTAATTCCGAGGAATGTACTTCACTTGAGTACATTTGATGGGCAGCGTTTTGGATGGTTGAGATAAACTAATTTTTATACAGTATTGAATGTTTTAATTGACATTGTTCATATCATCTCTGCAATATTAATGCATTCTGCAAGCAACCATACCAAGTAAGCCAGTCCTTTAGTTAAAATGAGTTTTGTCCACTGTGTTTTGAAAACTGTTTGCAATTTAATTTTTTTTAAACCCAGTGAAAGGGTTATCCGTTAAAATCCCTGTATTAAAAACTTGGCATACCTATAGGTTTACAATTCGTGGATTACTCTTTTATTGTGTTTTTCTTATGTTTAATTTGTGCCCGAGTGTTTCTTCTTTCCCCTTTCAGATTGGGAGGAGTGCCTTTGTGACCTCCTCTTCATCTTTACCTTCCTTCCCTTCCACGCTTTCCTGGTCCCGGGATGAGAACACCCAAAGGGTTAAGTACTTTCTCAGTTGGTCTATGTATAGGAGGAGGCGGTGACCATCTGCAGTGCCTGTTGCTGTCTCTTTCCCACATTTTTAACCTACTTCCTTTCCTCCAACTCTGCATGAATAGTCACTTTCACTGAAATTTCCTTCACCCACTGCATATTCCTGATTATTCCTCTCTGCTTTTCACTTTTTATTTAAGTTTATTAATACAGCTTGCTCCCAAATCACAGGTTGCAATGCATATCTAGCTTAATTAGCCTTTCAGCCATCAAAGCTTGACCCTTTGCTACAGCACAGGTATTAGATCTCCATTCAAGCGATACTGTCATGCTACCCTGATGATTAGTGGGTGAATTCACTGCACCGTGTTGTATTGAGCATATAGAGCAGGCATGTCACCGGTTCAGTCACTGGTTCCTTGTTCAATTATTTAATTTCAGCTAGGGTACAACTGGCCTCCACCTGGGATGGAAAATGGATCTATAGGGCCTGAGATCCTGTTTATTAACTGGCATATATATTTTTATGGGGATGAGCGTGTTGGGTGATGACTGGATTTAAGCTCAGTTGTGATGCAGACAAATCACCTGCAAATCACCATATGCCTGAGCTCATATGTGAAGAATGGCCACTTGGGCAAGGTACTGAAGCGCTACTTGTGCCCATGGAGCCATACACCAACACATTCAAAAAGGGATGTGAGAAACTTGAATAAGAAACTTTCAGTATAAATATAGTGGCTATAATTTTTTCTTCCCAATTTTCTCCCCTCCTCGCTCCTACAGGCACTGATTCCTTGATGTCGTATGATCCCATGAGCACTGGTCGCTTTTTAGTACCTCATATGGCCATTTTACATGTGTAAGCCTTGACGTTGAACATTGCCAAGCATTCGCAGCCAAACCAATCCTGTCATTACCCAAAGTCCACACATCAAACATGGATCGCTGGATATTGATCAGAAGCAAGAACCTTAGCTGGTACCAAACCCAGACACTGAGGACACTTGTAGCACCCAAACTCCATGCTGGCTGAGATCAGCTAAATCATAGTTCAGGGTTAGAACGGGCATGATCTGAATTTATATGCCCCTCTACGCACTGGATTAACATACACGGCCATCAGAGGAGCTCAGCTGTAATAGTTTACTCTTGCAAAGAACAATACAAAGAGGGAAATAACATTAAGTCATTTATATCAAATATTCTAATTCGGCAATTGATGGCTGAGTTTGGAAGGATAATGTGTGTTTTTAAAAAATAAAGTATATGTTCCTGGTGCCATACGTGTGACATTCTGAAATGAACAATTAAAACATATTGTCTTAAATGAATATAGGCTACAGATTTTCAGTGTTCAACATTCCTTTTCCACTCCCATAATTTAACTTGGAAATCTGATGTGCTTTTTCACTGGTTAAAATTAGAACAAAATATTCCATTTTCTGTTGCAATGCTACATAGTGTATGCATATTTGTGAATTGGGATCTTCATGCAACTTGGTTGCTGTACCATGAGGTGAAAGCTTTCAGAAGAAGATCACAGTTGACATCAAAAGCTTGCTCCATTTTCTAATTATGCTTCCATCACCTAAGGAGTTTTTGAACTTTAATAGTGCTTTACATGAACTGTGACTGGCTGCTGGTGGAACAGAAGGAGCCCTTAATATAGTGCCTATCAAAGATTTAATGGCCCAGTAGCCTGGAGATGGTGATTGTGGCATCTTAAACAGAGGGGTAACCACTTTCAGTGCTGAGCTTGTGCCATGCTTCATTCTAATATGGGAAGAGTCTTGTAGCAATCGATTTGACATTGGCTATTGGGATCTATTATGATCTCCAAGCAGATGCCTGGATGAGCTCATTTCTTTTTTGTTGAAATTTAATCCATCTAGACAATCATTCTTGGGCAGCCTATTACTGTAAAGGTGGTACCAGCCACAGTGTCATTAGCATACTGCCTTGAGCATGGTCTGATTTATCTCACGTTGTAGCATGTATTCGTTCTTAAGTCTACTGGTTTTAAAACTAAAATAAACTTTCTTCTTCCAAAGACACATTGTTAATTTTTAAAAATTTATTACTTGAGTACAAAGCTGATTCATGTTGAATGTTTTTTTTTCTGTCATGTTCTAGAGCAATGTGTTAATTAACAACTTCTAATTTTGTGGACTATTTAAACCGTGAGTTTCAAATAAAACTTTGCAATATACAAACTTAAGAGAAATATGGATAACCTTAAGTGAGTGACAATCCAGCTACACAAATTTCTTAGTTTAACTATATCTTCAAAATGTTTGTTTAAAGATGGTTTGAATTCAACTGGAATGAGATTACTTGCATTTATAAAACAGCTGATTAAAATGACATCTGTCTCTGTCATAATTAAGAGCATCTCAATCTCAACAAATTATACAGACATGAAATGAGGGTTAAAACATGAGAAGTGATGAGACATGGTTCTTAAAATTGGCCCTCTCGCTGTAAAACATCTCGAAGCTGGGCATTTTTTTTAACCTTGTTCACCTGCTCCCCTCTCTATCTTTACAATCGCCTACAGTCCCCTGTGATATCTATGCTCCTCTAGTTTGGACTGTTGAGCATGAATTTTATGTTAAAATTGCTATATAAATGCAAGTTGTTGATGCAAAGCTGCATTTTTGGCCCTCATTGTCTCAAGTTCATAAAAATCTAAACTGGATCATTTGTGCTCTAACGTATAACCTTTATCTGGACTTTTTTTGTTCAGGAATATACCACTGCTTTTACATTATGGTGCACACAAAAGACCCATGACGTGCAAGGCAAAACCATGGTAAACAGAAGGAAGCAAAGATTCCCTTTTACCTCACCACTACCTCCTTTCTCTTCCCTCCCCCACAACCCCCCACATCAAAATATGTTTGAATTGCAACACAGCAAAAGGTTCAAAAGACTAGCAAATAAATTTGTTTCAAATTTATAATTTGGGAATGGAAAATGGAGATTGCTCTCTTTTTTAAGAATAAAATGCATTGCTTTAATATTGCTTAGTTATTAACCTTCCACTGCATTTTTTTGTTACTGACTTCAAACATTTTGCTTTTTTTTAGTTTCTCTCTGAATCAAGATTGTACGTTCCCTGATAGTTGTCAATCTATGTGAACACTTGAGGAGTTACTATGCTTTTTGTATCTTGGGATTTGTTTTCACTTCTTTAGGCATCAAAGCTTGAGAAACAGAACAGCATGCCGGACAGTGACTACGATAATGCAGCAAACGATTTGGAGCCAGATGAGGCTGGGTATGGATTAAATACAGCACAATAAAGCATAGAGAGGGTCTGCATGATTATAGAGTTCAAAATGGCTTAGAAATAATATCCAAACCCAACATGTTACTGCTTTGAAATTCACCCCTGAATAACCTTTTTAATTTATTGGCTATGATCGTTAAGTTGAAGATCAACTTATTGGGATGTGATTGGGGTGGGGGTAATGAATGCACTTGTGTGAATCCCATATGAATCGCATTGCAGAGATCTAAAATGTCTCCCTTCGTCTCGTGGGAAATTCTATTCAACTACTAATAGCACTTGCCACAAGATCTTTTGGCTCGGTATCCATTTAATAACTTTTAAGAATAGAATATATTCAGAATGTATGCTATCCAGAAGGTGACATGAGAATGGAGTTCGGATGACAAGTAAAAATATACAGTGGCTTAAGCTACTAATTGTCAAATGTGTGAAGTAATGGTGTAAACACATATTTATCCTGTTTCCATTTATTTATTTTTAAACCTTTATGTTTGTAGTTTGGTATACTGTATCAGTGCCATGGGCTATCAGTTTGCATGCATTTATCAGTGAATTGAATTCTAGGTTGTGATCTGAGAACAGCAGTTGAAGACACAGCTGTATCCCATTGGAAAAGGAGAGAGAATCTGAAAAAGTGGTATCCCACGATCACTATTCTTGTATGCCTCTTCAGAATTAGAGTGGTATTGATTGAAACCCAAGCGATCACAATGCCACCTTCCAGATTAGGAAGAAACAGAGTATAAAGTCCGCCCTGTGCTTTTATTGCAGAGCGAACAAATATCTGGATATATTTTCAACAATGGCAAATCAATATTTTTGGGCAAGCTATTTCCTTAATAATGTTGGACAGAATTGAAGTCCATTTTTAAAAGATGGAAAAGATCATTAGTACCTAACCAAATGATCTTCAGCCTGGATATGCAATTCAAGGAGCTGCCACTCCATATATAATGCAGCTATTATCTTCAGAGATAGCCTGGAATATAAATGAGCTGACGTACATGTCCTTAGAACAGAAAACACCCTCTCAGAATGTGCATTTTTGCTGCTTCTGGTGGAGACAAAGTAGCGTTGCTGGCAAGGATAAAGGTTTAACATAGGAGGCCGGTATGGACTTCTTAAAGATCTGGGCCCAGTATGGAAAGTTGTAATAGAAAACATATTTGACACTATCGGAGCAGGATTATACTATCTGATATAAATGGAATATTACTCTTCTTTTGAAACAAAGAAGTGTTATCATATCACCCAAAAATTCTGCAACTATTAGTGTAGATGAGGGTATGATGAATAATTGAAATGAAATGAAAATTACTTATTGTCACAAGTAGGCTTCAAATTAAGTTACTGGGGAAAGCCCCTAGTCGCCACATTCCGGCGCCTGTTCGGGGAGGCTGGTACGGGAATTGAACCGTGTTGCTGGCCTGCCTTGGTCTGCTTTCAAAGCCAGCGATTTGGCCATGTGCTAAACCATCCCCTTTTTGTATATTTGTATATTGAACGATCAGAATATTTGAGTTCCTACCTGTAAGAGTATAGTTTTAATTTAAAATAAATTACTTGTTTTGTTTCCTCTTGCCTGATGCAAGCACTTGCCGAAAGGGTAAGCTAAAAAGCATAGGAAGGCATGAAGAGAACCCTATACTGGAGCTGGACAATCCAGATGCAGAACCAGATTCCACACTCCCAAGCACAGAGGATGTAATTCGGAAAACGGAACAAATCACCAAAAATATTCAGGAGCTGCTGCGAGCTGCACAGGAAAACAAGCATGACAGGTGATGATTTTTTTTGTATGTTTTGTTTTTGATTTGTATGGATTTTTTAATGCACAAGTGGCAATTGAGGTTATGCATATGGTGGATGTCTGATATGCCATATCTACAGATGATGAAAAAGGGGGGGGCGGGGGAATAATCCAACAATGCACCCAAGAACTCTGGATATAATTGTACTAGAGAGGGAAGAGTCCTACTCGGTGTTCTGACTGCAATCAAATAGGTAAGTGTGGAACCAAATGAGGGATGTCCCACTGAGCAGGACTGCAGAGATATTGGAGGATGAGGTATGTAGTAGTCAACCATATCAAAGGCTGCTAAGACGTCAAGGATGGAAAATGCACCAGTCACAGAGAACGTTATCTCTGAATTTACTATGCCACGGAGAAATTTAATTGCAGAGATTCAAATGGAGCCGCAGAAAAGGTTGGCAAGGATTTCCAAAGCAACAATGCATTCAAGGACATTGGAAGGAAAGAGAGGTTGGAGATGGGGCAATAAGGCACGAGGGGTCATGGACATGTTTTTTAAGGTGGTGGTGTGGGGGGAGAATTGGTAATGACAGTGATGACGACCACCTACAGAAATGTGATTTTCGTCCCGCTCGTCAGCACTGAATTTGGATCGAGTGAAAGCAGTGTCTTTCCCTCTGACATCCTGTTCTTTCTTTTTTTTTTGTATATCACAAGATTACAGAGACCAAGAACAATATAGCACAGGCCCTTTGGCCCTCCAAGCCTGTATCGGTCATGGTGCCAACCTTTGCCAAAACCCTCAGCACATCCTTGTGCCGTATCCCTCTAATACCCATCCTATCCATGTGTTTTGTCAAGATGCCTTTTGAATGAAAATCGCTTGTCACAAATAGGCTTCAAATGAAGTTACTGTGAAAAGCCCCTAGTCGCCACATTCCGGCGCCTGTTCGGGGAGGCTGCCATTAATGTATTTGCATCCGCGACCTCCCTGGCACGCGTTCCAGGCACTCGCCACCCTCTGCATAAAAAATCTGCCTCGCACATCGCCTCTAAACTTTGCCCCACAGACCTTAAACCTATGCCCCCTGGTGACTGACCCTTCCTTCCTGGGAAAGAATGCCTGCCCATCCACTCTATCCATGCCCTTCATAATCCTGTAGACCTCTATCAGGTCGCCCCTCAACCTCCATCTTTCTAATGAAAACAGTCCGAGTCTGTTCAGCCGCTGCACATAGCTAACAACCTCCAGACCAGGCAACATCCTGGGTAAACCTCCTCTGCACCCTCTCAAAAGCCTCCACATCCTTCTGGTAGTGTGGTGACCAGAATTGTGCACAATATTCCAATTGCGGCCTTACCAAAATTCTATACATCTGTAGCAAGACGTGCCAGTTTTTATACTCTATGCCCTGTCAAATGAAGGCAAGCATTCCGTATGCTTTCTTGACTATCTTGTCCACTTGTTGCCACCTTCAAAGATCTGTGGACCTGCATCCCCAGATCTCTCTGACTTTCTATATTCCGAAGAGTTTTACCATTTGCGGTATATTTCCCCTCTGTTAGACCTACCAAAATGCATTACCTCACCAGATTAAACTCCATTTGCCATTCCTCTGCCCACGTCTCCAACCTATCTACTACCTGCTGTATCTTCTGATGGTCCTCAAATCTGCCACTCCACCAACCTTGGTGCCATCCGCAAACTTGCTAATCAGACCGGCTACATTTTCCTCCAAATCGTTTATGTACACTACAAACAACAGAGGCCCCAATAGTATTAACTATTAAAAATGTTATTTTTTAATAAAAGCATCACATGAATCCAGACACCAATTTGATTGTGGAAAGCCTGATGCTGGCATTTGCAATTCTAGCACAGGCGGTTGGGTACCTTGCTTCTTTCCTAAATGTAATGCCTCCTTGCTGAGTTGTGCTTCCACAGACCTCTATAGTCATACCCACATGACCATTATTCGCACATCAATTGTGAAAGTGGGATCTTTGGCCACTAAAGCCAAGCTAGGTGCTGTTCACAGGCTCACATACTCAAGCTGAGATCACTGGATACTTGTCAGAAAGGGGCACTTCCTTTACTTCAAGGTTAAATCTGAGACTTTCTGGACACTCACTCATCTGGTCACTAGATAATCTTGCTGAGCCATTAGGCAAGCCCAATGGCTATTCTTTCTTGTTTTTCTGACCCAGGAATGCAGAGATTAACTGTTTGCACAGCGCAACCTAGCTAAGATCAGTGTAGCCAGGGTTCAAACCGAGGATTGTCCTGGTCTATGTGGCTTATTTCCACACCATGCAGGCCATTTATGCACTAATTCATCAAAAATATTAACTCTTCATGGTACCAGAGAATACTGACTTGGAGGACCTGCTGAGCCCAAAGCCTGAGGGAATGAGGTTAGGATTGGTACTGGAACAAATCATTAGTTTCAGTTGTGATACTTATTTTTGGCACAAAAAGAAAGATGCTTAAATAAGCACTCTAACCCCTCTGTATTCAAAGTCTATCCTATCCTTTCTTCCAAAATGTGTTCTGTCCCATGAAGTTTTCATGTCATTGATCAGTTAGTAATGTGTTCACACTGATCATTAACTTTTTTTAAACTTCTTTCAGAAGTCTATGTTCATCATTCTCATTTGTTGTTGATGCTATTTAAGAAACATTTAAACAAAGTTTAAAAATAAAAAGGAAGTGGGTCTGAATCTACACTTAAGTTTGCAGTATGTATTTAGATATATTGGAATTGTCACACTACTGTGCACTTTGCTACTTGCTATGGTCCACAGTTTTCATTTGAAGTCTTTCATTTTGATTTCATTCCACTTGTAGTTTGATTTCATTTGTGCAATCACTTCTTTCTTTTTCTCTCCCCTTTTCTCTTCCCTTTCTGCTTCCGATCCTTATTTTTCCCTCCATTCCAGCAGACAGATTGAACGGGAGAGCCTGCGCAAATTCAGGCACAGCCTCGGCTGTTTCAGTACTTTGGTTCTGCGGGCCGACAAAACTTCCCTTCAGCCTCTGACCCTGCAGCAGCAACCTGACCCTGCCACCTGGTACTCTGACCTCTGTCTCTGCCTCCCAGGCACTCCACCTTTTCTCTTCTTCCCTGCATGATTGTCACTGTGGTTTGTTAAATGAAGTAATGAGCCTAGTGGAAATAAAATAAAATAGTAGAGACTACAGAAATGATGCGCACAAACTTACCAATGGCCAGAAATTAGAAAATAATTTATTCATATTTCATTTGCATATGGAGTTGACTATTCAGTAGGAATGTTAACTGTCATTTGCATTATAATGGATAAAAAGGTAGCCCCTTTGGCTTTTTTAGCTTTCCACTGGTTCAGTTCATAAGCGCAGTACGTAGTATGTAACAAGCCATATAACAAAGTTCCAGAGTGCGGCCACTGGACTTTGCTGCCTTTGTTTGCCTTGGTTAAATTGGTTGCCAGGGCTCTGAGCAAGCAAAAAACAAAATAGACCATGATTTTACACCTCTAATTGCATCTAGTGACCTCTGCTAGAAAGAGTCTATATTTGAATATCAGATGAAGACAGTAGAATTTAGCCGTGATGTCCTTGAGCACTGATGTCCACTGTCAAAGTTAAAAATGGCCAATTTGTGTTTAGTGGCAATGCCTTTGGAGCCATGCCCACTTCAGAAGAGGCACTGAGCACCTTTTGGCTGCTGATTACTATTGATCAAAGTAATTTATTTCCCCCATGAATCATATATATTGTCATCGAGTATGCCCTTAGCGTGTTGGTATTGCCTGTACACCAGAGGCGCATGTGTCCAACTCTTCAAAATCAAAAATGAGACGCCAAAATGGACACAAATTATTTTGTTATGGGAGTAACCTCTGCCATACAATCGTTTTGTGACTTCCTAGAAACTAAACCTGCCACTTGTTTTCATTTAAAAGAGTTCACCTCCCTTAGTGCGTAGATTTTCTAGTGTGGTATTGAACCAAAAGGAATTGGAAGATCCCAGGTTGGATTCCCTATCTGTGTTACTTGTCCCATCTCAACCATGACAACATTGGGAGTGCTTCACCTTGCCTTATGCCCACTGAGTTAGGGGACGGGGACAATGTCAACCAAAGTTCACCATTCCTGCTGGATAGTTCACTTGTGGATGTCAGACGAGAAAAGTATCAATGCTCCTATGACAAGCAGATTCCTACACTTTATCCATATTTGCACATAAAGAATAGCTATATGGGTGAAGTGTTGCAGGACTGATCGATTTCATATTTTTATGGGGGGGGGGGAAGAAATAAAGTCTTCATGTAGAGTAATGCAAATTTCAATGGTTAGATCTATTTCAATAAATTTTACAATGTGCATAACTCTTGCCAATCATAAATGTCCCTCCTAACATTTTCCAAGTGTTGGCATCCTGAATAATTCCTTAGAACATGGATGCTTTTGGATTGGTCATTTAATGCACTGCTTACATATATCCTGTGCCGAAAACATTTTTTAATTCCAAAGCCGAAAGTGGTTTAACCTGCTAGCTATCACTGTGATTAGTTTTGCCTTTTGAGAGAGATGCCAAATAAAATCTAGCAGCCTGACGCATGGAGTGAGAATTAATCAACCTCAATGTGGCCTGTACCAAGTCAAATTCTTTTTCTTGGATGATACATGCTTGTGTGGAAGTCTTCAGCTGTCTGCTCGGTTATCTCTGTTGAGGCTAAAGATTGGGTATGGGTGAACAAGGTAATGATCTTCGAAATCAATTGCAAAAATTAATGGAAAACCGTTCAGCCGGTCAGAATCAATTCGTCTTTTTTGACACCCTCTTGTTTAAAAAAAAACTTAAACCCTGTCTGTTTACCAAGTATTAGGTATAGGGATTATGAAGTTGATATATGGGCTTTTCGTTTATTTTCTTTGCTACTGTTTTACATTTCCCCGTGCCAATTGTAGACTTGTCACCACAAAAATTGAGATATTCTGAGAGTTCAACTTTTCAATTAGATTGGAGTATGAAAATTAATGTTGCTTTAATCAATAAAATGTTACTTCTTCATAACAAGCAGCCCCTTTTTAAAATCTTCCTTAATATTTAAAATATTCAAAATATTGCCAATTCCTGGTCATCCATGAAGTAGTGAAAGTGTTTCATGTCCACAGCTCTTTCTATGGTCTGGTCCTGGTGTCTTGGCCAGGCTGTTTAGATATGAGTGAAGGCCAAGACCGTAGAAGTCACCTACACATCTATTTGGCTTGAGCATAGTGGACGTCTAAAGGGAAAAGTGGAGAAAGGTTTATTTTAGTGAATTAAAATTTAGCACAAATATTAAGCAACATTCAGACAAATTAATTTTGATGCAGTTTTATTTGCGATATATTTTGTTCCTAGAACTCTTATGCAATAACATGCTTACATTGACACAGCTGCAAACTGTTTATCTACTATCTTCAGAATGGTTGTTTGGCTGAAATAAGATACGGCAATTCATAATCTCCAAGTGTACATCAATAAAGAGTTAGTCATGCGTTCAGCGGGAGTGTGGAGGGGAGGACACGTAAAATTGACAAGCAAGAGTTGTAGGAAAATATTGTTTGATTTGATTTATTTGATTTATTATTGTAACATTAATTGGTATACAGTGAAAAGTATTGTATCTTGCATGCTGTACAAACAATGTATACCGTACATAGGGAAGGAAGGAGAGACTGCAGAATATAATGTTACAGTTCTAGCAAGGTGTAGAGAAAAGATCAACTTAATACGAGGTAGGTCCATTCAAAAGTCTGATGGCAGTAGGGAAGAAACTGTTCTTGAGTCGGTTGATACGTGACCTCAAACTTTGATATCTTTTTCCTGACGGAAGAAGGTGGAAGAGAGTATGTCCGGGGTGCGTAGGGTCCTTAATTATGCTGGCTGCCTTTCCGAGGCAGCGGGTTGTAGACAGAGTCGATGGATGGGAGGCTGGTTTGCGAGATGAATTGGGCTACATTCACGACCTTTTGTAATTTCCTGCGGTCTTGGGCAGAGCAGGATCCATACCAGGCTGTGATACATCCAGAAAGAATGCTTTCTATCTGTAGAGGTTGGTGAGTGTCGTAGGTGACATGCCAAATTTCCTTAGTCTTCTGAGAAAGTAGAGTCGTTGGTGGGCCTTCTTAACTATAGTGTTGGCATGGAGGGACCAGGACAGGTTGTTGGTGATCTGGACATCTAATAACTTGAAGCTCTTGACCCTTTCTACTTCGTTCCCATTGATGTAGAAAGGGGCATGTTCTCCACTACACTCTCCTTTGTTTTGTTGACATTGAGGGAGAGATTATTGTCATCGCACCAGATTCTCTATCTCATTCCTGTACTCTGTCTCGTCATTGTTTGAAATCTGACCCACCAATGTGGTGTCATCAGCAAATTTGAAAATCGAGGTGGTGAGGAATTTGGCCACACAGTCATAGATGTATAAAGAGTATAGTAGGGGGCTGAGGATGCAGCCTTGTGGGACACCGGTGATGAGGATAATCGTGGAAGAGATGTTGTTGCCTATCCTTACTAGTGTTCTGATTCAATTGATGGTTATCACAAAATCTTTACTGTGCCGAAGGGGGCCATTCAGCCCATCGAGTCTGCACTAGCTGTCTGAAAGAGCATTTTACTTAATCCCACTCCCCTGCCTTATCCCTGTAACCTTGCACATTCTTTCTTTTCAGCTTGTAATCCAATTCCCTTTTGAATGCCTCGATCGACCCTGCCTCCATCACCTCTTGAAGTTCGTTCCAGATTCCAACCATCCACCTCACATCACTCCTGCACCTAGAACAGTACAGCACAGAACAGGCCCTTCGGCCCTCAATGTTGTGCCGAGCCATGATCACCCTACTCAAACCCACATATCCACCCTATACCCGTAACCCAACAACCCCCCCCCCCCCCCCCCCCCCCCCCCTTAACCTTACATTTATTAGGACACTACGGGCAATTTATCTTGGCCAATCCACCTAACCCGCACATCTTTGGACTGTGGGAGGAAACCGGAGCACCCGGAGGAAACCCACGCACACAGGGGGAGGACGTGCAGACTCCACACAGACAGTGACCCAGCCGGGAATCGAACCTGGGACCCTGGAGCTGTGAAGCATTTATGCTAACCACCATGCTGCCCTTTTGCCAATTATTTTCAATCTGAGCACTAGTACTCGAGAGGGAACAGTTTCTCATTATTTAACCTGTCCATACTCCTCAGGGTCTTCAATATAGAACATACAGTGCAGAAGGAGGCCATTCGACCCATCGAGTGCACCGATCCACTTAAACCCTCTCTTCCACCCTATCCCAGTATCTCTCTCAATTCTCCTTGAGCCTTTTTCTCCAAGGAAAACAGACCGAATCTCTCCAAACTATCCTCATAACTACAGTTGTTTATCCCTGGAATTATTCTTGTGAATCTCCCCTGTACTCTCTCGAATGCTTCACAACCTTCCTCACGCCCTGAACTGGACACAGTACTCCAGATAAGGACCAACTATTGTCTTGTAGAAATGTTCCACATTGCCTCCTCACTCTTGTACTCAATGCCCCTGTTAATAACACCTAGGATACTATATGCTTTATTTACTGCTCCCTCAACATGCTCTGATGCCTGTAGTGACATATATACATATACACTAAGGTTCCTTTAGAGTGTGTCCCTTTATTTTATATTGTAGCTCCATAATTCTTCCTTCCAGAATGAACCACTTCACGCTTCTCTGCATTGAACGTAATCTGCCAATTGCCTGCTCAATCCACCAGTATGTCTATCATTTTAAGTTCAGGACTATCCTCGTCACTGGTGATAACTCTTCTATAACTCTTCCTATCGTATCATCTTCAAATTTAAAAAAAATATGCCCTGCACACCTCAATCTTGGCCATTAATATATAGCAGAAAGCATAAGGGTCACAGCACTGAACGCCGGGGAAGGTCATCAGAAACCTTCCTCCACAAACAACAATTTATCACTACTGTTTCTTATCATTCAGCCAATTTCTTATCTAATATCCTTCTCTTTTATTCCATGAGCTAGAATTTTGCTCAAAAGTCTGTTGTGTGAACTATATCAAATGCCTTTTGGAAACCTATATATACACCACATCAACAACATTGCCCTTATCAACCTCAAAAAAACGGCAAGTTAGTTAAACAAGATTTTGCCTGACTGAATCCATGCTGGCTTTTCTTAATTATCCTGCATTTATCGAAGATACTATTGATTTTACCCCAAACTATAATTACCTATCACTGAAGTCAAACTGACTGGTCTGTAATTACTGGCTTTATCCTTGCACCCCCTTTTTGAACAAGAGTGTAACATTTGCAATTCTCCAGTCCTCCAACAGCACTGCGGTGCCCAAGGAAGACTGAAAGATTGTCACCAGTGCCGTTGTAATTTCCACTCCTCCCTCTGTGTGCTTAGATACATCTCATCTGGTCCTGGTAAAGATAGCCTTTCTAACACCACCTTCTCAATTGTAAATTCCCCCAGTGTACCACTTACCTCCTCTCTCTTCCTGGCCTAAGTAGCATCATCTTCCTTTGTAAAGATGTGGAGATGCCGGCGTTGGACTGGGGTGAGCACAGTAAGAAGTCTTACAACACCAGGTTAAAGTCCAACGGGCTTGTTTCGAATCACTAGCTTTCGGAGCACTGCTCCTTCCTCAGGTGAATGAAGAGGTGGGTTCCAGGAATATATATATATATATATATATATATAGACATAGACAAAATCAAAGATGCAATACGATACTTTGAATGTGAGTCTTTGCAGATAATTAACTGTTTACAGGTCCAAACGGAGCAACTGGTGAGAAGGATAATCCCAGGTTAAAGAGGTGTGAATTGTCTCAAGCCAGGACAGTTGGTAGGATTTTGCAAGCCCAGGCCAGATGGTGGGGGGTGAATGTAATGCGACATGAATCCAAGGTCCCGGTTAAGGCCGTAGCACAGTGGGCTAAATAGCTGGCTTGTAATGCAGAGCAACGCAGCAGCGCGGGTTCAATTTGCGCGGTACCCGCCTCCCTGAACAGGCGACTATTGGCTTTTCACAGTAACTTCATTGAAGCCTACTTGTGACAATAAGAGATTATTATTATTATAGTACTCGTGTGCGGAACTTGGCTATAACTTTCTGCTCGGCGATTCTATGTTGTCGCGCGTCCTGAAGGCCGCCATGGAGAACCCTTATCCGAAGATCAGAGGCTGAATGCCCTTGACTGCTGAAGTGTTCCCCGACTGGAAGGGAACATTCCTGCCTGGCGATTGTCGCGCGATGTCCATTCATCCGTTGTCGCAGCTTCTGCATGGTCTCGCCAATGTATCACACTTCGGGACATCCTTTCCTGTGGCGTATGAGGTAGACAACGTTGGCCGAGTCGCACGAGTATATACCACGTAACTGGTGGGTGGTTTTCTCACGTGTAATGGTGGTACCCATGTCGATGATCTGGCACGTCTTGCAGAGATTGCCATGGCAGGGTTGTGTGGTGTTGTGGTCTCTGTTCTGAAGGCTGGGTAGTTTGCTGCAAGCAATGGTTTGTTTGAGGTTGCGTGGTTGTTTGAAGGCAAGTAGTGGGGATGACATTGGCAAGATGTTCGTCTTCATCGATGACGTGTTGAAGTCTGCAAAGAAGATGTTGTAGTTTCTCCACTCTGGGGAAGTACTGGATGACGAAGGGTACTCTGTCGGCTGTGTCCCGTGTTTGTCTTCTGAGGAGGTCAGTGCAGTTTTTTGCTGGGGGGCGAGAGAACTGTTGATCGATATGTCGAGCACCATATCCCGTTCGTACGAGGGCATCTTTCAGCGTCTGTAGATGTCTGTTACGCTCCTCCTCGTCTGAGCAGATCCTGTGTATACGAAGGGCTTGTCCATAGGGGATGGCTCTCTTAATGTGTTTAGGGTGGAAGCTGGAGAAGTGGAGCATCGTGAGGTTATCAGTGGGCTTGCGGTAAAGCGAAGTGCCCGTCCTTGTTGGAGATGAGTGTGTCCAAGAATGCAACCGATTCTGGAGAGTAGTCCAAGGTGAGTCTGATGCTGGGGTGGAACTTGATGTCATCGTGTAGTCGTTTCAGTGATTTTTCGCCGTGGGTCCAAAGGAAAAAAATGTCATTGATGTATCTGGTGTATAACTTCGGTTGAAGGTCCTGTGAGGAGGTCTTGTTCAAACGTGTGCATGAAGATGTTTGCATATTGAGGTGCGAATTTGGTCCCCATGGCTGTTCCGTGTGTCTGGATGAAGAACCTGTTGTCGAAGATGAAGACGTTGTGATCCAGAATGAAGCTGATGAGTTGCAGAATTGTGGCAGAATTTAGGCATAGACTATTTTCTAAATGGCGAAATGCTTTGGAAATCAGAAGCACAAAGGGACTTGGGAGTCCTTGTTATCGATTCTCTTAAGGTTAATGTGCAGGTTCAGTCGGCAGTTAAGAAGGCAAATACAATGTTAGCATTCATGTCAAGAGGGCTAGAATACATGACCAGGGATGTGCTTCTGAGGCTGTATGAGGCTCTGGTCAGACCCCATTTGGAGTATTGTGAGCAGTTTTGGGCCCCGTATCTAAGGAAGGATGTGCTGGCCTTGGAAAGGGTCCAGAGGAGGTTCATAAGAATGAACTTGTTGTATAAGGAACGTTTGAGGACTCTGTGTCTGTACTCATTGGAGTTTAGAAGGATGAGAGGAGATCTAATTGAAACTTACAAGATACTGGAAGGCCTGGATAGAGTGGACGTGGAGAGGATGTTTCCACTTGTAGGAAAAACTAGAACCAGAGGACACCATCTCAGACTAAAGGGACGATCCTTGAAACAGAGATGAGGAGGAATTTCTTCAGCGAGAGGGTGGTGAATCTGTGGAACTCGTTGCCGCAGAAGGCTGTGAAAGCCAATTCACTGAGTGTCTTTAAGACAGAGATAGATAGGTTCATGATTAATAAGGGGATCAGGGGTTATGGGAAGAAGGCAGGAGAAGGGGGATGAGAAAATATCAGCTATGATTGAATGGCAGAGCAGACTCGATGGGCCGAGTGGCCTAATTCTGCTCCTCTGTCTTATGGTGTCTCGAGATTGGTAGTTGTCGGTGTTGAGTACTGAGGCAGTTGCAGCAATCCTGTCGTCATGGGGGATGCTGGTGTGGAGTCCCAAGACATCCATTGCGAAGAGGAATGTTCCTGGTTCAACTGGTCCATGGGTGCTGAGTTTCTGTAAGAAGTCCATCGTATCGCGACAGAAGCTGAGCGTTCCTTGTATGATGGGTTTCAAGATGCCCTCGATATAGCCAGAGAGGTTTTCACACAGGGTCCCATTGTCTGATATGATAGGACGGCCTGATGTGTTGGCCTTATATATTTTCGGGAGGCAGTAGAGATCTCCAATTTGGGGAGTACGTGGAATGAGAGCATGTAGGTTACGCTGAAGGTCTGGATCCAAGGTCTTCATCTGTCTGTTGAATTGGTGGGTGTGTTCCTTGGTCGGATCTGCGGGTAACTGTCTGTAGTATTCCTGATTGTTGAGGTGTTGGTGCACTTCTTTGCAGTCGTCCGTTCTGTTCAGTATGACGGTGGCCCTCCTTTGTCTGCTGGTTTGATGACGTGTTGCAGTTGGTCTTGAGAGCGCGGATGGCGTTGTGTTGTGCTTGGGTGGGTGACATTTGGGGCTGTCTTGTGAGTGCGACTGATGAATCTGGCATTGACGCGACTCCTGACGGCTTGAGCATACATGTCGAGTCTAGGGCAGCGGCCTTCCCGAGGGGTCTAATTCGACTCTTTCCTCTTTGGTTGCCGCACTGCAGATCTCTCGGTCTGCTGTTCCGGTTCATTGGTGCCTCATTGGGTTCGCTGTCGGCCTTTTGGGGTCTGTGGAAGAACTCCCGGAGTCTCATTCGCCTGATGAATTCCTCTGTGTCTGCCGCGAGACTGATGGGGTCCATTTTGGTGGTGATGCAGAAATTGAGCCCTCTGCTGAGGACTTCGATTTCGTCTGGTTGAAGGGTGTAGTCCAACATTTCCCTGTATTGTTTTCTACTGTGGTACCGGGGGAGGCTTGGTTGATGCTGATGGTGATGCCGTGTTTCTCAAGCTTCCTGTTCTTGGTGTGCATATAAGTGGCGTAGTATCATTGTCTCATCTGTTTGGCGGTGTTCCGCAGCTGGTCTGCTGCATCCTGAGCACAAGTTGAGAATATGGACTCTATCTTGGTTTCCAGGTTTCGACGTCTGCTGTGGAGCTGGTGTACGAGGTGGTTGAGGAGTGTGAGAGAGCTGCGACGGCAGAGTCTCTCAGCGTAGTCTGTGTTGTAGGTCGACTTGAGTGGGTTTGTGATCTGTAGCCTCCCTTAGTAAAGACAGGTGCAAAGTAATTTAATACCGCCGCCATTTCTCCAGTCTCCACATGCAAGTCTCCTTTTATCTGTAATTAGCTCTACTCTTTCTTTGAGCACCATTTTATTATTTTCATGCTTACAGAAGAATCATAGAATCATTTTGGCCCATCGAGTCTGCACTTGCTCTTGGAAAGGGCACCCTACTTAAGCCCACCACTCCAGCCTATCTCTGTAACCCAGTAATTACACTTAACCTTTTTGGACACTTAAAGGCAATTTAGCATGGCCAATCCACCTAACCTGCACATCTTTGGACTGTGGGAGGAAACCAGAGCACCCGGAGGAAACCCATGCACACACGGGGAGAACGTGCAGACTCCGCAGACAGTGACCCAAGCCGGGAATCAAACCTGGGACCATGGAGCTGTGAAGCAACTGTGCTAACCACTTGTGCTACCGTGCTGCAAGACCTTGACATTCTTGAACTAACATTCAATGTTAGTTGCCAGTCTCTTTTCATGCTCCA
Source organism: Scyliorhinus canicula (assembly GCF_902713615.1). Lineage (NCBI taxonomy): Eukaryota > Metazoa > Chordata > Chondrichthyes > Carcharhiniformes > Scyliorhinidae > Scyliorhinus > Scyliorhinus canicula. Next base: position 20,802,404 of record NC_052146.1, on the reverse strand, counting down.
TGCTTGCTTTTCTTATTAGTTTTTCACTTCCCCTCCAGCCCTCCAAATTTAGCCTGATTCGCCATTGTACTTTCGTCCTGGTATCTGTCAAACGCACACTTCTTCCATTTCATCTTCACCTTTACCTTGCTTATCGTCCAGGGTGTTCTAAATTTATTTGTCCTACCTTTCCCATGCAAGGGAATATACCTTGGCATTGCCTGAAATACTATCTCTTTGATGGTAGCCCATTGTTCAGCCACTGTTGTTTCTGCCAACATTTGATTTCAACTCCAATGTGCGATGGCGCTGAGGACCCAGGTTCAAATCCCACCCTGGATCACTGTCTGTGTGGAGTTTGCACATTCTCCCCATGTCTGCGTGGGTTTCACCCCCACAACCCAAAGATGTGCAGGTTAGGTGCTTTGGCCATGCTAAATTGCACCTTAATTGGAAAATAAATAATTGGGTACTCTAAATTTATTTTTTAAAAACTCTGATGTGGGGGTAGCGCGGTGGTTAGCACTGCTACTGACAGCGCCGAGGGCCCAGGTTTGATCCCAGCCCAGGGTCACTGTGTGGAATTTGCACATTCTCCCCGTGTCTGCATGGGTCTCGCCCCCACAACCCAAAAATGTGCAAGGTAGGTGGATTGGCCACGCTAATTTGCCCCCAAATTGGAAAAAGAAAGAATTGGGTACTTTAATTTTTTTTTAAACTCTGTTGTATTCCCGAGCCATCAAAGTAGGCTTCCCCAAATTAATAATCCCTGCTTTAGATTGCCCCTTGTACTTTTCCATGGTCAACCTAAACCTTATGATACAGTGGTTACTGTCCCTCTAAATACTGTTATTTGATCCACTTGGGTCAAGAACCAGGCCCAACAGTTCCTGCCCTCTAGTTGGACCAGAAACATACTGCAGAAAATTATCTTCAACACTTACCAGAACCTCTTGCCCTCTTTGTCCCTTTGCACTCTTCCTATCCTAGTTTATATTTGAGTATTTGGAGTCCCCCAATATAATTACTCTATATTTCTTGCACCTCTCTGTAATTTCTTCGCAAATTTGTTTCTCTACATCCCTTCCATTAGTTGGTGGTCTATGTACTACACCAATCAATATTATTGCACCTTTTTTTTTATTCCTTAATTTTGGTTCTGTCCTTGACTCCTCTGGAGCAGGGGAGGTGGTGGGCCAGTGGTATTGTCACTGGACCAATCCGGGTTCGAATTCCACCACGGCAGATGGTTGAATTTAAATTCAGTCTGGAATGATGACCATGAAACAATTGTTGTTAAAACATAGCTGGTTCGTTGATGTCCTTTTAGGGATAGAAACCTGCCATCTTTATATGGTCTGGCCTAGATGTGACTCCAGACCCAGAAGTGGCCCAGCATGCCACTCGGTTGTTTAGGGGTGATCTTATAGAGGTCTATAAAATAATGAGGGGCATAGATAACACCTTTTCCCAAAGGTAGGGGAGTCTAAAACTGGAGGGCATAGGTTTAAGGGGAGAGATACAAAAGGGTCCAGAGGGGCAATCTTTTCATACAAGAGGGTGGTGAATGTCTGGAATGAGCTGCCAGAGGATTCAGGCAGTTATATGGGTAAGATGGGTACAGAGGGATATGGGCCAAATGTGGGCAATTGGGACTAGCTTAGTGGTAAAAATTGGGCAGCATGGACCAATTGGGCCGGAGGGCCTGTTTCCATGCTGTAAACCTTTATGATAACTACTACAAAGGAAGCAAAAAAGAATGAAACAGAACGGAACACCCGGCATTGACGTCAGCACCGCAAGCAGCAAACCCAGTCCTGTCGAAGTAATTCAACAGCCTGACATCATCATACTCAAGGAATCATACCTTCCACCTAATGTCCCAGACACCACCATTGCTATTCAAGAGGTGGTGGCACAGTGGTATCCAATCAGGAGGGAATTACCCTGAGAATCCTCAGCATCATCCATCACCACAGACCGAGCTGGCCGGGTCATAAAGGACATAACTGCTAGACTGAGACTCTGGCTGGTGGTGAGGGAACAAACAAGAGGAAATAACATACTTCACCTCACTCTCACCTACCTGCAACTGTCCATAACAGTATCAATAGGAGTGACCACTGCACAGTCCTGGTGGAGACAAAGTCGCATCTTCACATTGAGGATACCATCAATGGAATAGATCTAGCAGCTCAAAGCTAGGCAGAATGGTACGTGTCCACAATATGTAACCTCATGGCCCAGCATTTCCCTCACTCCACCATCACCACCCAGCCAGTGCATCACCCTGGTTCAATGAAGAGTGCAGAAGAGCATGCCAGGAACAACACCAGGCATCCCTAAAAATAAAAATGAAAATTGCTTATTGTCACAAGTAGGCTTCAAATGAAGTTACTGTGAAAAGCCCCTAGTTGCCACATTCCGGCGCCTGTTCGGGGAGGCTGGTACGGGAAATGAGGTGTCAATCTGGTGAAGCTACAACATAGGACTACTTGCCTGCCAAACAACACAAGCAGCAAGTGATAGACAGAGCTAAGCAATTCCACAACCAGTGGATAAGATCTAAGCTCTGCAGTCCTGCCACATCCAGTTGTGAATGATGGTGGACAATTAAACAACTCACTGGACGAGGCGGCTCCACAAATATCCTCATCTTTAATGATAGAGGAGCCCAGCACATCAATGCAAAAGATGAAGCTGGAGCATTTGCAGCAATCTTCAACCAGAAGTGTCAAGTGGATGATCCATCTCTGCCTCCTGCGGAGATCCCCTGCATCAGAGGTTTCAATTCAATTCACCCCACGTGATAGCAAGAAACTGCTGAAGGCACTGGATATTGCAAAGACTATGGACTCTGACAATGTTCCAGCAACAGCAGTGAAGACCTGTGCTCCAGAACTTGGGAGTACCTCTAGCCAGATTGTTCCAGTACAGCTACAACACTGACACCTACCCGGCAATGGGGAAAATTGCCCAGGTATGTTCTGTACACCAGAAACGGGAGGGTTGCCTCCTCATCATCTCGTCCTGGTGCTTGGATATGGCGACCCTGGCGACCTACTGCTCCCCCGACCTGGAATAACTGACCGTGAAGTGTCGCCCATACTATCTGCCACGTGAGTTCACTTCAGCCATTATCACCGTGGTCTACATCCCATCCCAGGCAGAAGTGAAGAAGGCGCTGGACGAACTGTACAGTTATTTTTTTTTTTTTAATTTAGAGTACCCAATTAATTTTTTCCAATTAAGGGGCAATTTAGCGTGTTCAATCCACCTACCTTGCACATCTTTGGGTTGTGGGGGCGAAACCCACGCAAACACGGGGAGAATGTGCAAACTCCACACGGACAGTGACCCAGAGCCGGGATCGAACCTGGGACCTCAGCGCCGTGAGACTGCAGGGCTAACCCACTGAGCCACCGTGCTGCCCTAACTGTACACAGTTATAAACAACTACGAAACAGAACACCCGGAGGCCTTGTTCATCATGGCCAGGGACTTCAACAAGGCCAACCTCAAGAGTGTACTGCCAAAATTCCACCAGCAGATCTCCTGTCCCATCAGGGGTGACAACATTCTTGACCTTTGCTACTCAAAAATCAAGGGCGTCTACCGTTCCGTCCCCCGACCGCACTTTGGGAAATCAGACCATAATACGGTGCTCCTTCTCCCGGCATACAAGCAGATACTCAAGTGGGAGAATCCAGCTAAGAAGGTGGGCAGTGCTGGTCCAAGGAAGCAGAAGAACTCCTACATGATTGCTTAGAGACAGTGGACTGGGGGAGGGGGAACAATTGTGAGGGAAAAACAGATCAATGGAAGGAATGAAACTAAATTGATAGAAATAAAAATGGGATGAAGGTGGAGGAGAGAGCTCACGGTCTGAAGTTGTTGAACTCCATGTTAAATCCGGAAAGTTGTAATGTGCCTAATCAGAAGATGAGATGCTGTTCCTCCAGTTTGGAATGCAAAATTAATAATTTTTTCCAGGTCCACAGGGATACAGTTGTCAATGTACTGTTAAGAGTTGTGGGAGGGACGCAGAGTAGGACTGGAACAAGGAATGTTCCACATACCTCATAAAGAGACAGGGAAAACTGGGACCCATTCGGGTACCCATAGCCACACCTTTGGTTTGGAGAAAATGAGACATGGTAAAGGAGAAATTGTTAAATGAGAGGACAATTCAGAAGGTGACAGATTAGTGTGGGTGAGAGGAGCAGAGAAACTGAGACTAGTTGGAATGACCCAACCACTTCCCTGTGTGAGATCAACTAACTCTACAGAGGTCTAGTATATTGGGACCAAACTGATCATAGTGAAAGTGTCACACATCAAATCATTTACTCAACAAGCTTTTAGAGAACCCCATACCATTGTTTCAAACTGTGAGTGTTCATTCTAATTAGAAAGTGGATGCTAATACAGAGTCCATTGCCACAATTTCAGCAACTACATAAACAGTGCAGCAATGCCCCAACTTTGTACCTTCATGTGCCGCTCAGGTGGATATATCATGGAGTCTTGTCCACAAATTGAAATTAATGTTCCCTTATTTTAAGCTATAGGTACTAACAATGTTCTTGCCCTAAGATTTATCCATCAGTGAGACAATGGCATTAAGAACAGCAATTTCCAAACCTCCAGAAGTACAAAATTAAATCTATACAGACCAGTTATTAAGAAATTTATTACATGTTAGCTGGGCTTTGTGGGCCCAATTGTCAATGACTGAGGGCCAGATTGGACACCCTGCAGTAAATAATCATTTCCATATGCATGTCCCATCTCACTCCCTGGATTAATTTATTCAATGGCCGTATTAGTGTAGACTTGCTTGAATATTGCTTTAACTTCAGTCACCCGCCAGTATATTAATCAAGTGATTAATGGTTTTTCTTTTTCCCCTTTTCCTGTACCCTCTTCACTTGCTATTTCACCCATCAGCTTTATGCCCTGCTCGGAAAGGATACATGTTGCTGTAGCTGAGATGGCAGCTCTTTTTCCAAAGGTGAGTCATTTTTTTAAATGTATATTTTAGTTTCCTTGTTTTCCTTGAACAAAATGTTTCTTAATTCCAGTAAGTAAAGTCTTCAGCTAAGCTAAATGATTGGTACAAGGCCAGAAGTTTCTAGTTCAGATTGGAAAAGAGAAGTGGAAAGGAAAAAGGTAACAAGAGTCTAGAGATAGGCTGTGGAAAGTCGGGGATCTGAAAGGTCATCCATTCCATGGATATTCCAGGATAATCTGTATGTACTTCATTGTATACTGGTGAGAGCTCAAATTATTGTTTATAAGTGACTCCACAATGTCACACCGCCAATGAAAATTCTGAACAAATGCAACCTTCTGATGTCAAGCCAGGAAGTTCTGCAAATAGTCCAGAGTACATTTGGTGATTGACCTGCAGGCAAAATACTCATCAAACATGGAGTGGCAATCTACGACTGGGAGTTGATACTGTTCCCACTTGGCACCAGGTACATCCTGCAAGTCTGTGCCTTGATTGATAGGATGGTCCTGACAGAAAAGCAGTAAGAAACCAAAGGTGCTGTGTCTAGTGGGCTGTGTGGCTCTAGTAGAGCTGATTAACCTCCAGACCTGCTGCTGCCAACTCTCTCTCTGGATTTAGGTTAGTGGAATGTCGTCTTAAGAGGAGAATGTAAACTCCACATAAAAGGAACATATGCAGATGCTAGAAATATTGAAAAAGAATGCTGGAACTACTCAGTCGGCCAGGCTGCACGTATAGAGGGAGAAACAGAATTATAATTTCAGGTTTTATTAATTCATTATTGGGATGTGGGCATCACTGGCTAGGCCAGAATTTACTGCCCATCCCTAGTTGTCCTTGAGAAGGTAGCGGTGAGCTGCCTTCTTGAACCACTGCAGTCCCTGAGGTGGATGCACCCACATTGTTTTGAGGGAGAGAGTTCAAGGATTTTGACCCAGCGACAGTGAAGAAACACCTATATATTTCCAAGTCTGGATGATGAGTGACTTGGAGGGGAATCTCTAGGTGGTGGTATCTGTTGCTCTTGTCCTTCTGGATGGTAGTGATTGTGGGTTTGGAAGGTTGATGACCTTTTAATCTAAACTGGAAAAGGTTAGAAATGCAAAATCTTTTGAGTAAGTACAGAGGCAAGGAAAGGGGGAGATGAGAAGATAGATCAAGAGGGAATGTCTGTGACAGAGTGGATGGTGGGGTTGATTAAATGACAAAAACTATAATGGTGCAAGCCAGAGGGTGGTAAAAGGACAAGAAAATGAACAAAAGATGGGCCTAGAGAATAACAAAAGCAGGATCATTGCTAGCAATTGCTGTCTGAAGGAGTGGGAGCAGTAGTTTGATTCTGAAATTGTTGAATTCCAGTGTTGAGTCCAGAAGTCTGTGAAATGCCTAGTTGCAAGATCTGGTGCTGTTGACCAAACTTGCATTAAGCTTCTTCAGGACAGTTCAGAAGGCTGAGGACAGGGGTCAGGGTAAGAGTGGGGGTGGTGAATTACAATGACAAATGACTGGAAGTTTTAAGCCACACTTGCAGGCTAAACTGAGCTGTTCTGCAAAGTGATCAATTTATTTGCATTTGGTTTCCCCACTGTAGAGGGGACTGCATCATGAGCACTGAATGTAGTGTACTAATTTGAATGAATATAGGAACAGGAATAGGCCATTCAGCCCATTGAACCTGTCCCACCATTCAGTAAGATCATGGCTGATTGGTGACCAAACTCCATATACCTGCCTTTGGTCCTTATCCCTTAATATATTTGCCATACGGAAGGGGGAAGTTTTGGGTATTCTAAAAGACATTAGGGTGGACAAGTCCCCAGGACCGGATGGGATCTATCCCAGATTACTGAGGGAAGCGAGGGTCGAAATAGCTGGGGCCTTAACAGATATCTTTGCAGCATCCTTGAGCACGGGTGAGGTCCCGGAGGACTGGAGAATTGCTAATGTTGTCCCTTTGTTTAAGAAGGGTAGCAGGGATAATCCAGGGAATTATAGACCTGTGAGCTTGACGTCAGTGGTAGGCAAACTGTTGGAGAAGATACTGAGGGATAGGATCTATTCACATCTGGAAGAAAATAGACTTATCAGTGATGGGCAGCATGGTTTTGTGCAGGGAAGGTCATGTCTTACAAACCTAATAGAATTCTTTGAGGAAGTGACAAAGTTAATTGATGGGGGATGGGCTGTAGATGTTGTATACATGGACTTTAGTAAGGCGTTTGATAAGGTTTCCCATGGCAGGTTGATGGAAAAAGTGAAGTCGTATGGGGTTCAGGGTGTACTAGCTAGATCAGGGGTGGGCAAACTACGGCCCGCGGGCCGCATGCGGCCCGCCAAAGGTATTTCTGCGGCCCACCAAGTCATTAAAAAAAAAAAAAAAATTTTTTTTTAAGGTTAATGGGGGGGTGCTGTTGGGTTACTTACTGGTATAGGGTGGATACGTTGACTTGAGTAGGGTGATCATTGCTCGGCACAACGTCAAGGGCCGAAGGGCCTGTTCTGTGCTGTACTGTTCTATGTTCTATATGAGGCACCCAGAATCATAACCGGGTGAAGTAATTATTTTACTTAATATACTATGCGGCCCTTTGTGAATTGTGAATTTCTGAATGTGGCCCTTGCACGGAAAAGTTTGCCCACCCCTGAGCTAGATGGATAAAGAACTGGCTGGGCAACAGGAGACAGAGAGTAGTGGTGGAAGGGAATGTCTCAAAATGGAGAAGGGTGACTAGTGGTGTTCCACAGGGATCCGTGATCGGACCACTGTTGTTTGTGATCTACATAAATGACCTGGAGGACGGTATAGGTGGTCTGATTAGCAAGTTTGCAGATGATACCAAGATTGGTGGAGTTGCAGATAGCGAGGAGGACTGTCAGAGAATACAACAAAATATAGATAGATTGGAGAGTTGGGCAGAGAAATGGCAGATGGAGTTCAATCCAGGCAAATGCGAGGTGATGCATTTTGGAAGATCAAATTCAAGAGCGGACTATATGGTCAATGGAAGGGTCTTAGGGAAAATTGATGTGCAGAGAGATCTGGGAGTTCAGGTCCATTGTACCCTGAAGGTGGCAACGCAGGTTGATAGTGGACAAGAAGGCATACAGCATGCTTGCCTTCATCGGACGGGGTATTGAGTACAAGAGTTGGCAGGTCATGTTACAGTTGTATAGGACTTTGGTTCGGCCACATTTGGAATACTGCGTGCAGTTCTGGTCGCCACATTACCAGAAGGATGTGGATGCCTTGGAGAGGGTGCAGAGGAGGTTCACCAGGATGTTGCCTGGTATGGAGGGTGCTAGTATGAAGAAAGGTTGAGTAGATTAGGATTGTTTTCGTTGGAAAGACGGAGGTTGAGGGGGGACCTGATTGAGGTCTACAAAATTGAGAGGTATGGACAGAGTGAACAGCAACAAGCTTTTCCCAAGAGTGGGGGTGTCAGTTACAAGGGGTCATGATTTCAAGGCGAGAGGGGGAAAGTTTAAGGGAGATGTGCGTGGAAAGTTTTTTACGCAGAGGGTGGTGGGCTCCTGGAACGCTTTACCAGCGGAGGTGGTAGAGGCGGGCACGATAGCATCATTTAAGAAGCATCTGGACAGGTATATGAATGGGCGGGAACAGAGGGAAGTAGACCTTGGAAAATAGGAGACCGGTTTAGATAAAGGATCTGGATCGGCGCAGGCTGGGAGGGCCGAAGGGCCTGTTCCTGTGCTGTAATTTTCTTTGCTTCTTAACAAAATCTATCTATCTCAGATTTAAAATTCACAACTGGTCTAACTTCAACTGCTATTTGTGGCAGAGAGTTGCAAACCTCTCCCTCTCTTTGAGTGCAGAAGTTCTTCCTAACATCCCTCCTGAATGGTGTAGCTCCAATTTTTATACTATGTCCCCTAGTTTTAGAATCTCCAACCAGTGGAAATTGTTTATCTTTATCAAACCTGTATTTCCCTCTTAATATCTTGAAAACTTTGATCAGATCATTCCTTAATCTTCTAAATTCTAGCAAAAACAGGTCTAATTTGAGTAATCTCTCCTCTTAATTCAAACCGCTGCAATCCAGGACTAATTTTTGCGAAACCTACGTTGCACTCCTTCCAAGGCCAAAATATCCTTCCTGAGGTGTGGTGCCCAGAACTGCTCACAGCACTCCAAGTGGGATCTAACCAGGGTTTTGTATAGCTGAAGCATAACCCCTGTGTTTTTATATTCCAGTTCTTTAGATATAAAAGCGAGCATTCCATTAACCTTTTTGATTATTTTCTGCACTTGTTCATGTGCCTGAACTCTCAAGTATCTTTTGGACATCCACTATACCTAACCTCTTTCCATTTAGAAAGTATTCTGCTCTATCCTTTTTTGGTCCAAAATGGATAACCTCACACTTTAGGTATCATAGAATTTACAGTACAGAAAGAGGCCATTTGGCCCATCGAGTCTGCACCGGCACTTGGAAAGAGCACCCTAACCAAGCCCATACCCCCATCCTATCCCTGTAACCCAATAACCCAACCAACCCAACATTTTTGGACACAAAGGGCAATTTAGCATGGTCAATCCACCTAACCTGCACATCTTTGGACTGTGAGAGAAAACCGGAGCACCCGGAAGAAACCCACGCAGGCACGGGGAGAATGTGCAAATTCCGCACAGACAATGATCCCAAGCTGGAAATCGAACCTGGGACCCTGGAGCTAACCACTGCGCTACCGTGCCCCCCTTGCTTACGTTGAATTCCACCTGCCATCATTTTACCCATTCACCTAGCCTGTCGATATCTCCTTGCAGTTTCTGCTATCACCGAAGCTGCCTCCAATGCCACTTAACTTTGTATCATCCTCAAGTTTGGATAAATGACTTTCTATGCTATCATCCAAGTCATTAATGAATAGTGTGAGTAATTGAGGCCCCAACACAGATCCCTGTAATACACCACTAGTCACCTCCTATTATCCATTATCCCCACTCTCTGTCACCTGCCACTCAACTATTTTCCTAACCATGTCAATAATTTGTCCTCAACTCCATGGGCTTCCACTTTAGTTAATATCTCTTGTGTGGGACTTTATCAAGTGCATTCTTGAAATCCATATAAATGACATCCATAGACATTCCCGTCCACTACCTTAGTCACCTCTTCAAAAAATTCAATAAGATTAATCAGGCATGACCTTCCCTTCACAAACCTATGCTGTCTCTCACTGATCGCCCAAGATTTTTCAAGATCTTCAGTTAACCCATCCTTGATCATAGACTCCAGCAATTTCCCCACCACAGATCACAGGCTAACTGGTTTGCAATTCCCTGCTTTCCCCATTTCACCCTTCTTAAAAAGTGGAGTTACATGTGCAATTTTCCAAACCAGTGAATCTAGGTAACTCTGGAAGATTACAGTTAGGGCATCTACAGTGTGCTCCCCTACTTCTTTTAACACCCTCAGATGGAAACTGTCAGGTCCTGGGGATTTGTCACTCCATTAATGTTCCATTAATGGTTCTGCACTTAAGTCTCGGTCCACTCTTGACTATTAATTTTTTTGGGACTTCCGGCAAGTTATCCTCCTTTTCAACTGTAAATATTGAGGCAGTAATTGTTCAACATGAAGTCTAACACCACCTCTTCCCTCCACCCACAACTTGCTCTTCTTTCCCTGTCTCTATACTTGTTAAACTCCTGTTACCTGTTCTAACTTTTGTTTCCCATTCTAAAGAAAGGTCATCGACCTGAAACATCAACACGATTGCTACATAGAACATACAGTGCAGAAAGAGGCCATTCGGCCTATCGAGTCTGCACCAACCCACACCAAGCCCTCACTTCCACCCTATCCCCGTAACCCAATAACTCCTCCATATCTTTTTTGTTGTTCACTAAGGACAATTTATCATGGCCAATCCACGTAATCTACATGTCTTTGGACTGTGGGAGGAAACCGGAGCACCCATGCAGACTCCGCACAGTCACCCAGCGGGGAATCGAACCTGAAACTCTGGCGCTGTGAAGCCATAGTGCTATCCACCTGTGCTACCGTTCAACCTATGTGTACTTCTCCACAACTTAGTGTGGAGATTTGTTATGTGGTCATTAATTTCTGTGCAGGTCAGAAACCCAACTGATCAAAGCAAAGTTACTACAATATAGCTATCTCTCTATATCACTCAATCTATTATCTATTCTCTATCTATTATCTATCTATTATCTATTCGCTATTATCTATTTTCTCTATCTCTATTATCTATCTATCTCTTCCAATATTGTTATATTTTCTAATTTTTTTTCTCACATTATCTGGACTTTGAAAACAATGTATACTTTTCTGTTGAACTGTTAAGTTGTGTGGAGGGTAACAAATAAAGAATGCTTCTTTCACTATGTAGAAACCTCGTTCAGAGATGGTTCGAGCCTCACTGAGGCTATTAACTTCAAGTGCATACAGACTCCAGTCAGAATGCAAGAAAGCACTGCCTGCAGAAGCTGGACCCGCAACTGACATCCAACTGGTAACACAGCAAGTGATCCAGTGTGCATATGATATTGCCAAGGCAGCCAAACAACTTGTTACTATAACAACAAAAGAAAACAACAACTGATTAGTTTTTTTTTTCCTTTTTTGTTTACAGAATTATTTTTTTAGGTTAAAAGAAAATTGTTCTGGCTATGTACCAGAATTGGTCTGGGCTTTCTGTCAGTATTATGTTTGCATGCTTTTTGATAACATTATTTACAATTTTGGGGTATTACAATAACCTTCCTTCTGCCCTATATGTTTGCAGCAGAGTTATGCTATTTTTTTCTGGGTGCTATTTTCATTGTTTGACCTGAATACTCACTGGCAAGATATTGCTTTCTGGGAGTTGAAGCAGGCAGATAACGGTTAGAATTGTGCATAAAACTGAAGTGTATTGATAACGACAGAAATATGTAGAAACTTAAACTGCATTTCTTCCAGTTACAACGATCAGCAGTGTTTGCTAAATTATGCAATGTTGGGGAAAATAGTTGCTGCATTGGAGGGGTCGAGGAGGTGGCGGGGAAAGAGGACTTTTGTATGCACCAAAGCTATAAATAAGATTTTAATTATTGAGCAAACTTGGTAATCGTAGTGAGGGAAACAACTAAAGTTGCAATGGTCGAGGGCAGTTTGTTTGTATTGGATGGGTGATGTCAAACTTGGGTTTAGAAAGTCTTTGGATTGTATAAAGAGTGGGATTAAAATCGGGCACAGGCTGATGTTGAATGGTAAAACTACCTGGGATTATGAAAGTGACCAGACATTTGCTGAAACCAAAGGACTGTAGCCTATTGCTGAGCACTTGATTTTTTTGTTTTAATCGAGTGGGAAAACTTGAAGTGAATATTACCTGAAGTGGAAATAAAACTGTAGGACTATGAGGAAAGAGCAAGGCAGTGGGACTAATTAGGTAGCTCTTTCAAAGAGCCAGCACAGGTATATTGGGCTGAATGGTACAGCACACAAGCAAGCCATTCAATAAGTTATGACATATTTAAGAGACTAGGTCCATATTTATTTAGCTTTAGTAAGTGGGCTAAATCTAATTTTTAAAAGAATTCACGTTTTCTACTTTGCTCAGTCAGCAGGCAATTATTGAAACTCCGTTTTTAAGTTTTTACTGTTTCAAAAGAGTATTACAATATCTTAAATATTTGCTAATGAATTCTCATGTACGTGAATAGTTTTAACTGTGCTCCTTCATTCAGCAACATGCACAAATTTAATTCGGGGCTGCAAAAATCAATAAAATCAGATTGGCCAAAGCATAATTGAACTAAAAGCCACACACATTGCTTTGTGCAAATTGTACCTCATAATATTATAGCTTTTGACTTAAATGACTGACAGCATTGTATTTATGTAATGTACAACCAACCCTAAGGTATTTTGCATTTGTGTTTAGATTGTGAATGCAGAAGCTATTGATCATCAATCTTTTGCATGTCATTGTACAGCACCTTTGGTCAATTAATTCTAAGGACGATCATTTACTTTTAGTTGGTAAACCTTTAATGTTGACTAAATTTGTGAAATGGTCAGTAAATTGTAATGACATTTATAATCTAATACTACTTGCATTAAATTCCCATTGCTGTAAAACTGTGCATCCCAATCAGCTGCAGTGTTTAAAACCCTTCAGACATGGGGATTTCAACCTGCAGATTATAACCCATTACAGACGAGACTAGCACAACCTCGTTTGGACTGGTGCAACTGTGGCTTCCAACCCTCCTTGATGGTAAATGAATTACCAGATGGAGAAATTGGGAAGTAACCAAATTTTTATGCAAGTGATTTTGAAATGGTTAAACTGGGCATCCCAGTTGATTTTTGTATTGATGATTGAATCTGCACCAAGACTAATGCAATGCAAAATAAGGTGTGGATTTGAACTGGCAGGACCAGTCCAAAAGTGCACTTCCTGCCAGCAACTTGGTGTCTTTGCTAGCAGCTGTGGGATGGGAGGGGGGAGGGGGTTCCGGGTGGGAAACTTCCTCGGTCATCATAATCATGTGCGTAAACGAGAAAATGTAGAGGGCGGAAATAATGAGAACATTTAATGAAGATGGGGTTAATCACAATTGTATCACCTTTTTACCTGAGTATAGTGATGTCAGAGTTTGTTTATGAACTTTTAGTTAGGTTCCAAGTGGGGAATGGAAAAATTGGTAAAATGATGGCGATGGGGTTAGTATTTGTGATATATGAGGCAAGCGGATATAGTATATTCATGCAGGTTGTACTCAGGATCTTCTTATTTTGATGATGAAAAATAAAGGGAGAGATTATTTTCAGATGAGGGATGGGTTTTGTGATACTGTTATTGCAATATGAATGGGTAATTAAATGTTCCTAATAAATGACTATACAGGGATTAGCATACAATTACCATACAACAGCATGAAATCTAGGCACCAATGCGGTTCTGTGGTGAGATTTGACATTAGTTGCAGTGTAAGTCTGTTTTAAGAACTAGCAGCCTTTGAGGGCAGGGGAGTGTACTAATGTTTTTTTTCCCCCTCACTTTTCCCCAGAAAGAAAGAATTCACCCTAGATACCTTTGCACTGTACCTGTCATATGGCTCTTCCTGTATAATATTTGTGTGTCACTTTTAGCAGCAAATGGATACATCAAAACCAACTAAGCATGGAACCGTGTACAGTTTGTAATGATGTTTACTCTGATTTATTAAATGCATTAAATGTACATACAGTTTCCTCTGAATTCTTTATTTTCTTCCTGTACTCCACTTATTTTTTAGACTTTTGTTTATTGTAATTTACATATTTGTAATTTACATATTTGTAACTTGCATATTTAAATATCTCAAATTGGGTAGTGTGACACTATTGTATTTGTAAAGCTTTAATGTATAAAAATGTCTCGAGGTGCTTCACAAGAACATTATAAAACAAAGTATGACACCAGGCTACAGGCCAAGTGCTGTAAAATCGGATTAGAGTAGATAGGTGCTTGATGGTCGCGAGGACACGATGGGCTGAAGGGCCTATTTCCATGCTGTAAAACTCTGACACTATGACTATGATGAGGATTCATATTTGGACAGATGACCAACAGCTTGGTCAAAGATGTAAATTTCAAGGAGTGACTTCAAGGAGGAAAGCAAAGTGGAGAGGTGGAGGGAGGGAATTCCAGACCTTAAGGCCTAGGCAGCTGAAGGCATGACTATCAATGGTGAAGCAATTCAAATAAAGGATTGTCAAGCGGTTAAAATTAAAAGAGCACAGATATATTGAAGGATTGTGGGGCTGGAGGAGATTGGTATTAAAAGCAAGGACGAGAATTTTAAAATTAGGACGCTATTGCTTGATCTAGAGTGAATGTAAGTAGCCGGCAATTCTGCAATGAATAACTCTCCTCCGAAACACACCAAAGCCTGTCTGCCATCTACAAGGCACCAAAGTCAGGATGTGATGGAATACATTTGCATAAATGAGCGCAGTTCCAAAAACAATCTAGAAGCTCAACACCATCCAGGACAAAGCAGCCCACTTAATCGGCAACCCATCCATTCCAACCAGGAGCCAACAGCCGCCAGCCTGTCGAGCCTGCTCCACCATTCAATAAGATCAAGGCTGAGCTGATTATAACCTCAACTCCACTTTCCCTCCTACCAATAACCTTTCAGCCCCTTGCTTATCAAGAATCTATCTAGCTCTTCCTTCAAAACATTCAAAGACTCAGATCTTGTTGCATTTTAGGGAAGAGATTTCCAAAGTCTCACGACAGTCAGAGAAAAAAGTTCTCCTGATCTCTGTCTTAGATGGGCAACCCCTTTAAACAGTTCTAGTTTCTCCTACAAGGGGAAACATCCTTCCCACATCCACCTCAGGATCTTGTATGTTTCAATCAAGTCGACTGCCACTCTTATTTCTAAGTTCCGTCGGACACGACTAGACTGGCCAACCTTTCCTCATAAGACAGCCTGCCCATTCTAGTTTTTTTAATATTTTTATTCTTTTTCACATTTTCTTCAAAATTTACACCCACCAACAAACAATAAATGGTAACAAATGCAATGTCAATCCCCTTACCAACAACAATAATCCCATCCTCCCACCAACCCCCAAACAACAACCCACATGTCAACACGAACATCAAAAAAAAGGAATCACCGAGAGTCACCATCAACAGACAGTGCCCCCCCCCCCCCAGCTAATATTCAATGTCATCCAATTCTTGAGAGTGCATAATGAATAACGGCCATCCATCCTTCCCCTCAGTTCAAACTTAACCTTCTCGAGAGTTAAGAATTCCGGAGGTCCCCACGCCAGGGTACAGGGTGGAGAGGTTGATCTCCACCCCAACAGGATCCGCCTTCAGGTGATCAACGAGGTGAAGGCTACATCATCTGCCTCCGCACCCGTTTCCAACCCCGGCTGATCTGACACCCCGAATATGGCCTCCTGAGGGCTCGGGTCAAATTTCACGTGCACCATCTTAGAGATTACCCTAAAAATCTCCTTCCAGTGATCCTCCATTTTTGGACAGGACCAAACCATATGAACGCAACATTCTCACACACACACACACACACCTTCTCTGTCCATTCTAGTTATTAGTCCAGTAAACCTCTGAACTGCCTACAACGCATTTACGTACTTCCTTAAATAAGGAGACTCCCGGTGTAGTCACACCAATGTCCCATATAACTGAAGCATAACATTCCTACTTTTGTATTCGATTCTCCTCTCAATAATCAATAACTTTCTATTAGCTTTCCTAATTACTTGCTGCACCTGCACATTAACCTTTTGCAGTTCATGTTGTGGAGTGGGTAAGACTGCTGTATAGGGAGCCGAGGGCGAGTGTCCGCACAAATAGTATGAATTTGGGGTATTTTGCTCTGCACCGAGGGACCAGGCAGGCATGTCCTATAGCTGTTACAAGGGGGCATAACTATAAGGTTCAGGGTGGGAGATATAGGAGGGATGTCCGAGGTAGGTTCTTTATTCCGAGAGTGGTTAGGGTGTGGAATGGACTGTCTGCTATGATAGAGGAGTCGGACACTTTAGGAACTTTCAAGTGGTTATTGGATAGGCACATGGAGCACACCAGAATGACGGAGTGGGATAGCTTGATCTTGGTTTCGGACAAGGCTTGGCACAACATCGAGGGCTGAAGGGCCTGTTCTGTGCTGTACCGTTCTATGTTCTATCTCAGTGCTCTGCAATCTCTTACCAGTGAGAGATCATTTTTTTTTATTCTTGCCAAAATGAACAATTTCCCACGTTATACTCCATTTGCCAGACTTTTGCCCACTTGCTTAACCTATCTATATTCCTTTTGTAGCCTCCTTATGTCCTCTTCACAACTCACTTTCCTACCTATCTTTGTTTCATCAGGAAATGCAGCAACCAAACTTTTGGTGTCTTCATCCAACTCATTTATCTAAATTGTGAAAAGTTGAGACCACAGCACTGATCCCTGTGGCACATCACCGATGCTCACTTTATTAACTCTTTTAAAAATATCCATTGAAATTCTTACTGTCTTTGTTTGGGGGCTGGTTTAGCTCATTGGGCTAGAAAGCTGGTTCGTGATGCAGAACAAGACCAGCAGCGTGGGTTCAATTCCCATACCAGCTGAGAATTCTGAATTCTCCCTCTGTGTACCCAGACAGGCTCTGGAGTGCGGCGACTAGGGGTTTTTCACAGTAACTTCATTGCAGTGTTAATGTAAGCCTACTTGTGGAAATAAAGATTATTATTATATTTCTAGCTAGCTTTTTCTCATAACTAATTTTCCTCCTCAATTTTGTGGTCATTTTTTGCTGCTTTTTTATATGCTGTCCAATCTTCTGACCTGCCACCCATCTTTGTGTAATTGTATGCTTCTTTAAGTTTGATACCATCACCTTTTTTAGTCAATCACAGATGATGTGTGCTACCCTGATTTGTTCTTTCTCATTGTGTGTTCTGAAATACTCCCTTAATGTCTGCTATGGCATCTCTATTGACCTGTCCTTTAACCTATTTTGCCCTTATTAAATTTAAAATACTTGTATTAAGCTCTTCTCTCCCACAAATGGAATGTAAAATTCAATCGCTGTTACCCAGGAGTGTCTTCACTATGTGGTCATTAATGAATCCTATCTTGTTGCACTTTACCAGGTCAAGTATAGCCTGCTCCGATTAGTGTCAGTATAGCCTGCTCTCCGGTTAGTGTCAGTATGTGCTGTTCTAAGAAACTATCCTGAAAGCATTCTTTGAATTTGACATCTTGGTTGTCCATTTGATCATAGAAGTTTTTTTTGCAGTGCAGAAGGAGGCCATTCGGCTCATCGAGTCTGCAATGGCCCTTGGAAAGAGCACCCTACCTAAGCCCACACCTCTACCTTAACCCAGTAACCCACCCAACCTTTTTGGACACTAAGGACAATTTACCATGGCCAATCCACCTAACCTGCACATCTTTGGACTGGGGAAGGAAACCGGAGCACCCGGAGGAAACCCACACAGACACGGGGAGAACGTGCAGACTCCGCACAGACAGTGACCCAAGCTGGAAATCGAACCTGGGACCCTGGTGCTGTGCTAACCACTGTGCTACTGTGCCACCCATATACTTTGTCTATAAGTAGATTTAAATTCTTCATGAATATCACTGCACCTTTCTGACAATCTCCCAGTATTTCTTCCTTTATACTCCATCCTACCATGCAATTACTATTAGGGAATCTGTCCACCATTCTTGCAAGTAACTTATAGCTACTGTATTATAATTTCTAATCTGTACCCAACCGCTTCTTCCTGGTTTCCTGAACTCAAGTCATTCCTCTCGTGCTGACATCATCATTAATTAACAGAGCCTCCTATCCTTCCTAAATTTCAGGTCCTAATCTGTCATCCTGTAGCATATGTCTGTGATGGCTGTCAGATCATATTTATTTATTTATGTTTACGCTCTTAGTTCATCTGCCTTGTTTCAAATGCTACCTGCATTCAGATACAGAGTGTTTAGCTTTATCCTTTTATTATTTTTGTAACCGCAAGTCCTATCTGCTGATTTACTCTTAGATTTGTACTCTGTTCCTTCGTGTCATGGTCTGTTTATGCATTCCTATCTTAATGCCTTTCTCTCTTGCCTTGTCTCTACCCTTTGATTTACCACATCTTCTGAAATTTGATCCCTTTCCCCCACATTAAATATTCACTCCCCCGATGTACAGTGGCAGCAGTGTGTACTTTATACAAGATGCCCTTGCAGCAACTCACCAAGGCTCCTTCGACAGCACCTTCCAAACCTGCAACCTCTGCCACATCAAAGGGCAAAAGAAATGGGAACACCACCAGCTCCATGGCATACATCATCCTGACTTGGAATTATACCACCGCTCCTTCACAGTCGCTGAATCGAAATCCTGGATGTACGTATACCACATGGACAGCAGTGGTTCACGTGGGCAGCTCACCACCATTGCCTTGGGCATTTGCGGATGGGCAACAAACGCTGGCCTTACCAGTGAAACCCACATCCCGTGAAAGAAAAAAGAAAAGAATATCTCCGTTAGAGAATTGGACGCAGTGCTGAATCCTGATGTAGTTCAATGAGCATTAGTGAATTAGCCCCGGTCGCTCCCACCTGATAGAAATTGACTTTTTCTAGTCAGCTATAACCATGAGAGTAAGGGAAGATGATAGAGGTAAAAGGGTTAAATGAGAACTCATTAAGAATTTACTATAATCATCTTAAGCATTACTTAAGTGCAACAATAACTGGGAATCCACTAAGGGTTAATCCAGATCATAGACTTTAATTTCTTTCTTTCTGCAAGTTGCTTGAGGCTGCAAGGTCAGTGATGTCAATTAGCTAATTACCATGTATGGTAAGAACTGGTGCTGCTGTCCTCAGAACGGATAGTCCTGTTTCTATGTTAACAGCCAGTCTAGGGTGATAATGTCTTAACCAAAACTGTATTTTTCTAATTAATGTTAGATACAGGTGTGGATAATTTGGAAAATTGGCAAGTGATGGAATGGGAAATGTGCATCAATACATTTAAATGCATATATCTCTTAAATTGATGGACAGACATTTTGGTCGAGTTGATAAATTATAAATGAGTTAAAGCCAATCAGAAGTAAAAAGAAGGCTGGACCTTAAGATAATTATCTCCTTAAGAATCACGTACAGGGATGGAAAAACTCATCCCGGGATCACCCCATCTATATTTCTGAAACCTATTTCCTTTGCTGCTTGCTTTTGCTAACCACCATCTTTCTTTTGTTCAAATTACTTAGTTATTTTATCCTGTGTATTCTGATTTGAAGAATTTCTACGATCTGTAATTGAATGAAAACTCAACTACTGTATTCGCTAAAGACAATCAACCTGACTCGCTTGCTGCAGGGCTAGTTGGAAACTTTCTAAATTTTGTATTGAAAATAAGTTTAGCAGTGGCACAGCTGACAAATAAAGTACAAGTGGACTTTGCCAAAAAGCACAGACTTGATCTCTGTTATTTGGGAACTGAGAAGGGATAACGGATATCCTGGGTTCCGAATAGACACAGAGATCCATCGTCACCCAACTAAATCTGCACAACATTAGATTACATTTGGGAAAAAGTAGTTTTGAAAGTAAAGAAATGTATAATTAAGTTGCTGTTCTTTGAGTAAATATAATTACTCATGAGTCATGCAATTCTCATTTGTGTAGAAGTCTGTTGTCATTCTTAACAGACTGACTGAGGTAATGCAGGTTGATGATCCTCAGAATGTGGATGTTTGCTACCACTGATATCACTATCATCACTACATACTTTCTCTTCTTTTGTTTTTGTCATTTTTTGCTGGTTCTTCAAATTTGACTAATCTGCCTGACCACGTTCTCTCTGTGTCTGCGTGGGTTTCCTCCGGGTGCTCCGGTTTCCTCCCACAAAGCCTGAAAGACGTGCTGTTGGGTGAATTCGATATTTTGAATTCTCCCTCAGTGTACCCGAACAGGCGCCAGAGTGTGGCGACTAGGGGCTTTTCACAGTAACGTCATTGCAGTGTCAATGTAAGCCTACTTGTGACGTGAATAAAGAATATTATTATAAAAGTCTTTCTTTCTCACTGGTATAAATATGCATCAAAAACATGAAACAATCTCTTCTCTGATTCAGAAGGCAAGTCAACCTTGGACCTCACCACTTACAAGCAACACATCATAGCTCACTCACATTATCAGGTTCCTCCTCTTTCCTAGCATGATTCTATTATATACCAAATTACTGCAAAACAATTGGGAGCGACAGTATTTGTTGCAGTGTATCTACTTATATCTCCAGCATTGGTAATATGAGCACATTTCAAGGGGATGAAAATTTTAGTTTGTGGACACTGCTGTCCTATTTTCAGGTTGTGGGCATTACAAACCCTTAAGGTCAGTCCGGTTGTCTGTCATTGCACTCGAGGTTTCTTGAACTCGGGTTTAACATTTGAAACGACCAGGTGGTCACGTCATGTATTCAATGCAGAGTTTTGTGTAAATTTATAATGAAGTAGAAGCTACCTAAACTGCTGCTCCTTCTAACATAACGTTGGAAACTCAGCTGGTAACTGAGCTCAGCGGCCACTCTGGGCAGAGTTTCATCACCAAACCCAGGTTATTTGATTCAATTTCACTTTATTGTCCATATGGAAAATCATTTTGGATACATTGCTCATATTTTTAAAATTTAGAATAACCAATTATTTTTCTTTCCAATTAAGGGACAATTTAGCGTGTCCGATCCACCTAACCTGCACATCTTTGGGTTGTGGGGGTGAAACCCACGCAGACACTGGGAGAATGTGCAAACTCCACACGGACAGTGACCCAGGGTCGGGATTCGAACCCGGGTCCTCGGTGCTGTAGTCCCAGTTCTAACCACTGCACCATGTGCCGCCCCTACGTTGCTGATATGTTAAGTAATTACATATAAATGAATGATAATATAATAAAACAATCCTATCACAAAGATTTAACCTTAAAGAATGTCCTAAAATAAAACCATACAATGCATTAAAATAATCATTCCATGAGACTGACCCAGAGTCGCCCATTCATCAAACTCTTGTTAAAAATTCTTAAAGAGAAGGGCATAAACACATTCAACAACCAGTTTGACCTGCATATGAGGGACTGTATTTTTCTGTCCCCATAGATGCTACCGGAACAGCATTTCTAGCATTTTCTGTTTTTATTTCGGATTGCCAGTAGCTGCAATATTTTGTTGAATTATTATTGTTAACTGTGCATGTATTGGATAATAATTTTTATTAGTGTCACAAGTAAACTTATATTAACACTGCAATGAATTTATTGTGAAAATTTCCTAGTCGCCACACTTCCCTAGTCGCCTGTTCGGGTACACGGAGGGAGAATTCAGAATGTCCAATTCATCGAACAAGCACGTCTTCAGGACTTATGGGAGGAAACCGGAGGAAACACACACAGACACGGGGAGAACGTGCAGGCCACAGACTGACCCAAGCCGGGAATCGAATCTGGGACCCTGGCATTGTGAAGCAACAGTGATAACCACTGTATTTAGTGGGAACAGGATTAATCCTTGAAAAGACCAATTAAGCAAAACACCTAATATTGTAGGCTGAAGCTCAGATTGATCTGTTATTAATAGTAAAAGATACAAGCCCTATTCGAACATTTGAACACAAGTTGATACAATCTATTTCCTCTGGTAGGGAATATAGAACAGGAAGAGCCTCAAATCTGAAAACACTTCCACGCAAGATTGGAAATCTGGAACTCACTGTAGACATTTGGTCAATTCAAAATTTCAAAATAAATCACAACGGAAAATTTCAAATCGCACCATGGAATCTGATACAAATAATATTCAATTAATAATTCAATGAATTAACGTAAACGTTTGAATTGGAAGGTGGTCTCCGGAATGGTGACCATGAAGCACGATCGATTGTTGTAAAGCCCCAATTGGTTCACTAATGTCCCTTAGGGAAGGAAATCTGCCGTCCTCACCTGGTCTGGCCTTCATGTGTTTCCAGACCCACCACAATGTGGTTGACTCTTAATGCCCTCTGAAATAGCCTAGTAAGCTATTCATTTGTATCAAACCACTACAGAAAAGTCAAAAGGAATACCAGATGGACTGACATAGTGGTTTAAGTAGGTGGCCCATTGCCTCCTGCTCAAAAAGTGTAATTAATAATGATAATAATCACTTATTGTCACAAGTAAGCTTCAATGAAGTTACTGTGAAAAGCCCCTAATCACCTCATTCCAGTGCCTGTTCGGGGAGGCCAGTGCAGGAATTGAACCCGCGCTGCTGGTCTTATTCTGCATTACAAGCCCACTGTGCTAAACTAGCCCCTGGTCCCTAATGTCCAATTAGGAATGGACAACAAGTTTGCTGACCTTGCCGGTGATGCCAACACCCCATCAGTATATTATTGTTGAGTAAAGGTGTCGAGGGAAATGGAACAAGGATGGGCAATTGGAGCCAAGATACCAACCAACTAGGATAAAATTGCACAGCGGAATAAGCTTATGGGACTGATGTTCCTACATCTGCATATAATCGAGGACAATACTCTACTGCTGATAAAGTGTTAAATCTTCAGATCTTCTCACCTTTGGATATGATCTACCTGCCCATTCTGGTTCTTCAATTGCATATTAAAAATCCTACATTATATAATGTAGCATTATATAAAAACAAAAGGAATTTTCCTTGTGTCCTTGCCACCATTCTTCCTTCAACCCAAATTATTGAAACATTACTAATATATGAAGTGGAACACTCAGGGAAATGTCTTTTAAATCTTATTTAATAAATTTAAATCTTATCCTTAAAAATCTTCAGGGGGCAGCACAGTGGCGCTGTGGTTAGCATTGCTGCCTCACGGCACCGAGGTCCCACGTTCGATCCCGGCTCTGGGTCACTGTCCGTGTGGAGTTTGCACATTCTTCCCGTGTTTGCGTGGGTTTCGCCCCCACGACCCAAAGATCTGCAGGCTAGGTGGATTGGCCACGCTAAATTGCCCCTTTAATCTTCAAATTGTTCAAGGTTGTTTGGTTCAGAATGATTAAGCTAAACTGGGCCATCGTGAACCAACTTGTTAATTTTAGGAATGATATTCAACCACTTTTGAGTAAGTATGTGAAGGTACTGTGGCAACACGGTAGCACAGTGATTAGCACGGTTGCTTCACAGCATCAGGGTCCCAGGTTCGATTTCCGGCTTGGGTCACTGTCTGTGCTGAGTCTGCACATTCTCCCCGTGTTTGCGTGGGTTTCCTCCGGTGCTCCGGTTTCCTCCCACAGTCCAAAGATGTGCAGGTTAGGTGGATTGGCCATGTTAAATTGCCCTTAGTGTCCAAAAAGGTTGGGTGGGGTTACTGGGTTACAGGGATAGGGTGGAGGTGTGGGGCTTAAGTGGGGTGCTCTTTCCAAGGGCCGGTGCAGATTTAATGGGCCGAATGGAGTTGCTGAACGCGTGGTTTTTTTAAATTATAAAATTAGAGTACTCAATTTTCTTTTTCAATTAAGGGGAAAATTTAGCGTGGCCAATCTACCAAACCTGCACATCTTTGGGTTGTGGAAGCGAGACCCACGCAGACACGGGGAGAATGTGCAAACTCCACACGGACAGTGACCCAGAGTCAATCGGCATTGAACCTGGGTCCTCAATGCCATAAGCAGCAGTGCCAACCACTCGCCACCATGCTGCCTGCTGAACGCGTATTATGCCAAAACAAGACAGACATCCATCCAAGAGACTGTCCTATTAATGTACATATGTATCAGTAACATAACATTGTTATTATTTACATAATGTGTTGGATCTGTGTTAAATTGTTTGATTAAGTAAAAATGCCGGGACACTAAAGAAGTAAAGAGGGAGGGGTGTTATATATCAGAGTAATAACATTGGCTGGTGTAATATCACATTTTACACAATGATATAATCGGCGTATTTGGCAGGCTTTTGTGGAGTTCACCATTGTACCCTGATTCAGCAGTATAAACTCGACATGTGCTACCTCTGAATCTTTCTCTTTGCGGCTTCAATAATGAAAATAACACTCTGCCCTTTCCTTTTTCTCCCGATTCAGACTGCTATTCGGTCTTCACTAATATTTTTCTTTGTACATACCAATAGAAGCTTTTACATTCTGCTTTTATGTTCCTTGAAAGTTTACTAACACTTAATCAATCGTATTCTGAATTCTACACAGCTCCCAATCCTCACACTTGCTACTTTTTCCAGCAACTTTATATGACTCCTCTTTGGATATAGTACTAACCTTAATTTTTCTCTGATGCCTGCAACTGTGAAGCATCTTGCGGTGTTCCTGTGCACGTTTGGTTCCCCACTCTGTCATTAGTTGATCTCAAGGTAGGTATGCTACAATCAACCTCTGGGTAACAAAGCAAAAAATCATTTAGGATTGGATTTCCTGATCTCTCCCGGCCGGAAGTCCATTTGTGAATGTTAATCAGGTTCAGCTGCAATACTCCCAAACAGGCTCACAAAGAACCAGCACAAATAAATAGGTGCAATACTGGTGGTTCACTGGGGAGGGGTCAAATAGGAACATAGGAATTAGGAGCAGAAGGAGGCAATTCAGCCCTTCGAGCCTGTTCTGCCATTCAATCTGACCATGGCTGATCTCTTCCTGGTCTCAAATCCACTTCATCAGCATCAAAGTTCAGAAAGCAACCAATCATATCATTCTGCCCAAACCTTTTGCAGCTGGCTTGTAACAATGCCGGCTGATGCGGCCTCCACAAAGGCTGCGAGCAGATATTTTAAAATGTGGTCGCACTGCGCATGCGTGCCCGCTCATCATTGCGCATACACAAAACTCTGCGCATGCGCACCAATGAGCAGGCAAGCATGTGCAGTGCCGCCGCATTTTTTTCATATGTTTGTGGCCATTTTGAAGGCCATTTGCAGCCGGCATTATTAAAAACCGCTGCTGTGGCTGTTGCGCGCGGATTTGCGCGATCGGGAGCGCCGCGACGGACTGCTCCGCGACACTCCCGACACCCGCCCGCGACCCACCCGCGCATCGCGCCCCCGACTTTATAGAACATAGAACTGTACAGCACAGTACAGGTCCTTCGGCCCACGATGTGCCGAGCTAGTCTGAAACTAAGATCAAATCAACCTACTCCCAATCATTCTAGTGCACGCCATGTGTCTATTCAATAACCGCTTGAAAGTTCCTAAAGTGTCCGACTCCACTATCACAGCAGGCAGTCCATTCCACGCCCCAACCACTCTCTGAGTAAAGAACCTATCTCTGACATCCCTCCTATATCTTCCACCATGAACCTTATAGTTATGCCCCCTTGTAACAGCTACATCCACCCGAGGAAAAAGTCGCTGAACGTCCACTTTATCTATCCCTCTCATCATCTTATACACCTCAATTAAGTAACCTCTCATCCTCCTTCGCTCCAATGAGAAAAGCCCTAGCTCAACCAACCTTTCCTCATAAGACCTACCCTCTAATCCAGGCAGCATCCTGGTAAATCTCCTTTGCACCCTTTCCAATGCTTCCACACCCTTCCGATAACAAGGTGACCAGAACTGCACACAATACTCCAAATGTGGCCTAACCAAGATCTTGTGCAGTTCCAGAATAACCTCATGGCTCTTAAACTCAATCCCCCGTTAATAAACGCTAACACACTATAGGCTTTCTTCACGCTCTATTCACTTGGGTGGCAACTTTCAGATATCTATGGACATGAACTCCGAGATCTCTCTGCTCCTGCACATTCCTCAGAACCCTGCCATTAACCCTGTAATCCGCATTCAAATTTGTCCTACCAAAATGAATCACCTCACCTTTTAGTGTTAAACTCCATCTGCCACTTTTCAGCCCAGTTCTGCATCCTATCAATGTCTCTTTGCAGCCTACAACAGCCCTCCGCATTATCCACTACTCCACCAAGCTTGGTGTCATCAGCAAATTTACTAACCCAACCTTCAACTCCATCATCCAAGTCATTGATAAAAATCACAAATAGCAGAGGACCCAGCACTGATCCCTGTAGTACACCGCTGGTGACTGGGCTCCAAGATGAAAATTTACCATCTACCACCACCCCCTGTCTTCTATGTGATAGCCAGTTACTGATCCAATCAGCCAAATTTCCCTCTATGCCATGCCTCCTTACTTTCTTCATGAGCCGACCATGGGGCACCTTACCCAACGCCTTTCTGAAATCCATGTATACGACATCAACTGCTCTACCTTCATCTATGTATTTAGTTACCTCCTCAAAGAATACAATCAAATTTGTGAGGCAAGACTTACCCTCACAAATCCATGCTGACTATCCTGGGTTAAGCTGTATCTTTCCAAATGATCATAAATCCTATCCCTCAGGACCCTTTCCAATAATTTACCTATGACCAAAGTGAGACTAACCGGCCTATAATTCCCAGGGCTATACCTATTCCCTTTCTTGAACAAGGGGACAACATTCGCCTCTGTCCAGTCTTCTGGCACTATTCCTGTAGACAGTGAGGACATAAAGATGAAAGCCAAAGGCTCTGCAATCTCATCCCTCGCCTCCCAAAGAATCCTAGGATATATCCCATCAGGCCCAGGGGACTTATCTATCCTCAGGCTTCTCAAAATCTCTAACACATCTTCCTTCTGAATATCTACCTCCTCCAGCCTACCAGCCTGTATCGCACTATCCTCCTCAACAACATGGCCCCTTCTCATTTGTGAACACTGAAGAAAAGTATTCATTTAGGGCCTCTCCTATATCTTCAGACTCCATGCACACGTTCCCACTACTGTCCTTGACCGGCCCTAACTTCACCTTGGTCATTCTTTTATTCCTTACATAAGTGTAAAAAGCCTTGGGGTTTTCCTTGATCCTACCCGCCAAAGACTTCTCATGCCCCCTCCTAGCTCTCCTAAGCCCTTTTTTGAGCCCCTTCCAAGCTATCTTGTATCCCTCAAGTGCCCTAACTGAACGTTGTTTTCTCATCCTTACATAAGCCCCCTTCTTCCTCTTGACAAGACATTCAACCTCTTTTGTGGACCATGGTTCCCTCACTCGACCATTTCCTCCCTGCCTGATAGGGACAGGGTCATACATATCAAGGACACGTATTTGTTCCTTGAACAAGCTCCACATCTCAATTGTGCCTTTCCCTGACAGTTCCGGTTTCCATCTTATGCTCCCCAATTCTTGCCTAATCGCATTGTAATTACCCTTCCCCCAGTTATAAACCTTGCCCTGCCATATGTTCCTATCCCTCTCCTAGCTATAGTGAAAGTCACCGAATTGTGGTCACTATCTCCAAAGTGCTCTCCCACAACCAAATCTAATACTTGGCCCGGTTCATTACCCAGTACCAAATCCAATGTGGCCCCACCTCTTGTCGGCCTATCCACATATTGTGTCAGGAAACCCTCCTGCACACACTGGATAAAAACAGCCCCATCCAAACTATTCGAATTATAGTGGTTCCAATCAATATTTGGAAAGTCACCCATGACAACTACCCTGTGACTACCGCACCTATCCAAAATCTGCATTGCAATCTTTTCCTCCACATCTCTGTTACTATTTGGGGGCCTATAGAAAACCTCTAACAAAGTGACCGCTCCTTCTAACTTCAGCCCACACTACCTCAGTAGACAGATCCTCCTCAAACTGCCTTTCTGCAGCCATTATACTATCCTTGATTAACAATTCTACTCCTCCACCTCTTTTACCACCTTCACTGATCTTACTGAAACATCTAACCCCGGAACCATTCCTGCCCCTGTTTTATCCACATCTTCGGAATGGCCACAACATCGTAGTCCCAGGTACCAATCCATGCTTCAAGCTTACCAACCTTATTCCTGATGCTCCTCGCATTGAAGTAGACACACTTCAAACCACCTTCATGCCTGCAGGTCCACTCTTGTGACCTTGGTACCTTCCTCAGTACTGCACTACCCTCAACTTCCTGAACTCCAGCAACGCTATCTCCTGGACTACAAATCAGTTTCCCATCCCCCTGCCAAATTAGTTTAAACCTCCCCAAAGAGCTGTAGCAAATTTCCCTCCCAGGATATTGGTGCCCCTCTGGTTCAGGTGTAACCCGTCCTGTTTGTACAGGTCCCACCTTCCCCAGAATGTGCTCCAATTATCCAAGTAACTGAAACCCTCCATCCTACACCATCCCTGTAGCCACTTTGACAATGCCTGATTTAATGGCTCAGATTCCACCGCACTATGGGACAGCAAATTCCACAAATTCACCACCCTCTGCGAGAAGCCGCTTCTCCTCATCTCAGTTTAAATCTACGCCTCTGATAGAGGCTCTGAAATAGGCCAGACAGAAGCAAGGACACATTTTGTTAGTATGCAAATCTGGGCAACGTTCCTAGTCCAGTTTTCATTTCAACGGGTAAAGCTTGGTGGGAAAGCAATATCTCAAAATTTGATGGACAGACATTTCAATCGAATTGAATGAACTATAATTATTATGACCCAATCACAGCCAGAAAGGGGATAGAACATTGACGATAGCAGTTACCTTAAAGCTAGGTGCCGGTTTTGAACAATTCATCCCGGGATCATCTTACTTCATTTCTGAAGCTATTTACTGTGCTTTGCTTTTATGCACTTATGTACATTGAACTCCATCTGCCAAACTTTGGCCCAATCTCCTAGCCTATCTATATCTGTCTGTAAAATCTGTATTTCTTCTTCACTGCCCGCTTTCCCACCTATTTTAGTATCATCCGCAAATTTTGCTATGATATACTCTGTTCCTGCTTACAGATCATTTATACAAATTGTAAACAGTTGAATCCGAGGACTAACCCCTACGGCACACCGCTGGTTAGTCAGCCAGAGATAGCTTGATCCTCTGCTTTCTGTCAGTCAGCCAACGCTCAATCCAATCTAGTACCCTACCCCCAATCCTCTGCAATGTCACCGAGTCTTTTATGCAGCACCGTATCAAACGCCTTCTGGAAGTCTAGATATACCACATCCACAGGTTCCCCATTATCCACCTTGCTGGTGACTTCCTCAAAGAAATCAAGCAAGTTTGTCAAGCATGACTTACCTTTCATAAAAGGTGAATTGAACTTTGTCTTTCCGGATGTTCAGTCATCTCCTCTTGAATGACTGATTCCAACGACTTCCCCACCACAGAGGTCAAGCTAACCGGTCTATAGTTTCCTATTTTTTGCCCCTCTCACTTTTTGAATAGGGACGCACATAAGCATGTTTCCAACCCACCGGGATCCAGGAATATCATAACCAATGCATCCACTATCTCTGCTGCCACCTCCCTTAATTCCCGAGGGTGCAGGTCATCAGGTCCCGGAGACCTATCTGCCCTCAAGCCCATGAGTTTGTTCAATACCATCTCCTTAGTGATGGTTATTGCACTAAGTTCCTCTGCATTTTTTTTAGTTTTCATTTATCTTGTTTTTAAATTTAGAGTATCCAATTAATTTCTTTTTCCAATTAAGGGGCAATTTAGCGTGGCCAATCTACCTAACCTGCACATCTTTTGGGTTGTGGGGACGAAACCCATGCAAACACGGGCAGAATGTGCAAACTCCTCACGGAGAGTGACCCATCTCTATGTTCCCTATTATTTCCTCACCAGTATCTTCCTCTAAAGGCCGACATTTACTTTAGCTATTCTCTTCCTCTTTATATACTGATAGAAACTTTTGGTATCAGTGTTTATGTTTTCTGTTAGTTTTTTTTCATAGTTAGTTTTAGCTCTTTGATTTCATTTTTAGTATTCTTTTGCTGAACCTTAAAGTTCTCCCGATCCTCCAGCTTACCATTAGGTTTTGTGGTATGGTATGTCCTCATTTTTGCCTGATGCATTCCTTGTTTATCCATGGAACATTTTTTCTCCTTTTTACAATTCTTCTTCCTCTCAGTAATGTACTTTGAGTGGTATTTAATATCTCCCTGAACATCCGTTATTGTTCCTCAACTGCACTACCCTCAATTATGTGTGCCCAGTCTGGACGGCACGGAGGCACAGTGGTTTGCGCAGCTGCCTCACAGCTCCAGGGATCCAGGTTCAATTCCGGCCTTCGGTGACTTTGTGGAGTTTGCACTTTCTCCCCGTGTCTGAGCGGGTTTTCTCCGGGTGCTCCGGTTTCCTCCCACAGTCCAGATGTGCAGGTTAGGTGGATTGCCTATGCTAAATTGTCCCTTAGTGTCCAAAAGGTTAGGTAGGGTTACTGGGATAGGGTGGAGTCATGGGCTTAAGTAGGGTGCTCTTTCCAAGGGTCATTGCTGACTCAGTGGGCCGAATGGCCTCCTTCTGCACTGAAGGGATTCTATGGATTTGGAGGTGGAGAGGGCAAGGAGGGGCAGGTGGAATAAAACCGCAGGAAAGATGTGACAAAAACATGAAAATTCCATTATTTTATGTACAAGATATTTTATTAATATAATAACTGATTAAAAATATAAATAAAAACATTCAAGCCCTATATTGTTTCTTTTTCTTGTTTCATGATCACTGCCGTGAAAATAAAATGTCACAAAGGTTCAGAAAAAAAAAGCTGGGAGGCTTTTAATAAACTTGAACATTATATTACAAACATCAATAATTCAGCCTGAAAGCAAGTAAAGAGACACTTGGAGGCTTCCCAGGCTGGGTTTCAGAGCCATCAAGAATACAAGTGAATTGGCAATTAATCAGTTGAATGGTTGCACTAGAAGAGTTTTTATAGCTTTAAATCATCTGAAATTTAAAGAGTTATAAAACAGTCCTGAGTGTTATACACCTTGTCAGGCTTTTAGAGATAGGCAATTAATGCTGACTTAGCCAGCGATACCCACATCCTGTGAAATAACAAAAGAAAAGCAGCTGTGAACAGTAACTGCTGCTAATTAAGCAAGGACACATTTCACACACACATTAGCTCCATCAACTCCAGGTGGAATACCTTTGTGGCAAACCTAAATGATGCTCAAGATTTAAATTGCTATTTACAGAGAGTAAGACTTCAAAGCCCAAGTTGCTCAATAATTTACAAAAGATGTTAGCCTGATTTTTCTCCGTTTAATTGCTTCCCAGTTCCAAGAACCTTAGAATTCCTATAGTGCAGAAGGCGACCATTCAGCCCTCTGAAAGAGCAACCTACCTAGGCCCATTACCCCACCCTATTCCCGTAACCCCACCTAACCTGCACATCTTTGGATATTTAGGGACAATTTAGCATGGCCAATCCACTTGACTTTCACATCTTTGGAAACCCTCGCAGACATGGGAACTCCAGTCACCAAGCCCGGTATTGAACCCGGGTCCCTGGCGCTATGAGGCAGCAATGCTATCCACTGTGCCACCCTGTTCAAAAACTCTGGCTCGGCAAAAAGATTTCAAATCTATTTTAACATTGCATCCTGCCAGTAAAACGTATGCTCCAACAGGAAAAGGCACAAAGGTGATTCCAATGGTGTGACCCAAATGTCCGTACCTTGTTGAATGGATTAATATACAAAATTAAATCTAATCTGTTTTTAATTGTAAAGCAGCCAAAGTTAATTTAACTAAATACATGCTGGACTGTGAACATACCCCTCCATCTTGACTCCACCCCCTTTTGTTTTCTGTTTCCTTGGCTTGTCCCAGCAGAACCCCCCCTGCCCCCACGTAGCCACTATCCTTTGTCGTTCAGTTTTGCTCCCACTGAGCATTGACCTCTGTTCTCCTATTACCACATTCTGCTATCCTACGTTTCTCACCCTATTAACACTCTTCAGTCCTGAATGGCACCATTAACAGTCCCCTTG
The DNA here is from genome assembly GCF_902713615.1 of Scyliorhinus canicula. Taxonomy (NCBI): domain Eukaryota; kingdom Metazoa; phylum Chordata; class Chondrichthyes; order Carcharhiniformes; family Scyliorhinidae; genus Scyliorhinus; species Scyliorhinus canicula. The sequence goes on along the minus strand of NC_052146.1, from coordinate 20,770,111 downwards.
TCCCATGTCCATGACATTGGGGTGACATGGTGGTTAGCATTGCTGCCTCACAGCGCCAGGGACCGGGTTCGATTCCAACCTCAGGTGACTGTGTGGAGTTTGCACTTTCCCCCTTGTCTGCGTGGGTTTCCTCCGGGTGCTCCGGTTTCCTCCCACAGTCCAAAGATGTGGTTAGGTGGATTGGCCATGTTAAATTGTCCCCAAGTTTGTCCAAACGGTTAGGTGGGGTTGCGGGTAAAGGGAGGGGGATTGGCCTTCGCAGGGTCGGTGCAGACTCGATGGGCCAAATCGCCTTCTTCTGCATTGTAAGGATTCTATGATCTTTATCAAATCTCCCCACCCTCCAAGTATATAATTCATCACATTTCCATCCCTTTTCAGTTCTTTTTTTAAAAATAAATTTAGAGTACCCAATTCTTTTCTTCCAATTTAGGGGCAATTTTAGCGTGGCCAATCTACCTATCCTGCACATTGTTGGCTCTTTTCAGTTCTGTAGAATGGTCCCATGGACTAGAAAAAAATGTGTGTTTCTCTCCTCACAGAAGCTGCCAGACCTGCTGAATTTATGCAATATTTTCGGTTTTGTTACAATATTAAGCTAAATCGTACAGAGTTAAATGTATAGCAATAAATTATTAAAAATCAAAACAAAATTTGCCAGTTATGATATTGTTCCTCTCCTAACTGCTCTGGCTCATTCCAATATCAGAAGTGAGAAACCTACTATTGTGACTTATCCAGTCATATACTTCCCCAATCTTAGCTGGCAAACAATTCAGCAATAGGATAGGATGGAGCAGGTACATGCTTGGGTGAAGGGCTAATAACGTGTCCTTTCCACCTTCTGATCCATTGATGTTTGCAGAAGCTGATTCTTGAATGTCAGAAATCGTTTAAAAAAAGATTCACATGGAGATCAGAGTGCACTGGATATACTTTTCAATGTGGTAGTCAATGCCTAAAGTAGACATTGGTTGGAGTGGATAAAATTAAACATTTCCAGTTGAATGTTCTTTAAGAATTCAGACACCACAGCGGTAAATTTGAAATGAAGGTGTCAGTTCTGTGCATGTTTATTGAAAATGCGCAGACACTTTTTAAAGACTTACGGCCCTGAGATAAGCAAAAGAACTAAAAATTTGTGTTAAAAACATAATTTTCACTAACCTCATGTTCAAACATGTTATCTGAATTTAATTGTTCTCCAAAACACCAAATAATTTAAAAAATATTTTGCATTGATGTTCAGACAGCCATCAATAATCCGGCCACTTTGGTTTTGAAATCTCCGAGCCCCCAATTCACTCATATTCCACAGTACCACTCTTGATTATCTTCTTCCCATGGCCTCTAGTCCCCTTCCTCAGTTTCCCCCTTTCCCTCCAGGTTAAAAATGTGAGAGAGCAGAGGGAGTAGAGACCTGGGTCACACAAGCCAAAGCAAAATCCTTGATACCTAATAACTAGTGCAACTTCCCAGCTCAAAATAGGAAATGTTGCTGTAGGAAATGTTGATTCCTAATCCAGGATGAAAGCAAGAAACTGAAGTTCAACAGGGGAACAAGTGAGTGCTGAAATTAATCATTGTTGCACTTCTAGACTGCCAATGTAAAGCTCACACACATACTTGCAACAAGATTTAAAATCCTTCAAATACAAGACACCATCATGGAACCTTCCTGTCCTATCTGTCTGACCATATTGATACCTCGGTTAAAAGGTCCATTACAGCAAAAACAATGAATAATATTAGGCCGTGTGCAAACACACTATGCAGTAATACAAAAAAGGGTCGAGATGTATTACGGATTGAACATTGTAACATCTGGTAATGTTTTCCAACACGCCTGAACTCAGTGTGAGTTTCCTAACTCTCCACTGCCCTTACTTTCCTCGCACGTTGTTTCCTGTTGCTAGGAGGATAGGGAGTCCAGGTTGTACACGGTTCCATACAGTTAAGAGTGCTGCTTGGTCAACTTTGGATGAAGTGGTGCACTTGAAGAACATAGGTAGGAAATTTTGCGTTCTTCCCTTCTCCTGCTTTTCTATTTCCCTGCTGGAGGTTCTGGTCAAAATCTGTCAAATTTTTAGGCATTCCGTTCTCATACTTTGTGAAGCCCTGGTGAAAATGTTAGTTAAGACTGGGAGTTATAAGTCTCACTGGTTGGAAGTCCATTAACTCATTTTGCCACTAGTATTCACAACACCTTGGAATGATCTAACAGCAGATGCTTTTCTAATTTGTAATTTGGGAAGTAACATTATGTACCCACTGCTAAACTGGAGGAATATTGTAGATCTCAATCGCTCAGAACCTGGATGAAAGGAATGGAGGAATATATCTGGATCCTACCAGATATCGCTGGCAGCATGCCATGGATTTAGTGTATCAACAACCCACAATCTTCCAGACAATGAACAGTGGTTAAGTGCTGTGAACCATCCATACTTAATGTATACTAAACGCAGGCCAGTAATTCATGGAGCAAATGAGATCCTTAGATGCTGGCCTTAATTGAAGGAGTTTCTCCTTCAATTAAGTGGTGTCCGAAACACCCATTTCATAAAGGGAGTGAAGACTTGGCTCTGTCTGGCTGTGTTGCGAGGTCAAGTGATGTGGATTTGATCCAGATACTCAATCCATTCCAAGGCAAGACTCACGTTTCACAAGCCAGTCTTATATTTCTCAGCTATGTCCAGGCTATTCTTGGTCGGTGGAACATCTAATAAAATATAAAACAGGTGCAATAAAAGTCATGTTTTCACTTTAACAACTGGATAGCTTAGAGTTTAGTACTGGATAGCACATTGCCAACTAAGCCACTGCACTGCTCCAAGCATCTACATACAACGTATATAGTTACCTTAGGCTCATATCCTCGCTGCCTCATCAGCTTAGCCTCATGTTGAAGCATCTCTTCCTGCTCCCTCTCTGCAAGCCTTTCCTCATTTTCTTCCTCCTGCTGCCGTTCCAACTCTTCCAACTCCTGCCTCCTCCGTTCTTCAACCTGTGTTAGAAATATGAAAAAAAATAGTGAGGAGTAACTGCATATACCAGTCCTATGTTGTCCAGTACAGATGTTCATTATTTATTGATAGCATGAAAGGCCATTGTACAATGTTGGGGATAATAGCAAGATCTCAGTGGACTTACTGTGGACCTGCAGGATTCCCTAATGTAATACTGCAGTACTAGGAATAATCATTGCCTATGCTTCAAACCCCACTCCAATTTTTCCTTTTTTTGAAGCTGCTGGCCTGAGGGAGGATAGTAATGGTGGGCAGGGTTGGAAATGTAGCCTCAGATTTCTCCCTGCTGTGGAGGATATCTTTGGCTTCTTCTCATTGTTCCATCAACTGATTGTGTGAAGAAACACAGGACTGAACCTAGATTTTACTGCTACTTGTCGGGCAGAGTGGTCTTCCTCTGCTGACTCACTGAAACAAATTTAGCACCAATGGTGGCGTGACTAAAATCAGCTGGCATCATTGACCATATGCCATGGTAGCACAAGTGGCAGCACTGTAGCACAAGTGGATAGCACTGTGGCTTCACAGCGCCAGGCTCCCAGGTTCGATTCCCTGCTGGGTCACTGTCTGTGCGGAGACTGCACGTTCTCCCAGTGTCTGTCTGGGTTTCCTCCGGGTGCTCCGGTTTCCTCCCACAGTCCAAAGACGTGCAGGTTAGGTGGATTGGCCATGATAAATTGCTCTTATTGACCAAAAAGGTTAGGAGGGGTTATTGGGTTACGGTGATAGGGTGGAAGTGAGGGCTTAAGTGGGTCGGTGCAGACTCGAAGGGCCGAATGGCCTCCTTCTGCACTGTATGTTCTATATGAATAATCTTTGGTTACATGGCTATTTTCAATATCTCTGAGGGACAATGCATTACGTGGTAGTACGCTGACCCACTTAAACATGTAACAATAAGAGAACATCCATTAGGGACACAGTGTCTGCCTATCAATAGAATTGTGGAACAAACCTGTGCTGTCAGCTCCTGTTTGCGAGCTGTTTTCACCTCCTCCTCTTCCTCCTTCTCCCGTTTTGTGATCTCCTTAACTTCCTCCAGTTCTCGGATCAGCTCCTCGCGACGCTGAACAGATTCTTCTTGAGCACGCCGATTCATCTCAATCCTATCCACGATTTGCCTCTGCCGTCCTACAAGTACCTAACCAGAGATGAACATATTAAATAATCTACTTAAAGCAAATTGTGCTCGACAGGTGAGGGGTATGTGATACTGCCCAATTTAGGCTTTTGGGTCAGGTAACGCCCCTTTTAATCCATTCCAACAATATACCTTAAGCCTAACATTATAACAGCATCCCAATTGCACAAGCGTGATATTTGTTCCATTTCTCACACCAGTCAATCTATGAACTCTCTGAATGACTTGACAGTTTTATACTAAATAGTCCCCGACAACTTCTGGGACAGTTTTTTCCTATCCTCAATTCGCACCATCAGCAGAAGAACATTTGTCTTCTCATTTTCAGCCATCTACACTGTGTTCAGGCATTCCATCCATCTCTTGAAAAAATAACATGAAAAATCAGGGAACCCTGGAAGAATTTTCAGAATAACATGCCGATAAGAAACGGTACTTTAAAAAAATTATTGGGACAGCATGGTGAGGCAGTGGTTAGCACTGCTGCCTCACGGTGCTGAGCACTCTGGTTCAATCCCAGCCCCGGGTCACTGTCCATGTGGCGTTTGCACATTCTCCCTGTGTCTACATGGGTCTCACCCCCACAACCCAAAGATGTGCAGGGTAGGTGAATTGGCCACGCAAAATTGCCCCTTAATTGGAGAAAAAAAATATTTGATGGGATTTAAGCATCACTGGCAAGGCCAGCATTTGTTGATCATCTCCAATTGCCCTTGAACAGGGTGGCTTGCTCGGCCATTTCAGAGGGCAGTTAAGGGGCTGCCACATTACTGTGGATCTGAGCTATCAATGGACTGATCAGATGGGCATAAAAGTGAAAAATGGAATTCAACCCAGAGAAGCATGAGGTGATGCATTTGGGGAAGTCAAACAAGCCAAAGGAAAACATAAAAAATGGAAGGATACTGGAGGTGTGGAGGAAGTGAGAGATCTTGGAGTGAATGTCCGCAGATCCCTGAAGTATCAGGACAGATCAAGAAGGTGGTTAAGACATATGGAATCCTTTCCTTTACTAGCTGAGGCATAGGATATAAGAGCAGGGAGTTTACGCTGTAATTATATAAAACATTAGTTAGGCCACAACTTGAGTACTGTGTGTAGTAGTTCAAGCCACCTCATTACAGAACGGATGTAATTGCAATGGAGAGGGTACAGAGGAGATTTACGAGAATGTTGCCAGGACTGGAAAATTGTAGCAATGATGAAAGATTAAATAGACTGGGGTAGCGCTCCTTGGAACAGAGGAGGGAAGATTTGATTGAGATATAGAAAATTCTAAGGGTCCTGGATACAGGGAATGGAAGGGGCCTATTTACCTTAGCAGAGAAGTCAGGGGCACAGATTTAAAGTGATTGGTAGAAGGATTAGCAAAACATTTTCACCCAGAGGATGGTAGAGGCAGAAAATCTCATTTCAAAGATGTCTGGATATGCACCTCATAGAATTTACAGTGCAGAAGGACGCCATTCGGCCCATCAAGTCTGCACCAGTCCTTGGAAAGAGCACCCTACTCAAGCCCACGCCTCCATCCTAGCCCCGTAACCGAGTAACCCCACTTAACCGTTTTGGACACCAAGTGCAATTTAGCATGGCCAATCCACCTAACCTGCACATCTTTGGACTACCCGGAGGAAACCCACGCAGACACGGGGAGAACGTGCAGACTCCACACAGACAGTGACCCAAGCTGGGAATTGAACCTGGGACCTTGGAGCGGTGAAGTAACTGTGCTAACCACTGTGCTACCATGCTGCCCAATGCCTGTGCCGCCCATGTACTTGAAGTGCCGTAACCTACAGGGCAAAGGAACAAATGCTGGGTGGCTCATATTTTCAGCCAGCGTAGGCACAATAGGCCAATGTTGCCTCCTCTGTCGTAAATGGTTCTATAGTCACACATGGAGGCCAGACTGAGTAAGGTTGGAAGACTCAGATGGGTTTTTACAACAATCAATGTCAGTTGTCATGGCCCACCATTACTGAGACTATATCTGTAGTAATCCACGGGAGGCAGGAGTTCCGGCACCACACCAATATTTATTTACAATAACGATATTACAGGAGCAGCTACAAACAGGGCTGCTAGCAGTCCAGTCAACTTAAGACTGGCTCACAAAGCCTACACATGTGATTATATGGGCCCCCTCAATGAGCTATCATTGAGGGAGCTCATACTCCAATTGGCCAACCAATAAAGCCAATTGGAGTTCATTACAATATTCATATTCCAGATTTATTGATTGAACTGAAATTCAAACCAGCTGACAAAGTGGGAATTGAGCCCATGTACCCAGAGCCTCTGGATTACTAATTCAACAGCATATCAACAACACCATTGTCTCCCCATAAAGAAACTTGTTGGATGATTCTGAAGTAAGACCACATAGAAGTGATGTTGAAATGTCAGCTGAGCTAGTCCTGTGATCCATGTTAACACCTTCTAATTGTTCAATTAATGTAAGGCACGCAGAGAGGCTGTTGGGGACTTTTCCTACTTTAGGCACTGTTGCCTTGTTCTTCCCTACAGCTTCAGTGGGCCCCAGCACTGCAAGGTACCTGGAACAAGAACAATGAGAGATGCCAGTGCCTGCATTTGAGTGCCTCCTTAAAGGGTGACGAGATAACAATCAGAAGTCACCGATTTGGCAACTCCCTAGCTTGGAGCTGAGGCAGCCAAAGTAGTCAAAGATTCTCATTGTTAAATTGTCAAAATCAATGCTGTCATCATTTTGACCGAAGAGGTACCAATGGGACATTTTTCACTGAAACAAAGAAAGTCAAGATGAGCCTCAAAAGAGATTTTCAAAATTATGAACAGCTTTGGAAAGATAAATCAGGAAATACCTATTTCCGCTGAGCACTCGGTCGATAACTAAGAGAGCATAGATTTACAATCATCAGTGAGGATAAGAAAATTATTTCTATCCATGGGAGATTAGAGGGACGAATGCCACCAGAAACAATCGTAGACACAGAATACGTAACAGCTTTCAAAAGGAAAGTAGATTAATTTTTGAAAAATATCCCTGAAAGGGAATTGGGGGAGTTTGCGAGAATGGAACAAAGTGAACATCTCATTCAAATAGGATGAAATTGACTTCTTCTGTGCTGTAAAACAAATATTACTAGCTGGTAGTTAAATATATTGGCCTCTGCCCTCCGTCAATTACGTGTGGCACTTCATATTCTTTACTTCAAAACAAAATGTCAACACTTGTTGTGGTTGCCGACATATTTGAGTCATTCCCTAGCTAAAAGCAAAGGCTTTCTGCCAGCTTGGCCAGAGCCACTCCTAAACAAGCTTCTGGGAGGGATGCATCACTTCTGTTATTTGCTTTCTTGCTCCTTAGGGTAAATTTACTCCACCTTCTATTGACAGTATAACCAAGCATAATAACATACAGTGTGGGGAATAGCAGAGAAGCATCAAACAAAAGACTCCTCGCAAACCCACTAGCACTGGTGACTTAGTCTGGAGAGTTTGATATTTGTAAAGAAAATGCTTAATTCACATTCAGTGGATGTAATAAATGTCAATGCTGCATTTGTGAGGCATCATATATACAAAGACAACAATCTGACATTTTCAAATAATTAATCTATAAAATCAAGCAAGGAATGTGACTTCCATACCTCCTGCATTAAACGCATTCTTGCGTGTCTCTCTCTCTCCCACTCCTCTTCTCTTTTCTGCCACATACGTTGGGCCTCCTCCCTGGAATCAGAGGGATTTTGTTTCAAACTTAAAAGCCCATTTGTGCATCCTAGAATTTAAGTACACCATTGCAGTCTCTGGCTGCACTTGCAGCACTCCCTCAATACTACCACTCCAACAGCGCAGCACTCCCTCAGAACTACCACTCTGACAGTACAGCACTCCCTCAGTACGACCACTCCAACAGCGCAGCACTCCCTCAGAACTACCACTTTGACAGTACAGCACTCCCTCAGTACTACCACTTTAACAGCGCAGCACTCCCTCAGAACTACCACTTTGACAGTACAGCACTCCCTCAGTACGACCACTCCAACAGCGCAGCACTCCCTCAGAACTACCACTTTGACAGTACAGCACTCCCTCAGTACTACCACTTTAACAGCGCAGCACTCCCTCAGAACTACCACTCTGACAGTACAGCACTCCCTCAGTACGACCACTCCGACAGCGCAGCACTCCCTCAGAACTACCACTTTGACAGTACAGCACTCCCTCAGTACTACCACTTTAACAGCGCAGCACTCCCTCAATACTACCACTTTGACAGCGCAGCACTCCCTCAATACTACCACTCCAAAAGCGCAGCACTCCCTCAATACTACCACTCCGACAGCGCAGCACATCCTCAGTATGACCACTCCGACAGCGCAGCACCCCCTCAATACTACCACTCCGACAGCGCAGCACATCCTCAGTGTGACCACTCCGACAGCGCTGCACCCCCTCAGTACGACCACTCCGACAGCGCAGCAGTCGCTCAGTACGACCACTCCGACAACGCAGCACTCCCTCGGTACTACCACTCAGACAGCGCAGCACTCCCTCAGTACTACCCCTCTACCAGTGCAGCACACCCTCAGTACTGACCCTTTAACAGTGCAGCACACCCTCAGTATTACCCCTCTGACAGTGCAGCACTCCCTCAGTATTACCCCTGACAGTGCAGCAAGCTCTCAGTACTGACCCTCTGACAGTGCAGCACACACTCAATACTACCACTCTGACAGTGCAGCACATCCACAGTATTACCCCTCTAACAGTGCAGCACGCCCTCAGTATTACCCCTCTGACAGTGCAGCACTCCCTCAGTATTACCCCTCTGACAGTGCAGCACACCCTCAGTATTACCCCTCTGGCAGTGCAACACGCCCTCAGTATTACCCCTCAGACAGTGCAGCACATCCTCAATATTACTCCTCAGACAGTGCAGCACACATTCAGTACTGACCCTCTGACAGTGCAGCACTCCCTCAGTATTACCCCTCTGACAGTGCAGCACGCCCTCAATACTACCACTCTGGCAGTGCAGCACTCCCTCAGTATTACCCCTCAGACAGTGCAGTACTCCCTCAGTACTGACCCTCTGACAGTGCAGCGCTCCCTCAGTATTACCCCTCTGACAGTGCAGCACGCCCTCAGTATTACCCCTCAGACAGTGCAGCACATCCTCAATATTACCCCTCAGACAGTGCAGCACACCTTCAGTACTGACCCTCTGACAATGCAGCACGCCCTCAGTATTACCCCTCTGACAGTGCAGCACGCCCTCAGTATTACCCCTCTGACAGTGCAGCACACCCTCAGTATTACCACTTTGACAGTGCAGCACGCCCTCAGTATTACCACTTTGACAGTGCAGCACTCCCTCAGTATTACCCCTCTGACAGTGCAGCACACCCTCAGTATTACCCCTCTGACAGTGCAGCACACCCTCAGTATTACCACTTTGACAGTGCAGCACGCCCTCAGTATTACCACTTTGACAGTGCAGCACACCCTCAGTATTACCCCTCTGACAGTGCAGCACACCCTCAGTATTACCACTTTGACAGTGCAGCACGCCCTCAGTATTACCCCTCTGACAGTGCAGCACGCCCTCAGTATTACCCCTCTGACAGTGCAGCACGCCCTCAGTATTACCCCTCTGACAAGGCAAGTAGGATGCTGGCGCACCAGCTTCGTAAGCGGGACGCGGCTAGGGGGATTGGTGGAGTGAAGGATAGAGATGGGAATGTGGTGCGGCAGGGGGCAGAGGTCAATGAGGTCTTTAGGGACTTCTATAGGGAACTGTACCGGTCGGAGCCGCCGGCGGTGGGAGGGGGAATGGAGAGTTTTTTGGACAGGTTCCGATTTCCAAGGGTGCAGGAGGAGCAGGTGGAGGGACTGGGGGCGCCGATCGAGTTGGAGGAGCTGGTCAATGGGATTGGCCACATGCAGTCGGGGAAGGCGCCGGGACCGGATGGGTTCCCAGTTGAATTGTATAAGAAATATGCGGACCTGCTGGGCCCCCTGTTGGTTAGGACCTTCAACGAGGCATTGGAGGGGGGTGTTCTGCCCCCGACTATGTCTCGGGCGCTAACCTCCCTGATCCTGAAGCGTGATAAGGACCCCTTGCAGTGCTGATCATACAGGCCGATTTTACTGCTGAATGTAGACGCCAAGTTGCTGGCGAAGATCTTGGCCACTAGAATAGAGGACTGGGTGCCTGGGGTGGTACATGAAGATCAGACGGGTTTTGTGAATGGGAGGCAGCTGAACACTAACGTGCAAAGGCTGCTAAATGTGATAATGATGCCGGCAGCAGAAGGAGAGGCGGAGATTGTGGTGGCATTGGATGCGGAGAAGGCCTTTGACAGGGTTGAGTGGGGGTACTTGTGGGAGGTGTTGGAGGGGTTCGGGTTTGGGGTGGGGTTTATTAAATGGGTGAGGTTGCTGTACGAGGCCCCGATGGCGAGTGTAGCGACAAATGGGAGGAGGTCCGAGTACTTCAGGCTCCACCTTGGGACGAGGCAGGGGTGCCCCCTGTCCCCCTTGCTATTTGCGCTGGCAATTGAGCCTCTTGCCATGGCTCTTAGGGAGTCGAGGAGGTGGAGGGGCTTGGTGCAAGGTGGGGAGGAGCACCGATTGTCGCTGTGTGCGGACGACTTGCTGTTGTATGTAGCAGACCCGGTGGGGGGAATGCCGGAGGTGATGGAGATTCTTGCTGAGTTTGGGAGTTTCACAGGCTATAAATTGAACCTGGGCAAGAGTGAGCTGTTTGTCATACACCCGGGGGATCAGGAGGAGGGGATTGGTAGGCTCCTGCTAAAGATGGCAGTGAGGAATTTAGGTACCTGGGGGTTCAGGTGGCTAGGAGCTGGGGGACTCTGCACAAGCTCAATTTTACTAGGTTAGTAGAGCAGATGGAGGAGGAATTTAAAAGGTGGGACATGCTGCCGTTGTCGTTGGCGGGTAGAGTACAGTCCGTTAAAATGACGGTGCTCCCGAGGTTTTGGTTTTTGTTTCAGTGCCTCCCCATTTTTGTTCCGAGGGCCTTTTTTAGGAGGGTGAACAGCAGCATTCTGGGATTTGTTTGGGCGCACGGGACTCCGAGGGTAAGGCGGGTCTTTTTGGAGCGGGGCAGGGATAGAGGGGGGCTGGCGCTGCCCAACCTCTCTGGGTACTATTGGGCGGCTAATGTCTCGATGGTACGTAAGTGGGTAATGGATGGGGAGGGGGCAGCATGGAAACGGATGAAGATGGCGTCCTGTGGAGACACGAGCCTGAAGGCACTGGTAACGGCGCCGCTGCCGCTCCCTCCAACGAGGTACACTACGAGCCCGGTGGTGGCGGCAACCCTCAAAATTTGGGGGCAGTGGAGGTGACACAGGGGGGAAGTGGGGGGCTCGGTGGAGGCCCTGCTGCGGGGGAACCACCGGTTTGTCCCAGGGTACATGGATGGCGGGTTCCTGTGGTGGCACAGTGCGGGCATTAGGAAGTTGGGAGACCTGTTTATCGACGGGAGGTTCGCGAGCCTTGGTGAACTGGAGGAGAAGTTTGAACTCCCCCGGGGAATATGTTCAGGTACCTTCAGGTCAAGGCGTTTGCTAGGCGACAGGTGGAGGGGTTCCCTTTGCTGCCCCCACGGGGGGTAAGGGATAGGGTGCTTTCGGGGGTGTGGGTCGGGGATGGGAAGGTGTCTGACATCTACCAGGTAATGCAGGAGGTGGGGGAGGCGTCGGTAGAGGAGCTGAAGGCTAAGTGGGAGGTGGAACTGGGGGAGCAGATTGAGGAGGGGACATGGGCGGACGCCCTGGAGAGGGTGAACTCCTCCTCTTCATGTGCGAGGCTTAGTCTCATCCAGTTCAAGGTGCTGCACCGGGCCCACATGTCCGGATCTAGGATGAGTAGGTTCTTTGGGGGCGAAGACAGGTGCGTCAGGTGTTCGGGGAGTCCAGCGAACCATGCCCATATGTTCTGGGCATGCCCGGCACTGGAGGAGTTCTGGAAGGGGGTGGCGAGGACGGTGTCGAGGGTGGTAGGATCCAGGGTCAAACCAGGCTGGGGACTCGCGATATTTGGGGTTGGGGTGGAGCCGGGAGTGCAGGAGGCGAAAGAGGCCAATGTCTAGTAGCCCGGCGGAGGATCTTGCTGCAGTGGAAAGATGCGAGACCTCCGAGCGTGGAGACCTAGATTAATGACATGGCGGGATTCATTCAGCTGGAGAGGGTCAAATTCGCCCTGAGGGGGTCGGTACAAGGGTTCTTTAAGAGGTGGCAGCCTTTCCTCGACTTTCTGGCTCAAGGCGGGGGGGGGGTTTAGGGGGATTGTGTTTAAGTTAATTTGCTTATTGTTAATTAATTTTGTTGTTTATTGGGGTTGGGGGGGGGTTTGTTATATGCGGTGTTACGGGTGCCGGGGGGGGGTGTTTATTACTATTGTTGTTATTGTTATTATGGTTTTGTTGATATATATTTTTCAAAAAATTCCAATAAAAATTTTTTTTTTTTTTTTAAATTACCCCTCTGACAGTGCAGCACTCCCTCAGTACTGACCCTCTGACAGTGCAGCGCTCCCTCAGTATTACCCCTCTGACAGTGCAGCACGCGCTCAGTACTGACCCTCTGACAGTGCAGCGCTCCCTCAGTATTACCCCTCTGACAGTGCAGCACGCGCTCAGTATTACCCCTGAGAGTGCAGCACATCCTCAGTATTACCCCTCTGACAGTGCAGCACATCCTCAGTACTGACCCTCTGACAGTGCAGCGCTCCCTCAGTATTACCCCTCTGACAGTGCAGCACGCGCTCAGTATTACCCCTGAGAGTGCAGCACTCCCTCAGTATTACCCCTCTGACAGTGCAGCACATCCTCAGTCCTGACCCTCTGACAGTGCAGCACTCCCTCAGTATATTGTCACCACAAAGTGTTACACTGAAATTTGAGAAAATAACCTCATCAAAGGATGTGACACTTTTAGAATAATAATCTCATTAACAGACCCAATTTATTCCTAGGATTCAAATGTGGCAAGTCATATTTCATTTATAAAGCTTGTAGGCATGCAATAGAAAAACAGATTTGTAGTCCAAAAAAGTTCCTTTCTTTCAATTTATGAAATCATAGAAATCCTACAGTACAGAAGGATGCCACTTGGCCCATTGAGACTGCACTGGCCTTCTGAAAGAGCACCCTACCTAGGCCCAATCCCTGGAACCCCACCTAACCGTTGGACACTATGGGGAAATTTATCATGGTCAGTCCACCTGATCTGCACATCTTTTGGACTGTGGGAGGAAACCGGAGCACCCGGAGGAAACCCACACAGACATTGGGAGAACGTGCAAACTCCACACAAACAGTCATCCGAGGTCGGAATTGAGCTGTGAGCTGTGAGCTGGAGCTGTGAGGCAGCGTACCACTGTTCCACCATGCCGCTCAATTATGTTGCGACAGAAATGAAAACATAGCTTTTGCTTTTAATTAGATTTCTCCTTCCATTCAGTGGAAAAAAACTGTGCTGATTTCATGAAATTTAAACAGGATGGAGATTTTGATTTAGAGGAATACTCTTATGATAGGACCCTTCGATGTCCATTAAATGCATTAGAACAGGAATTCTTACTTCAAGTGACATGTTTACTCTGAGAGCTCTGGCTCCTGAATAACTTTCACTGCTATGCGAACGCTAGAGGCAGAAGAAAGACAGCTTTCACCACCAAGCAATTCTTGCTGCTGATTAAAAGGTGATGGGGTGAAATGTGGGGAAAAAAGCTCAGAGTCAGTGTTAAGCAAAGACTCAATATTTCAGTAGCTCACTGGGAAAAGCAGCAGAAAGTGTTCCTGATTGGGACAAGGTCCTATTTTGCACAGAGGAGTATTATGCTGGCAAATAATTGACTACAACTGGACAGCCTTCGCCTGGAGCACACATTTTCAAGAAATCATCAATATCTGATGCAAGTATTCAACAGATATGATGTTCATCATCATATGAGATTAAACTATTTCACACTCCTGTGATAAGGAGACAAATACAATCGCCTCTTCATCCTTTTCCTTCCTGTACAATTGCTTGCCAACCAACTAAATGGAGCATTATCCATACAAATGATCAAGGTCAGACCTGAATATAGTGTCCAGTTCGGCCTCACGCTCCCTCTCCAACTGCAGCTGCTCCTCAATGACTTTCTTCATCCATGCTGCATCTGCTCTGGCCTGTTCCCGCCTCGCAGACTGCAGCTGTTGGTCCACCTCTTCCTTTTCAATGAGAGATGCAAGAAATTGGCGATCTAGTTCCTGCAAATTGAAAAGAAGGTGCATCATAGAGAGCTGAGCAATTCAAACTGTACTAAAATCCAATAAAAGGCGGACAGCCCTTCCATAAAGAATGCTTCAACTAGATGGGCTGAAGGGCCTGTCTCTGTGCCGGAGATTCTACCATTAATGCTTTAAAAAGACTGGCAATGAAATCACTCAACAGTACAATTATGCATACCACCCGTAATCCAGCAATCAGAACAAAAATATGAAGCAATTTGCAATCATTTCCTACAGCAGTGTTCCCGCTATTACTCCAGACTACAGGAATGTGAAGATTGTTCCCTTACCTACCTGCTGCATGGCCTTTTTGCACTGGTTGTCTGTCAACTCATGATAGATGACAATTGCCTCTTGATCAGTCAGCAACATTCTATTTGATTTGAAACTGTTCCTGGCAAATTAGCAGGATGTATGAACAACCCTGCTTTAAAAAAGCATAAAGGCTGGCACAGTGCATTTGAGCTCCAACATGTTACATCAGGAAATGGCGGGTGACAGATCTACACTCACAAATCCCCATGATGAGGTCTCCATCTCAGCTATGCCATCACTGTGATATTAGTAAAGGTAATGTACTCTGCCACTGGGAGGAATAGTCAATCTGACTGCTCTCAGCCATGTTAAACTGTTAGTTACAATGACAAGCAATACATTCACCTCCCTGCCCTTCTCATTAACAGTACAGTGAAGTATGCTGAAAGATAAATCATGCTTTCTTTGAAAGTCCAGAAACAAATGAAGCAAATCACCCATCTCACTAATCACTCCACTTGTGTTGCACTGAGGGACTGTTGATTTGATAGGAACAGCTGCTCCTTAATGGTTCATTTTCTATTTAACTTCATACCGCACTGTTTTGCATTACTCAGAGCTTTTCCTCCTTGAACTGCTAAATCCACCAAGTCTTAAGTTCTTTAGGGTGCTTATTTGGTCTTTTCATTGAAATTCCCCAAACGTTCAAATTTTTTTTTCTGTCCTTTACTTCGGGCAAAAAGCGTCAAATTAAACAAATGTGCCAAATTAATAAATGCGCACCTCACGCCCGCCTGAGCCTATTGGTATAAGACTATTAATTAAACTTTTGAACTTCCTGATGCTGCAGCACAGGACCCCTTACCAACTCTTCCTGAACCTGCTGTGCGCGTCTCCTCATCTGTGTCTTGTATTGACGATTCAGTATCCGGCTGCAAAGGGGGAAGGGAGGACGTTAGCATGTTAAGTACTCTTTGTTAACAGGAAAAGCCCAAAGTTTGAGAGTTCATTCATTGAAGTAAAAATAAAAGAAACAGTAAAGTTATCAATTGAAAAAGCCAATGGAGCCCCTCATGACACAAGCTAGTAGAAAGCAAGTCTCCCCGAAGTCTAAGACAACAACGATCCTCCTCACGTCTTTCTGTACCTTTCACTATTTGTTCCAAATTCTAACTCAAGGAAGCTTTGAAAAGGACAATTTGAGCAGTTTCCAAGAGGCTGCTTCAGAGCAGCATATACTAAAGAATCAACACTGAATCCACTAACTCAGTCATGAAAAAGTGTAGAGAGAGAGGGAGCAAGAAAATGATTGACAAATGATGAAAGAAAGCTGCAGAAACAAGATGTTTCATTTTTAAATGGTACAGTGCACTTACGGCTTGCAAACTACAATGACGGTTACAACAATTTAATCAAACAAGAAGGCAGAATAATTACCATAAACTATTACCATCCAATGACAGGTCTTTTTTTCCTCACAACATATTCCCACATCTATAATTTATCAAATATTGATTATTACTTATTAGGAACCCCGCCCATTTAAGTAATGCAGAAAATGGCTCTGAGCAATACTGAAGAAACTTTTAAGTAAGTTGAAGAAAGAGTGAATATTGTTTAAACATGGTGCATTAGCAAAAAATGGGGAAACAAACAGAATAAGGATTGTCATTGTCAGGTTAATATGAGTGGAGAGGCGGAACTGAATAAAAGATGATTGGAAAGAATTGTGGGTTGGGAACGTTGCTACTCCTGTACAAGCCTGAACTGGACATCTCCACTTTCCCTAATTTGTTCTATCCTATGGAAACAAGTCATGATTTGCAAATAAAGAGCATCAGCCCATCCCCAACAACAGTCGTAATCTCTTAATTACCACTTTAAGAGGTCTATAAAAAACCCACAGTGCAGGAGACCATTCGGCCCATCAAGTCTGCACCGACCCTCTGAAACAGCACAAACCAGATGTTTTCTTTAAAAATGTTACAGTGCACTTACATTTTAAAAATACTGAGACACCTCCAAACAAATCTGAACAAGCCAACTAATAGATTGCAATCTTGCTTCAGTACGCACCCCAGCTCAGATTTCTTTCGTCGTAGCTCCAACTGCTTCCTTTCCTCTTCCAGCTCCTCCAGCTCCCATTGCTGTTTCAACAATTTCTCCTGTTCTGCTTTGAGATTTTTGGCCTGAAGAATAGCAGTCCTGGATTAAATCAGATCCCCACAAATACCCACCAGCAATGCTAATGCCCACTGATGATAGTAAACAATTCTTGGAACAACCTTCTCTTCACACAAAGGTTTGAATTATTGCAGGAATCACAAAACCTCAATTTCTCTCTCAATGTCAGGACTAGTTCACCTGATAAAGGACGGAATTTATACCCTTAACCATTACCATGGGCTACCAAAATATAACAGGGATTGTTAAAACTTTCAAAGACAGATCAAACAAAAAGAGATAACTGGAGAAGATAATCACAATTTACAAAATGAAATGTTATATTTACCCTATCTTTCTTGAAGGTACCAATTTAGCTCACTGGGCTAAATCGCTGGCTTTTAAAGCAGACCAAGCAGGCCAGCAGCACGGTTCGATTCCCGTATCAGCCTCCCCGGACAGGCGCCAGAATGTGGCGACTAGGGGCTTTTCACAGTAACTTCATTGAAGCCTACTCGTGACAATAAGCAATTTTCATTTCATTTCATTTTTCAATTAATGTTTGGCCTGAATTTTACGCTCTCCCCAGCGGGGTTTGAAGCGGTGGGTGGGGAGTGAAATTGCATGGATGGGATTACCACTCGGATCCTGCCTGCTCCTCACCAGACACCATTTTACGGTGGGGCGGGAAGCCTGCTCTTGCCTCTGTTCAGGCCTTTATGGCCACTTAAGGGCTTTTCCCGCCCAGCCTCAATTTTCAGGCTGGCCAGTGCCTGATAACTAAGGTATAGAAATGTGTTCATCTTCGATCTCGGAGAGGAGGTTCGGGGTGGGTGGGTGAGGCGGGGTGGGGAGGGGGGGTTTATCTCCTTTGGAAAAGGGCCCTTCTGTCTGGGGCTGTCCTCCCCTGATGGACTTGAGACCTCCTGATCTCCCCCCACCAGCCTAATCCTAAACACTGAAACCGTTTCCCTCGTAACATGCCAGAGTATCCACCCCCTCTCCTCCCTGGGAATCCTGCCACTTACCTTGACACCGGTTCCCTGTACTTAATCTCAGGAATGGTGCTGGAGTACCTCTTCCGGCCACTGCAACACTGTGGCTGGATGGGCCGGGGAGTTGTTGGCCAATCCGATTGGCTGACAGCACTCCAAAGTGGAACTTCCTTCCAAGTGAGGACAGAAATCCCGTCTGCTGCCCATCCAACGCTCATTACAGTGTCAACTGGCACGGGCTGATCAGAGTCGGCTGAGATGTGCCAAGTGCCTGCCATACTGAAAAGTAGACCCCAGGGTAAGCTTTCTCAGATACTATCAACCTTCAGGATCTATATTTAAGGAGAGACACAGAACACCTCCAGGAACTATAGATCAGTCAGCTTAATATTGGTAGTAGAAGGGCTAATGGAATCGTTAATAAAGGAGAATACCAAAAACCATCTAGAAACCAAAAATTAAAAAACGAATAACCAACATCAATTTGAAAAGGGAAAGTTTTGCTTGGCCAATGTCATTGAATTCTTTGAAGGGCTAACAGAGACAATAGACAAGGATAATGCCGTAGATGTAATCTACCTAGACTTCCAAAAAGCCTTTGATAAGGCACCACTGTATTAGGTTAGAGAATGCAGAGTTGACAGAACTGAAAGCTGTTGACTGCAAGACAGAAAGCAGGGAGTCGGGGTATCAGTGATATGACCACTGTTGTTCCCAATTAGTACAATCAATTTAGAATTTAGAATCAAAAACAATTTCTAAATTTGCGGACAGCACCAAATTAGGAGAGACAGTCAACATTGTCCCTATAGCTGTTGCATATCAAACTGGTGGTCAATCCATTATGTCGATTTATCCATCTGAAATTATTGTGCACGAGTGGAAAAGCCACAATGTACTGTTTGATTGGATCTGTGCATTGAAGAAATGCAGTAGAGGTGGATCTCTGAAACAGTTCCTCCCCTACGTGTTAAAAGTATTTTTTCAGGCAAAAGCAAATCGGTTCTTACCTCAACTTCCCGTAAACGCAGTTCTTCCATTTGCTGCCGCAGAATTTCTGCCTGCTTCATGCCTTCCTGTCTTCTCCGCTCCTCTTCCTGTCTGCTTCGTTCAATGGCCTGCTTTCTTGCAATTTCATATTCATTTTCTATTCTTTTCTTCTCCTCCATATCTGCCTCTTCTTTCTAAATTTGCAAAAACAAGAGAAACAAATAAATTTGCCATTCTTAGTTTCTCACCATACTTATTATAATACTGCAGACCTTCTAACTTTGCAACAAAGGAGATCCCTTAGTTTGTTATACAACAGTTGTGTCAATTACGCATATAAAAAATATATTCCTAAATATAGAAAATGCTCAAATTGCTTAGCAAATCAGACATCATCTAAAAAAAAGGAAGGTTACTGCTTTAAAAGGCACCTTCTGTCACAGTTAAATAGGAATCTTTATCTATCGCTTTGAAAATTTATACTTGGCTCCACTCAAATGAGCATGTTTTGAGGACATTTTTGAGGGCATTACCAGTGCGGTAGATAACCGGGAGCCAATGGATGTGGTTTATCTGGATTTCCAGAAAGCTTTTGACAAGGTGCCACCTTGAAAAGGTTGCTGCATAAGACAATGATGCATGGCATTAAGAGTAAAGTAGTAGCATGGATAGAGGATTGGTTAATTAATAGAATGCAAAGGCTGGGGATTAATGGGTGTTTCTCTGGTTGGCTGGTGGTGTCCCTCAGGGATCAATGTTGGGCCCACAATTGTTCACAGTTTACATAGATGATTGGGAGTTGGGGACCAAGTGCAATGTGTCCAAGTTTGCAGACGACACTAAGATGAGCGGTAAAGCAAAAAGTGCAGAGGATATCAGAAGTCTGCAGAGGGATTTGTGGTTAAGTGAATGGGCTAGGGTCTGGCAGATGGAATTCAATGTTGACAAATGTGAGGTTATCCATTTTGGTAGGAATAACAGCAAAAGGTATTATTATTTTTATGATAAAATATTAAAACATGCTGCTGTGCAGAAGGACCTGGGTGTGCTAGTGCATGAGTCACAAAAAGTTGGTTTACAGGTGCAACAGGTGATTAAGAAGGTAAATGGAATTTTGTCCTTCATTGCTAGAGGGATGGAGTTTAAGACTAGGGAAGTTATGTGGCACGGTAGCACAGTGGATAGCATTGTGGCTTCACAGCACCAGGGTCCCAGGTTCGATTCCCCGCTGGGTCACTGTCTGTGTGGAGTCTGCACGTTCTCCCCGTGTCTGCGTGGGTTTCCTCCGGGCGCTCCGGTTTCCTCCCACAGTCCAAAGACATGCAGGTTAGGTGGTTTGGCTATGCTAAATTGCCCTTAGTGTCCCAAAAGGATAGGCGGGATTATTGGGTTATGGGGCTAGGGTGGAAGTGAGGGCTTAAGTTGGTCGGTGCAGATTCGATGGACCAAATGGCCTCTTTCTGCACTGTATGTTCTATGTTCTAATTGTATAAGGTGTTAGTGAGGCCACACCTGGAGTATTGTGTTCAGATTTGGTCTCCTTACCTGAGAAAGGACGTACTGGCGCTGGAGGGTGTGCAGAGGAGATTCACTAGATTAATCCCAGAGTTGAAGGGATTGGATTACGAGGAGGTTGAGTAGACTGAGACTATACTTGTTGGAATTTAGAAGGATGCAGGAGGATCTTATAGAAACATATAGGGCAGCACGGTAGCATTGTGGATAGCACAAATGCTTCATAGCTCCAGGGTCCCAGGTTCGATTCCGGCTTGGGTCATTGTCTGTGCGGAGTCTGCACATCCTCCCAGTGTGTGCGTGGGTTTCCTCCGGGTGCTCCGGTTTCCTCCCACAGTCCAAAGATGTGCAGGTTAGGTGGATTGCCCTTAGATAAATTGCCCTTAGCGTCCAAAATTGCCCTTAGTGTTGGGTGGGGTTACTTGGTTATGGGGATAGGGTGCAGGTGTTGAACTTGGGTAGGGTGCTCTTTCCAAGAGCCGGTGCAGACTCGGTGGGCCGAATGGCCTCCTTCTGCACTGTAAATTCTATGATAAATCTATGATAAAATTATGAAGGGAATAGATAGGATAGATGCGGGCAGGTTGTTTCCACTGGTGGGTGAAAGCAGAACTAGGGGGCATTGTCTCAAAATAAGGGGAAGTAGATTTAGGACTGAGCTTAGAAGGAACTTCTTCACCCAAAAGGTTGTGAATCTATGGAATTCCTTGCTCAGTGAAGCAGTTGAGGCTCCTTCATTAAATGTTTTTAAGATAAAGGTAGATAGTTTTTTGAAGAATAAAGGGATTAAGGGTTATGGTGTTCGGGCCGGAAAGTGGAGCCGAGTCCACAAAAGATCATCCATGACCTCATTGAATGGCGGAGCAGGTTCGTGGGGCCAGATGGCCTACTCCTGCTCCTAGTTCTTATATTCTTATGTGAAAGGAATCACCACAGCGGCTGTGTTTTTCTACAATACTCTTACTCTCAGAAACTGTGGAATATTGTATTTGCAGCTGTCAGAGTTTGGGATTTATTTGTGATAATTTTCCACAGAAATGATTTAGAAAAAGTTATATTCAAGTTTTGGCTTTGAAAAAAAAAGTGGATTTGTACAGGTTTTAGAAAAGGCCACTCACTATCTGCAGGTATTGGAGAATATATTGAAACGTGACATTGATACTGTTCTCCAGGACAAGCAAGAACAATAAGGTTGTGATCTCATCTCAGGAGCTTCCAGTAAGCACTGTATGGAGTTGGGATGCCTCTTCGTTTTCAGCTCTACATGAAGCTGGTGCCAAAGAGAGGGAGTGACTTCCATTATCAGCTTTACTGGCCAAATTCTGCATGAGGAACATTCAGAAACCAAGCCCCAACTTCCTGAGGGGACAAAAGGGAAGGGAATAAAGATCCACAATTTCATTTGAATGTTTTTTGAGGAAGAAAGCCGCAAGGCAGTCAAGCTCAACAAAAGCTGGGAATAGTTTAGAATGCAAGAGGCAGTTATTGGGTTTAAGCCAACCACCAACTTGCTAATGTAGGGAAGAAAAGCATCTTTATTATTTTGCATTTAGGGAAGAAAAGCATCTTTATTATTTTGCATTATTACCCAAAGCTAAGTTGTTTGAATTAAAGACAAATAAACACAGTCATAGCTATTGCCCTGTATGCTCACAATGTGAAATAAAACAGCTTAACTATTCAGATCTAGCCTTTTCTCACCAAGTGTTTGCTTCATCTGCATTTGGAAAGGTTTCAGAAATCTAGAAGATACAAATATCCAGTGCAGATTACAATAGATAACCCTATTGTTATTGGGTTATATTATTGAATTGTTGGACATTAGATAGTGCAGACACACTCCCAAAACATAAAACACTTAGGCGGCTTAAGGGAGTAACTAGCACCACTGTACCTGAGAAAATATCTAAGGCAAGGTCTGAAGGTCCTACATTTATAATCAGACCCATAACCACAATTTGTGTCTACATCACTGTATGTGGTTAGGAGGTTTGATGATCTGAAACGTCAAAATGTTGTTTCATTACCTGCCGTTTTTCTGTGAGCTGTGAAGACCAGCTGTCTGTCACGTGCATCTTGTGCAATTCTGACTGGATCTGTATCCAAAATAAATAAGAACCAAGAAATTGATTGATAGTCAACAGCTCCATTATCATTGTATCATGTGATTACCAGAAGACAAACTGGAGAAGATTTCAGTCCATTCTTACTGAGCAGTTATGTTTCTACGGTATTTCAATTTTAAATAGGACTCCTAAAAATGGTATTTGAGAGAGTTACTGCAACAGGCTCGTATTTCAAACTAACTTGGGTCTCTAATTATGGTTCCCATTTCTAAAATCTGTTGTACTTCATGTGCAAACACTGCAGTTTTTCCAAGCATATTTTCAGAGCACCCCAGCTCACATACTGGGCTTTCTCCAGGTTCAAATAAATTCTCACTCCAGTAACATTCTTCGTGCGATTAAAAGTACAATGGTCTGGCCATCCCAGCTGCTACAAGTGACATCACTTCACTGTAAAAACTAGGCTAACTCTCCCATTACAAACTCCACATGGAGTCAGAAATGTCAGCTGTATGTTGCTCACTGTGTCACTGGATTTGTTGGTTTGAGTTTGATAAAAGCCCGGTACCATGCCCTCAGTGCTGTCCTTCATTATAAGCAACACAGGGACCCAATTATAAACACAAAAGAAGTTCATCTTGAAGAGCGGGAGACCAATTGAAGAGCTAGGACAGTGAAGCTGTGCCAAGATTTTTTAAAAATGATATACTGAAGCCTTGATGTGTAGAATGATTTTTTTTTGACCGGGGTGGGGGGAATTGTTTGACCTATGAAAGATAACTATTTGGATAAGTGATAAAACAAAATGCTCATTGCCCTTTCTCAGCATTGCTTCAAAGCATTGTGTTCAGGTTGAAGCTGCTATCCACCAAAATTGCCAGGTACAGACATTCATTCACAACGGGACAAAAATGAGCCAGCATCTCCTCCTCTGCGAGATAGCCTCTACTCACTTTACGCAGTTCTTTATTGTTCGTCTTCCAGTGTTCATGCAACAGTTGTTCAGCAACCTGAGTTCAGAAGCACAGTAATGTTTAGTGAAAATTGCATCATGTCTCAACATCGTTACCCATTGTCAAATACAGCTGTAATGACAGCTGTGAAACGAAACTGCCAGCAAAGAATCAAAGAACAAAGAAAAGTACAGTAAGAAGTCTAACAGGTTTGTTTCAAATCACTAGATTTCGGATCACTGCTCCTTCCTCAGGTGAATGAAGAGGTATGTTCCAGAAACATAGATACAGACAAAGTCAAAGATACAAGACAATGCTTAGAATGTGAGCATTTGCAATAATTAAGTCTTTATAGATCCAGAGAGAGGTGTAACCCCAGGTTAAAGAGGTGTGAATTGTCTCAAGCCAGGATTTCACAAGCCCAGGCCAGATGGTGGGGGATGAATGTAATGCGACATGAATCCAAGGTCCCGGTTGAGGCTGTACTCATGTATGCAGAACTTGGCTTTAAGTTTCGGCTCACCGATTTTGCGTTGTCGCTCGTCCTGAAGGCCGCCTTGGAGAACGCTTACCCAGAGATCAGAGGCTGAATGCCCTTGACTGCTGAGGTATTCCCCGACTGGAAGGGAACATTCCTGCCTGGCATTTCTCGCGCGATGTCCATTCATCCGTTGTCGCAGCGTCTGCATGGTCTCGCCAATGTATCATGCTTCGGGACATCCTTTCCTGCAACGTATGAGGTAGACAACATTGGCCGAGTTGCAAGAGTATGTACCGCGTACCTGGTGGGTGGTGTTCTCATGTGAAATGGTAGTACCCATGTCGATGGTCTGGCACGTCTTGCAGAGATTGCCATGGCAGGGTTGTGTGGTGTCATGGTCGCTGTTCTGAAGGCTGGGTAGTTTGCTGGAAACAATGGTTTGTTTGAGGCTGCGCGATTGTTTGAAGGAAAGTAGTGGGGGTGAGGGGATGACCTTGGCAAGATGTTCATCTTCATCGGTGACGTGTTGAAGGCTATGAAGAAGATGTCGTAGTTTCTCCGCTTCGGGGAAGTACTGGATGACGAAGGGAACTCTGTCATTTGTGCCCCGTGTTTGTCTTCTGAGGTCGGTGCGGTTTTTTGCTGTGGTGCATTGGAACTGTTGATTGGTGAATCGGGCGCCATATCCCATTTGTACGAGGGCATCTTTCAGCATCTGTAGATGTCTGTTACGCTCCTCCTCGTCTGAGCAGATCCGGTGTATACGGAGGGCTTGTCCACAGGGGATGGCTTCTTTAAATCCTACCAACTGTCCTGGCTTGAGACAATTCACACCTCTTTAACCTGAGGTTACCCCTATCTCTGGATCTGTAAAGACTTATTTACCTGCAAATGCTTGCATTCAAAGCATTGTCTTGTATCTTTGACTTTGTCTATATATAAGTTTCTGAAACATACCTCTTCATTCACCTGAGGAAGGAGCAGTACTCTGAACGCTAGTGATTTGAAACAAACCTGTTGGACTTTAACCTGGTATTGTAAGACTTCTTACTGTGCTTACCCCAGTCCAAAGCCAGCAACTCCACATCAAAGAAAAGTACAGCACACGAACAGGCCCTTCAGCCGTCCAAGCCTGCGCCGACCATGCTAACGTCTAAACTAAAATATTCTACACTTCTGGGGTCCGTATCCCTCTATTCCCATCCTCTAGATAAAGGGCGACAAAGGTTCACTGGACTGATTCCTGGAACAAGGGATTGTCCTATCAGGGAAGATTGAGTGAACTTGACCTATAGTTAGGGGTTTAAAAAGATGAGACAATCGCATTGAAACATATAAATCTCTTAAGGGGTTTGATAGGACAGCTGCTGAGAGGACATTTTCCCTTGCATGGGAATCTAGAAGTAGAGGTTATGGCCTCAGAATTTTAAATCAATAGATTTTTGGATACTAAGGGAATTAAAGGATATGGAATATTGGGGAAGGTGCAGTTGAGTTGGAAGCTCAGCAAGATCTTATTGAATGGTGGAGCAGGCTTGAAGGGCCAAATGGTACCTACTGCTCGTATTTCTTTTACTCTGGTGTTCGTAAACTTCACTAAGAGAATCGTTGCCCCCTGTCCCCCTTGTTTGCATTGGCAATCGAGCCGCTGGCGATGGCATTGAGGGATTCAGAGAGGTGGAGAGGTTTAGTGCGAGGTGGGGAGGAACATAGGGTGTCGTTGTATGCCGATGACCTGTTACTGTATGTGGCGGACCCGGTGGGAGGGATGCCGGGGGTGATGTAGCTGCTAGCTGAGTTTGGGACCTTTTCAGGTTATAAACTAAATTTAGGCAAGAGTGAGGTGTTTGTGGTGCACCCTGGAGACCAGGAGGAAGGAATTGGTAGGCTCCCGCTTAGGCGGGCGGGGGAGAGTTTTAGGTACCTGGGGGTGCAGGTGGCCAGGGACTGGGGGACTCTTCACAAACATAATTTCACCAGACTTGTAGATCAGATGGAGGAGGAGTTCAAGAGGTGGGACATGCTGCCAATGTCGTTGGTGAGGAGGGTGCAGTCCGTCAAAATGACGGTGCTTCCGAGGTTCTTGTTCCTCTTTCAGTGCCTGCCCATCTTCATCCCCAGGGCCTTCTTTAGGAGAGTGACTAGCAGTATCTTGAGCTTTGTGTGGGCACATGGACTCCGAGAGTGAAGAGGGTTTTCCTGGAGCGAGGGAGGGATAGAGGCGGGCTGGCGCTGCCCAACCTTTTGGGGTACTATTGGGCGGCCAATGTGTCAATGGTGCATAAATGGGTGATGGAGGGGGGAGGGGCGGCGTGGAAAAGAATGGAGATGGCGTCATGTAGAGGTACGAGCCTGGGTGCCATGGTAACGGCGCCGCTGCCGCTCTCCCCCAAGAGGTTTACCACGAGCCCGGTGGTGGCGGCGACCCTAAGAATCTGGGGACAGTGGAGACGGCATAGGGGGGAAACAGGGGGCTTGATGGAGGCTCCACTGGGTGGCAATCATCGGTTCATCCCGGGGAACAAGGATGGGGGATTTAGGGGGTGGCAAAGGGTGGGCATCAGTAAATTGAGGGACCTGTTTATTGGCGGGAGGTTTGCGGGCCTGGGGGGACTGGAGGATAAATTTGGGCTTCCCCAAGGGAACATGTTCAGATACTTGCAGGTAAAGGCGTTTGCTAGGCGACAGGTAGAGGGATTCCCTTTGCTGCCCTCGCGGGGGACGATAGATAGAGTGCTTTCGGGGGTGTGGGTCAGAGAGGGGAAGGTGTCTGACATCTATAAGGTAATGCAGGAGGTGGAAGAGTCGTCAGTGGAGGAGCTGAAGGCTAAATGGGAGGATGAACTTGGGGAGCAGATAGAGAACGGGACTTGGGCGGATGCCTTGGAGAGAGTCAACTCTTCCTCTTCATGTGCGAGGCTTAGCCTCATCCAATTTAAGGTGCTGCACCGGGCCCACATGTCCGGGACTAGGATGAGTAGGTTCTTTGGGGGTGAGGACAGGTGCACCAGGTGTTCGGGGAGTCCAGCGAATCATGCCCATATGTTCTGGGCATGTCCGGCACTGGAAGAATTCTTGAAGTGGGTGGCGGGGACGGTGTCGAGGGTGGTTGGATCCAGGGTCAAACCAGGGTGGGGACTCGCGATTTTTGGAGTTGCGGTGGAGCCGGGAGTGCAGGAGGCGAAAGAGGCCGGTGTTCTGGCCTTTGCGTCCCTAGTAGCCCGGCGGAGGATCTTGCTACAGTGGAAGGATGCGAGACCCCCAAGTGTGGAGACCTGGGTCAATGACATGGCGGGATTTATAAAGTTGGAAAGGGTTAAATTTGCCCTACGAGGATCAGTACAAGGGTTCTATAAACGGTGGCAGCCTTTTCTGGACTTCCTGGCTCAAAGATAGGTATCTTGGTCAATAGCAGCAGCAACCGGGCCGGGGGGGGGGGGGGGGGGGGGGGGGGGGGGGGGGGGGGGTTCCTAACTATAGTTTCATAGAACATAGAACAGTACAGCACAGAACAGGCCCTTCGGCCCTCAATGTTGTGCCGAGCCATGATCACCCTACTCAAACCCACGTATCCACCCTATACCCGTAACCCAACAACCCCCCCCCCTTAACCTTACTTTTATTAGGACACTACGGGCAATTTAGCATGGCCAATCCACCTAACCCGCACATCTTTGGACTGTGGGAGGAAACCGGAGCACCCGGAGGAAACCCACGCACACAGGGGGAGGACGTGCAGACTCCACACAGTCTGGGAATCGAACCTGGGACCCTGGAGCTGTGAAGCATTTATGCTAACCACCATGCTACCCTGCTGCCCCAAATTCTATATTGATTTTTGCTACGGTTGTGTAACTTAACAATGGGTTAACTTAAGTTGTTGTTAATATGTTGGGTTGTTTATTGAGGAGGGGCGAAGGTTTATGATTGTTGTTATTACTGTTAACGTTGGTATTTTAGTATGGTTTGATGTTGTTGTGTAAATTAAAACATTTTCAATAAAAATTATTTTTAAAAAAAGAATCGAGGTGTGTTTTTCTCTGTGAAAAACTCC
Organism: Scyliorhinus canicula; assembly: GCF_902713615.1. Taxonomy (NCBI): domain Eukaryota; kingdom Metazoa; phylum Chordata; class Chondrichthyes; order Carcharhiniformes; family Scyliorhinidae; genus Scyliorhinus; species Scyliorhinus canicula. Next base: position 20,742,175 of record NC_052146.1, on the reverse strand, counting down.
AGTTACTGTCTCGGAGTACTACAATTATGGCAATTAACATTAGTCCATTTTACGAGACAAATTAGTTAGCAGCTGCAAGATAAGATGAAGGATTTATATATGAAGCCTCCCCTTATGATTCAGTAGGTAAATTCACCACCCAAAGTGGAACTTAGTAGCACCCCACCACAAAGTTCTAGGTTCTATCCTGATTGTGTGTCTTGTTAGTTGACCTCAGCAGAATGCCAATAAAGGCATCCCAATTTATCACAGTACCCCTGGACTTGGAAGGAGAGAAGTCAACTAAGATTGTTACCCAGCTAGATATAAAGGACTCATGTTGGAAACTGCAATTAATGAGGACCTCAGGTGAAGATAGTTTTGGCCTCGTCTTTGACAGCACACCTTCGTGGATAATAGCCTACTGACACCATTCAAAATTCCACTTGATAAAAACAGAATGCCTATTTTTCACTGTACCCCATAACCACTCCAGTATGGGTTGCTTGAGGTCAAGTCATTTCTGAATTTTCTGGATTGTTGATTGGTATTAGAATACCTAACCACACGCATTTGAACTGGAAACACTGGAGATATAAATATTTACCTGAAACGTAAAATAGTGACAAAACATTTTAAAGTGGTAATAAAAATGGTTTTACTCCTCTAAATACTATATATTCCATGTTTCTGCTCCCAAAGTACCGTGGACCGGTAAAGGAGACAGAGACAGCATAGATAGAGAAATCAAGTGCGTTTGTAACTTGGCAATGTGTTTCCTCACGCTACAGTCATCACACTACCCTTTCATCCACCATTTTATACCCTCAGTCCAAAGATCAGCTGAGACCATGTGCCTTCCCGAGGTGTTGCAACGCTTAAACAGTCAACTCGTGAGTCCATGGGTCTGCTTAAAAAAATTTCAGACAACTGGGGGGGGATTCTCGGTCGGCCGATGGCAGAATGGGGACACGCGGTTGGGCAGAGAATCAGTTTTGACGCCGAAATCGTGGCGAGTGCTGGTTTCACGCCAAATCGCAATTTTCCGGTGCCTTGACAGCAGCGTCAATGCGTTCCACTCCACACGTACAGTAAACACCATTTGCATATCATCGGCGGGCCTGAGCTGGTATTCACCGGGACGTCCGCGACTCTCCCACGGCACTTGGGGCAATTTCCAAAGGCGAGTTTCACTTGGATTGGATTTCGTTTATTGTCACGTGCATCGAGGTACAGAGAAAAGTATTTTTCTGCGAGCAGCTCAACAGATCATCAAGTACATGACAAGAAAATAAAATAAAAGAAAACATAACAGGGAACACGACATACACAATGTAACTACATAACACCAGCATCGGGTGAAGCATACAGGGTTGCAGTATTAATGAGGTCAGTCCAGAAGAGGGTTGTTTAGGAGTCTGGTGACGGTGGGGAAGAAGCTGTTTTTGAGTCTGTTTGCGTGTTCTCAGACTTTTGTATCTCCTGCCCGATGGAAGAAGTTGGAAGAGTGAGTAAGCCGGGTGGGAGGGGTCTTTGATTATGCTGTTCGCTTTCCCCAGGCAGCGGGAGGTATAGATGGAGTCAATGGATGGGAGGCAGGACTGGGCGGTATTCACAACTGTCTAAAGTTTCTTGCGGTCTTGGGCCGAGCAGTTGCCATACCAGGCTGTGATGCAGCCAGATAGGATGCTTTCTATGGTGCATCTGTAAAAGTTGGTAAGAGTGTGCTTTTAAAACTTGCTTTTTAAACTTGTGCTTTCAAAAATCAAGAAACAGGCGTCGTGGCTGATGAGGGAGAGAGAGGAAGTAGGGCACAGAGAGGCGTGACCCTGCCTGGGCTGGACACTGGGCAGGGTGGGGGAGGAGGGTCTAGGGCGATCCCCCCCAGGGAACTGAGGCAGCCACTGCAGCGGCCTGCAAGGCAGCCATCTTGCTGCACACCCCACTGACCACCCACCTTGGCCCCTGGTTCTGAAGAGTATGGGTGCTCCCACACCTGCACCCCGGCCACCTCCCGCTATACCACCCCCCCAAACCAGCCACAATCACAGCATCATGCTGCTCACCCAAGAGCAATGCCCACAGTAACCCCTATAGGGGGCACTGGACGGGGGCCGTGGAGTGTACCACTGGCAAGGGCAGCAGCAGCCAACAGCACCCCATGGCAGCAGGGATGGGCACCTGGGCCAGAGGCCCCACAGTGCCATGTGCCGACGGGGCCAGGGTTAGATTCCACAGTGCCAACCAGGGGCCACTGTGAATCCTGTTGAACCTAGTTGGGCACAGGGCTATTGCACCATGCTAACATGTCGGCCTTTCACCCCCTGCAGACATTGGATATTGGAATTCAACCAGCAATGGCAACCTTCCTCTTTCTTAGTCGCCATAGCCCTGGGTGATGCACTGTGACTCTATGAGATGGAACTGATCGAGGAAGAGGAAGCTGCAGCAGCAGAGCCTGCCCCAGAGGAACAGGAGGCATGGCTGAGGATAGAGAGCCGGCAGCCCAACAGGCTGAGGAGGAGGAGGTGCAATGGAGGCATGCATCGGCAGCACCTGCCATTCGAGGACCTGCCAGACCGGGCATTCCATAGAAGACTCCCGCTGAGCAGGGTGATCAGTGCGACATATCTGCCAGATGATGGCATACCTGGCACCGTGGGAGAATAGGGGAGGGTACCCGCTACCGATGGCAATCACGGTGAAAGTTGCCATGTACATCTGCGTCACGAGCTCCTTCTAGGTGCCGAGTGGGTAACTGTCCGGTATCTCTCAGAGCTCGAGGCACAGGTGCATCTGGGCAGTTGCGGAGGCCCTATATGCCCAGTCAGGACAATGCATCCATTTCAATATGGACCGAGCCCACTGGGATGCCCGGGCACCAGGGTTCGCCGCCATCACGGAGATGCCCTTGGTCCAGGGGGTGATCAACAGGTTGCATGACGCCTTACGAGCACTTGCCGATGACAGGCCGCTCTACACAAACCAAAAGGGGTTCCATTCGATGAACATGCAGCTGGTGTGTGACTATCAGATGTGTATCATGCACGTCTGCACCTGATACCCAGGCAGTGTGCATGACGCCTTCAACTCGGCACACTCAATGATACCCGATCTCTTCGAGGGGTATCCCCGGCTGGGGGGTTGGCTCCTGGGCGACAGGGGTTATCCGCTGCGGTCGTGGCTGATGCGCCTATCCGGAAGCCACAGACCAACGCAGAGACCCACGACAACAACGCCACGCAGGGACCATGGGAGTGATTGAGCAGTGCTTCGGCATCCTGAGCAGGAGATACAAAAGTCTGAGAACATGCACGAACAGATTCAAAAACAGCTTCTTCCCGCTGTTACCAGACTCCTAAATGACCGTCTTATGGACTGACAAGAAAAGGAAATAAAAGAAAACATAATAGGGAACACGACGTACACAATGTAACTACATAACACCACATCGAGTGAAACATACAGGTTTGCAGTGTTAATGAGGTCAGTCCATAAGAAGGTTGTTTAGGAGTCTGGTGACAGTGGGAAAGAAGCTGTTTTTAAGTCTGTTCATGTGTGTTCTCAGACTCAAGGTGAGAGGGGGAAAGTTTAAGGGAGATGTGCGTGGAAAGTTTTTTACGCAGAGGATGGTGGGTGCCTGGAACGTTTTACCAACGGAGGTGGTAGAGGCGGGCACGATAGCATCATTTAAGAGGCATGTGGACAGGTATATGAACGGACAGGAACAGAAGGAAGTAGACCTTTGAAAAATAGGAGACAGGTTTAGATAAAGGATCTGGATCGGCGCAGGCTGGGAGGGCCAAAGGGCCTGTTCCTGTGCTGTAATTGTCATTGTTCTTCTTTGTTCTTTGACCTCATTAACACTACACCCCTGTATGTTTCACCCGATGCCATGTAGTTACATTGTGTACCGTGAGTTGCCCTATTATGTATTTTCTATTATTTCCTTTTCATGTACTTAATGATCTGTTGAGCTGCTCATAGAAACATACTTTTCACTGTACCTCGGTACAGGTGACAATAAACAAAATCCAATCTAATCCAGATGTGATTCAGGTGCCTGGACCACTCTGAAAGAGCCTCCAGTATGGTGCTGGGAGGGTCGCCCACATCGTGGCAGCCTGCTGCGTCCTCCACAGCATCTCGCAGCAGAGGGGCGATGTGCTGGAGGAGGAGGATGAATGCCAGTCCTCATCTGACGAGGAGGATATGAGGGAGAGGGCTGGACAGACAGGACCTCCAGAAGATGGCGCCAGAGCGAGGCAGCTCTCTGCGAGCACTCCCAAACAGATCCACTCTTTACTTAACTTATAATCATTCTAATCTTTTAAAATTTAATTCTAAGACGAACATTATTACTAACATCTCTCTTTTATCTTTTCTTGCAGGCTTGAACATCCTCCGATGCCCGTGGGTAGTGCTTTTGACCTGACCCGACCTGACCTCCACGACCTGAAAGCGGATCGGACCCAAACCGGAAGTGAAGCCCCGACCTCGATTTGGAGCCGACCCGACCCTCAGAGCTCCCAACCCGGCCTAACAACCGACGATCGCCCGGCAGTCCCTGGAGCTCCCGACCCGACCCCCGACGACCCTGCCCAACTCGACCCCGAGAGGCCCGCCCAGTGATCCAACAGGGAGAGGCCCACCCAGCAACCAACCTACCTGGAGATGGAAGAAAGAAAAATCCACTTGGAGGCCCGACCGGGCCCACTTCAAGACCCAACACCAGGAGTGCCCAAAGAGGGAACAGACCATGGGACCCAGCCCAACCTGCCTCAGGAAGCCCCTGCCCATGACCCAGGAGCCCCGAAATGGCGGATATCCCGCGCGAGGACCCGAACCGCTTCAAGGTATTCCCGTGCCCACAGAATCCCGGGACCCATTCGGATCGCAAATATGCCCCCTCTACCTCAACCAGTGCCCAGGGCCCTGTCGGACACGACCACGGAAACGTAACCAGCGCCCTGGTCCCCGGCAGCACCCTGGACCCCACCAGACGCAACCACCTACCTTCCACAAGATCAGACTTCTCCCATTGGATCCCGGGACCATCCAGCCACAGCCGCCGACCGAGGAAGCGAGGGAAACGTGGCGGTCTGCAGGTTAGACTGAAGCAACGCGGTTTCAAGACCCCACTCCCCTGCATATTCCTGGCAAACGTCCAAGCAATTGAAAACAAGCTGGATGAACTTAACGCTAGACTTACCTCTCAGAGGGAGATAAGAGACTCCTGTGTGCTCTGTTTCACAGAGACATGACTCACCCCCGCCTCACCGGACTGTGCAATACAGCCTGAAGGCTTCTCAATTCACCGGGCGGATCGCACCGCATCATCAGGCAAAGCAAAGGGTGGATGGATTTGCTTCCTCATCAACTCCTCCTGGTGCTTGGATGTGGCGACCCTGGCGACCTACTGCTCCCCGGACCTGGAATACCTGACTGTGAAGTGCCGCCCATACTATCTTCCACGTGAGTTCACTTCAGCCATTATCACAGCGGTCTACATCCCACCCCAGGCAGAAGTGAGGAAGGCGCTGGATGAACTGTATAGTTATAAACAACTACGAAACAGAAGACCCGCAGGCCTTGTTCATCGTGGCCGGAGACTTCCACAAGGCCAACCTCGAGTGTACTGCCAGAATTCCACCAGCACATCCCCTGTCCCACCAGGGGCAACAACACTCTTTACCACTGCTACTCAAAAATCAAGGGCGCCTACCGTTCCACCTCCCGACCGTACTTTGGGAAATCAGACCAAAAGACAGTGCTCCTTCTCCCGGCATGCAAGCAGATACTCAAGCGGGAGAATCCAGCTAAGAAGGTCGTGCAGTGCTGGTCCAAGCAAGCAGAAGAACTCCTACGTGACTGCTTAGAGACAGTGGACTAGTCCATATTTAAGAACTCAGCAACCAACTTAAATGAATATGCCACCACCGTCACAGACTTCATCAGCAAATGTGTGGACGAATGCGTGCCAAAGAGAGCAGTACGTATGTTCCCCAACCGGAAACCATGGCTCAATCGCGAAATTGACTCCCTACTGAAGGACAGGTCTGAGGTGTTCAAGTCAGACAACCCTGACCTATACAAGAAATCCAGGTACGGCCTCCGCAAAGCCATCCGAGATGCCAAGAGAGAATATTAAACCAAGCTAGAGTCACAGACAAATTCTCGGCGGTTGTGGCAAGGACTAAACAACATAACGGGCTACAAAGCAAAGCCGAGCAGTATCTCCAGCAGCAGTGCATCCCTCCCCAATGAACTCAATGCATTCTATGCACGGTTCAAGTAGGAAACCAACAATCCGCCGTTGAGTGCCCCAGCAGCCCATAACTCACCCATACCCACCATCACAGCTTCCGAAGTCAGATCAGGTTCTGAAAGTGAACTCTCGGAAGGCGACGGGCCTGGACGGGATCCCTGGTCGTGCACTCAGAGCCTGCGCGGACCAGTTGGCAGAGGTGTTCACGGACATCTTAAACTTGTCCCTACTCCACTCCGAGGTCCCCATCTGCTTCAAGAAGACCACCATACGTGCCTCAATGACTACCGTCCGGTGGCCCTGACTTCAGTCGTAATGAAGTGCTCGAGAGGTTGGTCATGGAGCGCATCACCTCCATACTCCCAGAACACCTTGACCCACTTCAATTTGCATACCGCCGCAACCGGTCCACAGCAGACGCCATTTCCCTGGCCCTACACTCATCCCTACAGCATCTCGACAACAAGGACGCCTCTATTGACTACAGCTCCACCTTCAACACCATAATCCCAGCCAAGCTCATGTCAAAGCTCCAAAACCTATGACTTGGCTCCCCACTCTGCAACTGGATCCTCGACTTTCTGACCCACAGACCACAATCAGTAAGAATGAACAACAACACCTCCTCCACAATAGTCCTCAATACCGGGGCCCTGTACACACACGGCTGCGTGGCAAAATTTGGTTCCAACTCCATCTACAAGTTTGCTGACGATACGACCATAGTGGGCCGGATCTCGAATAATGACGAGTCAGAATACAGGAGGGAGATAGAGAACCTAGTGGAGTGGTGCAGCGACAACAATCTCTCCCTCAATGCCAGCAAAACTGAAGAGCTGGTCATTGACTTCAGGAAGCAAAGTACTGTACTCACCCCTGTCAGCATCAACGGGGCCAAGATGGAGATGGTTAGCAGTTTAAAATTCCTAGGGGTGCACATCTCCAAAAATCTGTCCTGGTACACCCATGTCGACGCTACCACCAAGAAAGCACAACAGCAACTATACTTCCTCAGGAAACTAAGGAAATTCGGCATGTCCACATTAACTCTTACCAACTGTTACAGATGCACCACAGAAAGCATCCTATCTGGCTACATCACAGCCAGGTATGGCAACTGCTCGGCCCAGGACCTCAAGAAACTTCAGAGAGTCATGAACACAGCCCAGTCCATCACACGAACCTGCCTTCCATCCATTGACTCCATCTACATCTCCCACTGCCTGGGGAAAGCGGGCAGCATAATCAAAGACCCCCTCCCACCCGGCTTATTCACTCTTCCAACTTCTTCCATCGGGCAGAAGATACAGAAGTCTGAGAACACGCATGAACAGACTCAAAAGCAGCTTCATCCCCGCTGTTACCAGACTCCTAAACGACCTTCTTAGAGAGAGATGGGGACTGGCCAAGGGTACGGACACTGCCTCCCCCCCCCACACACAACTACCCACCACCCACCTCCCTGGCCGGCCACTCCTGCAACCCCTCTGTGATACATATCTGCCACACTGTGGGGCATGGACCCTGGGTTGACAGTAACAATGGCGCTGGTCCATGGGATGGAGGATGATGACAACCCTCTCTGCGACAGGGTCGTCCGCCTCTCCTCCATGACGTCAAGCAGCATCTCAAGCTCAGCGTCCATGAAACTTGGTGCCGCTCTCCTCGCTGTCATCTTGTTAGCTGGGACGGTGTGTGTGGGGAGTGTAGTGTGTATATGTTGCTGCAGCTTGTCAGCCTCCTGAGTTACAATCGCAAATCTGGCACCGTTTCTCATTGGAATTGATTGTGTTCCACATGGTGCCGATGCTAGCCCCTCAAGCACGGTAGTATTGTGGATAGCACAATGGCTTCACAGCTCCAGGGTCCCAGGTTCGATTCCGGCTTGGGTCACTGTCTGTGCGGAGTCTGCACATCCTCCCCGTGTGTGCGTGGGTTTCCTCCGGGTTCTCCGGTTTCCTCCCACAGTCCAAAGATGTGCAGGTCAGGTGGATTGGCCATGATAAATTGCCCTTAGTGTCCAAAATTTCCCTTAGTATTGGGTGGGGTTACTGGGTTATGGGGATAGGGTGGAGGTTTTGACCTTGGGTAGGGTGCTCTTTCCAAGAGCCGGTGCAGACTCGATGGGCCGAATGGCCTCCTTCTGCACTGTAAATTCTATGATCAACGGTCGCTGAATCGGTCCAGTTGCGGCACCAAGTTTGCTGTCATGGAAGTCCACGAATCCGGACCCGGCTTCTCAGGAATGGCAAATTCTGCCGCTGGTGTTTCTGGATTTTGAATTTCCAGACTAGAGAAGTTACAGTGTAATTAACTAAATAGGAATGGAATTGCAGGAATGCACACCTTCCTGAGTTTGTAATTCAACAAGTGACTCTCTCTATCATGGCTCCCCTTGACGTGAGTCATCGTCTTCTTAAGAGAAATAAAGAAAATAGAAAAGAAAAATCAGCATAATGCTCCAACCTGCTCCTGAACCCTCCCACAAATACCTAAATTTCTTTATTTCAAGTGTGAGGCCTTTCGTGTAGCTGAAATGTGCACATGACATACTACAATGCGTCAAATTCTGTTTGATATCATTCCTATGAACTTCTTTGGGGTGTTTTAACCACATTAAAGGTGTTATACAAATGCAAAGTGTTGTTGTTGAAGACTTCAAGAGTATCACAGATCTACACTCTTCTATCATATTTCAACCAGTAACACTCTCCTTGACATCCATTATTCCATATGCTTAAATGCACAGATTAGGTTACATGCTGTAACTTCCTCCCAGGTATCCATTATTCTTTATGAATGCATTGATTCAATTACAGTGTGTAACTCCAACCTGCAATACACTACCACTTACAATCCTCAAAGTATACATCTTGACAGAGAATGCCACCAGGATATTCTTTCATGACAGTATAACAACTACACCGGATGCACAGGCACACCACTTTCACAGCATGGTCAACTGGATCTGCAATGGCCACTTGGCCGATTTCTCTGCCCAACCCGCTCCACCTGCTGATGCCAATTGTAACTGTTGTGCCCCAACTTCTGTCTGACTGTGAACAGCTAACTTGGCACAGGCCAGAGACCTACCTGGTCTGTGGGACTCAATTCACACCAGTTGGCGATTTATCTAGACCACCTGGATCTCCAAGCCAAACCCATTCCTACCTTTCTTCTGCGCTCCTCACGGGCAGATTTCAGTTCCTCAGTCTTCTCCTTTGCATCCTGGATGAGAGAACCTGCATCCATCTTCAGTTCCCGCAGCTCCTCTTCAAGGAGATCTTGTTCCTCTTGCAGTAAGAGCTGCAGCTTTTTCCGTCGTTGCTCCAGATTACACAACTTTTCCTGCTTCTGACGGTCCCGGTGATATGCTGTCATGCTGCCAACAAAAGAAAAGTGACTAAATGTTCCCTCCTCACAGCCAGAAACAAATGATCCACTTCACAATGTTCTGGTCCAATAGCTCTGGTAGTCTTACATTCAATTTCCAAACTTAATACCCATTCTCAACTGGCACATGCTCACGTTTTCTCAGAGAAACTGTCTTTAGTTTTGGAAGATATGACAATATTGGCTGAATTTGAACTTGGGTTTCAAAGAGAATTTGAACCAACTATGTAACCCATCCCATACAAGGTCCTTAATAAAATGCATTAAATAGCTACGCACCTGGCTCACTGGGTAAATACACCAACGTGTCTGATATCATTAGACCATAAGACATAGGAGCAGAATTAAGCCACTCAGCCCATCGAGTCTGCTCTGCCATTCAATCATGGTTGATATTTTCTCATCCCCATTCTCCTGCCTTCTCCCCATAACCCCTGATCCCCTTATTGATCAAACACCTATCTATCTCTGTCTTAAAAGCACTCAGTGATTTGGCCTCCAGTGCGGCAAAGTGTACCACAGATTCACCACAAACTGGCTGAAGAAGTTCCTCCTCATCTCTGTTTTAAAGGATCGTCCCTTTAGTCTGAGATTGTGTCCTCTGCTTCTAGTTTTTCCTACAAGTGGAAACATCCTCTCCACGTCCACTCTATCCAGGCCACGCAGTATCCTGCAAGTTTCAATAAGATCCCCCCTCATCTTTCTAAACTCCAACGAGTACAGACCCAGAGTCCTCAACCGTTCCTCATATGACAAGCTCTTCATTCCAGGGATCATTCTTGTGAACCTTCTCTGGACCCTTTCCGAGCCCAGCACATCCTTCCTTTGATACGGGCACCAAAACTGCTCACAATACTCCAAATGGGGTCTGACCACAGCCTTATATAGCCTCAAAAGTACATCCCTGGTCTTTATTCTAGTCCTCTCAACATGAATGCTAACATTGCATTTGCCTTCCTAACTGCCGACTGAACCTGCACATTAACCTCAAGAAGATCGTGAACAAGGACTCCCAAGTCCCTTTGTGCTTCTGATTTCCTAAGCATCTTCCCATTTAGAAGTCTATGCCTCCATTTCTCCTTCCAAAGTGCATAGCCTCACACTTTTCCACATTGTATTCCATCTGCCACTTCTTTGCCCACTCTCCTAGCCTGTCCAAGTCCTTCTGCAGCCGCCTGCTTCCTCAATACTACCTGCCCCGCTACAGATTTTTGTATCATCTGCAAACAGAGTAACAGTGCCTCAGTTCCCTCCTGCAGATCATTAATGTATATTGTGAAATGTTGTGGTCCCAGCACCGGCCCCCGAGGTACACCACGCGTCACCGGTTGCCATCCTGAAAAAGACTCCTTTATCCCCACTCTCTGCCTTCTGCCAGTCAGCCAATCCTCTTTCCATGCCAGGATCTTACCCTTAACACCATGGGCTCTTAACTTATTAAACACCTTGTCAAAGGCCTTTTGGAAATCCAAATAAATCATGTCCACTGGTTCTCCTTTGTCTAACTTCCTTGTTACCTCCTCAAAGAACTCCAACAGATTTGTCAGACATGACCTCCCTTTAACGAAGCCGTGCTGACTCAGTCCTATTTTATCATGCACTTCCAAGTAAACTTTTACCAATGACCGATGTCAGGCTAACTGGCCTATAATTTCCTGTTTTCTGTCTCACTCCCTTCTTAAACAAGGGTGTTACAATAGCCACTTTCCAGTCCTCTGGGACCCTTCCTGCCTCCAGTGATTCCTGAAAGATCATCACCAATGTCCTCAGCTATCTCTTTTAGAACCCTGGGGAGTAGTCCATCCGGTCCAGGTGATTTATCCACCTTCAAACCTTTCTGTTTCCCCAGAACATTTTCCTTAGTAATGGTCACTGCACTCACTTCTGTCCCGATTCTCCTGGAGCTCTGGCATCCCACTGGTGTCTTCCACCATGAAGACTGATGCAAAGTAACTATTCAGTTTGTCTGCTATTTCTTTGTTTCCTATTATTACTTCTCCAGCCACATTTTCCAGTGATCCAATGCCTATTTTTGCCTCTCTCTTACCTTTTATATATTGAAAAAAACTCTTCCTATCTTCCTTTATATTACTAGCTAGCTTGCACTCATACTTCATCTTCTCCCCCCTTATTGCTTTTTTAGTTGTCCTCTGCTCGCTTTTAAAGGCTTTCCAATCCTCTGGCTTCCCACTCCTCGCCACTTTGTGTGCTTTTTCTTTAGCTTTATGCTGTCCTCGATTTTCCTCGTCAGCTATGGATGCCTTTGTCGTCCCCTTAACATGCTTCCTCCTTCTTGGGATGAATTTCTGTTGTGCCTCCCGAATAACCCCCAAAAACACCTGTCAATGCTGTTCCACTGTCTTCCCTGCTAGGCTCCCCTTCCAATCAACTCTGGCCAGCTCCTCCCTCATGTCTTTGCAGTTAGCCTTATTTAATTGTAAAACCGTTACATCTGATTGCAGCTTCTCCCCCTCAAACTGCAGGGTAAATTCTATCATATTGTGGTCACTGCTCCCTGAGGGTTCCTTCACCTTAAGATCCCTAATCAAGTCTGCCTCATTACACATCACTAAATCCTGAATTGCCTGTTCCCTAGTCGGCTCTGTCGCAAGCTGCTCCAAAAAAACATCTCTTAGACATTCCACAAATTCCTTTTCTTGGGATCCACTACCAACCTGATTTTCCCAGTCCACCTGCATATTGAAGCCCCCCATGATGATTGTAATATTGCCTTTTTTACATGCCTTTTCTATCTCCTGATTTATTTTCTGCCCCACATCCTGACTACTGCGAGGGGGCCTGTACATAACGCCATCAGGGTCTTTTTACCTTTGCAATACCTCAACTCTACCCACAGAGATGCTATGCCTTCTGATCCTATATCGCACCTTGCTATCGATTTAACTCCATTCCTTACGAACAATGCAACCCTGCCCCCTTTGCCCATCTGTCTGTCCTTCCAATAGGACACATGAAAAAATGAAATGAAATGAAATGAAATGAAAATCGCTTATTGTCACAAGTAGGCTTCAAATAAAGTTACTGTGAAAAGCCCCTAGTCGCCACATTCCAGCGCCTGTTCGGGGAGGCTGGTACTGGTATATCCTTGTATATTTAGATCCCAACCCTAATCCCCTTGTAGCCACGTCTCTGTGATGCCCACAACATCGTACCAGCCAATTACAATATGCGCAACAAGCTCATTTACTTTGTTCCGCATACGGCGCACATTTAGGTACAACACCCACAATCCTGCATTGACCACCTCCCTTTTAACACTTGTCACTTTTTCCTCTGCCCGAGGGTGATGTTGTTCTTTTATTTTGGTTCTCTATTTCCCCTTCAGTTATTACACCTTCTAAGCTCACATTCTGGTTCCCACCCCTCTGCCATACTAGTTTAAATCATCCCGAGTGAATCTCGCAAATCTCCCAGCCAGGATATCGGTGCCCCTCCAGTTTAGATGCAACCCGTCCTTCTTGTACAGATCCCCCTGCCCCGGAAGAGATTCTAATGGTCCAAAAATCTGAAACCCTCCCTCCTACACCATCAGCTTAGCCACGTGTTTAGCTGCACTATCCTCCTATTTCTAGCCTCACTGGCATGTGGCACAGGGAGTAATCCTGAGATTACAACCCGAGATGTGCTGCTTTTTAGCTTACTCCCTGAACTCCTTCTGCAGGACCTCATCACTCTTCCTGCCTATGTCGTTAGTACCTATGTATACTACAAGCTCTGGCTGTTCACCCTCCCCCTTCAGGATGTCCTGTGTTCGTTCAGAGACATCCTTGACCCTGGCACCAGGGAGGCAACATACCATCCTGGAGTGTCTTTCACGTCCACAGAAGCACCTATCTGTGGCCCTTACTATAGAGTCCCCTATAACTATCGCTCTCCTGCACTTTGCCCTCCCCTGCTGAGCAACAGAGCCAGTTGTGGTGCCACTGTTCTGCTTTCTGTTGTTTTCCCCTGATAGGCTATCCCCTCAATAGTATCCAAAACGGTATACCTGTTAAGAGAGGGGGACAGCCACAGAGGATTGCTGCGCTGACTGCCTGCCCTTTCTAGCAGTCACCCATCTGTCTGCCTGCCCTTGGGTGTGACAACGTCTCTATAACTCCTATCTATGACGCTTTCCGCCACCTGCATGCTCCTAAGTGCATCCAATTGCTGCTCCAACCGAACCACGTGGTCTGCGAGGAGCTGCCATTGGTTACATTTGCTGCAGATGTAGTCGACCGGAATGCTGGAAGTGTCACAGATCTGCCAGATCTCACAGTTGGAGCACTGCACCCCGCTGAGTGACATTTAAGCACAAGTTAATTAATTTAAAATAAATACTTGAATTATTGTTAGATTGAGTTACAATTAACTATATGGCCCTGACACGAGACTTTTACTGTTAAATTAAATACAAGGGCATACAGGTCAGAGAAGGAAGAGATTTGATCCTTGCTCCACACTGTCTTTGCTGTTCGTAGCTTGATCAGCAATCGTGATTTTCACAGTAACGTCATTGCAGTGTTAATGTAAGCCTACTTGTGACACGAATAAAGATTATTATTAATAATGCCAGAACCCTGGACTATGGCGGGGAAGAGGAGTCATCCTGGTTCTTGCTGGTGACACTTACGAATTCTCACTCATTACTACTTCAAGGAAACTTAAGAACATTGGCTTGGCTGTGACATGGCAATGTTAGAATAGCCCATTCATTTCCTAGGCATACTAAATGAACAATAGAGGTCCTCTAGATCTCTGCTATCATATCCCAGCAACAGTCAGCTCCACTTGAAAAGAAGAGAAAATACTAGAACACAGACCAACCATCTACTATGTCATTACCCATTTTTAAACACGCATCTTTGCCACCCCTCACTCAAAGAGATGCCCGACTCCTTGTTCTCACTAGCAGGTGGTCTCCTAATTATAAACACAGACTTTTGTTTTCTACCTTTGCTGGTAAGACTGTCTTGAACTCCACTGCGCCTGTTTACTGCTCCGGACATCATGTTTTTTGAAGTACTGATGGTGCAGCTCCCACTGCGTGCGAAGGCGCTCCTCCTGATCCCGCTGATGAACAATGTGCTGTTCCAGCACTCGACTCCGGCTACTCCACCTGGATGGCATTGTAGGTAAAGCCATCTCTGGGACCTAGGGAATCAAATCAAAGCTCGCACTCACAGCACGTTAAAAATTAGTGTTCTGCAATTAGCCATAGAACAGTACAGCACAGAACAGGCCCTTCGGCCCTCAATGTTGTGCCGAGCCATGATCACCCTACTCAAACCCATGTATCCACCCTATACCCGTAACCCAACAACCCCCCCTTAACCTTACTTTTATTAGGACACTACGGGCAATTTATCATGGCCAATCCACCTAACCCGCACATCTTTGGACTGTGGGAGGAAACCGGAGCACCCGGAGGAAACCCACGCACACAGGGGGAGGACGTGCAGACGTGCAGACTCCACACAGACAGTGACCCAGCCGGGAATCGAACCTGGGACCCTGGAGCTGTGAAGCATTTATGCTAACCACCATGCTACCCTGCTGCCCCGAATTCTGAATGTTCAAAAGAGAACCATTGTTATGTTTTCTCTAATCATCTCCCTTAATATGTCTGACAAGCACTAACTTGTGGAATTCAGATTTAACAAAAGCCCGTATTAACTTGCTCAACTACTAGTCTATTGAGCAAGAAGTGACAGTGATTACAAGTGAGCGTTCCAATTTATATGATGGGTCTAGTTTAGCACAGTGGGCTAAGCAGCTGGCTTGTAATGCAGAACAATGCCAGCAGCGCGGGTTCAATTCTGATACCAGTTTCCTTGAACAGGCGCTGGAATGTGGTGACTAGGGGGCATTTCACAGTAACTTCATTGAAGCCTACTTGTGGCAAGAAGCGATTATTATTATATCATATCTGAGCCCAGATCCAATCGATACTTCCAAATTTTGTCATTTAATTTTACCTATTTATTTCACACAATTTCAATTAGTTGGGAAGAGATTAATCTTCTTCGGCAGCAATGTGTCTGGGGAGACAATGATTTGCACTCTGGTGGTCAACTCTGTGTTAAGCGTTCCCTGGTGTGGCTGAGGAGCCTGCTCTGGCAATGGCATGTGCTACTGCATTTGCTGAAGCAGAAGGCCGAGAAGGTGCAGGGTTCTGTCTTTTCTGGGTCCTCTTCTTGGTCAAATTAAGTTTCCATTTCACCTCACCTCTTCCAATACCCCCTCCAGTCAGGCTTCCTCCATAGAATCATAGAATTTACAGTGTAGAAGGAGGCAATTCGGCCGATCGAGTCTATACCCGCCTTTGGAAAGAGCACCCTACCTAAGCCCACACCTCCACCCGTAACCCCACCTACCCTCTTTTGGACACTAAGGGCAATTTAGCTTGGCCGATCTGTTATACATTTAGCTACTGTTGTATAAAGAGTCAAAGTCCTTTAATTTACTTCAACAGACTCTGCACAAAACTCTAACATCACATCACCTGACACAAAGGCCACCTGAAGCCCCTTTACATATCAGTGTCAATTATTGGATACTTAACATAAACAAGACAACTAAATGGAATGTCTCTTAACCTATTTATTAACAGTCTCCCCTTCCTTGAAGAAAAATCTAATTAGGTGAAAACAAAATTACAAGAAACTCAAAAACACACATGCAATTTCCCCCCTTTTTTCATTTTTGGAAGAAAAAAAGTCACAGAAACAGGTGCCCTTCATTAACAATATCCAAAAGTTTCTGTGAGCTAGCCCCTCTTTTGTAAAACAGTCTGACAATTGATAGCTACTGTCAACCCATTTAATTTTTGCTATTTCCCCTGTTCAACATCTGCTTCAATCTTGCGATGTCTATCCTTAACCTTTTTTCATTGACACTTTTTGTGGAGTGCACATTTTCCCACAGGGATTTATTGTCAATGTGACAATATTACCCAAATCCCCTAATCCCAAAATTTCTGTCAATATCTGAGATATATAAACGGCCATATCTACCGCCTCTACAAGGCTTAATGTCTCAGCAGCTAAAGTGCTTTTGACCACTCTCCTTATATTCTTTGTTTCCCACAAGAGGGCAACATTTACCATTGTTCCACAAAAGGAAAATTATAAAACCTCCTGCGCTTGAAACCCTATCACAAAATTTGCACAGGACACATCACTATAAACTATGAGTTTCAAGTGCCTACGGTCACCTAAAACTGGGAATCTCAAAACACACTCCTGCATTTTTAGTTTGACCAACGCTTTATTTGCTCTTATTATGTCTTCCACTTTGGGATCATTCATTTTTGTACTCAACTGTAAGACATCAAAACTCACATCCGGTCTAGTCTGTCTACCTAACCAATTCAGTTGCCCAATTAAACTTCACAGTTGCTCTTTTTCCATCTTTGAAACCATTGTGTCTTATTGTGAGACCCGGCCATGACTAATTGCTGTTGGGCTGTTGCTTTCCAAATAAGATTGCTGACGTAAAGTTGTCCCTAACTTCGTCGGTCCGATTTCCAGTCCAATATATTTAAATGCACCGGAAGCCTGACTTCCAACCCTGAATTCTTTCCTCAAACCAGAGATTATAATAGCTTCAAAATCACTAGTCCCATCCCACAAAAAATCATTGGCATGGATCATAAAGATGCCAGAAAGATTTTCTTTATAGTGCCAGTAAAACATTGCCGGATCTGCTTTCAACTGGCAACAGCCTAACTTTAACAAAACTGACCTTACCGAAAAATACCAGACTCTCGACGCATCATTTAATCCATATACACATTTGTTCAACTTAGAGTACCCCTTCTGTGTTAGCTGCCTCTTTAGGAGGAAGGAAAGAAATGTCTCTCTGGAGCTGATGCCCCTGCAAGAAGGTAGCTTTTATATCTATAGATTTGGTTTCCCATGCCTTTGTGGCTAATAAAGCCAAGAAGATCTTTAAAATAACCTTTCCTGCCGCAGGTGAATCTACCTTTAAATCCTGATCTTCTAAGTTTTCTTCAAATCCCCTCGCCACAAGCCTGGCCTTTGCCTTATAAGTTCCATCCAGAAGAACCTTTTCCGTGCAAATCCATCTGTGGGATAGAGCTCTTTGTCCCCTAATATATATACCCCAAATTCACTCCAACTATGCAGTTCTTGCTGTTTGGCACCTTTGATAACTTTTTGATCTCACTTATTGGAAGGCACCGAAATCTCACATGCATGTGGGCTTCTACTCCTATTAGTATTTATTGTCTTACTCATGTTCCAAGACCTTGATAAACTACATCCCCTCTCCCGCCTGGTATCTCGTTCTGTACTACTATTGCTTAATCTTTCCCTTCTGTTGTGGGATGTCCTTTCAATAGAGCTTGATCTTTTCCTGTGGACCTGTTCACTATCCAATGTACTATCGGAACTGGTACTGTGTTTCTCTGCCCTCCATTTTAGAATTTTGTGTTCCCAATCCATTGTCTTGACTCTTTCCCCTGAATGCTGTACATTCAACCAATGTTTATACTTTCCAGTAGCCTTCCCTGTTCTACTAATACCAGTTGCATCCTGCCATTGACTAGACCCTCAGGCAAGTATGTCGCTTTTGTACCAACTTTTGGCAGTTGTCCTTTTGGAAAAATGGTCTGTTTTAAATCATCAGAAGTGTTGTGTTCCTCTACAGAAACCCTGACTATATCAGTTAACTGGTCTTCATAATTCTGTAACACATGCGTACCAGATGACCCTGGTTCCTCGTCATGTCTGTCTGCTCTGTCTAAATTTGAAAATTTGTAATCTGTACCCATTATCCTTGATAAATGTACCCTAACAGTTTGATTGCCATGTTGCAAAATAATTGTTTTGCCATCTATGCCTATGATCTTCCCTGAGCCTTTCCAATCATTAAAATTGTCTTTTATTGTATACAATGTCTCCTTGCTGAAAAACAGTATCTGATGGCCGTTTATTATGCCTCAAAGCTCTGCGAATTCTTTCAGACTTCTGCTTCCAAAAAAGCTTTTCTACTGCTATGTAATGCATTTAAATGCTCAGCAAAGGCAGAGCTAATTGTAGTCCCTTCCCAAGCTGGAGGCTGGTCATCCAAAATGGACAGAATTTTAGGATTTCTACCAAACACTAATTGATAGGAACTACAGCCCCCAAACATCTGCAATGAATTCTTTGCATGTACCGCCCATGCTAAAGCTGAATTTAGCTTACAGTTTGGTCTATCTGCCCAAATCTTCCGGAGCATGGTTTCTTACACACACACACCATTACTAAATGGGCTTTCTGCAGCTGTATTCATAACTGTGATATTCACGTTTTCACGACATATCCTTAAACTCATCATTAGCAAATTCTCCCCCATTGTCCGGAACAAATTTGCCGGTGGGCCCATTCCTGTCCCTATCCATTTTTCCACGATTTGATCCAGAATTACTCTCTTTTCTTTACTTCGTACAATCGTTGATGGTCTAAATCTGGTTGCTAAATCTACAAAATGCAAAATAAATATATTATTGGCTTTATCTCAGACCCTAAAGTCAATGGCCAGAATGTCATTAAAATCCCTGGCCAAAGGTAGGGTTACTATCGGTCGTGCTGGTGTCCTTCTGTACTTCCACAAACTTCACAGCGATCACTAACCTGTTCTATTAGCTTAGTATAGTCTTCATCCCTTACCCCTGCATCCTTTAATGAATTTTTCAGCCTCCGAAGAGCCGGATGCGCAAATTACCTATACAGTTTTAATACAAGCTTTTTATCAGCTAAAGCCCCATTTTCAACTGCCATTAACACATCCTTAACAACTGTACTTGAAATATTATTTGTCAGTAATGGAACACAATAGTGTCCTGACTGTGTAATTGTAAGCCTACCGTCTTAACAAAAACTGTTGCCTTATCCTGTTCCATATCTAGTTTCATGTGTGCTTTCTTCATCGACGGTCTGCTCAGAAGCAAAGATATCTCACTTGATACAACATCCGTGCTAATGAAATGATTCACTCTGGCAATATTGCAAGGGATCACCACTCTTTTAAGCAACTTCAGAGTATCATCCCCAAACCTGAAACTTGTGGAACTTTCAAATTCCTTAACCTTGTTACGATTTTCAGCATTCAAGGAGTCCAGGTAACATTTTAACCAGTCAATTCCACACACAGTAGATGTGCACCCACTGTCCAATATGAGTCTAACTCTTCCAATTCCAGCTCAGAAAACACTTTGCTCTGGATTTTACTGTCATAGGGTATAGAAAGAGCCAATGCTATACCTTGTTTCCTCTTTCCCAAGGCAGTTACCTTAGTCCACATAACTACTGCACTTCTCCATTAGTCATACGATCCCCTTTCAGAAAATAAGGGGGGGGTAGTCATATCCAGCCATCTTTATCCTAGGTTCAGCCATATATCTTTGGTTTTTCTTCTCTTCTCACTCAATCATTGGTTTGGTCTGGAAAAGTTGTATTTTTCAACCCTTCACATTTGCACAGCAACCATCCTCTGCTACCATTTGTTATACGTTTAGCTGCTGTTGTATAAAGAGTCAAAGGTTCTGCTCCTTTTTCACAAACACCTTTAATTTACTTCAACAGACTCTGCACAAAACTCGAACATCACAAGGCACAAAGGCCACCTGAAGCCCCTTTACATATCAGTGTCAATTATTGGATTCTAAACATAAATGAGACAACTAACTGGAATGTCTCTTAACCCATCACTAAACATGATCCACCTAACCTGCATATCGTTGGACTGTGGGAGGAAACCGGAGCAGGCATGGGGAGAATGTGGAGACTGCGCAGTGAAGTCCCTAGATGACTGTCTTCCGGTTGCTCCTCTCAATGTCTGCTACCTTCATAAAGATTAGACACGTGGCTTAACTCTGCTTCAATCCTTGTTTTTCAACTACTCTATTTATTTATGGCTTTTGGTCATTCATTCATACCAGAAGGCCATTGCTGAGATGGTTAACCATTGCTTATTGTCTGTCCAGGGCACAAGGATTCAGTTATGTGAATGGTAGAAACAAAACTGAATGACTCCATCCTTCCGAAACAAACAAGAATGCTGGAAAACCTCAAAAGGTCCGTCAGCATCTGTAGGACGAGAGAACAGAGTAAATGCTTTGAGTCCATTTGGCTCTTCATTGGAACTGAGGGGGAAATTCTGTTAGATATTATACTGCAGCTGGAAGAGATTGCAGAGTGCAGCAATCATAAGGGGCGGAAGAGGGGGAAAGAGATAAAAATGCTATGAGGTATTTAAAAAAGGGTGAGGGGGTTAAGAGCAGAAACATCAGTCTAAAGTTGTTGAACTCCATGTTGATCAATGTCCATCCTTCCCATGTCTGGGGAAAGCATTTTTAAAAAATATTTTTATTGGCATTTTCCAATTCTTACAGTATAACATATAAAGCATATCATATTTATCTTCCCTGTTGATAGTCGGGCTCCTGCCCCCTTTCATCCTGGACGTTACATCCCGAACAGATGCGGAATGTGGCGTCTAGGGGCTTTTTACAGTAACTTAATTGGAGTGCTAATGTAAGCCTGCTTGTGACAATAAAGGTTATTATTACTGTACCTCGCTCTTTTCCTATGCGGTTCCTAGTGTTGTCTTTGTGGGTTCGCTTGGGGGGGGGTGAGGGTCTCCCCCCCCCTTTCCCATGTCTCTCTTTGCTACTCCCCTGGGTTCCTTCCTTTCCTTCTCTCCCTGCCCCACTACTCATCTCTGCTTTGTGTGCTCCTGTCTGTCCTCATCAGCACCCGCCTCCCGACCCCCCTTACTTTCTAATCAATGTTGGCTTTGAACATATCTTGGAACAAACTGATGAATAGCCCCCACGCTTTGTGGAAGCCCTCGTCTGACCCTTGGATGCGTTACTTGATCTTCTCCAGGTGGAGAAATACCGACAGGTCTGCCAGCCAGTCTGCAGCTGTGGGTAGTACTACTGATCACAAGCCAGCTGGATTCTCCTGCGTGCGATTAAGGAAGCAAAAGCAAGGGCGTCAGTCCTCTTCCCCATATGTAGTTCTGGCTGGTCCAAAACCCTGAAGACTGCCATTCTCGAGCATGGGTCCACCCTCACCCCCACAACCTTGGTCATCGCTTTGAAGAAAGTTGTCCAGAACCCGGCAAGTCTGGGGCAGGCTTAGAACAAATGGGCATGGTTGGCCAGGCCTCCCTGGCACGTTTTGTGTTTATCCTCCACTTCCAAGAAGAACATGTTCATTCGGGTTCTAGTTGGTGAGCTCTTTAAACTGCATGAGACTTAGCCCAGCGCAGGAGTGGGCTTCGCTCCAGAGTCCCTAACCCACTTACATCCCGAGTGTGTCTTCCCATGTAAAAAAAAATTCAGAGTGCCCAATTATTTTTTTTTCAATTAAGGGGCAATTTAGCATGGCCAATTCACCTAACCTGCACATATTTGGCTTGTGGGGGCGAAACCCACGCAAACACGGGGAGAATGTGCAAACTCAATACAGAGAGTGACCCAGGGCCGGTATTTGAACCTGGGTCCTCAGTGTCGGAGGTAACAGTGCTAACCACTGTGCCGCATGCTGCTCGTCTTTTCATTTCTGCCAAGCTCCGTCCAATGGTTTCCTTGTCCTTTCCAGAAGTCGTCCGTAGATGTCCCCACAGCTCCCCCTCTCGTTGCTGGCCCTGTTAGGACATAGAACATACAATGCAGAAGGAGGCCATTCGGTCTATCGAGTCTGCATTGACCCACTTAATCCTTCACTTCCTCCCTATCCCCATAACCCCATCTAACCTTTTTGGACACGAAGGGCAATTTATCATGGCCAATCCACCTAACCTGAACTTCTTTGGACTGTGGGAGGAAACCAGAGCACCCACTTCTTTGGACTGTGGGAGGAAACCAGAGCACCCGGAGGAAACCCACGCAGACACAGGGAGAACGTGCAGACTCTGCACAGACAGTGACCCAAGCCGGGAGTCGAACCTGAGAACCTGGCGCTGTGAAGCCACAGAGCTATCCACTTTTGCTACCGTGCTGCCCAAGCAAAATAATCAATTAGCTCCTCGAGAGGGGGCATGGTTGCACAGTGGGGGTCGTCTTCACAGCGCCAGGGACCTGGGTTCGATTCCCGGCTTGGGTCACTGTCTGAGTGGAGTCTGCACGTTTCCCCGTGTCTGCGTGGGTTTCCTTCAGGTGCTCCGGTTTCCTCCCACAGTCCAAAGATGTACAGGTTAGGTGGATTGGTCACACTAAATTGTCCCATGGTGTCTAAATGTTAGGTAGGGTGGTTAGTTTACAGGCTTAGGTAGGGTGATCTTTCAGGGTCCGGTGTAGACTCGATGTGCCGAATGGCCTCCTTTTGCACTGTAAATTGTATGATTCTATGAGTTGAATCCCGGCCATAGCCCAAACTGCCCCACTGCCTCAATGAGCTACTTCTACTCGATTCTATAGAAGGCCTTTACTGCGTCCAGGGAGACGATCACCTCTGGTGTTCTCTCTCCGGATTGGGGGTCAGAATCACAATCAGCAGCCCCCTGATATTCGCATGGGGAAAGCATTTTGATTGAAACTGAGATGGGGATTCCGGCAGGTCACTGGGAGAGCGCTATGAGGTTATGGCTTTACACCAGTGTTGAAGGATGTTGCTGCCGGACAATCCAGCCACACTGGCACTGACGGTTAGACCACTGGAGCCCATCATAACGTGACAGTAATAGACAGTGAACACAGGAACAATCCCTTCTCAGCACTGACTGCCTCCGTCACTTCAAAGTCCCATTAACGTTGGGAGTCCTCCCCCCTCCCGTTATTATTTTTCTTTTAGCCTTTAAAGGGTTTATTTCAGCTACAGAGAGATGCTGCGGGCCAGACCTGCAATAGCCACAGACAGGGCCTCAGCCGCGGCGAGCTTCCCCACAGGGGCAGAGAGGAACAAGATGTCTGCTCCCAAAGGCGTCCGACACTCAGGCTGGGCCTCCGCCTCCTCTCCGCTGCCTCGACCCTCTCCTCCGCCGCCTCGACCCTCCTCTCCGCCGATCCCAGTCAACTCCGACCGTTGGTCGCCGTACGCGTCGCTCATGGCAACCAGGAGCACTTCCGGCGCAGTCTACGGATCCCTCATGCGTTCAGAACTCCTCAAACGCGCTTTCGAAACAGCAGCTCAGAGCTCTCCAAGCCTCTCTCCCTTCCAACACACGGGGAAGAGTCCCTTCAGTTCACTAAGCAATTGATGTGCCGCTTTCTGTTTTTGGTGGGCGTTTATTGATATTCATATTTATATATATATTTAAGATAGATTTAACCATAGAAAAAGAAATGAGAAAAATTGGAGTTTTCCAGAACCCACTTTGGGACCAAATACTGAGCATCAGGCTGGAAGAGGGACAGACATGTGTCAAGTGAAGAGAAGGGTACCACCGCCGGAATTATTCAATCCGTACACAGAACAAATATCCAAGATTAGATGTACCGCCAGGGGTTAAAAGTTGGAGGCAGGAATATAACAAACAAGCTGATGATATAACGCTCTGTTTGCAGAATTGGTAGGAACCTGACAAAATATTTGATGCACAATCAATGGACACGAAACGTAGGTGAAGTCCGAAACGAAAGGCTTCAATCAGCAAGAAGTGAGCCCAGCAGCAGACGTACAGAAATAGCCTGGCTGCCGGGGTACACGGGTTCTTATACCTCGCCTCATAGGCGGAGCTACCTTCCTCTCGACCAATAAGAATACAGAGAACACGATGCTTGGGCCAATGGGCAGCAAGCCCTCTGCACCAATGGCAGCTCACACTCCCAGGTACCGTAATACCCCTAGTCATACTACCACAATATTGTAGGTGAAATAAAATCCAAACGTTTAGAATATGGAATGAGTAGTAACTCCAAAAGGACATTAGAAGAAACTAGAGTGAAGTTTCAAGCTAATTATGTCACACTTGTCATGACAATGGATCATAGCACCAGACTACTTATGGACATTTTGAACTTTTAAGTATGATGTGTGTTTTTTAAAAAGGACATATAAGCAAAAACTGGCTGAGACTGCAAAGTAACCACATGCTGTAATTCCTATGTGGATTGCATTTCACCAATTTGTCCAGAGAGAACAGAATGTTGCACCATTTTTAGACGGACACTTCAAGGGAAGGGATGCAATGTAAGAGGTAGGGATGGAATGCAAAACTAAACTGTAATCTCCTGTGGAGATCATGGAGGCTGAATACTATTTCAGCAGAACCATCTCCTGTAAGTTATATCCCAGATTGTGGAAGTGATGTGAGTTGAAAGAAAATACATGTTTGTGTTTTTCCCCTTACAAGAAGGCCCAAGAAAAGTGGTTAAAAACCAACTGCAACTCTGGTCTCTGGGTGCTAACCTGGCACTCTAGTTCTACTGCACTAGTGTGTGCTGTGAAGGCCACAGCTGATGAACATCCACAAGGCATCCCTGTGCTTGCAGGTAAAAAAATGTCTCTCTGATTGCTGGAAGCAAGTCACAAGTCAGCAAAGCCACAGTTGAAAAGGAAACGGAACAACTCCTATCAGTTAACCTGTTGGACCAAGTATCTCTAAACCAACTGCTCAACTTCCAAAGTCAGCATTATGGGAATCAATCAACTTAATAGCTGCAAAGTTTCAACATCTACTCCTCACGGACAAGTCAGAGATTGATTTATATACATTTTTATTTCATTTCTAATTTGTGTGTAAGTGCGTTGCATTTTTGTGGTGAACCACTGTACACCTGTATTAGGGGATGTAAGGTAGAACCTGTACTACAGGTTCGCCGGTAGCCCCTGCTGGCTAGCTCCGCCCAGTAGGAGCTGTATAAATATGCGTGTCCTCCATTGATCTGCAATTTCGCCAGCTGCAGCAGGAGGCCACCCATCTGACTGCAATAAAACCACAGTTGTACCCAATCTGAGTCTTTGTGCAATTGATCGTGCATCAATTTATTGCAGTCAGATTTTCGAAAAGATGGATATCAGAATCAAACCAGATCACCTGCAGCTGGATCCGCACTCACCAGAAAGGACTTTAATCGCTGGCTAGCTTGCTTCGAGGCTTGCATCAACGAAGCGAACCCCACACCGACGGAGGCTCAGAAGATAGAGGTCCTGTATTCCAGGTTCAGCTCAAGCGTGTTCCCATTGATCCAGGACGCCCCGAATTACGCGGAAGCCTTGGCACTCCTAAAAGAGAACTACGCACAGAAAGCGAAGACGCGCTTCGCCAGGCACGTACTCGCCACTCGCTCTCAACTCCCCGGTGAGCCCATCGAAGACTTCTGGCGGCCCCTAATCCCACTCGTCCGGGACTGTGACTGCCAGGCCGTTACGGCCACCGAACATTCTAATCTCCTCATGCACGATGGGTTCGTAACGGGGATTGGGTCGGACCTCATCCGACTACGACTGCTGGAAGGGACCACGCTCGACCTAGCGGAGACAAAAACATTAGCGCTCTCCATGACCGTCGCCTCCCGTAATGTTCAGGTCGACCCCTCTCGCCGCGCGGCCCACCCCTCCTATCCTTCCTGGAGCCCACAAACGACCCCCCCAGCTGGGGCCCTGCCTAGCCAACACGCCTGCGCCGCACGCCAGTCCCCTGCCAGCTAGCTCCGCCCAGTAGGAGCTGTATACATATATATACTTTTTTTAAAAAATAATTTTTATTCAAATTTTCACAAAATATCAATAACAGAAAATACTAAAAACAGAAAGAACAAACCACTGTATACAAAAAAGAAGAAATAAATTAACGCCCATCATTAGCAAAGAACAAATATACACGTCCCTTCAGCCCAAAACAAAAAGACGCCCCCCCCCCCCCCCCCCCCCCGTCCCCCCCCCCCCCCCCCCCCCCCCCCCGTCCCCCCCGGGTTGCTGTTGCTTCTGGCCTTTTTCTACCGTTCTGCCAGGAAATCTAGGAATGGTTGCCACCTCCTGAAGAACCCCTGCACTGATCACCTTAGGGCAAATTTCACCCTCTCCAATTTAATAAACCCCGCCATATCGTTGATCCAGGCCTCCACGCTTGGGGACCTCGCATCCTTCCACTGAAGAAGAATCCTCCGCCAGGCTACTAGGGACGCAAAGGCCAGAATACCGGCCTCTTTCGCCTCCTGCACTCCCGGCTCCTCTGCAACCCCAAATATTGCGAGCCCCCAGCCCTGTTTGACCCTGGTCCTACCACCCTCGACACCGTCCTTGCTACGCCCTTCCAGAATTCCCCCAGCACTGGGCATGCCCAGAACATATGGGCATGGTTTGCTGGGCTCCCTGAGCACCTAATACACCTGTCCTCACTCCCAAAGAACCGGCTCATCCTTGTCCCGGTCATGTGAGCCCTATGCAGCACTTTAAACTGTATGAGGCTAAGCCTCGCACAAGAAGAGGAGGAGTTCACCCTTCCTAGGGCGTCCACCCAGGTCCCCTCCTCAATCTCCTCACCCAGCTCCTCCTCCCATTTACCCTTCAGCTACTCCACCGAGGCCTCGTCTACCTCCTGCATCTCTTGGTACGTTGCCGAGATCCTCCCCTCTCCAACCCACACCCCCTAGAGCACCCTGTCCTGGACCCCCCCGCGGCAGCAACAGAGGGAACTCCGCCACCTGCCGCCTGACAAACGCCCTTACCAGCATGTTCCTAAAGGTGTTCTCCGGGGGGAGCATTAACTTCCCTTCCAGCTCACCCAAGCTCGCAAACTTCCCGTCTAGGAGCTGTATAAATATGCATGTCCTCCATTGATCTGCAATTTCGCCAGCTGCAGCAGGAGGCCACGCATCTGACTGCAATAAAGCCACAGTTGTACCCAATCTGAGTCTGTGTGCAATTGATCGTGCATCAATTTATTGCAGTCAGATTTTCAACAAGATGGATATCAGAATCAAACCAGATCGCCTGCAGCTGGATCCGCACTCGCCCAACGCTTTAATCACTGGCTAGCTTGCTTCGAGGCTTACATCAACGCTGCGAACCCCATACCGACGGAGGCTCAGAAGATACAGGTCCTGTATTCCAGGTTCAGCTCAAGCGTGTTCCCATTGATCCAGGACACCCCGAGTTACGCGGAAGCGATGGTACTCCTAAAAGAGAACTACGCGCAGAAAGCGAACACGCTCTTCGCCAGGCACGTACTCGCCACTCACTCTCAACTCCCCGGTGAGTCCATCGAAGACTTCTGGCGGCCCCTAATCCCACTCGTCCGGGACTGTGACTGTCAGGCCGTTATGGCCACCGAACATTCTATTTTTTTTAAAAAATAATTTTTATTGAAAAATTTTGAATTTATACAACAATAACGCACCATAGTAAAATACCAAAAATAACAATAACATTAACAATCATAAACATTCGCCCCACCTCCATGAACAACACAGCATTTTAACAACAACGCAAATTAACACAATATAAAGTTACAGAATAGACCCTACAATAAGGAACCCCCCCCCCGGGTTGCTGCTGCTATTGACCAAGTTACCTATCTTTGAGCCAGGAAGTCCAGAAAAGGCTGCCATCGTTTATAGAACCCTTGTATTGATCCTCTCAGGGCAAATTTGACCCTTTCCAATTTTATAAATCCCGCCATGTCACTGATCCAGGTCTCCACACTTGGGGGCCTTGCATCCTTCCACTGTACCAGAATCCTTCGTCGGGCTACTAGGGACGCAAAGGCCAGGACACCGGCCTCTTTCGCCTCCTGCACTCCCGGCTCTACCGCAACTCCAAAAATCGCAAGTCCCCACCCTGGTTTGACCCTGGATCCAACCACCCTCGACACCGTCCTCGCCACCCACTTCCAGAATTCTTCCAGTGCTGGGCATGCCCAGAACATATGGGCGTGGTTCGCTGGACTCCCCGAACATCTGGTGCACCTATCCTCACCCCCAAAGAACCTACTCATCCTAGTCCCGGACATGTGGGCCCGGTGCAGCACCTTAAATTGGATGAGACTAAGCCTCGCACATGAGGAGGAAGAGTTGACTCTCTCCAAGGCATCCGCCCAAGTCCCGTCCTCTATCTGCTCCCCAAGTTCCTCCTCCCATTTAGCCTTCAGCTCCTCCACTGACGACGCCTCCACCTCCTGCATTACCTTATAGATGTCAGACACCTTCCCCTCTCCGACCCACACCCCCGAAAGCACTCTGTCCATCGTCCCCCGCGACGGCAGCAAAGGGAATCCCTCTACCTGTCGCCTCGCAACGCCTTTACCTGCAAGTATCTGAACATGTTTCCTTGGGGAAGCCCAAATTTATCTTCCAGTTCCCCCAGGCCCGCAAACCTCCCGCCAATAAACAGGTCCCTCAATTTGCTGATGCCCGCCCTTTGCCACCCCCTAAATCCCCCATCCTTGTTCCCCGGGATGAACCGATGGTTGCCACCCAGTGGAGCCTCCATCGAGCCCCCTGTTTCCCCCCGATGCCGTCTCCACTGTCCCCAGATTCTTAGGGTCGCCGCCACCACCGGGCTCGTGGTAAACCTCTTAGGGGAGCCACCGAACATTCTAATCTCCTCATGCGCGATGCGTTCGTAACGGGGATTGGGTCGGACCTCATCCGACTACGACTGCTGGAAGGGACCACGCTCGACCTAGCGGAGACAAAAACATTAGCGCTCTCCATGATGGTCGCCTCCCGTATTGTTCAGGCCTACCCTTCTCGCCGCGCGGCCCACCGCTCCTATCCCTCCTGCAAACGAACCCCCAGCTGGGGCCCTGCCTAGCCAATACGCCTGGCCGCACACCAGTCCGTGCACCCCAGGGGGCCCCGCTGCTACTTCCTTCTGCAGCCAACAGAAGCACCCCTGCCAACGTTGCCCGGCCCACGTCGCCACTTGAAAGTCTTGTAACAAAAAGGGCCACTTTCCGCAGTGTGCCAGGCCCACGCAGTCGCCGCTACCACCCCTCCCCCCTGCCAAACGCACAATGGCCGCCGCCATCCTCTCCTCCCGGGGCCACGTGCGGCCAGTGGGCGCCGCCATCATTCCCCCCGGGGCCACGTGCAGCCTGTGGGCACCGCCATCTCCTTCCCCTCAGTCCACGTGCGGCCCATGGGCACCGCCATCTTGTCCAGCTCCACTAACGTGCGGCCCATGGGTGCCGCCATCTTGTCCCGCCCCCGCAATGTGCGCCCCATGGGCGCCGCATTTTGTTCCCCGCAGGACCTCCGGACGCCGCCATCTTGTCGTCCCCATCGGGCAGGAACGCCAACGACATCCCAAGAACTGGGCCGCCAACGCTCTCCGTTTGTAACCTCTGACGATCACCCGCAGCTCGCCTTAATGAAGCTGGACCAGTCTCGTCCACACAACCTGGCCACCGCTTCGACAATGGTGAAAATCAACAGCCACGTGACCTCTTGCCTGTTGGACTCCGGGAGCACCGAAAGCTTCATACACCCGGATACGGTAAAGTGCTGCTCCCTCGCGGTCCACCCCGTCAATCAAAGGATCTCCCTGGCCTCCTGAACCCACTCTGAGCCGACCCGAGGGTTCTGCACGGTCTCTCTCACAGTCCAGGACGTAGAATTCAACGGTTTCCCTCTCTACGTCCTTCCTAATTTCTGTGCTGCACTATTTCTGGGCCTGGATTTCCAGTGCAATCTCCAGAGCCTCACCCTCAAATTTGGCAGACCCCTACCTCCATTCACTATATGCGGCCTCGCGACCCTAAAGGTTGACCCCCCCCTCCCTCTTTGCCAATCTAACTTCGGATTGCAAACCCGTTGCCACCAGGAGCAGACGGTACAGCACCCAGGACAAGGCCTTCATCAGGTCCGAGGTCCAGCGGCTGCTTCGGGAGGGTATAATCGAGGCCAGCAACAGTCCCTGGAGAGCCCAAGGGTAGTAGTTAAAACTATGGAGAAACACAGAATGGTCGTGGATTACAGCCAGACCATCAATCGGTACACGCAGCTCGACATGTACCCCCTCCCACGCTTATCTGATATGGTCAATCAGATTGCACAGTACCGGGGCTTCTCAACAATTGACCTGAAATCCGCCTACCACCAGCTCCCCATCCATAAATCGGACCGTCCCTACACTGCCTTCGAGGCGGACGGTCGGCTCTATCACTTTCTTAGGGTTCCCTTTGGCGTCACTAACGGGGTCTTGGTCTTCCAAAGGGAGATGGACCGAATGGTCGACCAGTACGGTTTGCGGGCCATGTTTCCGTACTTAGATAATGTCACGATCTGCGGCCATGATCAGCAGCAACTTCGCTAAATTCCTCCACACCGCCACTCTTCTCAACCTCACGTATAATAAAGAGAAGTGTGTGTTCAGCACGACCTGCTTAGCCATCCTCGGCTATGTGGTCCAGAACGGAATTCTGGGGCCCAATCCCGACCACATGCGCCCCCTCATGGAGCTTCCTCTCCCCCACTGCCCGAAGGCCCTCAAACGCTGCCTGGGGTTCTTTTCATACTATGCTCAGTGGGTCCCAAACTATGCGGACAAGGTGCGCCCACTCATACAGTCCACCCAATTTCCCCTCACGGCCGAGGCAGAACAGGCCTTCCCCCGTATCAGAGCAGATATCGCCAAGGCCGGGATGCACGCAGTAGACGAGACACTGCCCTTCCAAGTAGAAAGCGACTGATGCACAATCAATGGACACGAAACAAAGGAATAGTCCGAAGCGAAGGCTTTAATCAGCAAGAAATGTGCCCAGCAGCAGCAGTACAGAAATTACCTGGCTGCTGGGGCACACGGGTTCTTATACCCCGCCTCGTAGGCGGAGCTACCTTCCTCTCGACCAAAAAGAATACAGAGGACACGATACTTGGGCCAATGGGCAGCGAGCCCTCTGCACCAATGGTAGCTCACACTCTCAGGTACCGTAATACCCCTAGTCATACTACCACAGAGATGCTTCAGATGTCGCCCTTGCCGCCACTCTAAACCAGGCAGGCAGACCCGTGGCATTCTTTTCCCGCACCCTTCATGCCTCAGAAATGCAGGACTCATCCGTTGAAAAAGAGGCCCAAGCTATCGTTGAAGCTGTGCGGCACTGAAGGCATTACCTGGCCGGCAGGAGATTCACTCTCCTCACTGACCAACGGTCGGTAGTCTTCATGTTCAATAACACACAGCGGGGCAAGATCAAAAATGATAAAATCTGGCTGTGGAGAATCGAGCTCTCCACCTATAATTACGAGATTTTGTATCGCCCCGGCAAGCACAACGAGCCCCCAGACGCCCTCTGCCAAGGTACATGTGACAGCGCACAAGTAGACCAACTCCGGGCCCTGCACGACAGCCTTTGTCACCCGGGGGTCATACGACTGTACCACCTCATCAAGGCCCACAATCTGCCCCACTCCGTCGAGGAAGTACGGACAGGCACCAGAGACTGCCAGGTCTGTGCGGAGTGCAAGCTGCACTTCTACCGGCCAGGCCGCGCGCGCCTGGTGAAGGCCTCCCGCCCCTTTGAACGCCTCAGCGTGGATTTCAAAGGGACCCTCCCCTCCGCCGACCGCAACATGTATATTCTCAGTGTGGTCGTGAGTACTCCAGATTCCCCTTCGCCATCCCATGCCCCGATATGACGTCTGCCACCGTCATCAAGGCCCTCAACACAATCTTCGCTCTGTTCGGTTTCCCCGCCTACATCCACAGTGACAGGGGATCCTCATTCATGAGTGATGAGCTGCGTCAGTTCCTGCTCAGTAGGGGTATCACCTCCAGCAGGATGACCAGCTACAACCGCTGGGGAAACGGGCAGGTAGAGAGGGAGAATGGGAAGGACTGGAGGGCCGTACAGCTGGCCCTACGGTCCAGAAACCTCCCAGCCTCCCGCTGGCAGGAGGTCCTCCCTGATGCACTACACTCCATCCGGTCGATACTGTGCACCACTACGAATAACACACACTATGAACGTCTTTTTACCTTCCCCAGGAAGTCCACATCCAGGGTGTTGCTCCCGACTTGGCTCGCAGCTCCAGGACCGGTCCTGCTCTGTAGGCACGTCCAACTCCACAAGGCGGACCCCTTGGTGGACAGGGTACACTTGCTCCACGCCAACCCCAGTATGCATACGTGGAGTTCCGTGATGGCCGCCAAGATACTGTCTCCCTCAGGGACCTGGCACCGTCAGGTTCCACCCCAACACACTTCCCCACCCACGTGCCACCCTCCCCTCCCCCGGCGCTCCCAACATTAACCCCACCAGGCCCATCCCTCCTTACCCTGCCCACGCAAGAGGACAAAGAAGATTTCGGCACGCTCCCGGAGTCATCCGACAGCAGGCCAGCACCAGCACTGCCAGCACCGACATCGCCGCCACCGTTACGTCACTCCCAGCGAATCGTCAAAGCACCAGATCGACTGAACCTCTAATGGGATTGGACCGTCAAAATGGACATTTTTTTTCTACCCCCACACTTCTTTTCTAAGACACTGTACATAATTCTCAACACTGTATATAGTTCCACACCACCCCCGCCGCACTCATTTTTAACAGGGGGTGAATGTGGTGAACCACGGTACACCTGTATTAGGGGATGTAAGGTAGAACCTGTACTACAGGTTCGCCGGTAGCCCCTGCTGGCTGGCTCCGCCCAGTAGGAGCTGTATAGATATGCGAGTCCTCCTGATCAGCCATTTTGCCAGCTGCAGCAGGAGGCCATGCATCTGACTGCAATAATGCCACAGTTGTACCCAATCTGAGTCTTTGTGCAATTGATCGTGCATCAGTTTTATTATTTTCTTCTCATGTTTTATCAATGAATAAACTTACTTTCTCAAACTCAAGACAGCCTGATTAAATTGACTCCAATAAACGTAAGTTTGGGGAAATGGTATCCATGATGGAAGGTATCCTTTTTAAATTAACCTTGTTGCGACCTACCGAGAGGGTTAAATAAAGAAGGGGAGACAGTTCATCCCTCCTCACTTGGGAGCATAATAATTTGGGAGTATCTCCGAAATCAGAACAAGTTGGAGGATCTCGGCCAGGGACTGTTCGTAACACACAAACAACATTTGTATATTTGAGATAAATTATAACAGAAGATTGCAGATGTGATGCAGAAGTTAGAAGGATAGAGCTAGCCAGAAGTAATTTTATGAAAATGAAGAATGTGTTAACAACAAGAAAATTCAAGCTTGTAAGAAGGAAAAAACTCATAAGATGCTACTATCTATCCACTTTCCTCTGAGCTGTAGAAACCTGGACAATAAATAAAGATCTCTGGAAGAAAATAGAGGTCTTTGAAATATGGATGCAAAGACATACGCTAAAGATTTCATTTACAGATCATAAGACCAATGGTGAGGTGTTTGAATTAACAAGAGTGACAAGAATTCTAAAACATCTGTCCAGAAAATGTCAGTATTTCCCCATTTGACCAGAGCTGAAAAATTACAGCAATCGCTTCTCGAGGGCAAAGTGGAGAGCAGCAGAAAGCAGGGTGGACCCAGGTATAGTTGGATGACGGACATCACAAAGTGGTTGCAGAGGTGCTCCAGTGGATGTGTGAGAATGGTGCAAGACAGACAAGCGTGGAAAACTGTGCCAGCAGATCTCTTGGCCAAGAGTAGCTACAAGCAGCAGCAGCAGAAAAGAAGATTTGGCAAAAGCCTTTAAATGTTGTATCTTCAAAGTTCCTCTCTGATGCAAGGTCAAAGGCCTGAAATATTAACTCCTCTCCCCACATATGCTGCTCGGCCTGAGTATTTCCAGCATTTTTATTTTTTATACAATGTAAACTCCGGAAACTCGATTATATAGGTCAAATTGGTTAATAATAATCATCTTTATTATTGTCACAAGTAGGCTTTCATTAACACTGCAATGAAGTTACATGAAAATCCCCTAGTCGCCACACTCCAGCGCCTGTTCGGGTACACAGAAGGAGAATTCAGAATGTCCAATTCACCCTACAAGCACGTCTTTCGGGAATTGTGGGAGGAAACCGGAGCACCCGGAGGAAACCCACGCAGACACAGGGAGAACGTGCAGACTCCGCACAGACAGTGACCCAAGCCGGGAATCGAACCCGGGACCCTGGCGCTGTGAAGCAACAGTGCTACCCACTGTGCTACTGTGCCACCTTATTTTTTTTAAATAAATTTAGATTAGCCAATTATTTTTTCCAATTAAGGGGCAATTTAGCGTGTCCAATCCACCTACTTTGCACATTTTTGGGTTGTGGGGGTGAAACCCACGCAGACACGGGGAGAACGTGCAAACTCCACACGGACAGTGACCCAGAGCCGGGATCGAACCTGGGACCTCAGCGCCGTGAGGCAGTTGTGCTAACCACTAGGCCACCGTGCTGCCCTCTATGCCACCTTATTAAGACCTGGAAAGAATGATGCAAGATAAAATGCAGACATGCCAAGAGCCACCAAGAGGAGCAATAATATGTTTTGATCAGAAAAATGTGAATGATTCTGATGAGTGTCACTTCAATACAAATAAAGATGGCTACAAGTATGGACATCTTGAATGCCATTTCTAATATAAATGTATCTGAATTAAAACTTTTATTTAAACTGCTTTGAAAATGTTCCTGTCTGCTGTTGTATTTCTTTGGTATTTTGTGTTTTGTCACCTTTAAGCTATTTTATGTTTTCTATTTGACTTTTATCTTATGGAGATCCATTTTGTTAAATAATAATCAGTCATGAAACTGAATGCAACCTTTCATAATGTTTATCAGAGGTTTTACAAATTTCAGGAGATTTTTTTCAGACCAGTAAAACCCACAAACAAAGTCCACTTTTCAGTACATAGTCATTGTCAGTGTTTGCCCTATTTAAATTATTCAATCGACATAAATATTTAACAGGAGTAAATAATATGTGCTAATTACAGCATAGAGTATGTAAAGAAGACCTTTGATAAATCATACTTATATTCAGTCTCCTGAGCAAATGACGAACTCTCTGGATAAGTAAACATAATTGCTTGTCCTGATTTTAATTATAGTGTATTGTGCCCTTTAATATTTAATTGTTCTGTTAAACTTGGGTTGTGTAACACTGCTAAGTTGTCACGTATACCAGCCAAGGTTGTGTGACCTGTCCTTGCAATTTAATCTTTAACTCTGGTGTCATTCTGGTGAATCTGTGCCATAGCCACGCCAAGGCCATATATCTTTCCTGAGGCTCCAATGTAGTCATAGAGTCATGATATAGAAGGAGGTCATTCAGCCTTTTGAGCCCATGTTGGCCCCCTGTAGCGCAATCTAGTCAGTCTGACCAAGTCTTTGTGCAGCGAAAGCACCACTTGAAATTTCTATCTCATTAAGAAGTGGACCAAAGTTCCTTTAATAATAATCTGTATTAGTGTCACAAGTAGGCTTACATTAGCACTGCAATGAAGTTACTGTGGAAATCCCCTAGTCGCCACCAGAACCTGTTCGGGTACACGCAGGGAGAATTCAGAATGTCCAATTCATCTAACAAGCACGTAATTTGGGACTTGTGGGAGGAAACTGGAGCATCCGGAGGAAACCCAGGCATACACGGGGAGTACGTGCAGACTCCGCACAGACAGTGACCCAAGCCGGGAATCGAACCCGGGTCCCTGGCGCTGTGAAGCAACAGTGCTAACCAATGTGCTATTGTGCCGCCCACTTCTTGCTTAATTTCTGTACCCATGTGCCAGCTTTTAGTGGTCACAAGGCTTTGATCAATTTCATGCACTCTATTTTCTGCCACCAATCTCAAGTCTGAAACCTTCTAGGAGTCCATATAGGCATCAGCAACAACTCACATTTATGTAGTTCCATTAACATATTTAAACATTCCAAGGCATGTCATAGGAGTAGCATCAAACAAAATGTGACACCAATTGACATGAGATATTTGACAATACGGCCAGAAGTTGATCAAACAGGTAGACTTTAAGGAGCATCTTAGAGAAGGAAAAAGAGACAGAAAGATGGAGAGGTTTAGGGAGTGAATCCCAGTGGCAGAGTAATTAAAATTAGGGATGCTCAAGAACAAATAAACTCCATCAAAACTCTCATATCCATCATGCCTGCCGTTTCCTCAAAAATCATTATCACTTCTGAGTCAGAAAGTTGCGAATTGAACCTCCGAAGAGATGAGCAGATAATCTCGGCTATAGTCCAGTAAATAATTAAAGATTCTAAACTAACATCTTTTTTCCCCATTCAGATGTTTATACAAATGCCATCGTACCGCTGATAGAAGAGTAAGGAGTTAAGTGTCCCTGGCTAACATGTATCCCCAGTCATAAAATCATAGTAAGAAGTCTTACAACACCAGGTTAAAGTCCAACAGGTTTGTTTCAAACACGAGCTTTCGGAGCACGGCTCCTTCTTCAGGTGAATGGAAAGGCTTGTTCCAGAAAAGCTTGTTCCAGAAAAAGTTTTCTGGAACAAGCCTTTCCATTCACCTGAAGAAGGAGCCGTGCTCCGAAAGCTCGTGTTTGAAACAAACCTGTTGGACTTTAACCTGGTGTTGTAAGACTTCTTACTGTGCTCACCCCAGTCCAACGCCGGCATCTCCACATCATAAAATCATAGAATTGTGCTCACAGAAGGAGGCCATTGAGTCTAACATATCTGTGCCAACATTCCTGCCAGCATGACACTGCTACTACTCTGCACCAATACACTCTGCATTTTGTCTCGGAGCCATCTCGTATCCACATAGCTGCCATTTTTTAATCTTAGGCTCTTCAGGCTTTGCAACACTTTGCCAGTTGCCTTCTGAACGTCCATATTCAAAACATCAACTGTGCAACCTTCAGCATTTTCTGTTCATCCTTTGAGGCAAAGGTGACAATGTTCATCATATAGGGTGTTTGGTAGGGTGCTGGCGGGTAGGTAGATAACTGCAAAGACAAATCTGCGCCCAGAAGGTTCTTCTGCAAACAGGACAGGATTCTGCAGGTAACTGAATTTTCAATGGGTTGCTGGTTTGGGATTTTCTCTCCTTGTGTTTTTTCTCTGCCTCTGATACGCACGTTTCCAAAAGAGGCCACGCCATTTTTAAATTGGTTGTAGCAGCTGTTGCAATTCTCGGTGAACTTCTCCCAGAACTCAAAGTCAAAACTCCCAAATGAACCCTCTAGAGCATCCCAGAAGCGCTTCATTTGACTTCCATGTGAGTGCACCCCAGACCTGATCTCTCCAGAGTCAATTCACGTTGGGAAGTGAATGTCATGCATTCTGACTGCATAACCAGCCCAACTCAGTTGTGACTGTCTCCGTATAGTGTGAATATCTGGTATGCCAGCTCGGGGGAGCATCTCGGGCTTTGGTATTTTCCCTTGCCAGCTCAGGTACGGGTGTTTGAGCTTCTTGGCATGATACTGATACAGATACCAAGCCTCACGTTGCACAGTGGGCAAGACGCCATAGATTTTCAATCTGGTCAGCAGACATAGTCCTTTTCGTTCCCAGACTGATGTTGGAAATCTGTCGAAGGACACACTTGCGTTGACAATTCTCATCAATGTGGACAGCTTGAGAGAGTGTTCTGCTGAGAAAAGTGAACGTATCCACCGCTCACAGGTCTGGTCGTGGTCCGAACTCTTGGGCTTGAGGTAGTGTTTTCCTGGAGCAAGCTGATACATTACTTCAGTTCTCCTTGTGCTAATTGTAAGGTTGAAGTTGTCTCTTGACCTTTGGAAAACAAGTCCATCTATGCTGCATGTCAAGCTCTGAACTGGCAGCTGGTGCACAGTCATCGGCCAACAGGAAATCACAGTTTATCCTTGATGTTTGCCTGGAGTAGTCTCAGATTGAATAGCTTCCCGTCCATGTAAAATCTGATTCATCGTTTAGTTGGAGAACTCAGTCAAGGTTTTCAGACATGATTTGTCTTCAACAAGGTGGCACGGTAGCACAGTGGTTATCACAGTTGCTTCACAGAGCCAGGGTCCCAGGTTTGATTCCCAGCTTGGGTCACTGGCTGTGCAGAGTCTGCACATTCTCCACGTGTCTGCGTGGGTTTCTTCCAGGTGCTCCGGTTTCCTTCAACAGTCCAAAGATGTATTGGTTAGGTGGATTGGCCATGCTAAATTATCCCTTAGTTTCCAAAGATGTGCAGGATAGGTGGGGTTATTGGATTACAGGGATAGGGTGGTGAGTGGGCATAGATAGAATGCACCTTTGGAGGGTAGGTGCAGACCTGATGGGCCGAATGGCCTCCTTCTGCACTGTAGGGATTCCATTGATGAAATTCATGGTGGCTGACATTTATTAATCCATGTCTATCAAAGTGACAATTAATTTTATCATAGATTACAGCCTTCAGATATTTGTTCAGCACTGTTAGTGTGATTGGTACATCATTATCTGCTTCCTCTCTCTGCTTTTGAATTGGGTGGGGTAACGTTTGAAACCCTCTAATTTTATTTTATTCTTTCACATCACTAGCTAGGCCAGAATTTATTGCCCATCCCTAATTGCCCATGAGAAGGTGCTGGTGAGGTGCCTTCTTCAACTGCTGCAGTCATTGTGGTGTAGGTACACCCAGTGCTGTCAGGATGGGATGGCCAGGATTTTGACCAAGCGACAGTGAAGGAATGATGATATAATTCCAAGTCAGATGGTAGGGGAACTTGACGTGATAGTGTTCCCATGCCTTTGTCCTTCGAGGTGGAAGAGATTGCAGGTTTGGAATGTGCTGTTGAAGAATCCTTGGTGAGTTGCTGCAGTGCATCTTGTAGATGGTACACACAGCTGCCACTATGCATCAGTGGTGGAGAGAATGAATATTCATGTGCCAATCAAGTGGGCTGCTTTATCAGGCACGGTGTTGAGCATCTTGAGTGTTGTTGGAGCTCCACTCATGCAAGCAAGTGGAGAGTAATACATCACACTCCTGACTTGTGTCTTGTAAATATCGGACAGGCTCCACAGAATTTGCAACCTTTGACCTGCTCTTGTAGCACAGTATTCATTTGGCTGGTCCAGTTCAGTTTCTAGTCAATGGTAACCCTTGGATATTGCTCGTGGGGAATTCAGTGATGGTAATGCCATTGAATGTCAAGGAGAAAAGGTTGGATTCTCTCTTCGCGGGAATGGTCATTGCCTGGTAGTTGTATGGCACGAATATTACTTGCCACTTATCAGCCCAAGCTGAAGGTCTTTCTGTGTATGGACACATACAGCTTCAGTATCTGAGGTCATGAATAGTGCTGAACATTGTGAAATCATCAGTATACATCCCCACCAATGACCTTATGAATGAGGGAAGGCCATTGATGAAGCAGCTAAAGATGGTTGGGCCTTGAACACTACCCTGAGGAACTCCTATATTGACCTCCAGCAATCACAACCATCTTCCTATGTGCAAGGTCTGACTCCAAGTGATGGAGAGTTTTCCCCTTTAAACTCATTAACTCCAGTTTTGCGAGGGCTTCTCAATGCCATACTTGGTCAAATACTGACTTGATGTTACCTCACGTCTTGAATTCAGCTTTTTACCATGTTTGGACGAAGGCTGTGATGAGGTCACATCTGGCGGAACACAAACTGAGCATCAGCGAGCAGTTTGTTGCTCAGCGAGTGCTGCATGATAGTACTGTTGGTGGCCCCTTTCATCACTTTGCTGATGATCAAAAGCAGATTTATGGGGCAGTAATTGGCTGGGTTGGATTTGTGCTGCATTTTGTAGACAGGATGTAACCTGGGCAATTTTGCTGGGTAGATGCCAAAGCTGTAGTTGTACTGGAACAGCTTAGCTAGGGAAACGGCTAATTCTGGAGCACAATTCTTCAGGCATCCGCGGAAGATTGTGACCAAAGCCTATTTCCACTCTTAATTCCCTAGATTGGATTGGATTTATTGTCACGTGTACCGAGGTAGAGTAAAAAGTATTGTTCTGCACGCAGTCCAGACAGATCATTCCATACATGAAAAAACATAAGACATACATAAATACACAATGTAAATACATAGGCACAGGCATTGGGTGAAGCATATGGAGTGTAGTGCTACTCAGTGGAGAAATGTAGAGAGATCAGTCCATAAGAGAGGCATTCAGGAGTCTGCTAAGAGTGGGGAAGAAGCTGCTTTTTAACCTGTTTGTGTGTGTTCTCAGACTTTTGTATCCCCTGCCTGATGGAAGAAATTGGAACAGAGAATAACCCAGGTGGGAGGTGGGAGGGGTCCCTAGTATCCATCCGAACTGGATTGGGTGACTTTCCTCCCTTGAGTGCTGCCATTCAGTTGAAGACTTCCTCTTGCGCTATCTCCAGCTATTCAATGTCTCTATATGTTGCTCCTCTGCTGAGACACTGGCAGCATTCTCCTCTTTAGAGAAGACCAAACACTCAGTTAACACCTCAGCCAGGCCTTCAGTCTCGACCCACAAGTGGGACGCTCTTTTGGAGGGTGGGTACATACTTGATGGGCCAAATGGGCTCCTTCTGACTGCGGGGATTCTATTAATATAAAAGCGAGTCACGCCCACAAAGAACTCTTCAATACTTTTAAACTGGGCAGGTTAATGGTTAAAAACTGTGAGAGCTAGCTCCCCATTGGTTGGTTGTGGGTTGGCCAACCTGACTTGGCCAACTTTACTTGAAGGTGATTGGTTGATAACTCCGTCGCTGATTGGCTGCCCCCGCCTGTCCACGGATTGGTTGAACTGTTTGGCTCCACCTGATTGGTCACCCTGCCCTGACCTGTTGCTATGACACGGGGTGGGTGTCACCTTGCTGGGCTCCGGGGTGTTGCGGGAGGACTGGGGTCACGCTGTTCGGTTCCGCGCCGCTGCCTTACTGGCCGGTTGTGTTCGCCCGCCCGCCGCCTCCTCGGGAGAGCCGCTGCGCTTCGGGGCTGTCCGCCATGGCGATGCTGGCGGAGCATCAGTTCAAGCAGCTGCCGGCGGACAAGCAGATCGACACCAGGGCTTTCCTGGACAGCGTGTCTTACCTGCCGCCCTTTTTCGGTGAGTGTGTGGAGGAGGGGGTCCTGCTGCCCGGGGGAAGGGGGGGTCCTGCTGCCCGGGGGAAGGGGGGGGGTCCTGCTGCCCGGGGGAAGGGGGGTCCTGCTGCCCGGGGGAAGGGGGGGGGTCCTGCTGCCCGGGGGAAGGGGGGGGGGTCCTGCTGCCCGGGGGAAGGGGGGGGGGGGTCCTGCTGCCCGGGGGAAGGGGGGGGGGGGGTCCTGCTGCCCGGGGGAAGGGGGGGTCCTGCTGCCCGGGGGAAGGGGGGGGGTCCTGCTGCCCGGGGGAAGGGGGGGGGGGTCCTGCTGCCCGGGGGAAGAGGGGGGGGGTCCTGCTGCCCGGGGGAAGGGGTCCTGCTGCCCGGGGGAAGGGGGGGGGGGGGTCCTGCTGCCCGGGGGAAGGGGGGGGGGGGTCCTGCTGCCCGGGGGAAGGGGGGGGGTCCTGCTGCCCGGGGGAAGGGGGGGGGGGGGGTCCTGCTGCCCGGGGGAAGGGGGGGGGGGTCCTGCTGCCCGGGGGAAGGGGTCCTGCTGCCCGGGGGAAGGGGTCCTGCTGCCCGGGGGAAGGGGGGGGGTCCTGCTGCCCGGGGGAAGGGGGGGGGTCCTGCTGCCCGGGGGAAGGGGGTCCTGCTGCCCGGGGGAAGGGGGGGCTGCTGCCCGGGGGAAGGGGGGGGGGTCCTGCTGCCCGGGGGAAGGGGGGTCCTGCTGCCCGGGGGAAGGGGGGTCCTGCTGGCCGGGGGAAGGGGGGGGGGGTCCTGCTGGCCGGGGGAAG
The DNA here is from genome assembly GCF_902713615.1 of Scyliorhinus canicula. Classification (NCBI taxonomy): domain Eukaryota; kingdom Metazoa; phylum Chordata; class Chondrichthyes; order Carcharhiniformes; family Scyliorhinidae; genus Scyliorhinus; species Scyliorhinus canicula. The sequence continues at coordinate 20,699,899 of NC_052146.1, read as the reverse complement.
GGGGGTGGTCCTGCTGGCCGGGGGGAGGGGGGGGGTCCTTGCTGGCCGGGGGAAGGGGGGGGGGGGGTCCTGCTGCCCGGGGGAAGGGGGTCCTGCTGCCCGGGGGAGGGGGCTGGGGGCTGTCACCCGGGCTCGGCTGTCGCCGCCCGGGACATGGAGGGACTCCGAGTTCTGGGTCAACAGGAGACAACATTACCCCCCCCCCCCCCCCCCCCCCCCCCACCGTGTAAGAGGCGTTTCAGAGGGGACAAACCTTAAAACAATAATCAAATGGGGTTGGGGAGGGGGCTGGGGGCAGGGGAGAGAAAAGTGCTGGGGAGGGGGTGGGGGAAGGGGAGAGGAAAGTGTTGGGGGTGGGGGCAGGGGAGAGAAAAACAAACTGTTTGGGGATTGGAAAAAGGTGTTTGGATGTCACCTGAAACTCTTATAATACTGACTTGTGGGCTGGAAGGTTGGGTGTGTGCCTGGGTGTTGACGTAAGCCGAGATTCATATTTATGTTCAAATTCTTATTTTTCTGTGAGTTGAACAAATTGGTTTCTGTTTTGAAGTTCAGACTGCAATTTTTATTTGCCTTGTTTCAAAAGCTGTGAAACTAGAGATTTGTATTCACTGTTTTACTTCATGTCGATGGGACACAGCCAAACTGTTTCCAGGTTGCAGTTGCATTGCCAAGGTTTCCACTGAGTCGCCTAAAGCAGAAGGCTCTTTGTGGGGACCAGGTCAGCACCACGATCGGTCTCAGCATCCCAGGAAAGTGGGAATGAAAATCTGCTGTGCTTTTTTTGCCCACCCTGAAAGATTATTTCAGATGCGAGTAGATGAGCGCCAGGCTGTGGCCAGTGATTGAATATCTTGCAAATAACTCAACCCACACAATTTCACCCAACACCCAACCACTTGTTGATGTATTGTGATTAGTAACAGGAAAATTGTAATCCAACAAGTTCCTAAACACCTTTTGATAAGGAAAGGAGGAAAAATCGGTGATGGATAAATCTGAAATCAAGGAAAGGTCATTTTTGTTTTTACTTACTGTAGGGGGTAGTCCCACTGTGTACTGTGTCAAGGTGATCCTGTGGACACATTCACCTGTTGAACCCTATAGCAAATGTTTTAAGAGGGCGTGACACTGAAGTATAATGTGTAAGATTTAGCTGCAAGGGAGAAAATGTTGATTTTTGTTGTGTTGGCCTAGTGCTTTTAAAACAAACTTGCGTAACTCTAGAGAGTAGATGGTCAAGAGGCACCAGTTCAGTTGGGGAGTTGTTTGTGAAATGAAGCTAGTCAGTGGGATTGTCCAGCCTGGGTTATTTTATTTAGGCTTAATGTGTGCCATTCAAGATTTAAAATTGTCACTTGCAGATTGTGCAACAGATATCGGCTGACAACAACTTGCATTTTTGTTGTCCCTTTATTGTAGTCCCAAGGCATTTTAGAAGTATGGGGGTGAATTCTGCAAAAACAAAGCCTGAATGGACAATTAAAAGATCAGCTCTCTTAATAACTATGCATAATTTTAAATAAATCCTCAAGTTGGTGGGGAAGTAGTGCCAAAAGGTGGAGGGACATTGAAGAAGAACTTTAAGCAAAAGGGGGAGGGATGTAACTTTGGGATGCTGGGAGATGATGACTCAATGCGAGTGTGTGAGGAATGGGGTGATGAATGTGCAGGACTTGGTGCTAGGACAGGTGCCAAGGATAGATCAGTGGGGCTGTCTAGAAAGAACAGTGTCCGGGTATGTGCTTAATAGCTTCCTTCTGTGTGGTACTGACTTTGACTCTATAAGTTGTGACTAGAGTAATTCTATCTACAATCAAATAGGTAAGAGTCAAACAGTGATGGCCATCCGACCTAGTTGGACAACGGCGAAGGCGACGGAGGGAGGAGGATGGTGTGATCACTGTTAAATCTACAGCACGCAATGCAGATTGTTCTGGTTTTACAGAATATTAACTGTTGCATATTAAGTATTAGAATTCTAAATAGGCAATAGTCTGCCTGATGTTGTTTTAAAATTTATATCACATGCTTTCAAATAAGCAGCGTTCTCCACGTTGCACTATCTCGTCATCATTCTCTTTTCACCTTGCCATCACCGGTGACTAGTTTCTAGAATAGGGGGGATCCTATTCTTCAACCAGAAACTGCTCCTTTAATGCTCAATTGACAAAGTAAATTGTGCCATTTTAGAACCATCTAGAGCAGTGTTTTTCAAACTTTTTCCCCCAGGATCTGTTTTACCAACCGGCCGACCTTCGTGGCCCATGCCGGTCGACCTGCCCGACCCACCATTTTCTCTTATATTGTTTGCTGCTGGCAAAAATGGAGGAAATGGTTTTATGTCCCTTTGGCCCTCGTACACGCGCCTCCAATGGAACCTGTTAGATGAAGGTGAAGCCTTCGGCGTCGGAAAGTATGGAGTCTCTATCTGTCCAAAGTTCTGCATTTTTTCCCTGTAACATTTTTATCAAATTAAACCCTCCTGAACTTGTATAAAAATAAATGAAAAAAATAAAATGAATAAAATCAAACGAATGAAACCCCGCCGAACTTGTTAAAAAAAAATGGCTGCGGGTGTTTTGAAAAAAACAAAGCGGCCGCACTGCGCATGCGCACCACTGATCTGGCATGCGTGCGAAGTGCGGCCACCCTTTTTTTGCATGTTCGCGGCCATTTTGAAGGGCGCTTGCAGCCGGCGTTATTAAAAGCCGGGTGCTGTGGCTGCTACGCGCGGATTTGCACAATCGGGAACGCCATGACTCTCCTGACACCCGCCAGCGACCCACCCGCGGGTCATGCCCCTGAGTATGACAATGCCTGATCTAGAGGTTCCCAGGCTTCATTTCTACCCTGCAGAATTTACTTCATGGTACCGATGTACCGATCTGCAGCAAAAGTGTACTCTGATAGTTTAGTTGGTAAAGTTAATTGTCATGCACTACTCAGTTGTCATCTTCTATGATCACTCGGTAATGAGTATGATTGTCCCCCAACTAAACTGTCACTAGTCATGGGTTCTGTGGGTCAGAGTACAGGACACGTGGTCTGTGCGTGATCTTTTTGTCAATGCCACATTGAAGTGTTACAGAACGGCAAATCACCTGGGGATCCAGCTCCTCTGGGCGATCAGAATCCCTGATAGGAAAGTGTGCACGTCTGGTGAACAGGTTTGTACCTAGCTATGGCGCCTTTCATGTTAAGTAGTCTGCAGATGTTTACTGTCCAAACTCATGGGTGAGGTCTGTCCACTGGGATAAAGTACTGAGACTGGCACATGTGTAGAAATGCACCATAGCATTTTAGGGGAAAAAATTGGGGGATGGAAGAGGAGATCCTATTGTGTGTTTAATGTAAAGAATATAAAATAACTGGCAACGACTTTTTCAGGCAGTAACTCGATCCACAGCTCTGCTGATTTGTAAACCACTCTAGCTCAACTTCCTTGGCTATGCCTCCACTAGAATTGTTTGATTTGAATTACTGCTTGACAACCCTCAAGCTCATCTATTATCTTTTATTAATTATTCAAGGTGAGTTGCAGCACTGTGATAATGCAAATTTCCCAAGTCTCCTGTGTTGGATATACAACCTCTTTCATGGCGTTAGCAGTAAGTCCAGTCAACAAGAATGAGAAGTGTTTTAAAAAATCCTGTCAGTGCTTTAAGAACTCTTTTTAGCTTGGTTGCAAATAGTCCAGAGTTGCAAATGGAGCTGTACCGTGGTTAACACTGTTGCTTCACAGCGCCAGGGGGTCCCAGATTCGATTCCAGCTTGGGCCACTCTCTGCGGAGAATCTGCATGTTTTCCCCTTGTCTGCATGGGTTTCTCCCACAAGTCCTGAAAGATGTGCTGTTAGTTGAATTAAACATTCTGAATTCTCCCTCAGTGTACCCGAACAGGTGCCGGAATGTGGTGACTAGGGGCTTTTCAGAGTAACTTTGTTGTAGTGTTAATGTAAGCCTACTTTGGATTTGGATTTTGTTTATTGTCACGTGTACTGAGGTACAGTGAAAGTATTTCTCTGCAACCAGCTCAACAGATCATTAAGTACATGAAAAGAAAGGGAAATAAAAGCAAATACATAATAGGGCAACATAATGTCCACAATGTAACTACATGGTATCAGGTGAAGCATACAGGGTGTAGTGTTAATGAGGTCAGTCCATAAGAGGGTCGTTTAGGAGCCTGGTAACAGCGGGGAAGAAGCTGTTTTTTGAGTCTGTTGGTGCTTGCTCTCAGACTTCTGTATTTCCTGCCCGATGGAAGAAGTTGGAAGAGTGAGTAAGCCAGTTGGGAGGGGTCTTTGATTATGCTGCCCACTTTCCCCAGGCAAAGGGAAGTGAAGATGGAGTCAATGGATGGGAGGCAGGTTTGTGTGATGGACTAGGCTGTGTTCACGACTCTCTGAAGTTTCTTGCTGTCTTGCCGAGCAGTTGCCATACCAGGCTGTGATGCAGCCATAATAAAGATTATTATCAGAAGCCAGTCGAAGTCTCGTGAGTGGCTAGGGAACGGTTCCACTCCTGATTTACTATGAAGTGACTCCTACTGGAAAATATTTCCAATGGGGGAAGGATTGGGTTCGAATGAAATGCTCCCGTTAGTGACTCGCCGTTCAGTTCTCAAAATCGGGAATCGAAACCGCAAGTTGCAGGAAGTACCAAAGGATAGCCAGTATTTATAAACTGTAACAATGGTGCCTTCAGCATGGGAAAAATGGAGATGGTTGCAATTTAAGAATAAACTTTCCTGAGACTTTGTTATCGCTGAACAGTGATCTTGCTTTCAAAATGAAGCATTAGATATAGGAACAGGTAGCAATATTGAAACTGAGGCTAATGGTACTTCCACACTTAAGATCTCAAGCATCATACACAATGTTTTGATATTTATGCGCCACCTCTAGCAGTAACAGTTCCCTTTGTGCAGCATGTGCTCTAGTTAGGCTCCAGGGCAAAATTGGCAACATAGGAATTAGGAGCAGAAGTAGGCAATTTAGCCCTGCGAGTCTGCCACGCTATTCAATCAGACCATGGCTGATCTCTTCTTGCTCTCAAATCCACTTCCCTGCCTGTCCCCATATCTCTTTAACCCGTTTTCTCTCAGAAATATAGCATATATAGCGACAACAATTGGGGGGCAGCGCGGTAGCATAGTGGTTAGCATAAATGCTTCACAGCTCCAGGGTCCCAGGTTCGATTCCCGGCTGGGTCACTGTCTGTGCGGAGTCTGCACGTCCTCCCCGTGTGTGCGTGGGTTTCCTCCGGGTGCTCCGGTTTCCTCCCACAGTCCAAAGATGTGCGGGTTAGGTGGATTGGCTATGCTAAATTGCCCGTAGTGTCCTAAAAAGTGAGGTTAAGGGGGGGTGTTCTTGGGTTGCGGGTGTGGAGTGGATACGTGGGTTTGAGTGGGGTGATCATTGGTCGGCACACATCGAGGGCCGAACGGCCTGTTCTGTGCTGTACTGTTCTATGTTCTAACAGAAATATGCATATATTTATAAGTAATTGCACATGTACCTGTGCAACTTTCACTCTGGCATGACGGGCAGGCGGTGGCCAGATCTCTTTTTTTCCTTTATTCGTTCATGGGATGTGGGCATCGCTGGCTGGGCGAGCATTTATTGCCCATCCCTGAGGTCATTTAAGAGTCAACCACATTCCTGTGGATCTGGAGTAGCATGTCGCCAGACCAGGTAAGGATGACCGATTTCCTTCCCTAATGGACATTAGTAAACCATTTGAGTTGTAATGCCAATCGCCAATGGTTTGATGGTCATCATTATACTTTTTAATTCCAGATTTTTCTAGAATTCAAATTCCACCATTTATTGTGGTTGGATTTGAACCAGGGCAGAGCATTACACTGGGTCTCTGGATTATTAGTCACCTTTTGCAGCAGCCCATTAACATTCTTTCCTCCCCACCCCTTAACAGTTTCTGTTCCTAATGTTGACATGTCGTTTCACAGGGTGCCACCCGATACCTAACTAATTCATCATGTGCATGCTAAGTGACATGAATGCCTTTAAATGAATAGTGATTGGGACTGGAGTCCTGTCTCTTCATCTCCCAGGCCAGATCAGTTGAGGCAAGTTGCAGTGTGCCTTCCATTGTCCTGAACAAAATCAGCATGAATTTAGGGTCAGAATTTGAGGTCAAGAGGCCAGTTCAAATTGTATCATTAACATAATTTATAGGGAATTTGATAGGGAAGATGAAAGTGAAATACCTAACACAACTCGGAATTTTTGTGCGCACAAGCAAACAGACAATGTGCGGAAAAGCATAGGTGCTGACTTGAAATGAAAATTGCTTATTGTCACGAGTAGGCTTCAACAAAGTTACTGTGAAAAGCCCCTAGTCGCTACATTCCGGGGAGGCTGGTACTTGACCTATTCTTGTGCTATACAAATTTACACAGAAGATCATTCAGCCCATTGGGCCTGTGTTAGCTCTTCAATGAGCTTGACTCCCTTTTACTTCTATAGCCCTGCAAATTGTTCTCTCTTTTTTTAAGTATATCTAGATTGTTAAAGGTCTGCAGGCAGCTCGCCAGTGCAGACGTGAAGTTACCTCACACAGGGTAAGAATAGCTTGAAGCTGAGTGAAGAACGACCCAGAGCACAAGTAAAATTACAAATCCATCTAATTTACCATAATACTTCATCATTTAATGGCAGCAATTGGGGAAAATATTAGTCTATACTTGAAAGAAGGGACCGGGACTGGTTTGAGGATGGCTGACGGAGACTTTTGATGGGAAAGGTGGGATGGGCTTGTTGAAGATGTTGTAGGATACTGGGTTAAGTTTCTTCTTTTCTTGGGCGTTAGGGTTGAAAAAGGAGAGATTGATAGGGTACTTGGGAAGGGGGGGGGGGAAAGAAAGAGGAGTATAGGAAAGGACACCATGGTTTGGGCACTTGGGTGGGGAGGACAGGCCAGGAGGATTACATTTCTGTTTTTTGTTGGCTTTTTGGGTGGGAGCCACCTGACTTGTAATAAGGAGTAGGGGTTAGCCGAGGTGGCAGGTAGTCTGCAAGGTCGGCGGTGGGAGATGAAGGAGATATTGGGTGGGGAAGAGTGGGAAGGATTCAGGGGGGTAGCAGTGTAGAGAGCTAACAGTGATCAGGGGATTTTCTTTGTCACATCCTTGGGGTGGGGTTGGTGCCCAACCTGGGTGTGCCTGGGACCTAGAAATTTGCAATGAAGGCATGATTCATCATGGTCGTTTAAGGGGCGTCTTAAAAAATACTTGAATAGAATGGGAGTAGACGGTTTTAGGTTAGATGGGCAGCCTGGTCGGCGCACGTTTGAACGGCCAAAGGGCCTGTTCCTGTGCTGTACTTTTCTTTGTTCTTTCAAATTGGTGCAAGCCTGAAACACTACTGTATTTCAACATGTGTTATGAATCCCGTAGAGACTGTATTTAAAGAGAAATTCCAACACCCAGTGATTAACTGAAAGTAATTACGCTGTATGAGCCCACGGTTTAAAAATTAATTTGACAACACAAACAAGTAAAGGAAACAACTAAATTTGAAGGAAACCGCAGTCTCTCATATTTTAGCCTAAAATTCTCAATTAAATCTCCTCCTTTTCCTCATGACCTCCCAAGAGAGTCCTTGGAAATTTATCAGGCTCGGGCAGCATGGTGGTCCAGTGGTTAGCACTGCTGCCTCAAGGGTTCAATTCTGGGTCACTGTCCATGTGGAGTTTGCACATTCTCTCCATGTCAGCGTGCCCACCCCCCCGGAAACAATGTGCAGGGTAGGTAGATTGGCTGTGCTAAATTGTGCATGTGATCTACAACCGTTTTTTTTTTAGCTCAAAGCAGACTCTCTTTCCCTGCATTACTGAACTTGGGGCTTAGACTCAACAATCTTTGCCTTTCAGCTCTAACCTGAAAGATATTCTGGAAAAATCCCAGGGACGACTCCTCAGAATTCCAATAAAGACTCCATTCTGAATCATTCTTCTCTGTGGCAACACAATCTCTGATAGGTATTTACATTTAATAATGAGTGGTATGGTGGTGCAGTGGCACCAATGCTGCCTCACGGTGCCAACAACCCCGGTTGGACCCTGGGTAATTGTCCGTGTGGAGTTTTCACATTCTCCCTGTGTCTGCGTGGCCTCCACAACCCAAAGATGTGCACGGTAAGTGGGTTGGCCACGCTAAATTGCCCCTTGATTGGAAAAATTTAAAAATGTATTAACATTAAACTTTTTTTGCATCAAAACCAAACCACTACACCCTGAAATTTGCAAGAAAATTTAAATTTTTAATTCTCTTCCCTTGCTGTCTATAGTTCCCCAGCTAAATGAAGGCCATCTGCCATTACTTTAACCCTTCTAACTCTGACTTTATAAGTAAATGTAGAATCCTTTGAATTGCCTTGACTGGAGGTGTTCTGGCAATTTCTAAAGTCCAGCATTTTAATGACCGTGCCCATACTATGAAACTAGATGACAGTTTTTACCCACACTGATTCTCGTTAATTTGAGTTGAACTGCCGAAACCGACTCGTGCAGAAGTCACATCTTGTCGTACCTGCCAATTATAATACTTTTTAATACTGGGGTTCCATTTAAATAGAATGCATGAAATCCATATTTCTTACTTTTGGTGAATGTGGGAAAGTAAAAGCGGCTGAAGCTGTGTTTTCCTGGGCTATCTGACAATAACATGGCAGCAGAGACGCTTTGTGGAGCATTGGTGAAGACCTTTTATTTTGTTGCACAGCATAATGTTATTTTCTTTTGGATCAGTGTAAAGCGCATTGACCCTAGAGAATGAAACTGTTTCTATTTCACGAATCCATTGTCCACATCAAACTACCCAGTTGGGTATTAGTTAGTTATCCTCCTTGGCCCGGTGGGACATGAGGCCGCAAAATTCCTCCATTAGACCCCGTCTCGTATTGTGGCTTGTGCCTCACCCCATGTAGGTTCGGGCTCTTCCAGTTCAGTCACTACAGACCTACTCCGTGTTGTTTCTGGCCTGCCCCCTTTATGTTTCCCAGCTGGTGCCCATCTTACAGCAGTCTTTGGTAATCGCTCTTAGAACATCCTTACCATGTCCAAGCCATTTTATCTGGCATTTAATCTCAAGGAAAATTATGTGGCAGCCAGTCTTCCATATAGGTCCTCATTGGAAATTTTATTTGCCCATTAGATGTTACAGATCTTGCGTAGGCAACTTAGCCATGTCTGTCTTCACTATCCACCAGCGTTCCGACCCATATGGCAGGAGTGACTTTCCATTAATGCTATAGAGTCTGATTTTGGTCTTAAGACTACTGTTTGGACTTGCAGATGGTTCAAAGTCTGCTAAATGCACTTTTTGCAATTTGAGGCACTACTGGTGTGTTGATGGTCGTGTTTTGTGTTTTCGGCTTATTGATATGCAGAACGTGCTGTTTTGCATTCGTGCTGTGTCTGTCAGACATCTGGATGTGGATGTATCTTGAAGAGATGGGAGCAAGATCATCAGCAAAGTTGTGGTCCTCCCAAGTATGTAAAAAAGGTCTTCTGAATTCCCCTGGGATGGGGAATTCCAATTCCGTAACCCTTTATCCACATCAAGCAGCCCAATTAGGTCCAGTAGCACAGTTCGATGCAGAGATAAGTTACTGCATTAGAACTAGGAGCTGGATGAGGCAATTAGCCCCTCGAGTCTGCTCTGCCGTTCAATACCATTATGGCTGATCCCATCTCGGCCTCAACTCCCACTTTCCTGCCCGGTCTCCATAACCCTTCAACCCATAACTAATTAAAAATCTGTCTATCTCCTCAAATTTACTCAAATGTCCCAGCATTCACCACAATGGGGTAGTGAATTCCACCGGATCACAATCTTTTGAGGCAAGTATTTTCTCCTCATTTCTGTTTTAAATCTGCTAACACTTATCTTAAAACTATAACCTCCCATTATGGATTGTCTCACAAGAGGAAGCATCCACTCTGTCTACTTTCTCAATAGTATCCGCCAAAACTGCTCAATTTCTCTTCAAAAGACAAACCCCTCGCCTCTGGAATCAATCTAGTGAACCTGACCCCTACTTGCACCAGCCCAACCTCAGAAGAGTTTTCTCCCTTTTACTCTAATGATATTAGACATTACCAACTTGCACTTAATGATGAAACATCACAGCTTGCAGACAGCAATGTGAGCGAGGCAGTGGGTTTGTGAAATGTTCCAAGGATTATATTGTTTGGGAAGAGAGAAAGAGGGCGCTGAGCCAAAGTACAGCCATTAACGTTTACTTATAATGGCTGTTCGCTCAATTTTCCAATCTCTAATATCTACGGTACAGTTTTGGCTTGTGCCTTTGTCATGTGAGAGTACCTTTTAAGAAATGGGTGTTTATTACTGCAGTGATGTCAGAGTGGGTGGAGCTGGGCTGTCTGTCAGCTTTATACTTTCGTTTTAGGCTGTTTGCTGCAGGGTGTGTTTTAGTTTCATTTTCAGAGCTGGATAGCTGCAGTCACAGCCAGAAGGGCTATTAGTCTTTCTCTCTTAACCTAAAGACTGTAAATTGATCCTTTGGTGATTTAAAACTAATAACTGCTCTCAGTAGTGACTTTAACCTGATGTGCTTCTGTTAAAAGTTTTTTATTTTTTAAGTCTTGTGGATGTTAAAAGGAAAGCTTAAATTATTACTTAGTGTTGTAGTCTTTGGGGGTTGTATTTGAATTAATGTTTGCTAAGATGTTCACTATGTTTTAAAAAGGTTAACTTGAGTTCATAGAATAAAGATTGTTTTGCTTTAAAAAATACTTTTCCATTTCTGCTGTACCACACCTGCAGAGTGGGCCGTGTGCTCCCCATACCACAATCTAGTAAAAGTTACGGGTCAGGTGAACTCCATGATACACTTTGGGATTTTCTAAACCCTGGCCCATAACAACTTCCTGTTCAGCAGCAAGTGGAGGGTGTGCCGTGCTGCAGAAAATGTAGCACAGTGGTTAGCACGGTTGCTTCACCACTCCAGGGTCCCAGGTTCTATTCCCTGCTGGGTCACTGTCTGTGCGGAGACTGCACGTTCTCCCTGTGTCTGTGTGGGTTTCCTCCGGGTGCCCCAGTTTCCTCCTAGTCCTGAAAGCCGTGCTGTTAGGTGACTTGGACATTCTGAATTCTCCCTCTGTGTACCTGAACAGGCGCTGGAATGTGGCGACTTGAGGGCTTTTCACAGTAACTTCATTGCAGTTTTAATGTAAGCCTACTTGTGACATTAATAAAAATTATTATTATTAAAAAGGGGAAAGGTTGATTTTTCTTTAATCCATTTCGTAAAAGTGGGCATTTGTACCAGTGGACCTTGCAATTACATTGGTTCACCTCTGTACTGTCTGCATTTACAGCTGATCATGAATGGTTTCTATTCAGCAGGCACCATTTTCTGCATAACATTCTCCTCAATTGTCCAGGTTGAAATTTGACTTTACATGGGGCGTATTTCATTTTATCCAAAAAGGTGAACCTCTAATGAGTCAAATGGGTGGAAGTGCCATTGAGACGAGGGTGGTCTCCAATTCAGTTTGGGTCTGTCCTGGATTGGTGGAGTGCTGCTCTTCCAGGATGACCACATGAGTTACACCGTTGTGTAGAGTTCCTGTTTTTGATTGCTTTCCAGTGACCCTTGATGGAAAGTGCCAATTTGATGACCAGAATAACAGTGATGTAGCTTTCTCCATGACTGAGTGGCCTGCCGATTTCAGGGTGTGTTTCTTGATTTGATATCCCAGTAAATATCCTCAGTAAATATCCTATTTCTTATTCACTTGAGTCTTTGCACAAATTTCAATTGACTTGGGGAAAATTTGACCAGAGAGATTACGTGAATCATATAACAGATGCTACAATAGTGTCAGTTAATTGATTTATATCATTTGTTACCATGGACGCCTGTTTTGTATTTACAGCAGTATGGTAAGAACATTTAGAACTTGTTGAATGGCCAGGGATAAAATCTTTCCATTGGCAAAATGTCAGTTGCCAAATGAGCTTTTAGTAGATTAGTGGTGGATACAAAACTTGAAGGGCTATGTAACTTACTAAATTATTGTGAACAGTATTATTTTCATTTGTATTTCAAAGCTACCTGTTGTATCCCTTGTGACCTGGAATAAAGTGAGCCATGTAGAGCAGCACGGTGGCCTAGTGGTTAGCACAGCTGCCTCACGGCGCTGAGGTCCCAGGTTCGATCCCGGCTCTGGGTCACTGTCCGTGTGGAGTTTGCACATTCTCCCCGTGTCTGCGTGGGTTTCGCCCCCACAACCCAAAAATGTGCAGAGAAGGTGGATTGGCCACACTAAATTGCCCCCTTAATTGGAAAAAACTAATTGGGTAATCTAAATTTATAAAAAAAAATAAATGCACATTGGGCGAGGCCGGGATTGGACTTTGCCCTCTAGTTTATTTTACAAGCTGGTTGAACTTGAATGACCCCTTGAGCAAGCAAGCAAGAGGAGCTCAGATGAAGAATTGGGTGAGGTATTAAAGGGAACCAATGGAATCATACACCAGTATAAGCCATCGGCATCGGGGGAGGAGTGGAAATAACCAGAAAAGATTTATATTGTTGCAGAAAATGACTCCAAGAATAGATGTGACTTATGTGGTGTACTCTTGATGGACAGTGACATTTATTAATGGTCATAGCTAACATGATTAAAGTGTTGTTATAGCATAAGCTTGTTCCCACCCCCACATTAATCTCAAACTTTGGCTGGTTACTTGTTGCCCTCTGCACTTCCACGTATACAAGATGTTTAAATATATTTTATGGGAAATGAAAATGTAGTGCAGTAAGAGGCACTATTCTCAGCTTCTAGCGACCTTTTTGGAATAATGTACTGAGAGCTTAATTTGCACCTAATCTTGATGTATGAAATGCACAGTGCTTCATTGTCCAACACTTAACATACTAACCTGGTTGACACAAAATTCACCCAAAAATGTTGAGTTAACCTGCATTCTAGCGCAGGATTCTGATTATTTTATTACAGCAGCTTCTTTGGCAGTTTTCTTTCCAACGTGCCATATAAAGCTTTCCATCTCAATTAATTACTCCCTGCAGTATCTTCCAGTGCTGAGACCTGTGAATCTATAAAGAATAATCGGGCAGACCTTTCCATCTCCCTCGAGCGCTGGGGTGATATTCTCTTGACTTTCCAGTAACACGAGACCTCTATTCACACAAATGTGCTATTGTATTTTATTGGTCAGTGGCAGCACTGTACTCGAAACGGAGAATCAGCCTTTTGTTGCTTTTAAATAAAGGCTACATTATTAACTGTTCTGGTTTGTATGTGCTTTTTGTTTTTAAACTCTGAATGTCCAGGATATTTATTTGTTCTCCATAACCAGGCCATTTCTGGATGGAGGAGAAGGGAGTGGATTTTTCCATAGGTTTTGACATCAGCGTATCCGATATCATGTTCTACCCAACGAAATAGAAATTACATTTTATAAGAATTGACTAAAGTGAAAAGTATTTTTAAAAGCCCCAGTAGTTCAATCTACCCAATTGCAGAGGTAACTGCTACCATTGAGCCACACAAATCGTGAAAGTTACAAATATGACTTTCATGGTCTGTGCTGAGAGAGGTTGGGATGGTGATGGAATGCTAAGGTCAAGCTCTGCTCCTGGAATGGCGATATGAAAATCAAGCCATGGTTTCCATTTGTGAGGGACTCGAATGTAAAACAAAGGGAAATAAATGCACGTTGATGAAGCATCTCATTGCTTCTCGACATCTCCAGGTGCTTCAACATTATGTTGGAATCTAGACCAAATTGCTAGCGCAACAATAGCACGAGATACTTGAAATAACCTCGGAGTATTTTCTCTCTTTGTCCCTCTCCCAGCCCACGCTTCCTAAAGGTGCTAATTTATGCTGGGGTATTGTTTCACCAGCAATCAGGACTGAGATGCAGGGAAATTACTTCACTCAAAGGGCTGTGAATCTTTTGGAATTTTCTATCCCAGGTATGGGGAGTATGTGGAAAAATGGAATTAAGCCCAAGATTAGCCATGATATTGAATGGCAGAGCAAGCATGAGGGGCTGTGTGGTGTACACCTCCTATTCTGCTCGTGTTCTTGAATTGACTAAGGTACATTTTTCTGAGTAAACCCAAAGTCTATCCTGCAATACCACTATCTAGACAAAATGTAAATGTTATCACTACTTAACTACCTCAGGTTTGAACATAGAGCATTTTTGTGGTAAATTTGTCCACTGTACCATGGAAGAATTCTATTTTTGATTTTTCTTTCCAGAGCTTTTTTGCTGATGTGTGCTAGTGTATTTTTGCTGATGTATTCATTCTGATGCACTGGAAAATCCATGGATAAGTTGAAACCAAAATGGTTTATCCATCAATCATTCTCTTGAATATATTCTGACTGAGCCTCCACAGCCTTTTAGGGTAGAGAATTCCGGATTCATCACCCTCTGTGTGAAGAAATCTGTCCATCTCAGTCCTAAATGGCCTTGTTCTGAGACTGTCTGTCTCTCTCCCCTGGTTCTAGTCCCCTAGCCACCACATGGACAGACAGGGCATTTAGATGAACCGTCTTAAGAATTTTGTATTCTTCACAAACTGACTTCACGTTCTTCTAAACGATAGAACATATATGACTATCCCAGGGATCAGTCTGGTGAACTTTCGTTGCACAACCCTCTATGACAAGTATATCCCGTTGCTGGGTAAGGAGGCCAAAACTGTACCAAGGCTATATACAATTACAGAAATGATTTCTTTACTGCTGTACTCCAATCCTTTTGCAATAAAGGACACAAACTATTTGCCTTCCTAATAGCTTGCTGCATCTGCAAGCTCGCTTTGTGATTTATGAACAAGGACACCATTTAAGAAATACTCTGCATTTCTGTTTTTTCTAAGCATACTTCACATTTTCCACATTATATTCCATCAGCCATGTATTCTAGGCCAGTGATTTTCAAACTTTTGTTTCCAGGACCCACGCATGCTAGGACCCAGGAGTCCAGTTTCCAGGACCCAAGTCACATAGAACATAGAACAGTACAGCACAGAACAGGCCCTTCGGCCCTCGATGTTGTGCCGAGCCATGATCACCCTACTCAAACCCACTTATCCACCCTATACCCGTAACCCAACAAACCCACCCCCCCCACCCACCTTACTTTTCAGGACACTACGGGCAATTTAGCATGGCCAATCCACCTAACCCGCACATCTTTGGACTGTGGGAGGAAACCGGAGCACCCGGAGGAAACCCACGCACACACGGGGAGGACGTGCAGACTCCGCACAGACAGTGACCCAGCCAGGAATCGAACCTGGGACCCTGGAGCTGTGAAGCATTTATGCTAACCACCATGCTACCGTGCTGCCCGAAAAGTCACGTTAAGTCTATCCTGGGTTAAGGCAGTGTTTGGGACACTAACACTTTTGGTAAGGGAGGGAAAGAAAATCAATAATTTTCCTCCTCTTGGTCACTATCCAGTAACCCCTGGTACATTGAATTTATGCCAGCTTTGAATGAGGACACGAGCAAACATGCCTATGATGTCCTCCTATCTATACAAATTCACTGTCCAGTGTCACTCATGAGATCTACTGGAGGGCTTCCAACAATTGTGAACCTGCATTAATTGTGGGATGTTGCCTCGAGGCAAAAACAAGCGAAGGAAGAAGACGGAGGAGAGTAGAACAAAGAACAGATATCACTGGGCGGAGAGAGCCATATGTGGTTCTTGTCATAAAACAGCCAAATCTCTGACGATAGTGATATTAACATCTTGATTTGTAATTGGTTTAAATGTAATTCAATTACTTGATGTAAGTTTTTATTCAACTTCAAAGTGCACTATTAGAAACAGAATTATCAACATCGATGAATGCCAACAAGACTAAAATTCCCCTCGACAACCAAACTAACAGTTCTGGGTGTCATTAATCAGATTGAATGGACGTTGAACAAAGTTTTCTCAGATATTAATTATTTCCTCAGCATTTTATTATTTTATATTGTTGAGTAGACTTGCTGTACATTCCGCCTGGAGGGTTGCTGGATTTCCCACTTCTTTCCCCATACTTGAAGAGAGCCTATGTCTTATTGACTGAGAGATGGATTAAATCGTGTTCATGTTTTTTAAAACACAATTCTAGTCAAATCTCTCGGGTGAAGTTTCTGTCATGATCGCATCGCTCTCTGTGGCAACTAGTGATCAAACATGCGGCAAGGCCATGCTTTTGGCCCTCCTAACCTGCCTCCCCCACTGTGGAGTTGACCATTGCACAAGTGCACCTCTGGGCCTGCTGCCACCAAAAGCCTAGCAACCAGTGCATCATATGGTTTAGCTCACCAGAGGCTGGTTTAGCTCACCAGGCTAAATCGCTAGCTTTTAAAGCAGACCAAGCAGGCCAGCAGCACGGTTCGATTCCCGTACCAGCCTCCCCGGACAGGCGGCGGAGTGTGGCGACTAGGGGCTTTTCACAGTAACTTCATTGAAGCCTACTCGTGACAATAAGCGATTTTCATTTCATTTCATTTCATTTCATATGAGCTGCAAGAAGATATGGTGGCCATATCTGCCTGTGCTATTAGCAGCTTTCCGTATTTGCCTGCTTACAATTATTTTAATTAATGTTCTGATATTGCTGTACACTTAAGAATTGTTGACACCATTTGGATAACAGCCATTGTCTTTTAAAATTGGTTAGCATTTAAAAGGGGCCCCATGTGTGCTACATATAAAAACCGTTGTTTTGTGACCCGTCTGGCACCCATGCGCAGCGTGCGATCCGCACTTTTTGAAAAATCCTGTTCGAGCCCACTCACCTAGCCTGTCTAAATCCACTGGAAGCCTCTTTGCATCTTCTTCACTCGTTCCCATCTGGTTTTATCATCAACAAACTTGCAAATAATATATTTAGTTCCCACATCCAACTCATTGATCTAGATTGTGAATAGGTGGAGTCCACGCGCTGATCCTTGTGATATCCCACTAGTCACAGTCTACCAACTTGGAAATTATCCACTTATCCCTCTTGTCCGTTATTCAATTCTCAAACAATGTCAGTATGTTACCCTCCTCTATGTGCTCTAATCTTGCTTAACTAAGCTCCTGCGTGGGACCTTATTGAAAGCTTTTTGAAAATCCAAATGCACCACATTCACTGGTTCCACCTTATCTATTTTGCTAGTTCAAAAATGTTGTTAAACATGATTTCCCTTTCATTTATGTTCCATCCTACTGTTATTTTCTAAATGTTCAGTTACCACATACTTTATAATAGACTCCTGCATTTTCCCTACCACTGATGTCAGGAAACCACAAACACGTTGGCCTATTTTCTCTCTTCCTCCTTTCTTAAATAACAGGGTTACAGTTTCAACCTTTCAATCTGTGGGAACTGTTCTAGAATCCGTGTAGAATTTTGGAACATAATCACCAACACATCAGCTAGCTCTATAATCCCCTCTTTCAACACTCTGGGGTACAGATAATCAGGTCCAGGGGATTTATCAACTGTCAGTCCCATTCATTTCTCCAGTACTACTTTTTAAAAAACTAATACTAATTTCTTTAAATAAAAGCAAATTACTGCGGATGCTGGAATCTGAAACAAAAACAGAAAATATCTCAGCTGGTCTGACGGCATCTGTGGAGAGAGAAGGGAGCTAACGTTTTGAGTGGATGACTCTTTTTGACAAAGTTTTGTCTGTACTAATTTCTTGAAGCTCCTCAGTCTCACTAGTCCCTCAGTTCTCTAGTATTCTTGGGAGTTTTGTTTTTGATCTTCCTCTCTGAACACAGGTACACATGATTTGTTTAGTTTCTCTGCCATTTCCTCATTCTCCATTGTAAATTATCATTTCAGGGCCTATAATGGGACCATGTTTGGCATTGCTAATCTTTTTCCTTTTACATACGAGCAGGTTCCCTTTTCCTGAAAACAAAAATGCTCCCAATCGTTGGATTTTCTCATTATAGGCCTCTTCCTTTGATCTGATACAACCTTTAACTTGTTAGCCGTTGTTGGATCACCTTTCAGGTTGGGTTTTTGTGCCTTAAAAGAATGTAAGTTTGTTGTAAACCATGTCTTAATTATTTAAATACTAGCCATTGCTTATCTATTTTTCAGCAGTTTCCCAATTTGCCACTGCTACCTTCATAGTTTCCTTTGCTCAAACTTAAGACCCTAGTTTCAAAGTAAACTTCATCACTATTAAAAAAATTCCACCTGTTTTATGGTCATTCTTCCCAAGAGGTTGCTTTATAATGAGTTTATTAGCCCATTTCAATTGCACAATGCTAGATCTTGCCCATTCTCTAGTTGATTTGTCAACATACTGTTCTAGAAAACCATCTTGTATAAATTCCAGGAATGCATTCCCTACAGAATTTGTGCTAATTGGGTTTACCCAGTCTATAGATTGAAATTCTCTTTACTGCATTGCCCTTGTTATATGTATATCTACAAGAGCATGTCAGAGGCCAGGAATCCTGTGGCGACTAACTCACTTTCCAACTCCCCAAAGCCTGTCCACCACCTCCAAGGCACAAGCCAGGAATATGATGCAATACCCTCCACTTGTCTGGATGAGTGCAACTCCAACAACACTCAAGAAGCTTGACACCATCCAGGACAAAGCACCTCGTTTGATTGGCACCCCTTCCACAAACATTCACTCCCTCCACCACCGCACAGTAGCAGCAGTGTGTCTCATCTACAGGATGCACTGCAGGAACTCACCAAGGTTCCTTGGGCAGCACTTTCCAAACTACGAGCACTAAAGGTCAAGGCACCAGATACATGGGGACACTACCTTCCAAGTCATTCACCATCCTGACTTGGAACTATATTGCCTTTCCGTCACTGTTGCTGGGTCAGAACCGTGGAATTCCCTCCCTAATACCACAGTGGGTGTACCTACACCACATGAACTTCAGGGATTTCAAGAGGTAGCGCGCCACCACCTTCTCATGGGTAATTAGAGATAAGCAACATATGCTAGCCCTGCCAGCAAAGTCCACATCCTGTAGCAATGAATTTTTAAAGTGTCCTGATTTATACTGTGTCCTATTTTACATCTACTGTTTGCTGCTCCTTAGCTCCACCCAAACTGATTCTACTCTAATTTACCAATTTATACTGTGCCCCACATTACAAATACTCTGACAAAGAGCCATCCAGACTCGAAGCGTCATCTCTGTTCTCTCTCCACAGATGCTGTCAGACTTACCTTTTCTGTTTTTGATTCTTCATCTTGATCTTTCGATCTAAGATACTCTCTGATGCAGGGATCTGACTCTTTATTAACTACGCTGCCCCACATCAACTATTCCTGGACAAGGTGCACTTATCTTCCAGAATGAGAGAATGCGTTTTCCTATTCCGTTTTGGTCTCCCTATTTTGTGCATTTAAAAAAAAAAAAATTACAATATCCCTTTGTCTCTACATCTGACTCTGTTATTCTGTGTGTTGCATGTGCTTTTGGTTTTTTGGTAACTCGTGTCTGGCACTTGCTCGTTCATTAAATGCTTTTCCACCCCTCTTTTTCTTTTCTTGCTTGCTTTCCCTCCTTTTGTCTGGCTTAGAGACCCTCATTCCCCTTTTTATTTCTGAAACACTTCTAGTCAGTCAGCTAGCTATATGAAATGAAATTAAAATCGCTTGTTGTCACAAGTAGGCTTCAAATGAAGTTACTGTGAAAAGCCCCTAGTCGCCACATTCCGGCGCCTGCTCGGGGAGGCTGGTACGGGAATTGAACCGTGCTGCTGGCTTGCCTTGGTCTGCTTTCAAAGCCAGCGATTTAGCCCTGTGCTAAACAGCCTCACAACGTTTCTGGGGTTTACGCAGAATGTTCAGTGGTACAGACAGAGGTATGCTGCATTTGAAAACGGGTTTGAGAGTTGTGGATGCAGAAGCGTCATTACGTTTCTGGGCAAGTTTCTCTTGTCCTGAATTGTTGTGTTCGCTCCAATGTGTTTATTGTTTTCAGTGTGGGGAGGGTGGTATTTAGTGGGAGGCTGAGAACTGTCAAGTTACAAGATTTGTTGGAAATGACCCTGCAAAGTTTCCCAGGATCCACTTGGTTGAAGAGATGGTAGTTTCAGATATGCTTAACCAGTGTTGGGATATGGTTTAATTCTGGTTTTACTGTTGGCTGATTATATACTCTAACAAAACACCATTTCACAGATTTATGTTCACATTATTTTTTTTAATATACATTTGGGGGAAGTGGCACATGATGTTTAAGGAATCTATGATATTTCGCAGACAGGCGTTAATTCACAACTGAGCAGAATGTAGAGGTTTTATTTTAGAAATTGTAAGTAAAGGCCCAAGCCCACCGTACATAGGTACCAACATAAGAATTAGGGGTAGGGCCACTCTGCCCCTCGAGTCTGTTTTGTCATTGAATTAGATCATGGCTGATCTAATTGTAACCACACTCCCTTTTCCTGCTGGCCCCCCGGTAACCTTTCACTGCCTTGTTAATCAAGAATTTATCCAGCTCGGTCTTAAAAATATTCAAAGATTCTGCTTCCACTGCCTTTTTGAGGAAGAGAATTCCAGAGACTCCAGCGTCCTGAATGAAAACATTCTGATCCATGGATGCTGAATGGACATTTATCTTGGAGGAAGTGAGAAATTAAAAAGTTACAAAAGAGAGCACTCTGCTAGCTTTCGGGCAACAGAACTCAGATTTTTCGGCACCTGGGATTCACTTTGATTTGTTGGACAAAGTCCCGTCTTCATATTAAGGATACCCTCCATCGTGTTGTGTGGCATTACCACCGTGCTAAATGGGATAGACTTCAAACAGATCTAGCAACTCAAGACTGGCCATCCATGAGGCGCTGTGGGCCATCAGTAGCAATAAAATTGTATTTAACCACAATCTGTAATTTCATGGCCCGGCATATCACCCACTCTACCATTACCATCAAGCCAGGGTATCAACCCTGGTTCAATGAAGAGCGCAAAAAGCATGCCAGGCGCAACATCAGGCATACCGAACAATTAATTGTCGACCTGGTGAAGCTACGAAAAGGACTTGATGGTCTGTGTTATAAGGAGACGCTGGGACTTTTTTCCCTGGAGTGTAGGAGGCTGCGGGGTGATCTTATAGAGGTCTATAAAATAACGAGGAGCATCGATAAGGTAGATAGTTGACATCTTTTCCCAAAGGTAGATGAGTCTAGAACTAGAGGGATAGGTTTAAGGTGTGAGGAGAGAGATAGAAGAGAGACCAGAGGGTAATTTCTTCACACACCGGGTGGTGAGCATCAAGAATGGGCCGCTAGAGGCAGTGGTAGAGGAGGGTATAATTTTGTCCTTTCAAAAAAACAGTCAGACAATTACATGGGCAAGGTGGGTAGAGAGGGATCTGGGCCAAATGAGGCAAATGGGATGAGCTTAGTGATAGAAACTGGGCGGCATGGATCAGCTGGGCCGAAGGGCTTGTTTCCATGCTGTAAACATCTGTGACTCTGACTCTACTTGTGTGCCAAACAGCATAAGCAGCAACTAATAGACAGCGCTAAGCAATTCCACAATAAATGCATCAGATCTAAGCTCTGTAGTCTTGCCACATCCAGCCGTGAATGGTTCTGGACAATTAAACAACTCACTGGAGGAGGAGGCTCCACTAATATCCCCATCCTCAATGATGGAGGAGCCCAGCACATGTGTGCAAAAGACAAGGCTGAGGCATTCGCAACAATCTTCAGCCAGAATTACCAAGTAGATGATCCATCTCAGTCTGCTGCAGAGGTCACTAGATCACAGATGTCAGTCTTCAGGCCAATACGATTCACTCCACGTGATATCAAACAGCTGAAGGCACTGGAGTCATACCTGGTACAAAGGCAGATGGGTGTGCTGATTGAAGATTAATCATCTCAACTCCAGGGCATCACTGCAGGAGTTCCTCAGGGTAGTGTCCTGGGCCCAACTATCTTCAGCTGCTTCATCAATGACCTCCTTTCCATCATAAGACCAGATGTGGGGATAGCTGACAAGTGGCAAGTAACATTTGCACCACACCCAAGTGCCAGGCAATGACATCTCCAATAAGAGAGGATCTAACCACTGCCCCATGACATTCAATGGCATTACCATCACTGAATCCTCCACAATCAACATCCTGGGGGTTACCATTGGTCAGAAATTGAACTTAACTAGCTACGTGAATACTGTGGCTACCAGGGCAGGTCAAAGACTAGGAACCTACAGTGAGTGACTCACCTATGACCACCCCCCCTCCCCAGGACAAAGCAGCCCGCTTGATTGCTTCCCCCTTCCACAAACATTTAAACTCTCCACTACTGCACGGTGGCGCAGTGATTAGCACTGTTGCCTCATGGCGCTGAGGACCCAGGTTCGATCCCAGCTCTGGGTCACTGTCCGTGTGGAGTTTGCACATTCTCCCCGCATTTGCGTGGATCGTACCCCCACAACTCAAAGATGTGCAGACTAGGTGGATAGGCCACGCTAAATTACTCCTAATTGGGGAGGGGGGAGAGAGAGGAGGAAGAATTGGGTACCCTAAATTTATAAACAAACAAAACTCCTCCACCGAACAGTGGGTTCCACCACCGAACAGTGGATGTATCTACACGTCAAGGACTGCAGCGGTTCAAGAAGACAACTCACCGCCATCTTTTTAAGGGAAACTCAGGATGGGCAATAAATGCTAGCCTAATCAGCAATGCCACATCCCGTAATTAATAAAAACAAAGAATGTCACTTGGCAGTTACCGGCCCAGGCCTGGATATTGTCCACCTCCTTGCAGCACTTGCATGTGGACTGCTTCAGTGTCTGAGGAGTCACGAATGGTGCTGAATATTGTGGAATCATCAGCGAACATCCCCACATCTGTTGGAAGTAAGGTCATTGATGAAGCAGCTGAAGATGGTTGTGCCGAGGACACTATCCGAAGGAACTCCGGCAGTGATGTCCCGGGGCTCAGATGACTGACCTTCAACAACCACAACCACCTTTCTTTGTGTTCGATATGACTCAACCATAGAACATAGAACAGTACAGTACAGAACAGGCCCTTCGGCCCTCGATGTTGTGCCGAGCAATGATCACCCTACTCAAACCCACGTATCCACCCTATACCCGTAACCCAACAACCCCCCCCCCCCCCCCAACCTTACTTTTTTTAGGACACTACGGGCAATTTAGCATGGCCAATCCACCTAACCCGCACATCTTTGGACTGTGGGAGGAAACCGGAGCACCCGGAGGAAACCCACGCACACACGGGGAGGACGTGCAGACTCCGCACAGACAGTGACCCAGCCGGGAATCGAACCTGGGACCCTGGAGCTGTGAAGCATTTATGCTAACCACCATGCTACCGTGCTGCCCTGAAGGCAGCCCTGAAAACCAGTGAAGGGTTTTCCCCCTGATTCCTGTTGACTCAGTTTTGCGAGGGCTCCTTGATGACCTACTCTATCAAATGCTGCCTTGATGTCAAGGGCAGTCACTTCCCCTCTGAACTTCAACTCTTTTGTCCATGTTTGAATCAAGACTGTAATGAAGTCAGGAGCTGAGTGACCCTGGTGGAACCCAAACTGAGTGTCTGCTTGTTGCTAAGTAAGTGCCGCTTCATGGCACTGTTGCCCTTTCCATCACTTTGCTGATGATGGAGTAGACTGATAGGACAGTAAATGGCTGAATTGCATTTGTCCTGCTTCTTGTGTACAGGATACACATGGGCAAGTTTCCACTTTGCCAGGTAGATGCCAGTGTTGTAGCTGTACTAGAACAGCTTGGCTAGGGCTGCGGTTCTTCAGTACTCTTGCCGGAATATTGCCAGGGCCCATAGCCTTTGCATTATTGAGTGCCTTCAGCTGTTTCTTGATATCATGTGGGGCGAATCGAGTTGGCGGAAGACTGACATCTGTCATGCTGGGGACCTCTGGAGGAGACGGAGATGGATCAGCCACTCAAGATGTCTGGCTGAAGATTATTGTGAATGCTTCAGCCTTGTCTTCTGTACAGAAGTGCTGGACTTTTCCATCATTGAGGATGGGGATATTTGTGGAGCCTCCTCCTCCAGTGAGTAGTTTAATATTCTGATTATTGTAGATTAAAAAAACTTTAACTTAGCCTTGAATATGGTCAATGGTCCATCCTTCAAGGCTCTCTGGAGAAAAGAATTCCAAAGATGAATGACCCTCTTGAGTGAAGAAATTTCTCCTCATTTTGTCTTTGAATGACCTCTTATTTTGAAACTTTGTCCCTCGTTCTAGATTCCCCTCCAGGGCAAACATCCTCTCAGCATCTACATCTTGCGTGTTTCAAATAAAATCGCTTCTCATTCAAGGTCCAACCTGCTCAACCCTTCCACATGATGCAAACTCTTCATCCAAGGAATTAACCTTGTGACCCTTCGCTGAACTGCTTCCTGTGCATGTATAATTGGTGGCCCTGCCTTCAGCTGCCAAGCCCCTAATTTCTGGAATTCCCTACCTAAATCCCTCTGTCACCCTACTCTTCTCTTTTAAGACACTCCTTAAAACTTGCCTCTTTGTAGTTTACTGTCACCTGCTCGAATAACGTTGCGTAGTTAGGTGTTAAATTTTATTTATGGAGGGCCTGGAATGCTTTATGTTGGAGGTGCTATACAAACGCAAGTTCTTGCATTCACTACAGTTTCAATACTGAGCTCTCATTATTATTAAAAATGCTGGTCGAGTAATTGTTCTCCCCTCTACAGCAGGTTGTTCTTTTCTCTGTATTGTCTGTTTACTCCAATGAGAGAATAATTGCAAATCTCAAGTCTCAGGAGCAAAATGCGTTCATACTTTTTTTTATAAATTTCTACCAGCCCATATAGCATACAGAAATAATATGACTTGTGTCTGAAAATTTGATAATTAGGACTTGCCCTATATTACTAGCTGATTTCATTTTTTTTTAAACACAAAGGTTTAGTACTGAGTTATGCCAGCTTGCTTGGAATTTATCCTCGTCTCATCTAGTGATTTGGATTAAATGTTTTTTGACTGCCACACAACTTCCTTGTGTCTCCCCGTTGCTTTTACCGTTTCATAAGACTTTATTTTTTTTTCTTTCTCTGTCCCTGATAATGCTGCATTGAGCAGAAGCCTGCTCTTGGGGATCTCATTGAAATGGAGATTTGTTCATGCACGATCTGGACAGTGATTCTTGGCAGGCTCTCCAACCATTTGAAATGAAAATGAAATGAAAATCGCTTATTGTCACAAGCAAATGAAGTTACTGTGAAAAGCCCCTAGTCGCCACATTCAGGCGCCTGTTCGGGGCAGATTAATCGCATATTAATATGAAAAGTTAGAGCACATGGGATTACAGGTAGTGACTTGAGATGGATAGAAAGCTGTTTAGCAGACAGGAAGTAAAAAGTTGGAATAAATGGGTCTTTTTCTGACTGGCAGGTATCAGTGCTAGGACCCCATCTATTCAAATTATATATTCATTTGGACGAGGGAACCAAATGTTTTATCTCCAAATTTTGCGGCAAAGTTGAATGGGAGGGTGAGCTGTGAGGAGGATGCTTCAGTGGGATTTGGACAGGCTGAGTGGATGGGCATATGCATGGCAGATGCAGTATAATGTGGATAAATGTGAGGTTATCTGCTTCGGTAGAAAAATAGGAAGGCCGATTATTATTTGAATGGGTGTAAATTGAGAAAGGTGGATACTCAGCGAGACCTTGGTGTCCTCGTGCATCAGTCGCTGAAAGTAAGCTCACCGGTTAGCAGGCAGTAGAAAAGGCAAATGGTATGTTGGCCTTCCTAGCGATAGGATTTGAGTATAGGAATTGAGATGTTTTACTACAATTGTTTAGGGCATTGGTGAGGTCACACCTGGAGTATTGTGTGCAGTTTTGGTGTCTTATCTGAGGAAGGATGTTTTTGCTATGGAGGGAGTGCGGCAAAGGTTTACCAGGCTGCTTACTGGGGTGGTGGGACTGTCCTCATGAGGAGAGACTAAATCAGTTAGGATAATATTCATTGTAGTTTAGAAGAGTGAGAGTGGATCTCATAGAAACTTACAAAAATTCTAACAGGGTTAGACAGGATAGATTCAGAAAAAATGTTCCCGATGGTGGGGAGTCCAGAACTAGGGATCATACTTTGAGGATAAGGGGTAAATCTTTTGGGACTGAGGTGAGGAGAAATTTCTTCACCCAGAGAGTGATGAATCTGTGGAATTCGCTACCACACAACGTTGTTTAGGCCAAAATGCTGTGTAATTTCAAGAGGTAATTAGATTTGGCTCTTCAGGCTAAATGGATCAAAGGATATATAGAGGTGGAAAGTGGGATCAGGGTATTGAACTTGATCAGCCATGATCATAATGAATGGCGACGAGCAGACTCTGAAGGGCCGAATGGGCTCCTCCTCCTTCTACTTGCTATGTTTCTATGAGACACTGACCAGGAGCAGGCATGGAACCAGTGGTCAGGGTATGAAATTTGAGTGGGGGTTAAACACAATGGCTTCAACCTTTCCAGTACCACGTCTGGAGGAAGTTGTAACTCGTGCAGGACTGAATGTTTGATACAGTCAGAACAATTGAGCTGCATATCATCCGTGTTCTTGTGGAAGCTGATCCCTTGTCTGCAGATTTTGTCGCCAAAGGGAAGTGTTTAGAGATGAATCCGAGGTGATTGAGTTAACTTGTTAGTGACACGGATGCTTTTGATGGAGATATTCGGGCTGAATGTTGTTGACTTCCACCTAACGTTCTGCGAGAAAGTCAAGGAACGGTTGCCACCGCCCGGAGAACCCCTGCAAGGACCCTCGCAAGGCAAACTTTATCCTCTCCAACCTAAGAAGCCCCGCCATGTCATTGATCCAAGCCTCCACACTTGGAGGGCTTCGCGTCCCTCCACAATAACAAGAGCCTTCTCCGGGCTACCAAGGAGGCAAAGGCCAGAACTCCGGCCTCTTTCGACTCCTGCACTCCCGGATCCTCCAATAATGCAATCCCCAACTCGGTTTTACCCGAGTGTCCAAGACCTTGGACGTGACCTTCCAGAACTCCGCAAGTGCCAGGCACGCCCAGAACATATGGGCGTGGTTTGCTGGGCTCCCCGAACACTTCACACATCTGTCCTCCACCCCAAAAAAGTACTCATCCTTGCCCCTGTCATATGTGCCCTGTGTAACACTTTAAACTGGATCAGGCTGAGCCTGGCGCAAGATGAGGAGGAATTGACCCTGCCCAGGGCGTCAGCCCACAGGCCCTCATCCAGCTCCTCACCCAGCTCCTCCTCCCATTTGCCCTTCAACTCCTCCACTGAGGCCTCCTCCACCTCCTGCAGGTCCTGGTATATCTCCGAGATCTTACCCTCTCCGACCCACACACCCAAAATCACCCTGTCCTGTATCCTTCGGGCAGGCAGCAATGGAAATTCTCCTACCTGCTTCCTAACAAACGCCTGAACCTGCATGTACCTGAAGGCATTCAGGTAACCCGAATTTCTCCTCCAGTGCCTTTTAACTGGCAAAAGTCCCGTTAATGAATAGATCCCCCATCCTTCTAATTCCTGCCCGATGCCAGCTTCAGAACCCACCATCTACCCTGCCCGGGGCAAACCTATGGTTATTCCGTATCGGGAAACAAACTGAGGTCCCCGTCTCCCCCCCCCCCCCCCCCCCCCCCCCCCCCCCCCCCCCCCCCCCCCCCCCCCCGTGCCACCTCCATTGCCCCCAAATCCTCAGCGTCGCCGTCACCACTGGGCTCGTGGTATACCGCATTGGCGGAAGCGGCAACGGTGCCGTCAGCAGTGCCCCCAGGCGAGAGTACCTACACAAAACGCCGCCTCTAGTCTTTTCCATGCCGCCCCCTCTCCCTCCATCATCCACTTCCGAATCCCGCGCCAGATTGAGCCTATGCAAGACCCCCCCAACTCTTGGCCACCTGAATACCCAAATACCGAAAACTCCTCTCCACCATCTTGAGCGGCAGCTCCTCCAACCTCTCTTCCTGGCCCCGTGCGTGCACCACAAAGAGCTCACTCTTCCCAACATTAAGCTTATACCCCGGGAAGTCTCCAAACTCCCTGAGGATCTGCATAACCTCCCCCATCCCCTCTACCGGGTCCATAATATACAAAAGCAAATCATCCGCGTGTAGTGAGACGCAGTCCGTCTCCCCCACCCCCCTCCAGACCAAACCCCTCCAGCCTCTAGACTCCCTCAGCGCCATGGCCAATGGCTCGATCGCCAAAGCAAACAGCAGGGGGGACAGAGGGCATCCCTGCCTCGTTCCACGGTACAGTCTAAAGTACTCTGCCCTCAATCGGTTCATCGAAACACTCGCCACCGGGGCCTGGTATAACAATTTAACCCACGCTATGAACTCCTCCCCAAACCCAAACCTACCCAGCACCTCCCACGGATACTCCCACTCCACCCGGTCAAAGGCCTTCTCCGCGTCCATAGCCTCCACCACCTCTGCATCTCCCCCCCCCCCCCCCCCCCCCCCCCCCCCCCCCCCTCCGAGGACATCATAATCACATTCAGAAGCCTCCGCACATTTGCGTTCAACTGCGTATTCCCTCCCTTGTCCCTGATTCCCCCAATTTCCCTAGCCGCCGCCTCCTTCCGCAGCTGATGCGCCAGCATCCGACTCGCCTTCTCCCCATATTCATACGCTGCTCCTTGTACCTTGCCCCAAAGGGCCTCAGCTTTCCCCGTCGTCAACAAGTCAAACTCCGTTTGGAGACTCCGGCGCTCCTTCAACAGCCCCTCCTCTGGGGATCCCGCATATCTCCTATCCACCCTAAGTATCTCTCCTACCAATCTATTCCTCTCCCTCCTCTCCCTCTTCTCTCTGTGAGCCCCGATGGAGATCAGCTCCCCTCTAACCACCGCCTTCAGCGCCTCCTAGAACACACTCACCGAGACCTCTCCATTGTCATTGGTTTTCTTTGGTAACTTGACCACAAAAAGTTAGTCGAAAGGATGTGGTGAAAACTAATCTTTAATATATCAAAATAACAAAGTTTAAAATATAGTATGGACTCAAAAATGGAAGCAAGTAGCTAAACATCAAAGTAACAGAGCTAACGGCAGTTAAATACTGTGCAGTTAAATACACTGGGAAGAAGCTAATGCGGTCACAGCACTTGTGAAATCAGCAGTGGATTTGAATAAGATGTACAATATTCTATAACAATTGGTAAGAGGGAAGACGATTCGTATGCGGCATCAAGCAAGTTCCACTGAGATGGACAATAGAAGAGAGGGTTTAAAGGGTGATGGTGTCAAGTTCAGAGATGGAGACTGGGGCACAAAATAGTTTAAGGGCTTGTTAGAGAGAGGAACCCGAGTGAACGTTTGGCTTGACGGTGAAGGGGGAAAGCAACTGAGATGGCTGCTACTCCATCTTAGTGAAGAAGGCGGCGTGCGCTCCTTGGGGTGGTGTTGTGGGATGATCAATGCCAAAGTGGTTTGTGGAGATGTTGGTGGAGAAGCGTTAGGGTTACTAAAGCCAATTGCAGTTACACTACCACTGTCCAACAATGATCAGTCAGCCCAGCACATCCTAGGGACTGCGCTTTTTTTCAAATTGGGCTCCTCTACAATGTGCGTTCTAATGTGTCCAATTTCAATATTCGATTAGCATCTTAATGACCCGTGGATGGTTTTCCATGCAGAGCTCTACCCGTTATTGTTGCTGTATCGTTGTGAACATAAAAGAATTCATTACAATTTTTTTTTTGTGCTATCTCTAGAAAATGAATTATTCAGTTCTGGAAACACAACCGTGCCAGCTTGGGCCAGAAGTACTATTAGTTTCTATTATTGATGCTTTCCATTGATGTGTTGAGTTTTATTCCATTTTTATACTATTTTGTTTATCATTTATGTAATGAATAACCAACTGCCTGGTCATTATCAATTCATTTTGACCTGAAAATTAATATCCATCAATTTAATTTTATTGGATGTTTTTTTTCTGAATTGAAATGTTGGCTGTCATAAATTTTGATCTTGACTTCCGGTTGCGGTGATGCGGAGCTAAGCCGCACGTTCGGTGGCTCCTGCTTTTTTCGGTCTTTTGGGCTCTTTTAAGGGCCCGTAGCGGCGCTGGCTGGACTTTTCCCTGTGGGGGAACACATTTCCTGCGGTCATCTGCCAGTGGATCGACTGGACCAGGAGCGGGGCGGTTAAAAAATCGGCTTTGGAGCAGAGAAAGGTGCGGGGCAGGAAAAACAAGATGGCGGCAGTGTGACAGCAGTGGGCGCAGGAGCAGCAGGAGCTGCTTCAGCGCTGTTTCAAAGAGCTGAAAGCTGAGCTCCTGGAACCGCTGAAGGCCTCATTGGACAAGCTTATGGTGACTCAGACGGCTCAGGGCGCAGAGATCCGTGAGTTACGGCAAAAGGCATCGGAGAACGAGGATGAAATCCTAGGCCTGGCAGTGAAGGTGGAGTCGCACGAGGCACTCCACAAAAAATGGCAAGCGAGGATGGAGGAGATGGAGAACCGCTCCTGCTGGAAGAATTTGCGGATCCTGGGCCTCCCGGAGGGGCTGGAAGGTTCGTACTTGGGGGCCTATGTGGCCTTGATGCTGAACTCGTTAATGGGTGCGGGGTCCTTCCAAGGGCCCTTGGAGCTGGAAGGTGCCCATCGAGTGCTGCTGAGGAAGCCCAGGCCGAACGAGCCACCAAGGGCGGTGCTGGTCCATTTTCACAGCTTCGTTGACCGTGAGTGTGTGCTGAGATGGGCGAAGAAGGAGAGGAGCAGCAGGTGGGAGAATGCAGAGATCCGGATTTATCGGGACTGGAGTGCGGAGGTGGCGAATAGAAGGGCTGGTTTTAATCTGACGAAGGTAGTGCTTCACAAGAAGGGGGTAAAGTTCGGCCTGCTACAGCCGGCACACCTCTGGGTCACTTATAAAGATCGCCAGCTCTACTTTGACTCCCTGGAGGATGCCTGGGTCTTCGTCCAGGCAGAGAAGCTGGACTGGAACTGAGGACTGGGGGGGCTGGGGACTGACGTACACTGTCCGGAGGCATTGTCCTCCCTGGTATCCTTTTTTCCTGTTTGCTGTTTTTGTTGGTTCTTTTTGGTTCTTTGTTTTTTTGGGGCTCTTTAATTATTTATTTTGGTGTTTTTTTTTTCACTGGTGGAGGGCTGGGGAGCTGTTTCACGGGCCCGTTGGGTCACTCACCCTTCTTTTTCCTGCCGGGGGGGGGGGGGTTTGGGATGGAAGCGAGGGCATCTTTCCCACGCTGGATGTGGAGTGGGAGGGGCCGGCACCGGGTGGGGAGAGTGGCGGTTGTGTTGCACCGGGGGGGGTCGTTGGGGTGGCGGGAGCAGCAGGAGTTGGCTGACTTACGGAAGTACGATGGAAGGGTTTACGCAGCTAGGGGGGCCCT
Organism: Scyliorhinus canicula; assembly: GCF_902713615.1. NCBI lineage: Eukaryota > Metazoa > Chordata > Chondrichthyes > Carcharhiniformes > Scyliorhinidae > Scyliorhinus > Scyliorhinus canicula. Next base: position 20,668,488 of record NC_052146.1, on the reverse strand, counting down.
AACTGTGGGGGTGGGGGGGGGGGGTGGGGTTGGGGGGAGGTACCGGGTTGCTGCTGGAAGGGCCGAAGGGAAACTGCTGGTGATGTGGAGGGGGGGGGGGCACAATGTGTACGCCCCCAACTGGGACGATGCTGGCTTCATGCGGCGTATGCTGAGCTGGATTGCAGACCTGGAGACGGGGGGCTTGATATTGGGAGGAGATTTTAATACTGTGCTGGACCCGGCTCTGGATCGTTCGAGGTCCAAGACGGGCAGGAGGCCGGCGGCGGCGGCCACAGTGCTGAGGGGGTTCATGGACCAGATGGGAGGGGTAGACCCTTGGAGGTTTCTGAGGCTGGGAGGTAAGGAGTTCTCGTTTTTCTCCCATGTCCACAATGCTTATTCCCAGATCGATTTTTTTATTTTTTTATTTTTTTAATTTTTTTTTGGTCCTCAGCAGGGCACTAATTCCAAGGGTGGTAGGGGCGGAGTACTCGGCGATAGTTATATCAGACCACGCTCCGCATTCAGTGGACCTGGAGCTGGGGGAGGGGAAGGATCAAAGCCCGCTATGGAGGTTAGATGTGGGGCTTCTGTCAGAGGAGGAAGTATGTGGGCGGGTCTGTAGGTGCATAGAGGGATATTTGGAAGCTAATGACAATGGGGAGGTGCAAGTAGGGGTGGTCTGGGAGGCATTGAAAGCGGTGGTTAGAGGGGAGTGGATATCTATTAGGGCACACGGGGAGAGGGGGAGAAGGTTGAGAGGGAGAGGTTGGTGGAAGAAATGGTAAGGGTAGACGGGAGGTACGCGGATGTCCCGGAAGAGGGGCTTTTGAGGAAACGTCGTAGTCTCCAAGCGAAGTTTGATATATTGACCACCCAGAAGGCGGAGGCGCAGTGGAGGAGGGCGCAGGGGGTGGTATATGAGTACGGGGAGAAGGCAAGTCGCACGCTGGCCCACCAGCTCCGGAAGCGGGAGGCAGAGAGAGAGATGGGGGAGTTAGAGATGTAGGAGGGAATCTGGTGCGGAGTACAAGGGACATCAATGGGGTGTTCAGGTCCTTTTATGAGGAGCTGTACCGGTCGGTGCCCCCTGGGGAGGGCGGCGGGATGGACCACTTTCTGGATAAGCTGGGGTTCCCGAGAGTGGGGGAGGAGTGGGTGGAGGGTCTGGGGGCCCCAATCGAGTTGGAGGAGCTGATCGAGGCGTTGGGGGCATGCAGTTAGGGAAGGCACCGGGGCCTGACGGGTTCCCGGTGGAGTTTTACAAGAGGTTCTCGGACCTGCTCGGCCCGTTGTTAGTGAGGACCCTGAATGAGGTGAGGGAGGGGGGGTTTTGCCCCCGACGATGTCCAGAGCACTAATTTTTCTGATTTTGTAGCGGGATAAGGAGCCCCTCCAGTGTGGGTCTTACAGGCCGATCTCGCTCCTCAACGCGGACACGAAGCTGTTGGCCAAGATACTGTCCAGGAGGGTGGAGGATGTGGTTCCGCAGGTCATCCATGAGGACCAAACGGGGTTTGTGAAGGGGAGGCAGCTGGATGTCAACCTGCGGCGGCTTCTTAATGTTATAATGTCGGCGACGGATGGGGAGGCGGAGATAGTGGCATCGATGGATGGGGAGAAAGCTTTTGATAGGGTGGAGTGGAGTTACCTGTGGGAGGTGTTGAGGAGATTTGGGTTTGGTGAGGGGTTCATTAGTCGGGTGAGGCTACTGTACAGTGCTCCGGTGGCAAGCGTGGTGACGAATGGGAGGAGGTCGGAGGACTTTCGGCTGTCCCGGGGGACGAGGCAGGGGTGCCCCTTGTCTCCCTGGGGGGGACTTTGGCTCGGTTATGGGGGTTTCTTCTTACGGTTCTATGTTTATTACTCTTTCTTGTTGTTAATTTATTGCTTTGTATTGGGGGGGGAGGGGTTTCTGTTTTTTCTTTTTGTTTTCTTTGTTGGGAGAAAATCTGTTGTTGTTAAAATCTGAATAAAAATTATTTTAAATAAATAAATAAATAAATTTTGATCTTCGCAGCTCAGTTGGCAAATGCCCTGACCAATGCTGATGAAAGGGTAGCACAGTAGTTAGCACTGTTGCTTCACCACACCAGGGTCCTAAGTTCGATTCCCGGCTTGGGTCTCTGTCTGTTCGGAGTCTGAACGTTCTCCCCGTGTCTGCTTGGTTTTCCTCCGGGTGCTCCGGTTTCCTCCACAAGACCCAAAAGACGTGTTTGTTAGGTGAATTCTCCCTCTGTGTACCTGAGCAGGCGCCGGAATGTGGCGACGAGGGGATTTTCACAGTGACTTCATTGCATTGTTAAAGTAAGCTTTCTTGTGACAATGATGAAGATTATTATTATCAAATGCACAGTTCATCAAAGAAAAGCTGTCCATCACAACTCCTTCACATCTAAACCCGGAAAGCTCCGGGTTTGATTTTCCCTGGTCTGTGCTGGGTTATTCCTAACTGTGAGTGGATAGAGGCGATGAGTTGGCATCAGAATCCCTAGACCTGGTAGTGGAAAATCCGTGTTTCTGCCCCATCTGATGTGATTTGAACTAATTGTTTTGCAGTTTTAGTGTAAAAGCAATGCATTGAGATGTGGAATGCAACCTCCATGCTGTACTGAGGAACTAGTAGCATTTGTGGATTCTTATCTGCATATTCAAGAGATTAGGAAAAACAAGTAGAAAAGAAAAATAACTTTCGGTCTAACTTAAACTGATCAGCAGTACATCAGAAAGCGTAGTCGGATCTACTGCTACTAACCACGGTCATACTTATCCAATGCAGATATGATTATTTTGCTGATTTCTTTGCTGATATATTGTGTATGTTCAAAATCCACTTACTAGCTTCCGTTGTGTGGATGTGATTACAATCCCTCCGTATCTATGGGTTTAAATGCTTTGATGTAGCTGGCTGATGTGATGGGGCATTAATTTGGTGCTGTAGCATTAATTTGGTGTTGCGAGACTTTTTGCCATGTTTAAGTCCAACAGGTTTATTTGAAATCACAAGCTTTCGGAGCGCTGCTCCTTCCTCGGGTGAAGTGGCGGCAGATTCACAATCACCGCATATATAGGAAAGACACAATTGCAAGATAATTCCAGATTGGAATATGACGTACTCTACATCAGCATGCCCCACGACGACGGCATTGCTGCAACACCCTCTTTATGCAACACCGACAACTGCCAATCTCCAGATGCAATCATACAACTCTTCTGCTTTACCCTGGGCCAGAGCGTCTTCACCTTTGATAACCAGTTCTTCATCCAGACACCCGGAACAGTCATAGTGACCAAGTTCGCACCTCCATACGCCAGCATCTTCATGCACAAGATCGAGCAAGACCTCCTCACCGCACAGGACCTTCAACCAACGTTATACACTAGATACATCAACGACATTTTCTTCCTTTGGACTCATGGCAAAGAATCACTGAAATGACTACATGATTGCATCAGCAAGTTCCATCTCACCATGGACTACTCTCCAGAGTCGGTAACATTCTTGGACACGTGTATCTCCATCAAGGATGGACACCTTAGCACTCTACTCTACTGCAAGCACACCGATAACCTCGCGATGCTCCACTTCTCCAGCTTCTACCCTAAACACTTTAAAGAAGCCATTCCCTACGGACAAGCCCTACATATACACAGGATCTGCTCGGACGAGGAGGAACGTGACAGACACTATATAGACGCTGAAAGACTCCCTCGTAAGAAAGGGATATGGCGCTCGACCCATCGATCGACAGTTCCAATGCGCCACAGCGAAAAACTGTACCGGCATCCTCAAGACTAACCTGGGACATGACCGACAGATTACCCTTCGTCTCCAGTACTTCCCCGGGGTGGAGGAACTATGACATCTGCTTTGGAGCCTTCAACATGTCATCGATGACAATGAATATCACCCCCAAGACCATCCCCACACCTCCACTACTTGCCTTCAAACAACTGCCTAACCTCAAACAGACCATTGTTCGCAGCAAACTACCTAGCCTTCAGGAGAACAGCGACCATGACACCACACACTCCTGCAATGGCAACCTCTGCAAGACATGCCGGATCATCGACATGGGAACTACCATCACACTGTAGAACACCACCTACCAGGTACAATGTACACACTTGTGCAACTTGGCCAATGTTGTCTACCTCCTAACGCTGCAGGGAAGGATATCCTGAGGCGTTGTATATCAGCGAGTCCATGCAGACACTATGACAATGGATGAACTGGCACTGCGCAACAATCGCGATGCAGGAGAGTTCCCTTCCAGTCGGGGAACACTTCAGCAGTTCAGGACATTCAGCCTCTGATTTTCTTTGGGTAATCGTTCTCCAAGGTGGATTTCAAGACACACAACCATGCAGAAACTGGTAACCGCAGGGATGAGGACGGCTCAACCGGGATCTCTGGTTCATGTCACATTGCATGTAACCCCATCATACTGTCTGGGTTTGCAGAATCCTACTAACTGGCTTGAGAGAATTCACACCTCAATTACCTGTGATTACCACCCACTCCACTCTCAACTGTTTGTCTGTTCACGTAAAGATGTCTTATCTGTAAACACTCACATTCCAGCCATTCTTCACATTCCAATCTGGAATTATCTTGCAGTTGTGTCTCTCCTATACTTGCTGTGATTGTGAATCTGCCTCCACTTCACTGATGGAAGGAGTAGTGCTCCAAAAGCTTGTGATTTCAAGTAAACCTGTTGGACTTTAACCTGCTGTTTTGAGACTTCCCAGTCCACCGCCGGCATCTCCACATCATGGCACAAACATGGACATAGACCAGTTGGGACAATATGATTTGTTTCTGTATTCTAATACTATGGGTGGGACCGAACAGCCCATCCTGTCTCATGCGATGAGGCCGTTAAATTGCCCAAGATTTGCGATGTTCTGAACACCCTGCGAGATCTTTTTGTTTTTAAAAAAAATATTTTTATTCTCCATTTTCACATTTTCCTTCAAACTTTACACCCCACCAACAAGCAGTAAACGATAACAGATACAAAGCCTTAACATCAACAATGATCCCACCCTCCCACCACCCCAAACAACGCACACCTGTCAATATATGCATCAAAGAAAACAAACCCTCCCACAGTGGAAAAATAAAACACAGGCGAAAAAGAGAAAGGAGTCCGGAATCGCCCATGTCATCATTAACCTATAGAGCCCCCCCACCCCGGACACTCAATGCCATCCAACCTCCAAAAGATTACCGTAAATGACTCCCAGGCCATTGGAGGTCCCCTGGTGTTCAGACTCTGGGCACAGTGGTACCCTAGCACTTGCACTGTAGGCCAGGCACCTTGGTAGTGCCGTGTCAGCACCGTGTCCGGGGGTAATCTGCCTGCGTGTGGTAGAGTGAGGCGAGGCGAGGCGCCCCCCCCCCCCCCCCCCCCATGTAAAAAAAGAAAAAAAATTGAAATAAGCATGACTAATGGTCTAATGAAGTGTCGGAATTACGTCAAACTGGCTTTAATTCAGAACATATACATTTAGTAAATTCAGACTGCACCCAAATTCTAAGAAAACGACGTGCAAAATGTATCGTGATCTATTCCTTTAAGCTTCTAAATGGTCAAACTATTTGCACTAACTGCTCGCTTTTGCAGAGAGTTAGACTTGCCTGTTGCATAACATATTGTTTAATAATAGTGAATCAAATTGCATTTATTTATTTTCAGATTGCCTTGGGTCAACAGTATTCTCACCAATCAAAGCAGATGTGACTGGTAACATCACTGTAAGTAGTCAGGGCTGTGGCAAACCAACATGTGTGAATTGGTCTGTCCAGTTACCCTATTTTTGTTTTGGATGGATGACTTGAATGTGTTGCAGTGTAGGATGTACAACGAATCTCATTGTGTTTTCTTCCACCTGATAAGGGTTCCCATTCCTGGTCACTGTCCAGTAGCCATTGCTGCCAGTTGTGTGTGTGTGTGTGTGTGTGTGTGTGTGTGTGTGTGTGTGTGGTTCACCGTAGCTGTAATGGCCTCCATGGCTGGATAGCTTGCTGTCATTCACACATGAGAGGCACTGCAACAATAAGCTGATGGCACACTGCCTGTACTTGTGAAAGCCTATCCCTCCTGTGCTTTTGATAAGTGTGTCAGGGGAATTAATGATAAGACCTTGTGCAATTTGCCACAAATATTTTAAACCCTGAAACGAGCAACGTAATGTCAACACTACAACTAGATTTGCTCAGGGAACCGTTTTCATTGTTGCTCGCAGTTTTTGCTGTGAGGCTGCGCAGCCCTAGAGATGTCCATATGAGGGAGACTATTCTGTGCACATCGCTCCACTTTTCATAGAAACCTGCAGCTTTCAGCTCTACCTGCCTTTACCAAACCCTCTCCCTATCCCCAACAAAGATGCACCGTGGAGTTATTCCTGAATATTGGCTCTAATCAATCTGAACTCTCCTTTATCAGTTTTATATTTAGTTTCTCACCTTGGGAATTTTTGTATTATTTATCTTTTCAGTGTGTTTTTTGGCCATTCTCAAGGTTTTTTTAACTTTGTCTGGGAATGTTGGCCAATAATTTGGCTCGTAATATTGAATATTAGTTCCATAAATTAAGTCATAATAATAACCTTTATTGGTGTCACAAGAAGGCTTACATTAACACTGCAATGCAGTTACTGTACAAATCCTCAGCCACATTCCGGAACCTGTTCGGGTACACAGAAGGAGAATTCAGAATGTCCAATTCACCGAACAGCACATCTTTCAGAGCTTGTGGGAGGAAACCAGAGCACCTGGAGAAAATCCACGCAGACACGGGGAGAACGTGCACACTCTGCACAGACAGTGACCCAAGCCGCGATTTGAACCTGGGACCCTGGCGCTGTGAAGCATTGTGTAAACTCCTTTACTTCTACTCTGGTTCTTACATTGCCTTTTAAAGAAGACATTCCCTGTCAGAGGTCTGAGTGATTCAGTTATAATGCACTTGCCTCTGATTGAGAGAGGTCTGGGCTAGAGCATGACTCTGGGGCTTAATTTAGTGTTTGATCTATGGTGGCACTCTAGTACCATACTGAAGGAACACTGCATTGTTTTGGGAGAAGTGTTAAGTCATCTTGGTGGTTCAGGTTGGTACAAGGAGAGGATTAAAAGAGTCTTGCATTTATATAGCACTATTCATGAGCTCCAGTTGTCCCAAAGTGTGTTCTTTTTTTAAAAAATGTTTTTATTCTCCATTTTCACATTTTCCTTCAAAATTTACACCCCACCCATAGACAGTAAACGGTAACAAATACAAAATCAATCCCCTTAACAATAACAATGATCCCATCCTCCCACCACCCCAAACAACGGCCCACCTATCAATATATGCATCCAATAAAACAAACCCTCCAACGGTGGAAACAATAAAACAAAGGAGAAAAAGGAGTCCGGGACACCCCCCCCTCCCCCCCCGCACACACACACACACTTAAACCGGCCAACGTGGAGGCCCCCGCCCGGGTCCCTTTCCCCCTTGCCCGGCCCTAAGCCCAGAAATCCCCTTTTAGCACACAAACCCCGCATATCCACCTACACCCCAGAGTCCTCATTTCGAGTTCAAGTCCCATTGCTCCTTTAGCCCATACACCCGCACGCAGTGAAACAAAAATGAAGAAAATATAGTCATGAGGTTACGTCGGCACATGGCCATTTCTCAATTTCTCAGTTCTGCCACAGTCCTTCTGCCTTCGCAAACTTCTCCGCTGCTTCCGCCGTTCCAAAATAAAAGTCCTTGCGCTTGTAAGTCACCCTCTGCTTCGCTGGATATACAATGCCGCACTGCACCTTGCTAATGTACAGTGCGACTTCACCCGGTTGAAGGCCGCCCGCCTCCTTGCCAGCTCCATAGTAAAGTTCTGGTATACGCGTATACCAGCTCCAGCCCACTGCACCACCCGCTTGTGCTTGGCCCAACACAGGACCTTCTCCTTCACACTGTACCTACAGAAGCACAGAGTCACTACCCTTGGTGGCTCACTCACCTTTGGTACAGGCCTCCACGACTGATGAGCCCTATCCAGTTCATATCGGGAGGGATCCTTCCCCTCCCCCAATAGTTTCGCCAGCATCGCGGCAAAATACTCAGTCGGCCTCGGGCCTTCCACTCCTTCGGGCAGCCCCACAATCCTCAAATTATGTCGCCTGGATCTGTTTTCCAGGTCTTCCATTTTTTCCTTGCAGATCCTTGTTAATCTCTTATCATCTTCCGCATCTCCTTCCCCATCGAGGTAAGTTGATCACCGTGCTGCAATAATGTCTCCTCCACTTCCTTCAGTGCCTCCCCTTTTTCCCGCACCTCCGCCACTGCGCTCGCCACCGCCGTCGTCACCGGGGAAATCGCCTCCTCCATCAGCACACTCAAAACCTCCCTCATCTCCTTCCTCATTGTCTCCATGTATTTTGTAAACTGCCTTTCGAATTCCGCAGCCATCACCGCAGTCATTTCTTCAGCCGTAAGCAACGCAGCCTCCCCTGGTGCTCCAGCCTCCATTTCCCTTGGTGACCCCGCGGTGACCTTTCCACTCCCCGACGGACCTTCAGCTGTTTTTTTGACGGCCGTTTTTTTGCTCGCCCTCGACATTTTCCTTTACTGTGCCTTCACTGTGCCTCCTCTGTGCCTTCTCCCTGCTTTTGCCTCCTCCGTGGACCCTGGGACCGGGCTTAAAGCCCCGAAAATGCCGTTCCCGAATGGGAGCCCTCCATTGTGCGGCTGCCTCCTGCCCGCCGTCACCGGAAGTCCTCAAAAGTATTTTGTTCTTATTGAGGAATCTAAAAGGCACGTTAGCACAGTGGGGGATCTAAATCTAAAAGGCCACGGTAGCACAGTGTGAGCGGCATGGTTGCAAATTGGTTAGCACTGTTTCTTCATGGCTTCCCAGGAACGATACCTGGTTTGGATCACTGTCTGTGCAGAGTCTGCACCTTCTCTGCATGGGTTTCCTCCGGGTGCTCCAATTTCCTCCCACAGTCCAAAGATGCGCAGGCTAGGTAGATTGGCCATGCTAAATTGCCCTTGGTGTCCAGAAAGATTAGGTGGGGTTGGGGGAATGGGGTGGATGCGTGGGCTTGAGTAGGGTGCTTAATGGACTACTTCTGCACTGTAAATTCTATGATAGGAATCACAGTTGTAATGTAGGGAAACTTTGAGGATGCTTGCCTAACATGGCTCTTTGAAGAGGGAATGAGTATAGGATACAGGGCAACTATGTGCGATCTTACTGTCTTACAGATTTTGGTGTGTTAGGGAATCAAAGGATACGGTGAGCGGGGAAAGTGGAGTTGAAGCTGAAGGTCGGGCAGAAAGCATATGGGCTACTCCTCCTATTTATTCTATTATAAGCAGATATGGCCATAGCTTCACATCTGATCTGAAAGATATCTGCACCATCAAGCCCCTAAGTAATAGAATGAAATGTCAACCTACAGGGCACGAACCATGATCTTCTGAACCAGGAGTCGAAGGGGTTTGGCTACTGAAATCTAAAAAGCAATGGGAAATTGTGTCCCTGTTTATTAAATGACTGATTTCATTTGGAGCTTTCATTGTCTGTAAGAAGATAAAGGCACGGAATGTTAAAATAAATTGTGACAATGTGAGCTATTGAGTACTCAGGCCCAGGAATAAACCAGAAACTTGGGTCTGGGGTCTGAGTGAGGAAATAGTGAGGGAACGGAGCAGTATGAAGAATTGATAATGGGAAGAAGGGAGCTGGCACTGTTGTGGGTGGGAAGTAACGGCAGACGAGATGTGCAGTTAATACTATCCATTGATAAACAAGGTTCAGCACAGCTCCAATTTAGCAGTTTGGCTTCCATCGACAACTTTGCATTTCTGTAGTGCCTTTAACATAGTGAACTGTCCCAAGCCTCGTAGGACCTTAATCAGACCAGAAAGGAGATATTAGGATCAGTGTTTGAAAGCTTGGTCAAAGAGATAGGTTTTAAGGAGCATCTTGAAGGAGGAGAAGGATTACAAAGGTTTCATCCAGAAATCTTGAGCAGTTGTATAGCCACTACATTACTGATTTGCATCATTCATCAATTACATGATAATTAAGAGCAATGTTATTAACTAATGATTCAGTATGTACTCCTTGCCCCAGTCCCATGTGTTTGTAGCTTACCGTTAAATGCAGTGTATATTTGGAGGAAAGCTCCATTCATTCAACTGGTCACTTTTGGTCACGCCTTTCACTCCTGGTTTAGCACAGACTAAATCGCTGGCTTTGAAAGCAGACCAAGACAGGCCAGCAGCACGGTTCAATTCCCGTACCAGCCTCCCAGAACAGGCGCCGGAATGTGGCGACTAGGGGCTTTTCACAGTAACTTCATTTGAAGCCTACTTGTGACGATAAGCAATTTTCATTTCATTTCAGAGGAAATTGTAGCTAACTAAAGGACTGAATTTTGACTCCTGAATGTTCGACGTATGTGCAAAAGTTGATTTTATTTTATTTTATACAGAAAATTAGGACTGTGTATGAGACAAATCCCTCAAAATTCAAAACATTGCAGCTAATCCTGGAAGCAGAGAAGGAACAACATGGCACTGAGTGGCCAAAGGTCGGAGCTACACTGGCGCTGATGTGGCTAAAAAGGTGAACAGTCTCATTTATGTAGCTGTATTCTCCTTTTTGTTTTTGGCTTTCTCTCCACAATTTAGCTGCCATCAACCAAGTGGTTTTTCTTTGTACATGAGCTTGAACAGTGGAGCTATTTTTACTATAGTGGGGGCCACAACAATGCCTAAACCTGTATTCCTGAGGTCCTGAGGCAGGACTGGGTAGCCCTCGGGCACAGAAATCTTGGCTGACTTTTCACTATTAGATAGCCATTTAAATGGGGCTTCAAATTACATGTCTCCCTGTCTAGCTTTTTGCTATTATTCATGTCTTTATGGTAGATTTCTTCTATAGATGCCCTATGAAAGGCTACCTCCTCCTGCCCCAACACTATCTCATTTGCCTTATCGTAATTGCAGTAATTGTACTAAGTGGAAATGAGGTTTTCACTTTGTTATGTTCTATGTTCTATGTTCTAAACGAGTGCTTTTGCCAGCTGTGAACAACCACTTGTTTAGATAGTGCCTCATCTTATTTTCCAAGTCATTAGTCATTGAATCAGCTATGTAACGAACCTTGAAATTGATTTTGTTGTGATGAACAGCCATGGTAAGAAAAATAAACTAGTAACCAAGATATAACTGGTGAAAAACAGTAAACAGCATTTTATTAAAATTATTTTGCGGGAGAGAGAGAGAGGGGGAGCCGGAGTGTAGCTTGGGAATCAGGTAGGTGCTTAAGTGTTTTATTTTTACCTTTATTTAAGTTGGGCGGTTGCTAAACCCGAGACACAACACTTGTAGTGTCCCCCACCCTTCCACCTCCTCTAACCTAAGGGGGGTGAGTGAATATCAGTCACGCTCTTTCTTTCTTTTATCCGCAAGTTATCTAGAGGGGATGGCAGGGAAGGTAGTGCAATGTTCCTCCTGCCGAATGTTTGAGGTGAGGGACGCTGTCAGTGTCCCTGCTGATTTCACCTGTGGGAAGTGCACCCATCTCCAGCTCCTCAGAAACTGTGTTAGGGAACTGGAGCTGGAGCTGGATGAACTTCGGATCATTCGGGAGGCAGAGGTGGTCATAGATAGTAGCTTCAGGGATGTAATTACTCCGAAGTATCTAGATAGATGGGTGACGGTGAGAGGGGCTGGGAGGAAGCAGTCAGTACAGGGATCCCCTGTGGTCGTTCCCCTCAGTAACAAGTATACCGCTTTGGATGCTGTTGAGGGGGACGGCCTACCAGTGGTAAACCACTGTGACCGGATCTCCAGCACTGAGTCCGTCCCTGTGGCTCAGAAGGGAAGGGGGAGAGCAGGAGAGCAATAGTTATTGAGGACTCGATAGTTACAGGTACAGATAGACGGTTCTGTGGCAACGAAAGAGACTCACGGATGGTATGTTGCCTCCCGGGTGCCAGGGTCCGTGACGTCTCGGACCGTTTTTTCAGAATCCTTAAGGGGGAGGGGGAACAGTCACAAGTCGTGGTACACATCGGTACCAACGACATAGGTAAGAGAAGGGACGGGGATTTAAAACAGGAATTTAGGGAGCTAGGGTGGAAGCTGAGAGCCAGGACAAATCATGTTGTCATCTCTGGTTTGTTGCCGGTGCCACATGCCAGCGGGTTGAGGAACTGGGAGAGAGTGCAGATAAACACGTGGCTGCAGGGATGGTGTAGGAGGGAGGGTTTCAGTTACGTGGATAATTGGAGCACATTCTGGGGAAGGTGGGACCTGCACAGACAGGACGGTTTGCACCTGAACCAGAGGGGCACCAATATCCTGGGAGGGAAATTTGCTACCGCTCTTCGGGGGGGGGTTTAAACTAATTTGTCAGGGGGATGGGAAGACGAGCTGTAGTCCAGAAACCAGTGTTGAGAGTAGTGAGGTACTGAGGAGGGTATCAAGGTCGCAGGAGTGTACTGGCAGACAGGAAGGTGGGTTGAAATGTGTCTACTTCAATGCAAGGAGCATCCGGAATAAGGTAGGTGAACTTGGAGCATGGATTGGTACTTGGGACTACGATGATGTGGCCATTACGGAGACATGATCAGAAAAGGGACAGGAATGGTTGTTGGAAGTTCCCGGGTATAGATCTTTCAGTAAGAGTAGGGAAGGTGGTAAAAGAGGTGGAGGAGCAGCATTATTAATTAAGGATAGTTTAACGGCTGCAGAAAGGCAGTTTCGAAGGGGATCTGCCTACAGAGGTAATATGGGCTGAAGTTAGAAATAGGAAAGGAGCGGTCATGTTGTTAGGAGTTTTCTATAGACCCCCAAATAGTAATAAAGATGTGGAGGAAGAAATTGCAAAGCAGATTATGGATAGGTGTGGAGGTCTCAGGATAATTGTCATGGAGACTTTAACTTTCCAAATATTGATTGGAACCACTATAGGTCGAACAGTTCGGATGGGGCAGTTTTTGTACAGTGTGTGCAGGAGGGTTTCCTGACACAATATGTGGATAGGCCGACAAGAGGTGGAGCCACATTGGATTTGGTACTTGGTAATGAACCGGGCCAAGTGTTAGATTTGTTTATGGGAAAGCACTTTGGCGATAGTGACCACAATTTGGTGTCTTTCAGTATTGCAATGGAGAGGGATAGGGCCATACGGCCGGGCAATGTTTATAATTGGGGGAGGGGTAATTATGATGCGATTAGGCAAGAATTAGGGAGCATAAGATGGGAACAGAAACTGTCAGGGAAAGGCACAAATGAAAAGTGGGGCTTGTTCAAGGAACAAATACTGCGTGTCCTTGATAGGTATGTCCCTGTCAGGCAGGGAGGAAATGGCCGTGTGAGGGAACCATGGTTCACAGAAGAGGTTGAATGTCTTGTCAAGAGGAAAAAGGAAGCGTATGTAAGGATGAGAAAACAAGGTTCAGTTGGGTCGCTTGAGGGTTACAAAGTAGCAAGAAATGAGCTTAAAAAAGGGCTGAGGAGAGCTAGGAGGGGGCATGAGAAGTCTTTGGTGGGTCGGTGCAAGGAAAACCCCAAGGCTTTTTACTCTTATGTGAGAAATAAAAGAATGACCAGGGTGAGGTTGGGGCCGGTCAAGGTTAGTAGTGGAAACTTGTGCATGGAGGCAGAAGCGATAGGAGAGGCGTTGAATGAATACTTTTCTTCAGTGTTCACCAAGGAGAGGGGCCATGTTTTTGAGGATGAGAGTGTGATACAGGCGATTAGGCTGGAGAAGGTAGCTGTTCTGAGGGAAGATGTATTAGCAATTTTGAAAAACCTTAGGGTCGACAAGTCCCCTGGGCCGGATGGGATATATCCTAGGATTCTTTGGGAGGCAAGGGATGAGATTGCAGAGCCTTTGGCTTTGATCTTTGGGTCCTCACTGTCCACGGTGATAGTGCCAGAGGGCTGGAGAGTGGCGAATGTTGTTCCTCTGTTCAAGAAAGGGAATAGGGATGACCCTGGTAATTATAGGCCGGTTAGTCTTACTTTGGTGGTCGGTAAGTTAATGGAAAAGGTCCTGAAGGATAGGATTTATGACCATTTGGAAAGATGCAGCTTAATCCGGAATAGTCAACACAGATTTGTGAAGGGTAAATCTTGCCTCACAAATTTGATTGAATTCTTTGAGGAGGTAACTAAGTGTGTCGATGAAGGTAGAGCAGTTGATGTTGTATACATGGATTTTAGTAAGGCGTTTGATAAGGTTCCCCGTGGTCGGCTCATGAAGAAAGTAAGGAGGTGTGGGATAGAGGGAAATTTGGCCAATTGGATAAGTAACTGGCTATCACATAGAAGACAGGGGGTGGTGGTGGATGGAAAATTTTCAGACTGGAGACCAGTTACCAGTGGTGTACCATAGGGATCAGTGCTGGGTCCTCTGCTATTTGTGATTTTTATCAATGACTTGGAGGAGGGGGCTGAAGGGTGGGTCAGTAAATTTGCTGATGACACCAAGATTGGTGGAGTAGTGGATGAGGTGGAGGGCTATTGTAGGCTGCAAAGGGACATTGACAGGATGCAGAGCTGGGCTGAAAAATGGCAGGTGAAGTTTAACCCTGATAAGTGCGAGGTGATTCATTTTGGTAGGACAAATTTGAATGCGGATTACAGGGTCAACGGCAGGGCTCTGAGGAATGTGGAGGAACAGAGAGATCTTGGGGTTCATGTCCACAGATCTCTGAAGGTTGCCACCCAAGTGGATAGAGCCGTGAAGAAGGCCTATAGTGTGTTAGCGTTTATTAACTGGGGGCTTGAGTTTAAGAGCCGTGGGGTTATGCTGCAACTGTACATGACCCTGGTGAGACCACACTTGGAATATTGTGTGCAGTTGGTCACCTCACTATAGGAAGTATGTGGAAGCATTGGAAAGGGTTCAAAGGGTCCCGTACGGCTTCCCCGGACAGGTGCCGGAATGTGGCGACTAGGGGCTTTTCACAGTGACTGCATTGAAGCCTACTCGTGACAATAAGCGATTTTCATTTTCATTTTCAAAGGGGATTTACCAGGATGTTGCCTGGTTTGGAGGGTAGGTCTTATGAGGAAAGATTGAGGGAGCTAGGGCTTTTCTCTTTGGAGCGGAGGAGGATGAGAGGTGACTTAATAGAGGTTTAAAGATGATGAGGGGGATAGATAGTGGACGTTCGGAGACTATTGCCTCGGGTGGATGTAGTTGTTACAAGGGGGCATAACTATAAGGTTCAGGGTGGGAGATATAGGAAGGATGTCCGAGGTAGGCTCTTTACTCAGAGAGTGGTTAGGGTGTGGAATGGACTGCCTGCTGTGATAGTGGAGTCGGACACTTTAGGAACTTTCAAGCGGTTATTGGATAGGCACATGGAGCACACTACAATGACAGGGAGTGGGATAGCTTGATCTTGGTTTCGGACAAATCTCGGCACAACATCGAGGGTCGAAGGGCCTGTTCTGTGCTGTACTGTTCTATGTTCTATGTTCTATGACACGGGGTGTGGGTGTCACTGGCTTGGCCAACATTATTGCCTAAACCTGAAGTGGCAGGTAAGCACCAACATAGCCCAGTTGGGCCAAATGGCCAACTTTTGTGATGCAAATTCTGTGGCCAAGGAATGGAAGTGTACTTGCAGATGTCCAAATTACACCTTTTTTAAAGTGAAGGAGCTGCCTTTCCTATTGGATTTAGATCTTTGGGAGAACGAGCATTTATCTTAGCCCCTCTCGTTATCCTTTGGAGATCTCAAAACACTTCAGCCATTGTAACGCTTCTGTAATGTAGTTGCTGTTGTGTTGCAGGGAAACGGTCCATCCAATTTGCACTCAACAGGGTCCTGCAAACAGCAATGAGACAAAGATCAGTCAATCTGTATTTTGTGTTGGTCAAGTGATGAATGTCAACCAGGGAAAAAGGAAAATCCCAAGTACGATGGTATCTTTTGTAACCACCAGAGAGTGCAGGCAAACTACAGTTTAACATCTCGTCCAAAAATGGCACCTGTGACAGTGTTGGAGCCCCTCGGGAGAGTGCTGAACTGACAGCTTTTATTATGTTCTCTGGAGTGCAGCTTGAATGCACAGCCTTCTGATTGCGAGGCAAGAGTGCTGCCATTGTGCTAAGGAAGATAACTCGAGCTTGCAAGGATCTAATTCTGATAGCAGTCTGGAAATGAATTCATTTACATTAATTGGGGGTCCTACCATTGTTTCTACATTGGTATGTGAACTGAAATAAATAGATGCAATGTGTAATATCAGTGACTATTAGATTCATGTTTAAAAATTAGTCTGATTTTTGAAAATAGGGGGGGGGGGGGAAATCTTGTTTTTGTGTGATTTTATTTTCTTTCCCCATCCACTTTTGCAGGGGTTTGAAGTTCATACAGGTTATGCTGCAAAGCATTGCAGATGGGGAGCGGGATGATGCAAATCCAAACCTCATTCGAGTCAATGCAACAAAAGCATACGAATTGGCCCTGAAGAAATATCATGGCTGGCTTGTACAAAGACTATTTTCTGTGAGTTTTCTTTTGCATTCGCTTCTTGCTTGAACCTGCTCACACATACTAGGCTGCAACCAAACTTGGCAAGCCTTTTCTGGAAGTTACTTCCAGATCAATCATGCACGGGCTCACGCATGCATACTGACCATCCCTGTGAAATATCCCAGGGCCTGTGGGAGATTGCCCTTGGATCTCTGCATTTTCCTGGGGATGGGGAGACCAGGAAAAAACACTTCAAAGAATTGTTCCAACTAGAATATTCCAGGTTTAAACATACTTTGAATATTCCAACAACACCATAGAAATGTTACAGTGCAGAAAGAGGGCATCCAGCCCATCATGACTGCGCAGAAAAAAAAATTAGCCGTTCATTCCATTCCTTTTTTCCAGCACCTGGTCCATAGCCTTACACGTTACAGCACTTCAAATAGAGGTCTAGGTACTTTTTAAATGAGTTGAACGTTTCAGCCTCGGCTTACGCATTCCGGATGGCCACCACCCTCCCGATGAAAGGTTTTCCTTTCTACTCTGTCTACGCTCCTCCTAATTTTGCGCACCTCAATTAGGTTACCCCTTGGCCTCCACTGTTCGAAGGAAAACGTCCCCAACCTATCCAATCTCTCGCTCCACATTGCTGCAATTTTCAAGCTCTGGTAAAATCCTTATAAATCTTCTCTGCATGGTAATTATGTCCTTCCTGTAATGTTGTGCTGACTAGAACTGTACACAAAATTCCAGTTGTGGCCTAACTAATGTTTTATACAGTTCCATCATTGTATCCCTTGCTTTTGTATTCAATGCCTCGTCCAATAAAATAAAGCATTCCGTATGCCTTCTTGGCCACCTGGCCTGCCATCAACAAGGAGCTGTGGGCATTCACTGCAAGATCTCTCACTTCCTCAACCCCATGAAATATCTTCCCGTTTATTGAGTATTCCCTTGCTTTGTCTGTCCTCCCCAAATCTATAATTTTAATTAAATTTTCTTGAGGGAAGAGTGTGTAGTTACTGATGCAATCAGTGTCAAAACCCACCAGGTATGGGAGACCGGACATCAGGCAGGATGCTGGACACCTGGGATATGTTGAGGGGCAAGATTTGATGTGTTGACTGCAGTACGTGACCTTGCATTTTGTTTTGCAGGCCGCAGTTTACGCAGCTCCATACAAAGCGGACTTTATGAAAGCGCTGTCGAAGGGTAGAGATGTCAAAGAAGAAGAATGTGTAGAGAAAATCAGACTGTTTTTAGTCAACTTCACTGTGACTATTGATGCAATCTATGAAATGTACACAAAAATGAACGCAGAGATGGATTACAAGGTCTAACACCTGCACTTACGTCTGTCTGTCTGTCTCTCTCTCTCTCTCTCTCTCCAATTAACTAACTGTAATCACTGTGATTTTGATAACTTTTTAGGTTGCTGTTTCTATGGGTAATGATCATTAACCAGCAGTAATAATTTATGTGGAATCCAGGCAGAAGAGACACAATCTCTGTGAAGTTGATTTGTGTGTGAGTTACTGTGTTCTTCTGAACCCTAGTACTGTAATTAACAAATTCAATAAGGTCCATCCATCCCTTTAGTCCTTCTAGCTATTGGTTTATCTGATTAAATAATGGAGTGTATATTATTTTCTTTGCTTGTATTAATTGACCATATAACAAATTTACAGGATTTTATAGGGTTACTCCCAAAATACATTTTTAAATTTTCACCAGGGAACTAATGTGGCCTTTGACTGTTTATAATGGAGATGTTGCGGGAAATGTAAAAGCTCAACTTGCAAATATTTCATCTTTTACTTTTCAACTGCCAGGAGGCATAGCTAACTTCCTAAAATAATTTAAATAGTTTAAATATAGCAGTTCATACTGATAAATGAAGCCACATCCTTTTCTAAAACTGTTCCTTGCCATTTTACGGGTATCCTATGTATTATTCTATGGTTAAATTTAGATAAACTGACAATTTTGGATGTCAAATTCCAGCACATTGAATCACCAAATCCCATTTATTGTTCCCCTCCTGCCCCTCTCTCAGTGCTGCTGATGCCTGCTGGGGTATGGTCCATTCATCTTGTGTGAGCCTAGATAGTTATATCAGCAGACTGGCTGTGGCGGGACACTGCACATAGTACAGGCTCAGAGGTAATCTCCACTTGGCTCAAGTTGCTGAGCAGTGATTCAGCATGGAATCTCTGCCTGCGTCTCTCCCCCCCCCCTTTCCTGGCCCACATCCTCAAACCACGGGAGCTGAAGGCAGTTCCTGCCAGGCATGTGGCAACTAACTAATATGACACCAGACCTGGGATGAAGTCTGTAATATTCCATTCTGGATGGCTCACTTTAATTAAAACATCAGGGGGGGCTCTCGCCCTGTTTTTTTTTCTAAGTAAAGAAAAATATTTTAAAATGGGTTGTAGTATGTACAATTTAGAAAACCTTTCCCGAAATCCTACTGGAAGTAGAACATTTTTTGACCTTGTTAGCAAAAGATTACTAGGGACGTTAACATTAAAGAGATAAAATTGTAGGTTTTTTCTAATTGCTCTTTTTGGAGAGCTTCCTGTCTGGCCTTTTCCCCCCTTTCATTTATTTAATCTGGAAATCTCAAGATCATTGCTGGATATCCAAAACCTGCCATCAGTTTGGCACTTTTAAATGGCTATAACAGTGAGCTGGAGGCTGAGACTATGCAACCTGTAAATTAAGAATTTCCTATTAGTCTAAATTGGTGAAGCTGAAACAAAATGTATCTGAATAAATTTAAACCTAGTCTGACCTTGGTTTCTATTGCCGAGAGCAATAAGCTGAATCAGCTGGTTTTAAAAAATCCAGATGGTCCTTTTCTAATTTTAAACTTGTTGCATTTCAAATATTTCAACACCCTGTTGGGAGGTGCCCTTGCTAATTGTTCATTTGCTGGCTATAAGTGGTGATTCTGTCTGCGCTCCCCCCTCACTGCTGAGCTATCTTGCAATTTCAGATTGATGTTTCACTTCCTGCTATAGCCAGTTTCAAACTGCACTCCTTTTGAGAGTGCAATGTTGAATAGCTGAAAAGAAGCTAATATGACCAGCTTTTTAATTTATTGTATGATTATTTGCCATCCAATGACCTCTAGATAAACGGGATTACAGTCCCTTGATAAGTCTTTCAAGCCCAGGGACTTCAGATCAGCTGACTGACAAAACCAGTGATTAAAATTTTGGAACTTCCTTGTTCTGTACTTCGGCAACAACTGGTTCCTTTACCCATTCAGCATCAGGAGAATTGAGATGTGTGTTTTGTCTTAATTATTATATTCAAACAATGGCTGTTAGCATGAGTTGCTGCTCAGGATTGTCCCTCTTGACAAAAAAAGTCTATTGACTATTCCTGTCTGGAAAGAGGTAGATAATTTGGCAATAAGTTGTTAATATCACTCCAAGATGTGACCGAGTAGCTTTTGGTTTTGGAGAATTGTCAAATTAGTGCAATAAAAAAGATGGGATGGAAAAAATAGTCGAGTAGAGGGAGCTTGGTATTTAGCAGTGCGGCCATTGAGTGCTTGATGCTAATAATATGGCGATGTCTTGTATTCCTGTGCACCAATATCCCCTCACTTTGAGCACAAGATTTCCAAAACAGAACTTGTATATATTGTTGCTTCAATTGTCACATTGAAAAAACAAAGGAATTTTTGGCAAATTATGTTTAACTTGACCTGAATCAAACACGTGTGCCAACTGTGTTTTGCTATCACTTGAAGCACGGGGGGGGTGCACTGCATGGTGCTGGGTGGGAGATGCAATGTGGGAGTATTGGTGGTCCCATGATAGTCGTGACTGAAACCTCAGTGCCTTCTCATTGCTGCTCGTTATAAATGATGTTTGTTTTGAGACCTGGGCAGACCAGGTTCACTCCTAGCAATCTGAAACCATGTTTTAAATTATACTTGGACCTATTAACTATGATAGTTGGACAGTAATACGTTTTCAAGAAATAATGAACCTTTTTCTGATTTGCGATAGGAGAGAGGATTCCCGCTTTAATAATAGTGTCCCAAGATCATTCCAGCTAACTGCTTCCGCAGAATAAGTCTGTCATTTAAGTACGTTTGATGTTGAGCAGATTTAGAGTTTGTTTGTACTGCGTTTTAGTCTTAATGTGGGATCTCATGCAATGGCCTGAAACTTGGGCATCACATATTCTGATATGCTTGTTGACTGTTGCACTTTGCTGATCTTGTGTGCTTTTATGACATCTTTGTTTGATTACGTCTCTATTTAATTTTTTTTTCTCCTTTTGGATTTGTTAAAGAATAATGGAATTAATGAATAAATAGTGTATTTAGGGAAATCTCAGTAATGCCATTGGTTTTTTGGACCGCAGCTTTTATAACCATGGGGCATGACATTTTTTAATCCTTAAAGATTGCAGTCATTAAGTTTTGCAATTTCTAAAATCTTTTTCCACTCACTATTTCTACCTCGCCTGAAACTTCTGGCTTGAATAAAATCTGAGCTTGTCAGGAGGGCAGCAGTGTGTGTGTGTGTGTGTGTGTGAGTGCGTGTACAAGTGTTGCATTCCCTTCCTGTCCCTCAGCATAGAATGCCTTCCCTCTCACAACTATCTCTGCTTGATGGCAAGGGCCTGAGAATTATTCAAGTAGATTTGGGTTTCAAGCGAAGGATATGAAGTCGGGTAATGGTAGTGTCAACATTTGCATTGTAATTGAACAGTGGGTGAGACCATTAACTGGATATGTGCAATATTTTGACCCTTGCTTTAACACTGCAAAGTGAGCTAATCTTAACCTGATTATGCACCAGTTGAGTTTACTATGATTACTGGTTGACTTATGGGTATGACACATTTTTGGGAAAATAACCTTTTCACTGATTTTGTGTTAATGCATACATGTTCCAATATTCCACAGTAAAATGCTTGGAAATATGACTAGAGCCTTCCATTTATTGCAACCTGTGATGACAGCTCATTTCCTAGAAAAGCCCGCATTATTAGCAATATTATACAGTTCTGTTGTGTATTACAAGGTGGCAACCTATCTCTAATGCATGGCAAGCTGAAAAGCGACTGACTGAGATGGATTAATGATTCAAATGGGTCCATTCACTAAAACCTGCTTGGTCCGTCTAGAGATGTTCCTTCCAACATTTAGGCAAAGTTGCCAGTTCTAATGAGGGATCATTAAGCCTTGTCAGGTTGACTTTGAAGGGTGTGCTGGGCTGGCAGAGAGGTTGATATCCAAGAAGGAGGAAATCGAAAGGAGAGCCTTCATCTGAATCTATCTGGACTCTTTGTCTTGGATTCCGGTGGGGCTGCTTCCTGTGCCTTGCATGTTCTCTTTTCTTCAGTGCTGGCAGCTTTTTCTAGACATAATTAAAATATTTGTTAAAATGATGAAGAATCTCTTGTGTTTCTGTTGTTGTCTTGACGTGCTTGCTGCACCACTGCCTTCTGATGCACTGCTGACTGGATGCTAACCCAGCTAGCACAAAGCAATGAAATCCTCCACTGCAGAACATAGATCTGTGGCAGCTTGTATGTTTTTTGGAGGAATTTTGCAATAATCCTGAGCCAGTTGGGAACCTTAAGATTTGTTTTGCAATTTATATTGGAGTGTATTTGTAAAAGGTTACATGTGCTAAACACTGCAAATAGTGCCCCCAACTCAAATTCTGTTACTGATCCGATTATTTCCTGATAACCAGACACTGATTTAATTTAAGATCATTATTAAGTTAGCGTGGATGTTGTGCATGACCAGCATTGAGCACACTGGCTGTTGGAATGAACAGACTGAGCGTCTATAGACCTGAATAAATGAACCCTTCCCCTGCTTTGGCAGGTCACTTAAAATTTGAGGTGGCCAGTGTGTCATTTCAGCGGGCTTCAGGCTGTTTGGTTGTAAACTGTTGAGCTTGTGGTTTATGATGTCACCCAAATCCATCTATTCCCATCCCCTCCCTGTGTGATTCTGCTGACTTTTAAATCTCCACGTGTTCTACTTACTTTATTTTTTTGGGTGGGGGGGGGGGAGGGAATGTACCATTGTTTGTTTTTACTATGGTAACAGTTTGCTATTCTAACTATAGAAGTAAAAAGACTGCTGTATCTGGATATATATTTTGCTGCCTTGAGTGGAACATGGGCCTTAACTAAACATCTAAATTGAGTTCTCTTATGCACGAGATTCTGTAAACTTTAGAGTTTCTCTTTTGTTTTTTACAAGATTCTATTCAGTCTTACAGACCATGTTTATAAATTGTGCCCTACTTGAATGAAGGATCCTTTTTTTATATTGGAGAATGCACTACTAAAGGAGGGAGTCTCAGCATCAGGATCCTGTGATTTGAGTTTTATTCTCTTTTGAAATCTTTCCCCCTGGCCTAAAATAACCTTTTTTTAATGCAGGAGGTTTTATGGATACCTTTCAGTACAAGGTCCAGAGGGGCATTCTTATGAGCCTGGGTGGTGTTACTGGCCAGGCTACCATTAAGGACACAGCCCAGCCTGATTCCTCACCTGACCAGACATTCGGGCTCATATTTTCCAGCAGGATTTGCTCATCGGGAATGAGAACTCCTGACTTTCTTTCCCAGCACCTTTTTTTTTATAGCTGGATCCCTGGGGTCTTATTGCCTCCGGTGTGATCGGCTAAGGGGGCACTGCCCTATTTCATCTTGTTCATCACTGCTCCATAAGATGTGTTTACTGACAAGTGTGGGGATCTACAGCTCACTTATTGTTTTTTTTTGTTTAAAGTGGATTATAATTATTCTGAAGGTGTATTGATGGAGAGACTTCCTCAACATGGATCCTAAAATGTAAAGTGTCTTTATTTTAAAAACGAATGAATAAAGTTTATCTCCAGTCAGATTGGTACAAATGTTTTAATTGCAATAAAACTTTGAGCCTATTTTGTCACAGTGGTGTGTAGTGTCATGATTTCTGTGTTGCAATAATTCCTATGAAGGAGAAGTTTGCATTTATATAACCTCACACATTTCATTTTTTTTCACTCTTAAAAATCTGCTAGTCGCCACATTCTGGCGCCTGTTCGGGTACACAGAGAATTCAGAATGCCTTTCAAGACTTATAGGAGGAAACCCACGCAGACGCAGGGAGAATGTGCAGACTCCGTACAGACCAAGCTGGGAATCGAACTTGGGAACTTGATGCTGTGAGGCAATAGTGCTAACCACTATGCTACAGCCGCAATGCTGTTACTGGAATGGCAATCATGATGAAGACTCATTTCAACAATTTTAAGGGCCATAGGCTGCTCTCCCCTTTGAGAGCTGACTGATGGTGATTTAACTTGACGATCACCACACCTTGGGCTTTGATGGATCGAGGTTTGGAGCTGCATGAATCCTTAAAGACCCAAATCTAATTCTAGACCTGTGGGTTATGGACATTCCCTGCTCAAGTTATTTGCAGAGCAATTTTGAAACCTACTGGAAAATATTGGTGATTGGACACTATTTCTAATATTTGAAACATTCCATGTTCTAGGACAGAATCCCAGATTTAAAAACAAAAAGAAAATTTCCTGCAGCAAAATAACATAGTAGCTGAAACCATAAATTGCGTTAGGGATTGAATTAATTAAAATCAGCAATGAAAAAGTTACTTTAGAAGTCGAAACTAATCACAATCACTACAGTGACCATGGGGGAGATACTTAAATGATGAAATGCCTCATTTCCTATTCTAAACCAAATTCTAGGACTATTATAGTTTTCAAATGTATGATTTGAGAAAAACGTTGTTGGTGAGACCACACCTGGAGTATTGTGGGCTGTTTTGATCTCCTTATCCATTGCCAAAGAGGGAAGGCAGTGAAGGTTCACCAGACTGATTCATGGGATGGCAGCACTGTCGTACAAGGAGACATCAGGTTGTGGGCCTGAGTTCACAGTAATTAAGAATGAGAGGAAACCTAATTAAACTATATATAAAATTCAGGGATCATGATGCAAGATCACTGAATACCGATAGTGCAGAAGGAGTCCATTCAGTCCATCAAATCTGCACCAAACCTCCGCAAGAGCACTCTACCTAGGCCCACTCTATCCTGTAACCCCACACATGATCATGGCCCTGATGGACAGGCTGGATGGAGGGATGTTGTTTCCCCTGACTCCCGGGGGGGGGGGGGGAGAGAACAACAGGGTCTCAGTCTCAGAATCAATCAGAGTTTAGAGTAATCGTGGCCTTGCATTTTGTCCATGTTGTGTACTTTCACAATCTAATTTACCCAGAGTAAATCTGTTATTTTCCAGTTTGGGCAAACCCTATACGGTTTCCATTCTATTTTCAGAAAATGAAGGAAACCAATGAGGTGAGGCTGGTGCTGCTTTTCCTTCAGAAGAACACCTGCCTTTGCAAGAATGAACTTGTATTTATTTTGTTTCAACGATGTTGGGATGGTCCAATGTGCTTCACGCTCAATTCATTATTTGGGATGGTCACTGACTGATTGATAAGGCTGCCAATCCACCCGGCATAACTTGGGCAGCACGGTAGCATGGTGGTTAGCATCAATGCTTCACAGCTCCAGGGTCCCAGGTTCGATTCCCGGCTGGGTCACTGTCTATGCGGAGTCTGCACGTCCTCCCCGTGTGTGCGTGGGTTTCCTCCGGGTGCTCCGGTTTCCTCCCACAGTCCAAAGATGTGCGGGTTAGGTGGATTGGCCATGATAAATTGCCCGTAGTGTCCTTAAAAGTAAGGTTAAGGGGGGGGTTGTTGGGATACGAGTATAGGGTGGATACGTGGGTTTGAGTAGGGTGATCATTGCTCGGCACAACATCGAGGGCCGAAGGGCCTGTTCTGTGCTGTACTGTTCTATGTTCTATAACTGGGAAGCAAGGGCACTGCCTTCAGCAACTTTATTATAATAATCTAATAAGTAGGCTTACATTAACACGGCAATGAAGTTACTGTGAAAATCCCCTAGTCGCCACATTCCGGCACCTGTTGGGTACATAGAGGGAGAATTCAGAATGTCCAATTCATCGAACAAGCACTTCTTTTGGGACTTGTGGGTGGAAAATGTTTTTTTACACCGAGGGTAGTGGGTGCCTGGAACTTGCTGCCAGAGATAGTTGTGGAAGTGGGACGATAGTGACGTTTAAGCGGCATCTTGACAAATGCATGAATAGGATGGGAATAGAGGGGTACGAACCCCGGAAGTGCAGAAGATTTTAGTTTAACAGGCAGCATGGTCGGCACAGGCTTGGAGAGTCGAAGGGCCTGTTTCTGTGCTGAACTGTTCTTTGTTCACCTGGAGGAAACTCACGCAGACACTGAGGACGTGCAGACTCCGCACAGACAGTGACCCAAGCCGGGAATCGAATCGGAGCTGTGAAGCCACAGTGCTAACCACTGTGCCACCGTGCCACCCCATTCAGAAAATATGTCACCACCCCTCAGGCTCCCCCCCCCCCCACCCCACCCACCCACCCCCCCACCACCCTGGCCAGGCATGGTAGAAATGACAGCCATGGCAACGTGGAGATGGCTGGAGAGTTGAGAATTGTGAGTCTTGTGCAGTACAGGTCATCATTGGAGGTGGCAGCAGGTAGTCTTATCAATCAGGAATTATCGGTAGCTGAAGGGATCTTTGCAACTCACCACGATTCCTTCGACACTACCTTTCAAGCCCGCAAGCTCTACCACCTAGGACAAGGGCAGCAGATACATGGAAACTCCACCACCTGAAAGTTCCTCCAAGCCACTCACCAACCTGATTTGGAACTATATCGCCATTCCTATATCACTGGGTCAAAATCCTGGCACTCCCTAATAGCACCGTGGAAGTACCTACACCATATTGACTGCAGCGGGTCAAGATGGTGGCTCACCTCTTTCTGAGGAGTAATTAATGCCAATGGGCAGGTGGTCACATGGGGGAGGGATGACAAGTCAAGGGAATCAAAAAACAAAAGGGGGGGGGGGGTCAAGATGGAGGGAAAAGTTCACAGTCTAAATTTGTTGAACTCAATGTTATGTCCAGAAGGTGCCTAATTGGAAGGTGGGGTGTTGTTTTTCCACTTTGCGTTGGGCATCACTGGAGCGTTGCGACAGACCCAGGAGGTACACGAGGTTGAAATGGAAAGGTTGGAGTCAAATCTTGGATTAGGGGCTGGTTTAGCACACTGGTCTAAACAGCTGGCTTGTAATGCAGAACAAGGCAGCAGCACGGGTTCAATTCCCGTACCAGTCTACCCAAACAGGCACCGGAATGTGGCGATTGGGGGTTTTCACAGTAACTTAATTGAAGCCTACTTGTGACAATAAGCGATTATTATTATTATTAATAATATTATAGTTTTATCTTCTAATTCTGAAGTGTGTGTGGAGTGCTTTCGGATGCCCTGAAACCACGAAAGACATATGAATCTGACACTGGGAATCTTGTGTCATTGCCTAATCTAATGGCCAAGTGTGGTTGAACAGTTTAAGAATAAATTCCTTCACAAATGAATGACTCCTTTTTTTTAATGAACCTCCTGTAGCTTTTATATTGTGGTCATTGAAATCTATTCCTCAACCAACAACACTAAAACAGTTTAATTGTTTATTCATCTCATTGCGATTTGTGTGGGTAAATTAGCTGCTGTGTTTCTTCCGCACACTGACTGTGACGAACTTTAGAATAGTCTGAATTCATTCAAGGAGTTTATTGAACCGTTGCTCTCCTCCTTATTGTCCTCTCAGATCTAGTTGCAGAATAGCATTGGACATAGAGTGAAATGAGATATGGGCATTCAGCCCCATCTAACCTGCTCCTTCTACTGATAATGCACCATATCTACTATCATGGATTCTAAATTCCACCTATTTGTATTTCCTGATCTCTGAAAGTAATCAAATGAAAATCCAGAATATTCATGTGCTCCCATTCTTTAGTGGCCTGCTTCCCATATATTTACCCTGTTCCAGCAGGACAGGAACCGACAACTATGCAGGGTATTTGACCACCTCTGTACTCGTTTAGCATCCAACCAGGTATTTATTATGCAGTCAAAGAGCTGTTTCCCTGCCTCACGGCAGCTGCAGTTACTTGCAGCTCGTGCACTAGATGGCAGTGTGTGCCACAAAGTATCAACTCTGAAAGCGAAATGGCTATTCAGTCTGTGTCCAAATCATAGAATCATAGAATTTAACAGTACAGAAGGAGACCATTCGGCCCATCGAGTCTGTACCGGCCTTGGAAAGAGCACCCTACTTAATCCCACACCTCCACCCTATCCCCGACTAACCTTTTGGACACTAAGGGGCAATTTATCATAGCCAATCCACCTAACCCGCACCTCTTTGGACTGTGGGAGGAAAGTGGAGCACCCGGAGTAACCCCACACAGACATCTGAGGCTGGAATTGAACCCATTTCCTGGTACTGTGAGGCAGCAATGCTAACCACTGTGCCGCGAAATAGCCCCATCACATACATATTGTAAGCATTCAGGGAAATACCAACGCACATCAATACTCACCTGATCCGCTGTCTTTTCCTACCACGAAATACCACCAAAGGGTTTCTTTTACAAGCTGGCAATTTTTTACAAGTACAAATATCGAATAAAATCAAGTGCAAAAACAGGTTAAATATCAAGACCCAGACAACTGCAGTTGGAATGCAGGGAAAAGATAAAATGTATTGAAGCTGGGCAGGTATAGTGTTGAATTATATGTGACTGTATATATGCAATTGTGCTCTCACTGCATTCAGCCATCTGAGGATACCAAATACCAGGCAAATAAAGATTGGCCCATAACCTCCGTTAATCGGTGGGAAACCATGGCCTGCCGATACAGAGGTGGAGTAGTGCCCTCTTAGCAGTGCTCAACAGTTGCAATGAGCTTTCCAACCCCAGCAGCAGCCTCGGCCTGTGTCAGGATACTGTGCTGGCCCCAGTGCAGCGCACGCACTTCTGATGGGGAAATTAAGGCAACTCCCATTGAGGCCAGGGATTTAAATAGCAGGTCTGTGTTGAAGAGAAAAGAACAAAGAGTAGTACAGCACAGGAACAGGCCCTTCAGCCCTCCAAGTGCTGATCATGATGCCCAAACTGAAAAACAACTTCTGCTGTTACTCGGTCGGTATCTCTTGATGCACTATCAATTACGACAAGAGAAGAGTAGAGTGTAATCGAGGCTTTATTACGCAGAGATGTGTCGCCTCCTGCAGCTGCTGCCGAAATGGCTGCAGCTCGGTGAGCACACACATTTATACTCCGCTTACTGGGCGGAGCCAGCAGGCAGGGATCTACCCCTGTACCTGTAGTACAGGAGCCTTACCGTATTACACCTCGTATGTGGTATATACAACAGTGGTGACTGCCACATTCACTCTCTGTTAAGAAAGAGTCCAGCGGGGGTCGTGGAAAACTTTTTACATGCATTTTAAGGTAAACATTTTGGGGAAAGTTCACAACTTCAGCCGATTGGGTGCCTTGATCCTCTGTTGTAAGCACCGCAGTCCCGGTATTCGTCGACCACGTTAAGGAAGTGCGTGTTTCGGTCGGTGGAGGGGAAGGGCCCTTTGAAATCCACGCTGAGGCGTTCAAAGGGGCGGGAGGCCTTCACTAGATGTGTGGGGTCTGTCCGGTAGAAGTGCGGTTTGCACTCCCCGCAGACTTGGCAGTCTTTGGTGATATCCCTGACCTCCTCAATGGAGTAGGGCAGATTGTGGGCCTTTATGAAGTGAAAGAACAGGGTGGCCCCTAGGTGACAGAGAGCGTCGTGTAGGGTCCGGAGTGGGTCCACTTGTGCACTGGCACATGTACCTTGGGATAACGTATCGTGGGGCTCGTTGAGCTTACCGGGGCGATACAAAATCTCGTAATTGTAGGTGGAGAGCTCGATCCTCCACATCAAGATTTTATCATTTTTGATCTTGCCCCGCTGTGTGTTATTGAACATGAAGGCAACTGACTGTTGGTCAGTGAGGAGAGTGAATCTCCTGCCGGCCAGGTAATGCCTCCAATGCCGCACAACTTCTACGAATTTCGGAGGCATGGAGGGTGCGTGAAAAGAATGCCACGGGCCTGCCTACCTGGTGAGGGTGGCGACCAGAGTGACGTCTGATGCATCGCTCTCAACTTGGAAGGGGAGAGTCTCGTTGACCGCGTGCATCGTGGCCTTGGCGATGTCGGCCTTGATACGGTTGAAGGCCTGATGAACCTCGGCCGTCAGGGTGAAAACGGTGGAGTGAATGAGTAGGCGGGCCTTGTCCGCATAGTTAGGGACCCACTGGGCATAGTATGAGAATAACCCCAGGCAGCGTTTCACGGCCTTGGGGCAGTGGAGGAGGGGGAGTTCCATGAGGGGGCGCATGCGATCGGGGTCAGGCCCCAGAACTCCACTTTGCATCACATAGCCGAGGATGGCTGAGCGGTTGGTGCTGAACACGCACTTCTTGTTGTACGTTGGGTTGAGGCGTTTGGCGGTGTGGAGGAATTTGGAAAGGTTAGCGTCGTGGTCCTGCTGGTCGTGGCCGCAGATGGTGAAGTTATCCAGGTACGGGAAGGTGGCCCGCAGTCCGTACCGGTCAACCATTCGGTCCATCTCCCATTGGAAGACCGAGACTCCATTAGTGACGCCAAAGAGAACCCTAAGGAAGTGGTAAAGGCAGCTGTCCGCTTCAAACGCAGTGTACCGGGGGTCCGCCTTACGGATGGGGAGCTGGTGGTAGGCAGATTTCAGGTCCACTGTTGAGAAGACCCGGTACTGTGCAATCTGATTGACCATATCCGATATGCGTGGGAGAGGGCACGCGTCAAGCTGTGTGTACTGATTGATAGTCTGACTGTAATCAACGACCATCCTGTTTTTCTCCCCGGTTTTCAGAACTACCACTTGGGCTCTCCAGGGGCTGTGCTGGCCTCGATGATGCCTTTCCGCAGCAGCCGCTGGACCTCAGACCTGATGAAGGTCCAGTCCTGGGCACTGTACTGTCTGCTCCTGGTGGCGACGGGTTTGCAATCCGGGGTGAGGTTTGCAAACAGAGAAGGCGGGTCGACCATAAGGGTCATGAGAACGCATACAGTAAGGGGTGGTAGGGGCCCGCCAAATTTCAGAGTGAGACATTGGAGGTTGCACTAGAAGTCCAGGCCGAGTAGCAAGGCAGCGCAGAGGTTGGGGAGGACGTAGAGCCGGAAGTCGCTGAACTCTACGCCCTGGATGGTGAGGGTGGCAGTTCAGTACCCCCGGATCGCCATGGAGTGGGATCCGGAGGCCAGGGAGATTCGTTGTGTGATGGGGTGTACCACGAGGGAGCAGCGCTTTACCGTATCGAGGTGGATGAATCTCTCTGTGCTCCGGGAGTCAAGAAGGCAGGGTGTCTTGTGCCCATCGACCTTTACCGTCGTCGACACAGTTGCGAGGTTGTGCGGCCGGGACTGGTCGATCGTGATGGAGGCGGGCTGTAACTGGTGATGGAAGGCCCCTGGCTGGTCGGCGGCGGTTGCAGGCGATGAGCGGCCCGATGAGGTGCCCGACGAGCAGGGGTTCTGAGGCGGGGAAGATGGCAGTGCCCACGGGTCGCACGTGGCGGGCGGCGTTAAAGATGGAGGCACTCACGGGCCACATGAGGCCTGATGGGGTGAAGAAGGCGGCACCCATGGGCAGCACGTGTCCTGAGGCAAGCAAGATGGCGGCGTCCACAGGTCACACGTTTTCTGAGGCGAGGAAGATGGCGGCACCCACGTGGATTGCAGGGTGAAAATTGCGGCTCCCACGTGTCGCACATGGGGGGTGCAGGAAAAATAGGCCTGGTTACAGAGGCGATCGAGCGGGCCTGGCACACAGCAGCAAAATGTCCTTTCTTCCCGCAGGCCTTGCGTAGCATGCTCTGCGCCGTGCAGCGCTGCCAGGGGTGTTTTGTCTGTCCGCAGAAGTAGCACTTGGGCCCCCCAGGGATGGCTGGCTGCCACGCGGTGCAGGCTTGGGGTTGGCTGGGCGGTCGCTGGTGGGGTCCACGATGGGGTGTTCACTGGTGGGGTCCATGATGCCCAGGAGGGGGGGCGCCGTGCGATCGGGGGCGTACACTTTTACATCACGGGAGGTGACCGTCAGTGAGATCGTGAGTTTCTTGGTCGCCGCGAGGTCGAGGATAGCCCCTTCTAAGAGGCGCTGGCAGATGTACGCCGACCCTATGCCTGTAACGAAAGCGTCCCTGATTAGGAGTTCAGAATGTTCAGCGGCCGAAACGGTCTGGCAATCGCTGTCCCTCGCCAGGGCGTGCAGGGCACGCCAGAAATCTT
Organism: Scyliorhinus canicula; assembly: GCF_902713615.1. Taxonomy (NCBI): domain Eukaryota; kingdom Metazoa; phylum Chordata; class Chondrichthyes; order Carcharhiniformes; family Scyliorhinidae; genus Scyliorhinus; species Scyliorhinus canicula. The sequence goes on along the minus strand of NC_052146.1, from coordinate 20,636,701 downwards.
CCACAGACTCACCGGGGAGTTGATGCTGCATGGACTGGAGGTGCCTGGCGTAGAATTTGTTGGTCTGCTGAGTGTAGTTCTCTTTCAGCAACGCCATGGCTCAGTGTAGGTAGGTGCGTCCTGGATGAGGGGGAAGATATCGGAGCTCAGCCGTGTATACAGGATCTGGAGTTTCTGTGCCTCTGAGGGTGGTTCTGTCGCTGATCCGATGTAGGCTTCAAAGCAAGCTAGCCAATGGGCGAAGGCCGACTTGACGTTGTCTGCTTGGGGCTGCAGCTGCAGGCGATCTGGCTTGATGTGGAGGTCCATCGTTGTAAAATCTCTGCTTAATAAATTGATGCACTATCAATTACGACGAGATGAGAGTAGAGTGCAATCGAGGCTTCATTAAGCAGAGATGTGTAGCCTCCTGCAGCTGCTGCCGAAATGGCTGCAGCTCGGTGTGCACGCACATTTATACTCCGCCTACTGGGCGGAGCCAGCAGGCAAGGATCTACCCTTGTACCTGTAGTACAGGAGCCTTACCGTATTACTTCTCGTATGTGATATATACAACAGTGGTGACTACCACATCCCTCTTTCCTCCCTATTCATGTATCCATCCAGATGCCTCTTGAATGTTGCTAATGTTCCTGCTTCCACCACATCCTCTGGCAGCGCGTTCCAGGCACCCACCACTCTCTGCGTGAAAAACCTGCAGAGCACATCTCCCTTAAACTTTCCCCCTTTCACCTTGAACCTGTGCCTCCTTGAATTTGACACTTCCACCCTTGGAAAAAGCCTCTGACTATCCACCCTGTCTATGCCTCTCATAATTTTGTAGACCTCTATCAGGTTTCCCCTCAGCCTCTGTCTTTCCAGTGAGAACAATCCTAGTTTATTCAACCACTCCTCATGGCCTACACCCTCGAGACCAGGCAACATCCTGGTGAACCATCTTTGCACTCTCTCCACAGCTTCCACATCCTTCTGATAATGTGGTGAGCAGAACTGCCCTAAATACTACAAATGCTGCCTAACCAAGGGTTTATATAGCTGCAACATGATTTCCCAACTCTTGTACTCAGTGCTCTGGCTGATGAAGGCAAACATGCCATATGTCTTCTTAATCACCTTGGCCACCTGTGTCGCCACTTTTAGGGAACTGTAGACCTACATGCCCAGATCCCTCTGTATGTTAATGTTCCTAAGTGTTCTGCCATTTACAGTATAAGTCATAGCTAGATTTGATCTTCCAGGGGTAGCACAGTGGTACAGTGGTTCGCATTGCTGTCTCACGGAGCCGAGGACCCAGGTTCGCTGTCCATGTGGAGTTTGGACATTATCCCTGTGTCTGTGTGGGTTTCCCCTCCCCCCGGAGATGTGCAAGGTAGGTGAATTGGTCACGCTAAATTACCCCTTAATTGGAAAAAAAGAATTGGATACCCTAAATTTATTTTAAAAAAGATTTGATCCTCCAAAATGCATCACCTCGCATTTGTCCAGATTAAACTCCATCTACCATTTCTTTGCCCAAGCCTCCAATCCATCTGGATCTTGTCGTATCTTCTACATTATCAGCAACTCCGCCAACCTTCATGTCATCTGCAAACTTACAAATCTGACCACCCACATTTTCCTACAGACCATTTATATATATACTACAAACAAGAGGTCCCATTGAAGACAACAAGCAACAGCTTTCACAGCTGTTTTAAAGATATGTTGAAGTTTTTAAAATAGTTTTTTTTCTTCATCCTTTTAAACAGGCAATGTTATTGTTAGTGGCTCTTTTAAAGTAACTTTTAATTTTTTTAATGATTGAAGATGATTATTATTTAAGATGTATAAGTGAACATAGGTTTTGTCATTTGTTTTAAGTCTGTGAAATTACCACACTATATTATGATATAATTTTAAGTGCGGTTTGCTTAAAAGCGTTCGATGGTTTTAATTTAAAGTATGGCAGCTGAAAATTTAGTCGGGAAGAAGAGAAGTCAGATTTCACTAACAATGGAGATTCTTGAAGCAGGACAAAATATAAATAATACCGTCTCCTTAAAGACCTACAGAAGGGGTCATAAAATGTGTTACAAGATGTTTCCGACCTGGTCATAAGATTGGAAATTGCTCCCCCAGGGCTTTTTCCTTTTAGCTGTCACTGTCCTTATAACACCTGCAGCGGAATTCTCCGTCAGCGTGATCCTCCACTCAGCCGGCAGCTCACACATGCCTGCGGGTTTCCCGACATAATGAGGAGGCCACAATGGGAAATCCCATTGGCTGGCTGTGGGAACCATGAATCCCACTGCTGGTGGGGGTGTGCGTGTCGGAAAATGCTGCTGGCGGACTGGTGAATCCGCCCTGATTTTTGTTTTGATTTGTGTCTATCATTATTATATTTCTGCCTTGTTTACTTCAGTTATCTTATTCACTTATAATTATCTCATAATTTAATTTTGAGTTTTGATGTTGCAATAAGACATCTGTCGAAGTTTGTAAAGTTTAATGTAAAACATTTATTAATAAAAGTAATGTTACAAATACAAAACTTTGATACCAGGTTAACACTTAACTTAACGCTTAACTTTGGCAGCTGTTGTATAACATTTTGTTTAATAACTACCTTTCCCTGAAAGGGCACCCTTCGTAAGCCCACACCTCCACCTTATCCCCCTAACCCAACAACCCCACTTAACGTTTGGACACTACAGGGCAATTTAGCGTGACCAATCCACCTAACCCGCACATTTTTGGACATTGGGAGGAAACTGGAGGACTCGGGGGTGGGGGGGGGGGGGGGAAACCCACGCAGACACGAGGAGAACGTGCAGATTCCACACAGACAGTGACTCAAGCCAGAAATCAAACCCAGGTCCCTAGTGCTATGAAGCAACAGTGCTAACCACTGTGCCGCCGTGCCGCCCTGACCTATTGGTCAGTGTTAATCCTCCTGGGGAGAATTATCCTTTCCTCACAGTTATAAATTGCAAATTGTGGGGTTTCTCATCCAGGATCCTGACAATGATGTAAAAGCAACAGGTCAGGGGTGTAAAGGAACAGCCTCCACTTGTCTGGATGAATGCAACTCCAATATTACTCAAGAAACTCAACACTGTCCAGGACAAAGCAACTCGTTTGATTAGAGCACTATCCACTATCTTAAACGTTCAATCCTTCCGTCACCAATGTATAGTGGCTGTAGTGTGTACCATCTATGAGATGAGCTGCAGAGGCTCACCAAAGCTCCTTTGACTGCTCCTTCCAAACTGGCAACAATGTGCCACCTAGAGGAAAAGGGCAGCAGGGGCAATGGGAGCCTGAGCACCTGGAAGTTACCCTTCAATTCACCCACACCGGTATCACTGGGAAATCTTTCACCATTCTTCCATTTAGCACAAAGTCAAAATCCTGGAGCTCCCTCCCCAACCGTACTCTGGATGCATATTCACCACAAGGTTAGCAGCAATTCAAATAGTTGGTTCAACACCACCTTCTGAAGAGCAATTAGGGATGGGCAATGAATTATGGCAATGCCAGTGATGCCCACGTCCAATAAATGAACAGAAAATAAACTTTGGAGTGGGGAGAAAGGCTCATTGCCAGCACCGATCTTAATTTGTTAAGTGCAAAATTACACCTCTTTAATACTCACAATTTACACTCAATGGGATCCAGTAAGTAGATTTCCCAAGCCAAGCACTAATCCCCCCACCCCCCTCCCCACACACACCTCTTCTGTTCTCAAATACGCTGGAACGCCCATCCTAAATTTCCCAGAACAGCTACAAGCTAGTAAATGAGAGCGATATTTAAGATTTGGAAGTCGCACAAGTCTATGTTGAGGCCAAAGGACTGAAAAACACCCTGTAGAATTGAAGCAATTGGATGCTTCAGGTTGCACTCATTGTGGGGATATAACCACTGTAGATATGTGTACTTGCAGTAGGGGGATGTATGCCTGTACCTGTAATACAGGTTCCTCCGGTAAGCCCCTGCCGGCTAGCTCCGCCCACAGGGAGCTTGTGTATAAATATGCGTGTGAGTCACTGAGATCCTATTCTACAGCTGCCGCCGGAGGAATAGCATCACATAGCAATAAAGCCTCGATTGTACATGTCTCGAGTCTTTGTGTACAATTGTTAGCGCCACACTCATGAAAATCAAAGACGTGTTTGGAAAAACAATCACTTGGTCTGCATTTGGTCTCTCCAACATGGGGGAGACCCCCATCTTACCTGTTTTCTCTCCAGATGCTTACTGACCTAAGTATTTCCAGCATTGTCTGTTTTCTCTGCCTAATTATAATTTTGTGCATCTTGTGACCAACAAGAAAGAAAGAATCCACAAATCATCGATTATGGACAAAAACACCTTTGAAATAAGAAAAACAACCCATAACCCAACTATGAACAGTGCTATTGCTGGTTCTGAGATAGTCGCACAGGAACTATACCTCCGACCAGTGTAATCTCATATTAGGGTTATGATGGAACCCTTATTTGTGCTTCCCGTGTTTAATTTGTTAAATTTCAACAAAATGCTGGCACCGGACATGCTGGCACACTTTCAACTCTGCAAGAGAGCGGGCTTTGAATGAGTTCAAATCTCGCTCATCAATACTCAGAGGCTGTTCCAGCCACCATATCTCAGAGACTGTCCACATCTGGAGCCTCAGCTAAGCTGCTCAATTATGGGCCGGCTGTATTAGTCACTTGCAGTTTCATTTGATCCTGGTGTTCATTTGCTGTGCAAATGTTTGAACACTGCAGGTCACCTTAAATAACTCAGTCGCGACAATGTGGAATTTCTCACCCACGGTTGCTTCGTGGAGTCATTTAAATTCCTGCCTGCAGCACTACACTAATCATCTCACTGATGAAGAGATCTATTATTTCTCTACAATTATTTCCAATGTCATCCTCAGGGCTCCTTTGAAAGCACCAAATATTAAAGATTAATCTAACATCCTTTCGTTTATTTCAATCAGTCAGACAACTTTGCCATTCAGCTAACTGGCATTAACTGATAGGCTGCAGTGGGTAACGGAAGTGCTGTGTTGGTCCACTGGGGGCACTCCTCTGAATGTTAGATCTAAACACAGAAGGATATTGTTATGTCTTTGGTCCTGGGACCTTTCACGATCAGTGAGGACACAAGAAGACAGAGGAAAGAACATTGCAACTTCTTTATTGCTGTCACAGTCAAACCAATGAGAAAATGTGAATCCTGCAATCCCACAATGCACTGGCTTGCAAAGGACATCAAGCCAGACAAAACATACATAGAACATAGAACAGTACAGCACAGAACAGGCCCTTCGGCCCTCGATGTTGTGCCGAGCAATGATCACCCTACTTAAACCCACGTAACCCGTATACCCGTAACCCAACACTCCCCCCATTAACCTTACACTACGGGCAATTTAGCATGGCCAATCCACCTAACCCGCACATCTTTGGACTGTGGGAGGAAACCGGAGCACCCGGAGGAAACCCACGCACACACGGGGAGGACGTGCAGACTCCACACAGACAGTGACCCAGCCGGGAATCGAACCTGGGACCCTGGAGCTGTGAAGCATTGATGCTAACCACCATGCTACCGTGAGGCCCCTACTACCGTGAGGCCCCAGATACCATACAGAATATATTACTGTCCCCTTATTGGAAATGTGGGTTGAACAAAATATTTTCTGAATTAGTGAAAGAGGGTAAAATGCTTCCAAAAAAAAAAATGTGGGGGGGGGCCTCATCTTTTAATCTTTTATTTTATCCTGGTACATTTCATACTTGCTTTTTCTTGTGTTATATGGCTAGCGCTATGTCCCTGGTAGATCCTGATTTGTGCTTAGCAAAGCAGAGCTGAGATAAATCCTAAAAACACTTGTTTGTTCTTGGCAGTCGGAGTGGGCTAGGGGGGGGGCCCAGCTTGAAATGGCGTTGTTGCTGGTGAGCGGGCTATCTCTTCAGCGGCACCGTGGGCATCGGAGGATGGACGCCATTGAGCATGTTGTCCTGGTTGAAGATCTCACTCTGCGGTGCAGGTCGTTGGGGATCTCTTTGAGGCATTGTGAGGTATCTTTAGGAGAATGGTGGAGGCAGATGAGAGAGTTCTCCCACTTGAAAGAACACCTTTCTTGGTCAGATTCAATGGAGCACAACTTAGCAGGTCTTTGAGGCCGGAGATTGGTTGGGTCAATGATCACTGGTCCTATTTCTTCCTGTTCTCAGTGCTCGTCAAGAAGGGTTGGAGGTGGCCGAGCCAGTCGAGTCATTCCCCCCGGCCGGGGCCTGGGATGGGGATCGCCTAGACATCGGAGCGATGGCATGGTGGAAGTGATGGTGCTTCATGTTTCAATCGTTGGAATCTTTGACAGATCCTGAAGAGCGTTGACCCTGTATTGACCTCTGTCTTCTTGAACAACATGGATGGTGTCTTTATCTTGCAATTCTTTTATAATCCTGGACATTACTCCCTTGTGATTATATTATTGATTATTTATTTGTTGTTGCCTTTTTTCCTGCAAGGCTGTGGTAGTTGTGAGCATGAAGGCGAGTGTTGCCGATTATCTTGGTCTGGCAAAATCATATTGAGTAGATTATGTGAAATCTGGTTTGTGCACAGTTATACTCTTTTTTTGTCATCATGTGTTATGATTCCTTTAGATTGTGGGAGCGGAGTGCTTTTTTAAACACCCCTCATCTTGTTTAAAGAGAAGATAAGTGGCGCTAGGGCGGGAGGACGTGTGGATGGTGAGGATTGGTAGAGGTAGTTCAGTCCTCACAAAGATTGAGGATAACCACCAGTTAGAGCTTATCTGTTATTTGAATTTGAGAATCCATCCTTTCTCCTTCGATGGCCTGGGCAGATTTGGTATCCTGGGGAGGACTGGGTTCCGTTCGACTCTTTCTTGAGTTTCTACTTTGAGTTCCTCTCTTTATTCCTCCTGAGAGCTATAGGAATGAGTAGATTTAGTAATGGTGATCGCTGAGGTCCGGGCCCATAACAATCGAATGCAGGTGAAGGTGAGGCAACTTCAACTTCAGTCAAGCTAGACTGAGGAGGTGAGCCTGGAGCTGTTTTTTCTTGATTTGGTGATGGCTCACATCAGGTTCTTCCATAAGAGAAAGCTTGACTTGGCAACAAATTGTGAGACCAGTTTCTTCTGTTGAAAAGTTATGTTCAAGGGGATCAGGGGTTATGGGGAGAAGGCAGGAGAATGGGGATGAGAAAATATCTCAACCAGTTCCAAACATATTGGCTTGCCCTCGAAGCAGCAAAGTTATGTATTAACCCTGTGAGCTACCTGCCCACTGAATGGCGGAGCACACTCGATGGGCCAAGTGGCCTAATTCTGCTCCTATGTTTGATGGTCTTATGTACATCCACCGGATCTTCTCCAGTCATGACAGTACAATGAAACCTTTCACCAAAAACAGTGGGAGCCTAGTAGTTTGTCCATTTTGTTCACATTATTTTCTGTTCTGTCCATCATAGGTTCAAATTCTCCTCTATAAGTCTTCAGAATGATTTTTGCAGGCAACAAGCTTTTCCTGAAACACAAAATCTGGGTCCAGAGAAACTGCTGCCCATGTATCCAGTTCCAAACATATTGGTTTGCCCTCGAAGCAGCAAAGTTATGTATTAACCCTGTGAGCTACCTTCCCACTGACAAGATGTGGAGGGGCCTTCTTCTATGGACCCATTGTCACTCTTGTCCTCCCGTATGACATGTAAATTCCTCTTCGTGTTACACCAGGCTGCAGATAGTTTTTCCACAGTTTGCATTTTGGATTCAATGCTTCTTTTTAAGTACTGTAACGTACTGCGCAATTATCTTTCCTACATCTTGGTTTCTTTTGTGAAACCTAAATCTTTCTGCTACGACAAACGTCTTGGGGAAAAATGGAACTCTAAGACTTTTATGATGTCCTTGTATGATTGTGCGCCTGCTTTGTCAGGCAGTACCAAGCTTCTTAATAAACCAAAGGTTTTAGGTCCAATCGCACTGAAGTAATCTGCCACCATTCGGTCATTTTCAATTCCATTGGCAAGGAGGAAAACCTCAAACTGTTCCATGCAGGAGCTTCACATTCTCGAGGAAAAGTCCCAGTGAGGTCGATGTGGCCATTTTCAGAGGTTTAGGGCGAAATTCTCCCATCGGGAGACTAAGCACCAACGCCGGAGTGAAACCCGGAGTATTTCACTCCGGCGGCGGAGGCCGCTCCTCGCCCCCTATTCTCCCACCCACAGGGGGCTAGGAGCGGCACCGCGTCAAATACGTGCGCCGGACCTTGGCGCCGCGTCAAACCGCGTCAAACCGGCGGCGCGTAAATTACGCGGCCGGCGACGCTTACATGACGTCACCCGCGCGTGCGCGGTTGCCGTCCTCCCCGCGGGCGCCCCGCAAGACATGGAGGATTGATCTTGCCGGGCGGCGGAGGAAAAGAGTGCGTCCTTTAGAGACGCCGACCCGCCGATCGGTGGCCACCGATCACGGGCCAGATCCCTACTGAGCACCCCCCTGATCCTCCCTCCCCACCCCCATAGGCCGCACACGCCGCGTTCGCGCACTGTTCACACTGGCAGCGACCAGGTTGTGGTTGGCGCCGGCTTGAACCCATCGGATTGGACAGGCCGCTCGGCCCATCCGGGCCGGAGAATCGCCGCTCCACCGTTAGAAACGGCGAGCGGGGATTCTCCGAGCGGCCTGTCGTGAAACACGGCACGCCGTTTTTGGGGGGGTAGGAGATTCGCGTGCGGGTGCCAGGGCGGCGTGGCGGGACTTGCACGGCACTCCCGGGATTCTCCCACCCGGCTTGGGGGTCGGAGAATTGCGCCTTTAGTTTCTCTTCTTTGTCAGCTGTTGTTTTGCTGTTTTCAATGTATTACCCGTTTAATGCTGTCACCGTTTATTTTCTCACCTGTCGCTGCAGCTGCCGATTGAGTCTCTGTACTAAAAGTCGACTAAATCCTTACAGTCTAGCATATTGGCAGCTGGAGTTAATCAAAGCTACAGCTATATTGATTAAATAAGAGAACAATTGTAATTGCATTGTGTCAAATTCCAGTGAGGTTTCTGCAGTACGTCTTATTTCAGCGATTTATCTGATTTTAGCATGGCCAATCCACCTAACATGCACATCTTTGGACTGTGGGAGCACTCGGAGGAAATGGCAGTGGCACGGTGGCACAGTAGTTAGCACTGCTGCTTCACAGCACCAGGGACCCGGGTTCAATTCTGGCCTTAGGTGACTGTCTGTATTGTGTTTGTACATTCTCCCCGTGTCTGCGTGGGTTCCTCCGAGTGCTCTGTTTTCCTCCCACAGTACAAATATATGAAGGTTAGGTGGATTGGCCATGACAAAATTGCCCCTTAGTGTCCAGGTATGTACAGGTTACATTCTGGGGATAGGCCAGAGGAGTGGCCATAAGTAGGGTACTCATTCAGAGGCTCAGTGCAGACTCGATTGGCTGAATGGCCTCTTTTAGCACTGCAGAAACTCCATGGTTGTAGGAAACCCATGCAGACATGGGGATAATGTGCAAATACCACACAGTCACCCAATAATTATAATAATATTGATTGGTGTCATAAGTAGGCTTATATTAACACAGCAATGAAGTTATTGTGAAAATCCCCTTGAGGCGACCATCAGTCCACACGAGCCAATTAGTAGAAGTGAACAGTAGTTTTAATAAGCTAGATCTGTACCTGCCTGCGACTGCTCGGTACTGAGTGCTGCCTACATGCTGCAGCTCTATATACCACCCCCAAGGGGGCGGAGCCACAGGCGGAGCCCACAGGGGCATCAACATAATACAGTACAATACAGTGGTGAATTGCAGTAGCAATACGTTCACCACACCCCTAGTTGCCACAGTATGGCGGGTACACTGAAGGAGAATTCAGAATGTCCAATTCACCTAACAGCATGGGCGAGATTCTCCGCAAACGCGGAGAATCGTAAAGGCTGCCGTGGGACAGACCGTGACCCACGGCAGCCTTCACGGCCACTTCCGGGGCTGATTCTCCCCCCCGGGCGGGGCTAGGAGCACGGCCCTGTGCGTCACGGCGGTGCGGGCTTGACGACGGTCGTCAAGGCCGTACGTCAAAGCGTCACGGTGGCTGACGCGGCCGATGACGTCACCCACACATGCGCAGTTGGCGTCTTTCTCCTCAGCCGCACGGCAAGACGTGGCGGCTTGATCTTGCCGGGCGGCAGAGGGGAAAGAGTGCATCTGTTTTGGACGCTGGCTCGACGATCGGTGGGCACCAATCGCGGGCCTGTCCCCTCCAGAGCACAGTCGTGGTGCTCCCGTGCCAATCGGGCCTCTAGATGCATCTAGGGCATCTGGCGCCCGTTTCACGACGGCAGCGAGCAGGTGTGTTTGCTGCCGTGTTGAAACGGGCGTGAAGGCCCGGCCGCACGGCCCATCGGCCTTGTGGCATGGGTCGGGCGTGGGGGGGCGGGAGAATAGCGGGAGGGCGTGAAAAATGTCGGGAGGCCCTCCTGCTATTCTCCCACCCGGCGTGGGGGGCGGTGAATCACGCCCCACATCTTTGGGGACTTATGGGAGGAAACTGGGGCACCCAGAGGAAACCCACGCAGACACAGGGAGATCGTGCAGATGCCACATATACAGTGACCCAAGCTGGGAATCAAACCTGGGTCCCTGGAGTGGTGAAGCAACAGTGCTAACCACTTTGACAAAGGGTCATCTGGACTCAAAACGTTAGCTCTTTTCTCTCCCTACAGATCTTGTCTGATCTGCTGAGATTTTCCAGCATTTTCTCTTTGGTTTCAGATTCCAGCATCTGCCGTAATCTGCTTTTATCCATTGCTAACCACTGTGCTACCAACCCAAGGACGGAATTGAACGCAGGTCCCTGGTATTGTGAGGCATCAGTACTAACCAATGCACCACCATATTATCCATGTTATTGTGTTTCTGCCTAGTTACTTCAATTATATTATTTATTTATAATAATTTCATTATTTAATGTTGTTTTGATTTTCAGTAAGACATTTGTAGAAGCATCTAAGGTTTAATGTAAAACAAAAATGTCTTATTTCAGTGCGGAATTTGCAGTGTGCCTGATTTCAGTGTGATATCTGCAGTGTGTCTGATTTCAGTGTGATATCTGCAGTGTGTCTGATTACAGTGTGATATCTGCAGTGTGTCCGATTTCAGTGAGGAATCTGCAGCGTGTCTGATTTCGGTGTGATATCTGCAGTGTGTCTGATTTCAGTGTGATATCTGCAGTGTGTCTGATTTCAGTGAGGAATTTGCAGTGTGTCTGATTTCAGTGTGATATCTGCAGTGTGTCTGATTTCAGTGAGGAATTTGCAATGTGCCTGATTTCAGTGCGATATCTGCAGTGTGTCTGATTTCAGTGAGGAATTTGGTGTGCCTGATTTCAGTGTGATATCTGCAGTGTGTCTGATTTCAGTGAGATATCTGCAGAGTGTCTTAGTTCAGTGAGGTATCTGAAGTGTGTCTGATTTCAGTGAAGAATCTGTAGTGTGTCTGAGTTCAGTGAGGTATCTGCAGAGTGTCTGATTTCAGTGAGATATCTGCGGTGTGTCTGAGTTCAGTGAAGAATCTGCAGTGTGTCTGAGTTCAGTGAAGAATCTGCAGTGTGTCTGAGTTCAGTGAAGAATCTGCAGAGTGTCTGATTTCAGTGAGATATCTGCAGTGTGTCTGATTTCAGTGACGTATCTGTAGTGTGTCTGATTCAGTGGTGTATTTTCAGAGTGTCTGATTTCAGTGAGGTATCTGCAGTGTGTCTGATTTCAGTGAGGAATCTGCAATGTGCCTGATTTCAGTGAGGAATTTGCAGTATGGCTGATTTCAGTGAAGAATCTGCAGTGTGTCTGATTTCAGTGAGGTATCTGCAATGTGTCTGATTTCAGTGTGATATCTGCAGTGTGTCTGATTTCAGTGAGGTATCTGCAGTGTGTCTGATTTCAGTGTGATATCTTCACTGTGTCTGATTTCAGTGTGATATCTTCACTGTGTCTGATTTCAGTGTGACATCTGCAGTGTGTCTTATTTCAGTGAGGAATTTGCAGTGTGTCTGATTTCAGTGTGATATCTTCACTGTGTCTGATTTCAGTGTGACATCTGCAGTGTGTCTTATTTCAGTGAGGAATTTGCAGTGTGTCTGATTTCAGTGTGATATCTGCAGTGTGTCTGATTTCAGTGAAGAATTTGCAGTGTGTCTGAGTTCAGTGAAGAATCTGCAGTGTGTCTGAGTTCAGTGAGGTATCTGCAGTGTGTCTGAGTTCAGTGAGGTATCTGCAGTGTGTCTGATTTCAGTGAAGAATCTGCAGTGTGTCTGATTTCAGTGAGGTATCTGCAGTGTGTCTGATTTCAGTGAGGAATCTGCAGTGTGTCTGTGGGAAGAATGTTGTGGTGGGGAGAATGGTGTTACGAATTAGCAGGAGGTGAGAGGTGACGTGGACAGGGCAGAGAAGAGGGCCATCTGGGATGGGCTAGGTGTGGTGAACATATAATACCAATAATCCACCATGGTATTTGCATCTGTGCTGTTGCCCTTGAATTTGTATCTGTGCTGTTGCCCTTGTGGGCTTCTCCTATGGGCCATTGTATGGCATTATCCGTAGGGGAACATGTTGGGGCATGTATGGGCTCTGCCCATGGCCCCTCCCCTTGAAGGGAGGTATAAAGAGCAGTCGACCTGTAGGCGGTTCTCAGTATTGGATCAGTCGCAGGCAGGCACTGTTCTAGGTTGATTAAAGCCATGGTTTACTTCTACTCATGTCTCGAGTGAATTGATGGTCGCATCAATTTAATCAACTTAAACGCAACTAAGGAATCGGCCCTCAAACCTGACCGACTGGAACTCGATCCGCAGGCCGCGGAGGCTAAAGAAATTTTTTCGCACTGGCTTCCCTGCTTCAAGGCCTATCCCACAGCCTTCTCGATGCCTTCTGTCACCGACGAACAGAAGCTGAGCCTCCTCCATTCACGGGTGAGCCATCGAATCTCTGTTCAACTCGACGGGGCCTCCTCCTACGCAGACGCCCTCATGATGCTCGAACACCTCTATGTACGGCATGTGAACGAGGTCTACGCGCGACACATCCTCACCACTCACCGCCAGCGTCCCGGGGAATCACTAGAAGACTCTGTACGGGACCTCAAAGTCCTTGCACTCAGCTGCAACTACCAGGCCATTACGGCCACTCAACATATGGAACTCGCCTTCTGAGACATCTACGTGGCAGGAGTCCGGTCCAACTATGTGAGATAGCGCCTACTCGAAAAGTGGGCTCTGGACCTGGATCATATGGTAAAGTTGGCCTCTCTGGAAGTAGCGTTCCAGAGCCTTAACGCGTTCCTGGCTGACCACGTGACCCTCTCGTGGACCCCCGACCAAAGACTATCCCAGGCCTGTGCCGCGCGGCCACCCGCCCATCATGGGGGGGGGGGCTACCCTGCTATTTTTGCAGCCGGTCCCAACACACCCGGCAGCATTGCCCGGCCCGTAACGCGAACTGCAGCAGTTGCGGGAGAAAAGGACATTTCGCCAAAGTTTGCCTGGCCAGGTCCAAGAACTCTAACTCACAGGCCCGACCCTCAGACTCACAGGCCCGCAGACCCCGCAGTGTGGCAGCATGTCTGCCGACTCCACCCTCTGCAGATGTGTCATCAGCCTCATGCTATCCGTGGGGGCAGCCATCTTCCAGCCCTCACAGCACGTGCGACTCACGGGGGCCGCCATATTGGCCATCCTCTCCACGCGGCCGGCCACGTGCGATCCATGGGGGCCGCCATCTTGGATGCTATCTTCCTCACCTCCCGCCACGCTCGACCAATGGGGGCCGCCATCTTGGCCGCCATCTGCTACGCCGCTCGACGCGTACAATCAACAAAGGCAGCCATCGCGGAGCCGCCCCAGCACCTCTGACCACGCCGGCTGCCCGCAACTCAGCGCGGTCACCCTGGATCAGTTGCGACCCAAGCACCTCCGGAGCTCTATGATGACCGTCTGGGTAAACGGGCACGAGATGCCTTGCCTATTCGACTCCGGGTGCACAGACAGCTTCATTCACTCGGACATGGTAAGACACTGCTCGCTCCCAATTTTCCCGGCGCACCAAACCATCTCCCTCGCCTCTGAGTTGCACTCGGTGCAAATCCAAGGGTGCATGACCGCAACCTTAGCAATACAGGGCCCCGAGTACGCCAATTTTAAATCATATGTGCACCCAGACCTCTGCGCTCCTCTCCTATTGGGACTAGATTTCCAATGCAACCTCAGGAGCCTAACCCTGAAGTTTGGGGGCCCCTACCCCCACTCACCATATGCAGCCTCGCAACCCTAAAAGTCAACCCTCCCCCACTCTTCGCAAACCTCACGGCTGACTGAAAACCAGTCACTGACCAGAAGCAGGCGGTATAGCATACAGGACAAGACTTTTATCAGGCCTGAGGTCCAGCGACTCTTGCGGGACGGAGTCATCGAGGCCAGCAATAGCCCCTGGAGAGTTCAGGTGGTGGTCGTCAAGACCGGGGAAAAGAACCGGATGGTTGTAGATTACAGCCAAACCATAAACCGGTACACGCACCTCGATGCGCACCCCCTCCCCCGGATAGCGGACATGGTGAATCAGATCGCACACTACCGGGTATTCTCCACGGTGGATCTGAAGTCTGCATACCACCAGCTCCCAATCCGCCCGGAGGACCAGCACTACACGGCTTTTGAGGCAGACGGCCACCTTTTCCACTTCCTCTGGATCCCCTTTGGCGTCACTAATGGGGTTTCGGTGTTCCAAAGAGCAATGGACCGAATGGTGGACCAGTACGGGCTGCGGGCCACATTTCCGTACTTGGACAATGTCACCATCTGTGGTCATGATCAGCAGGACCACGACGCTAACCTCCACATATTTCTCCAAACCGCCCAAACCCTAAATCTCACGTACAACAAGGAGAAATGCGTTTTCCGCACAACCAGACTAGCCATCCTCAGCTACGTCGTGGAAAACGGGATTCTAGGACCTGACCCTGACCGTATGCGCCTCCGCCTGCAACTCCCCCTCCCCCACTGCCCCAAGGCCCTGAAAAGGTGCTTCGGGTTCTTTTCATATTATGCCCAGTGGATCCCCAACTATGCGGCCATAGCCCACCCACTAGTCAAGGCCACCATCTTCCCACTGGCGGCTGAGGCCCGCCAGGCCTTCAGCTGCATCAAGGCGGACATCGCCAAAGCCGTGATGCGCGCGGTGGACGAGTCGTCCCCTTCCACATGTAGAGCGACGCATCAGAGGTGGCTCTTGCCGCTACCCTCAATCAAGCAGGCAGACCGGTAGCGTTTTTTTCGCGTGCCCTCACCACCTCCGAAATTCGGCACTCCTCAGTCGAGAAGGAGGCCCAAGCCATCGTGGAAGCCGTACTGCACTGGAGGCACTACCTCGCTGGTAGGAGGTTTGCCCTCGTCACCGGCCAACGATCGGTAGCCTTCATGTTCGACAATACGCAGCGGGGCAAAGTCAAGAACGATAAGATCTTGAGGTGGAGGATCGAACTCTCCACCTATAATTACGATATAGTGTATCGTCCTGGGAAGCTCAACGAGCCCCCAGATGCCCTGTCCCGCGGCACATGCGCCAGCGCGCAAGATGACCGACTGCGGGCTATCCACGATGACCTCTGCCACCCGGGGGTCACTCGGCTTATCCACCATATCAAGGCCCGCAACCTGCCCTACTCCACCGAGGAGGTCAGAGCCATGATCAGGGACTGCCAGATCTGTGCAGAGTGTAAACCGCACCTCTATAGACCAGATAAGGCTCACCTGGGAAAGGCATCCCGGCCCTTTGAGCACCTCAGTATCGATTTCAAAGGGCCCCTCCCCTCCAATAACCACAATACATATTTCCTCAATATTATTGATGATTTCTCCCGCTTCCCCTTTGCAATCCTTTGCCCCGACATGACCGCTGCCACCGTCATTAAAGCCCTACATAGTGTCTTCACTCTGTTTGGTTTCCCCAATTATGTCCACAGTGACCGGGGCTCGTCGTTCATGAGCGACGAACTGCATCAGTACCTGCTCAGTAAGGGCATCGCCTCGAGCAGGACTACCAGTTATAACCCCAGGGGAAACGGGCAGGTGGAGTGGGAGAACGCGATGGTCTGGAAGACCGTCCTACTGACCCTGCGGTCCAGGAATCTCCCAGTTTCTCACTGGCAGGAGGTCCTCCCTGGTGCGCTCCACTCTGTTAGGTCCCTACTTTGCACGGCCACAAACGAGACCCCTCATGACCGCCTATTTGTTTTCCCTAGGAGATCCACCTCAGGGGCCTCGCTTCCGTCCTGGCTGAAGACACCGGGGCCAGTCCTACTCAGAAAGCACGTCAGGAGCCATAAGTCCGATCCTTTGGTAGAGAGGGTCCAGCTCCTACACTCTAACCCCCATTGTGTAGCATTATCCACAGGGGAACATGTTGGGGCATGTATGGGCTCCGCCCATGGCTCCTCCCCTTGAAGGGACCTGTAGGCAGTTCTCAGTATTGGATCAGTCGCAGGCAGGCACTGTTCGAAGTTGATTAAAGCCACGGTTTACTTCTACTCATTGATGTGTTGGGTAAGATGGGTCTGCGAGGACTGCGTTTACTGTAGCAGTGAGAGAGAGGCTTCCAACACTTGAAGAAATGCAACTCTATTTTATTGAACTCTTAACTATCATACATACTTTGACTGTGGGTTGACACTATGCTGAGTTGACTGGAGACCTGAGGCTAACCTGACCAGACTAACTGACTACCACATGGTGGATGTTCTAGTTGTTGCTCACGGGCTCCGACTGTCTCAGAGGCTGCATCCCCAGAGAGCGGGAAAGCTGGTGCCCTCTGGCTTTATGGTGGCCGTGTCCTGTCTGGTGATTGGCTGCTGTGTTCTGTGTGTTCATTGGTCATCCTGTGTGTCAATCAATGTCTGTCTGTGCACCATCATATACTTGTGTGTATATTATGACACGCATGCCTCGAGTGAATTGATGGTCGCATCATATATGTTCCGTTACATTCCTTAACCTAGCCATATAAGGTAATCTTAGCAACTACTGGTCCCAATAGGCTGCCCTCACATTCCTTTTGCCTGAGGCCCCTGTCATCACCCATCCCCCTTACCATGATGCTCCTGACTTAGCCTGACTTCCCACAATGCTTCAGTGCCATCCCCTTTTGTTCATTTCCTCATTCCCTCCTTTTATCATTCTATGATAACTACTGATCCACCCCCTAATATTTCCTCCTGCTGAGTCCTGTATCCGGTGTCCTCCTCCTTAATCCTCGTCCAGGAAAATTCTCCGCTGCAATGCCAGCTCTCGCTGTAATGCCTTGTCGTCTGTCGGCTGTTCATGGGACCTAACCATCAAGATTTTTTAGGGGTGTTTATTTGCTCCAGAGCAACCTGTACTCTGCCTATCGCGCATTTAACGATGGCTAGACCTACAAGGATGCAACCAAGTGCGACGGCTAAGTACATGGCCATATTTATCATCCAGTCCGTCCACCCTCCGAATCCCCAACTTCCCCAGGAACCTGGGTCGTTCATACCGTCTAAGTGGTCCCGTATCTGGTCCATGAATTTAGTGATGTTGACGGTTAGGTCTTGAACTCCCATGATACATTTTCCCTTTACGATGGCGCACACCCCACCTTCACGGGCCAGGAGATAATCAAGGGAGTATCGGTTCTGTATGGTAAACAATCGTAGTTGGGACAATTCTTTTGTTATTGCCCCAAGAGCTCCCAGTGTTTCGTTTCCCAAAATAGTGAGGCCACAGATGACGTAGTTCCGATTGTTGAGCGCCACAGAACCCCCCACGCCTCCCAGCGTCTGGACACTTAGGATTCCCCATCCTGCTGAGTGGCCCCGGTTGGGCGCTAGGACCCGGGGTTTTTTCCAGTTCTCGCAGAATTCTGCTGAGACTGCCCGGTGTGCCAATCGATGGTGATGGGCCCACTCAGAGGGGCAGGGGACTCTGCTGGGGACTAGAGTTCCGATAGCGATTTGTCGGGGAAATGGGGGTGACAAAACATTGGTCGTTGTGCCATTAGAGAAGAAGTAGTATCTGTTGTCTGGCATCACAGCCAATGCATCGGTGATGTGGAGATGCCGTCGTTGGACTGGGGTGAGCACAGTAAGAAGTCTTACAACACCAGGTTAAAGTTCAACGGGTTTGTTTCAAACACGAGCTTTCGGAGCACTGCTCCTTCCTCAGGTGACTGGAGAGGTATGTTCCAGAAGCATTTATATAGACAAAGTCAGCGATGCCGGACAATGGATTGGATTTGTTTATTGTCACGTGTACCGAGGTACAGTGAAAAGTATTTTTCTGCAAGCAGCTCAACAGATCATTCAGTACCTGGAAGAAAAGGGAATTAAACAAAATTCAAGAAAAGACAAGAAAATACATGAGAATAGATAATAGGGCAACACAATATATACAATGCTTGGAATGTGAGCATTTGCAGGTAATCAAATCATTACAGATCCAGAGAGAGGGGTAACCCCAGGTTAAAGAGGTGTGAATTGTCTCAAGCCAGAAAGAGTTGGTGGAATTTTGCAAGTCCAGGCCAGATGGTGGGGGGTGGATGTAATGCGACATAAATCCCAGATCCCGGTTGAGGCCGCACTCATGTGTGCGGAACTTGGCTATAAGTTTTTGCTCAGCAATTCTGCATTGTCGCGAGTCCTGAAGGCCGCTTTGAAGGACGCTTACCCGGAGAACCGAGCCTGAATGCCCTTGACTGCTGAAGTTCCCCGACTGGAAAGGAACATTCCTGCCTGGTGATTGTCGCACGGTGCCCGTTCATTCGTTGTTGCAGCGTCTGCATAGTCTCGCCAATGTACCATGCTTCGGGGCATCCTTTCCTGCAGCGTATGAGGTAGACTACATTGGTCGAGTTGCACGAGTACGTGCCGCGTACCTGGTGGGTGGTGTTTCAGGGATCTCCCAGTGGCCCAGTTCATCCAGCTTCGGGATGCCCTTTCGGCCTCCCAGGCAATGTAAAAGTCTCAGTTATGTGAGAGACATTTGCCCAACCACAGAGGAGCTGGAGGCCTGCTCTCAACGGAACGCAGGTGGTGTTGTGGCAGACGCATTGACCTAACGTCTGGGTTACATGACACTTCCGTTCGGTACAGGTGGCGAACAGACATGTTATATCCTCTTCAATCTCTACCACCATACATCCGTACCCCTTTCTAGCGAAACAGTTTTTGTACGACCGGGGGTCTCTATTGGGAGAGAAGTGGTTGCCTTCCACCTTTGGAGCCTGTCATAGTGTGAATGGGAATTATCCCAGGGAAGGGGAAGGCAAATTGCCGCTGGGGCTGAATCAGTGTCGTAAGGGAGGGTAACCTGCTCGTGCGGTGGCTGGGAACGCTTGGGGAGTGTCAGAGTGCCAGAGTGACGAAACCAAAAATAATCTGGCCACCGAGGCGGGGTCCGGGTAACAGACAACCATTCCTTGGCCATACATGCGGTGATAGGTCTGGAGGAAGAGATTCATGGTCCCCAGGTCCCCTTCCTTCTGGGTCCTAAGTGAAGTGAGTAGGCTTTCCGATAACCCGCGTTCCCGTCGTGCCTCCCGCTTTATCCTTTCCATTTTATCACGATTTTCCCTTCAGCCCGTGCACTCTCCACCTATCCCCTCCTCTCGGCATGATTTTAACTTCCTGTGGGAGCATGACGATCGGGACGAGGTAGAGACAGCCCAGGTGCCCCGCATCCAAACTGACATGCTCCAAACCTGTAAGACTGTCCTGGGGAAAGGGGGCAGGTTAGTGACCGACCTTCTTGCCGTGGTGGAGGTGGACCCAAGCACTCCTCCCTTCTACTTTAGCTGCAGTGGGGGTAGTAAGGAGAACTTGGAAGGGCCCCTCCCACCGAGGTTCCAACCCTCTCCGGACCCAATCTTTTTACCATGACATAACTTCCAGGCTGCACTTGAGGCGAGCTAGACAATGGGGTCGGTGTCAAGTGAACCGCTTTAACCTGGCCATGGAGTTCCTTGAGAGCTTTGGTGAGGGATAAGACATAAGTCGTCATTTCTTCAGTCATGTGGTGAAACTGGACCAGTTAGGGGACCTTTTGGTTCCAGGGGTTTCTGAGGGGCCTGCTGTAAAGGATCTCTGCAGGAGAGAGTCGGGCCGGTCCTACGGGTGTAACCCACAGCTGGAAAAGGGTGACAGGGAGCAACTTAAGCCATGTTAACCCCGTTTCCGCTCTCAGTTTAGCTAACTTGGTCTTGAGAGTCTGATTGTGTCTTTCAACGAGCCTAAAGGCCTGTGGCCTATATGCGCAATGCAACTGTTGGCGTATTCCCAGTTGGGAACAGAACTCCTTGTTAATCTGACCGATAAAGTGGGGCCTGTTCTCGGAACTTAACTGAGCTGGTATTCCATACCGAGGAATGATTTCTCTCATTAGAACCTTAACCACAATAGCAGCTTTGTTATCAGTGGTCGGATATGCCTCAATCCATTTGCTGAATACGTCCACAATAACCAAACCATATTTATAACATTGGCATCTTTCCAACTCAATCTAATCCATCTGGAGCGTTTCAAAGGGATCGCTGGGCAAAGGGGTTTTCCCCATCTCACAAGGGTTACCCTTGCCGGTGTTATACTGTTGGCAGATTAAACACCGGTTACTTATACGCTGGGCAAGCATCTGTATTTTGGGGTGCCACCAAGTGTCCAGTAGCAAGTCGCTAGTTAGTCTGGATCATTACCTTAGGCACCACCACTTGCTGAGTCTGCGCAGCTGTCCGCTCCTCATGGTCTGCGCGTCTGTTACCAACATCAACGGGGGTCTTACCGTTGGTATGGGCCGTGCATTTAATGACAGAGATTTGCGCGGGCAAAAGGAGGGCCTGCAGTAGATCATTAACTAACTTTCGGTGGGATATCCAGTCTCCTCTGAGGTGAGGAATCCCCTATTTTTCCCAGGGTTGTCCAAAATCATGGACGACTCCGAAAGCATACCTCGAGTCGGTATAAATGTTCACCCGGTGGTCCGTCCCGTGTATGCAGGCGTGGGTGAGGGCAAAGAGTTCAGCTTGCCGGGCCGAGTAGGGGGTTTGGAAAGCTGCTGATTCCACGATCCGGCCATCCTGATCCACTATTGCGTACCCTGTAAGGTTTTGGCTGGTCGGGCTGACCAACGTGCTGCCATCGACATACAGGGGTCATGTCAGGTTGATCTAACGGGGTATCGGTCAAATCCTCCCTTATTGTAGTATCTTCCTGAATCAGGGTCAGACAATCGTGGCCAGACGCCTCTTTGTGATCGGGGGCGGGGGGGGGGGGGGGTGGGGGGGGGGGGGGGCTGCTGAGAAAGCAAGCTGGGTTGATAGTGGTACAATGTTTAAACCTCAGTCTAGGGTTATTTAAGAGATATATTTGGTACCTATTCTGACGAGCCGTAGTGAGATGTTGAGTCTGCAGCTGACCCAACAGTGCGGTGACCGAGTGGGAGCTGTACACAGTAATGTCGTGCTGGAGTTATATTGGCGACGGACTGCAAACTGTTGTATATAGCTGTCAGAATCTGGGTGCAAATAGGGTGACCCAGCGCTACCAGATCAAGTTTGGAAGAGTAGTATGCCACTGGTCGGTTTTTATCCCCATGTTGCTGGGTTAGTATTGCCATTGAGCACCCCTCCAAAATAGTACATTACAGCTGGAATGGTCGGTCATATAAGGGCCTGACCAGGGCTGGGGCTTGTACTAAGGCCTGTTTTAAGAGACGGAAGGCGTCAAGGGCCTCAGTAGTGAGAGTGAAAGTCCCTTCCTTGCTGGTGTAAGGCGTCAGCAGCTTAGGATAGACAGCGATATTTGGTACCCACTGTCCAGCCAGTGACGGACCTCCTTTGCTGTGGTAGGAGTGGGTAATTGGCATATAGGTTCAATTCGACTGGTTTCGAGACTTCTTTCTGTGGCTGTGAGTAGGACCCCCAGGAATTTGACTTTCGTCTGGGCCACCAGTACCTTGGATTGCGAAACAAGATAGCCCATCGAGGACAGGAGGTTTAATAATTGTATCACATCTTCTCTGTTACTGGGCCCATCGGGGTTGGTTATCAACAGGTCATCTACGTACTGTACAAGAGTGGAACCGTGTACCAGATTCAGATCCTGGAGATGGGTCTGCAGACATCTGGAGAAGAGCGTGGGCGAGTTAACGACTCCCTGTGGAAGTCGGGTCCAGGTATACAGCTGGCCATTGTAGGTGAAGGCGAACAAATACTGGCTTTCAGGCGCGAGTGGGAGGGCAAAGAAAGCGTGTTGGAGGTCGACTATGTCGACCCGGGCTCAGGCTGGGATTTGAGCCAGTATGTGGGAGGGATTAGGGATGAGGGCATGTAATGGCTGTGCAATGGCATTGATTGAACGTAGGTCCTGTACTAGCCGGTACTGATCCAGTTTGTCAGGTTTGGGCACCGCGAGTATGGGCGTGTTGCATCCAGATTGGCAAGGGACCAGGATTCCCTGTTGTGACAGTCCTTGGATTAATTTGGCTATAGATGGGGTGGCTTGGAGTTTCAGGGGGTATTGCCGAATGGAGGGCAGCGTCACATGGTCCTTAATCGCTACCTTAATGGGTGTAACCTTCGCTTGTCCCACCTGTCACGGGCGATCTGCCCAAACCTATGGGTTGACATATTCCAAAACGTCGCGCCCCAGATGATGCTGGAGCTGGGTGTTAACCGTCTCAGGGGCCTCGGAGTACCGTATGGAAGTGCCATCTGGCAGTACTTGGAGTGCGTACTCTGTCGGATCCGATTGGTCCACTGCCCTCCTTACCATAGGCCCCAGATCCTTGGCATGGTATGGGTTGTGGACTTGGCGTGTAATATGGGGGTCCACAGAGGTTGATTGTCGCCATAAATGTGGTGGCATTGTAACAAAGTCGGCTGTACGTTCTTGTCCCGTGACTGTGGCTGTAATCATGATTGGCCATTCGGTCCCAACTAATGACCGATATTTGTCCTCTAACTCCCGGCTCTGTCCAGTTCTGTCATTAGCCAGGGTAACGTGGTACAGTGATGTTCTATGTCCAACGTCCACCACTGGGGTGTAGTAGAGACATAGTTGTCTCGGCCTCCATGATTGAACCGTTACCCCCTCATCCCCATATTCTAGCCGTAGCTGGAAGATACACAGTAAATCTCGGGCCAGCAAATTGCAGTCCAATCCGCTGGTGACCACAAATTAACGATCTGTCGACTAATTTTCATAAGTTACCTTCGCCGGTCCAGAAATGGGATATTGACACACCTGGCCTTGGAATCCCAACAAATGCTGGGTGTGGTTGGATAGTGGTGGGAGTTCCGATTGAACCAAAGACATGGCTGCTCCGGTGTCGATCATAAATGGGTCATGTTGATCTCCTATCTGCAGAAAAACGATGGGTTCTCTGTCCGAATGGAGAGTCCGTATGACTGAATTGGCTAGTCAGTCTTGTGGTGGGAAGGGGTTTGCTTGGGGAAAGTCGGTGTACCTCGTCTGTCCTCACCTCGGTGGGTACCCCCTCCTTGGCGTTGGGTATCCTCCTCCTGCCACCTGTCTTCTAAATGGGCATTCCTGATGCCAGTGATCTGCGTGGCCACAATTGAAACATGCATTGTTCCCTCTATATCCCAGCCCTCTTCCCCGTCCCCTTCTCCCGGTGGACCAATGGCCCCTCAGAGGGGGTGGCTGTTGCAAGGTTGCTGGTGCATACGTCAGGCCGTAGAGAGGGGCTGAGGGTCCATTTGGGCGGATATGATATCCTTCCCCGTGCTGATCCACCCACCCGAGGTCACAATATTGGGGTTCCAGCTGGTAAGCCACCGTACCTGCGTTCGGTTGGGGTCTCGGATCGTCCTTTTTCACTACATACTCAGTCTTAATTTTTGTAACTGGGCCTCCTTCTTGGCCTCCGCCCTCCTTCCAGTAAAATCTAACTGCCCGGGTCATCTGGGAAGGGTCGTTCTCTGTCCAATTCATGTTGTTACATTTACAGCGGTGGCCACGGAAGGTGGTAGGCAATGCATTAACATAGGGCAATATTGAGGGGAATTCTGACCATTTTGGTACGGCAAGTCGCCTGACTGCCCACGGTAGATTTCATTAAAGCATTCCAGAAATTCCACTGGCTCCTCGGTCTTTTTGGGTTTGATATCTAGGATGGCAGAGATGTTTATGGGCTTTTGAAATGTGGCACTTAGTGCTTTCAGGATTTGTGCCCGTCTATCATCGTCCAGGGCATGGGCCTGCTGAAGTGCAGCGTGATCGGCATAATTCAAGTGGTTGAGGTGACTGCGGTATTCGGCTGGGGTTAAGACCTGTTGGACTAGGGCCCAGAGGTCCCGAGAGTCAGCTTGATAAACGGAGATGGTGGTTCTCAGATAGTCCACCAAGGCAACAGGGATTTCTTCATGTCTGGGATTCATCATCTCACCAGGTCTCCACGGAAAATAAACATCTATCGTGGGCTGAGCTGCACCTGTAGCAACATCAGGGTTGGGCATTTTCCTAATCGGCAACTGTCTCAGAGTTTCGCTAGGAGGCGTCAAAGGTGGTGTAGATGGGGGGGATCCCTCTGCCCCTTCAGAGATGTCGGAGTCCTCCCCTTCCGATATGGGGGGGGTCTTCAAAACCGTCCCTGTCCTCATCCCATGGTGACAGAATTTTCTGTCCTCTCACCTTGGCCTTAAGGGATCTAGGCCGTAGGCGTAATTGTTTCCGGATGGTCTCAGATCCCTTTTTCATAGTTTGAGATCGTGTCCCCCAGCTAACCGGGCTTGTATAACGGGGCTTCCCTTTTCTCACGGGTGTCGGGGGTGAGGAAGTAGTCCCTGAGCTATGAATTGAAGGGGCTGGTGTCGGTGCCTCCGGAGCTATTATGTGATTGGCCAGAGGGAGCGGAATAATCGTCTGGGCCTGTGAGACTGAGTCTAAAGGGACTGGAGTGGCCGGCATGATTTGAATCTGGGAAACAGCGACTGGATATAAATGATGATACCCTGGCGGCGCAGGAGGTGGTGGGGGCATTCCCGCAGGTGCCATCGGGACCCTACCGGACATGGTCCAATTCTCTAGGTCGTCGTCTACCTCTGTCAATGCAAGGCCAGCCATTGAACCACGTAGTCCATTTTTCTCACTCGAGTCTGCCCTGTTAGGCGTCTCCCTTTCTTTCTGTGCGCGTTTTTTGAATGCACACTCCTTTTTCAGGATTTCCAGAGTTTTCTGGTTCCCCCCATCACTAATTGATATTCCCATTTTAAGGGAGTTTTCTTGCCAACTTGATAACAGGGTTTTATCTTTCTCCTCTTGACAATATTGTCTCCATAATCCTATTAACTCTTTCGCTTTCATACTTTTGTTCTTTTTCCAGATTTTTCCCTGAATTTTCTTAACGATTTCCAGATCTTTGGTTCCCCCTAGTGGCCATTCATTTCCCAATTTCTTTCTTAAAGTTGCGGACATTTGTTAAAATCTCTTGCTTTGTCTGGATATGCGTTGCATAATCCTTGTAACGAACTACTTGGACCACTCGTGTTATCTAAACAATTCCCCATAATCTCAAACTATTCTTCAGTTTGCGATGTTTGCCAGTACAGTCCAAGAATACAATTTAACTTAATCAATTCTAGTTTTCAACACACACGCGGAACTGAATTATCCTTTGATATTCCCTCAGTTCTCCAATCGGCCCTTAACTGAACTATCACTACGATATTCCCTCAGTTTCTAACTGAATTATCGCTAGGATAGTCCCTCAGTTCTCATTAACCCTCAGTCGTACCTACGTCGACTGAATTTTAATTTTCTAATCCGCCAGACTGACCTTTGATCTCATCGAGACGATCTTACCGACCATGTGGGAGTGATCAAACTTTTATCGGACTACGAGACAGAGGAAAGCCGACATGGTCATTTTCCAGCTACTGACATCGTGGGCCCGTTTCCTCTCTCTCCATCTGAGACTAGTTTAATTCTGATTTCGCAGCTGACCGGTGATCGTCTGTTAAGATCCCACTCCTGACATCAAATGAGAATTCGAGTTCTTTTTGCCCTCAGTCTGGTCTCAGTAAAAATACTAAGTCGGATTGTAGGTAACAACTTTAATTTAACTGCGGGTCTTGCAAGTTGACTCACTCTGCCTGGGTCTTGTAGAGTCCCCAGAGTGAGTGAGTCACAGAACAAAGAAACTTGGTCCCATAGATATTGGTAAAAAAAAATGAGGTCATACACACAACCAAATAAGGTAACTTGGCAATTGTAGGGTTTCTATAGGTTCCGTTACATTCCTTAACCTAGCCATATAAGGTAATCTTAGCAATTACTGGTCCCAATAGGCTGCCCTCATATTCCTTTTGCCTGAGGCCCCTGTGATCACCCATCCCCCTCACCATGATGCTCCTGACTTAGCCTGACTTCCCACAATGCTTCAGTGCCATCCCTTTTTGTTCATTTCCTCACAGGTACCTAAATTTATTCCCTCCCGTCAGTTCAAATTTCAACTCCAGCTCCCTCAAGCTGGGAAAGCTTCCCTTATAAACATATCTCCCATCCTCTCGATCTCTGCTCTCTGCCATGTAGGGACCCCTCCATCTATCCCCCAGGACAAACAGGTGATTATTGCAAATTCAGGACCAGACCGATGCTCCCTCTTCTCCCACATGTCTCCTCCATTGCCCCCAGACTCTCAGGGCTGCGAGCACCATGGGGCTGGTGGAGTACCGTGCCGGTGGGAACGGCAGGGGCGCCGTTACCAATGCCCCCAAACTAGTGCCCTTACAAGATGCCGCCTCTCACTCGCTCCCACACTGACCACCCCCCCCGGGCCACCATCCACTTCCTAATCATGGCTATATTCACCGCCCAGTAATAATTACTAAAGTTCGGGAGCGCCAGCCCGCCCTCCCTCCGGCTGTGCTCCAACATCCCCTTTTTCACTCGTGGGGTCTTACCCGCCCATACAAAGCCTGAGATCAACTTGTTGACCCGTTTAAAAAAGGAGTGAGGAATAAAGATGGGGAGACACTGAAACACAAACAGGGATCTCGGTAGAACCGTCATTTTCACTGTCTGTATCCTCCCAGCCAGTGACAACGGGATTACGTCCCACCTCCGAAAATCCTTCTTCATTTGGTTTACTAGTCGGGCCAGATGAAGCTTGTGCAGCCGTTCCCATTCCCACGCCACCTGGATGCCTAGGTACCGAAAGCTTCCCTCGACCACTCTAAACGGCAGCTCCCCCAATCGCCCAAAATAGCCCGATGTCAGCCTGTTCATCCGAACACTTGCCACGGGCGCCTGATACAGCAGCCTGACCCAGTCAATGAAGCCCCACCCAAATCCAAACCGCCCAAGTATCTCCCACAGGTAATCCCATTCCTCCCGGTCAAAGGCCTTCTTTGCATCCATTGCGACCACTACCTCTATGTCCCTACCTTCTGGGGGCATCATGATAACATTCAACAGCCTTCTTACATTGGCTGCCAACTGCCTCGCCTTAACAAATCCAGTCTGGTCCTCCCCAATCACGTCCGGGATGCAGTAATCAATCCTTGATCTTGATCCTTGAAGCCAAGATCTTAGCCAACAATTTGGCGTCTACATTTAGTATGAAGATCGGTCTGTAGGACTCGCATAGCGCCGGGTCCTTATCCCGCTTCAGGATCAATGAGATAGTGGCCTGTGACATCGTCGGGGGAAGCCCCCCTCTCTCCCTTGCCTCATTAAATGTCCTCATCAGCAGCGACCCCAGCATCCCAGAGAACTTTTTGTAAAACTCCACGGGGTACCCATCTGGTCCCGGGGCTTTACCTGATTGCATGACCTTCAGCCCATCTGCTATCTCTTCCAACCCGATCGGGGCCCCCAGCCCTTCTACCAAATCTTCGTCAACCTTCAGGAACTTCAGCCCGTCTAAGAATTGCCTCATCCCCTACGGCCCAGCTGGGGGTTCCCACTCATACAGCCTGCTGTAGAATTCCTCGAAAGCCTTATTGACCCCAGCTGAATCTCCGACCAGGTTCCCATCTCTGTCCTTTACTTTCCCAACCTCCCTGGCCGCCTCCCGCTTTCTAAGCTGCTGCGCAAGCATTCTACTGGCCTTCTCCCAATATTCATAGATTGCCCCCCTCGCCTTCCTCAGCTGCTCCACCTCCTTCCCTGTAGTTAACAAGCCAAACTCCGCCTGTAACCTCCGTTGTTCCTGCCTCTGGGGTCTCCGCATACCTCCCGTTGACCTGTAGGATTTCCTTTATCAGCCCTGCTCAGAATAAAAAGGTCAATCCGGGAGTATACTTTATGCACGTGCGAGTAGAAGGAAAACTCCTTCACTCTCGGCCGCCCAAATCTCCATGGGTCCACCCCCCCCCCCCATATGCTCCATAAACCCCTTTAGCTCCTCTGCCATTGCTGGCACCCTGTCTGTCCTTGAGCTAGATTGGTCTGGCCCTGGGTTAATGACTGTGTTAAAGTTCCCCTCCGCATAACCAGCTTATGTGAATCCAGGTCCGGGATCTTCCCCAACATCCTCCTTATGAACTCCACATCATCCCAATTTGGCGCGTACACATTCACGAGTACCACCAGCAGCCCCTCCAGCTTTCCACTGACCATTATGTACCGACTCCCCCACGTCCGCAACTATTCTTCCCGCTTCGAATGACACTCGCTTGTTAATCAGGATCGCGACCCCTCTAGTCTTAGAGTCCAGCCCCGAGTGGAAAACCTGTCTGACCCATCCCTTCCTTAGTCTGACCTGGTCAGTTACTCGAAGGTGCGTCTCCTGTAACATTACCACGTCCGCCTTCAGTCCCCTCAAATGCACGAACGTATGCCCTCTTAACCTGCCCTTTTAGCCCTCTTACATTCCATGTGATCAGCCTGGTTGGGGGCTTCTCGTACCGTCCCCACTCCGCCGATCATCCATCACATTTGTTAGGCCAGTATCCAGCCTGCGCCCCACGCATCCGCAGGCGCGCCCCCAGGCAGCCTCCATCTCTGACCTCCCTATTATCCCACAGCAAAAGTCCCTCCCTGTCAGCAGAACATTTCCCCCCCTCCCCCACGTAGTAACAGCACCATACCCACAGCCCCCTCCAACAAGCATACCATCTACTCACCCCCCACTGCGCTTCCGTGAGCTAGCCCGCCCAGCTAGCTTGGTGGCTCCCGCCCATGACGCCAGACATTTTCCCACCTATTGTCTCTCTCCCCCCCACCCCCCCACCCCCCCAACTCGGACACACATATGAAAACGTAAACAATCCCAACACAATTGCCCAAAAGAAACACGCAAAGAAAATCAAAACAAAGATCAAACATCTAACATTCGCACCTCCATCCCCCATCAGTGCAAATGTAAATTTTAACTCAAGCAGCTCGTTCGCAGACCCCAACTCAATACAAACGGTATTACAAGTAACATCCCAAAGACAAAAGCTTGGAGGGTGGATAGGTCGAGCCCCAGTTCGATGGGTAGGGTACAAATGGCAAGGGAGATGGGATGGTTTATGGAGAGGATGGGTATGGTGGATCCGTGGTGCTTTCAGAACACGGGGAAAGGGAGTATTCCTTCTTTTCACATGTCTATAAGGTGTATTTGAGGATTGATTACTTTGTAATAAGTCGGGAGATTTTGGTTGGAGTGGAGGGGGTAGAGTATGCGGGGTTAGTTATCTCGGTCCATGTACCCCACTGGCTGGATATTCGGTTTAGATCGGGATGAGACCTGTGGTGGAGGTTTGACTCGGGATTGTTGGCGGATGGAGGTTTTTCTGATAAGGTGCGGGCAGCGATTAAGGAGTATGTGGAATTGAATCAGAATGAGGTGTCGGCGGCCGTTTTATGGGAAGCACTAATTTCCTGGGGAAATTATTTTGTTTAAGGCTTGTGTGGATAGGGAAAGGAGGGAGGAACATGACCGTCTAGTGAGCGAGATAGTGGAGGGAATATTCAAGGGTGCCCACCGTGGAGGGATTGGCGAGCAGGAAAAAGCTGCAGGGGCAATTTGACAGACTGTCAATGGGGAGGGTGGTTGGGCAACTGCGTGGGGCAAGAGGGGTACAATACGAGTATGGGGAGAAGGTGAGCCGCATGCTGGCGCACCAGCTGCGGAGGCAGGATCTGAAGTTGGGGAAGGCCCCAGGGCCGGATGGATACCCGGCGGAATTTTATAAGGAATTTGCGGCGGAACTGGCACCACATCTGTTGGGGGCGTTTATTGAAGCACTGGAGAAGGGGGAGTTGCCGGAGACGATGACGCAGGCAGTAATCACACTAATCCCGAAAAAGGGGAAGGACCCGGTGGAATGTGGGTTGTATAGGCCCATATCACTATTGAACACGGATGTGAAAGTATTGGCTAAGTTGTTGGCGGGGAGGGTGGAGGATTGTTTCCCCGGGGTGATTGCAGAAGATCAAACAGGCTTCATGAAGGGCAGGCAGCTCGCGAGTAATATAAGGCGGCTGTTGAATGTGGTGATGAATCCGTCAGGGGCTCTGATATCGGAGTTGGTGGTGTACATGGACGTGGAGAAAGCATTTGACCGGGTGGAGTGGCGGTACATGTTCGAGGTTTTGGGATGGTTTGGATTTGGGCCTAGATTTGTGGCATGGGTGCGGTTGCTGTATGTGGCACCAAGTGTGAGCGTGAGGATGAATGATATAAGCTCACGAAGCTTTGACTTACACAGGGGTACAAGGCAGGTGTGCCCGCTGTCACTGATGCTGTGCTGACCATAGAGCCGTTGGCGATGACTCTCAGGGGGTCGGAAGAGTGGCAGAGGATAATGAGGGGACAGAGGGAGCATCGGGTGTCGTTCTATGCTTTGTTGCTGTATGTTTTGGATCCGTTGGAGAGTATGGGAAGGATTATGGGCCTGATGGGGAGGATTGGAGGGTTCTCAGGATACACGCTGAATGTAGGGAAAAGCGAGGTATTCCTGGTGAATGAGCTGGCACAGCGGGCTAATTTAGGGGGGATGCCATTTACAGTAGCGAGGGATAGGTTTAGTTATTTGGGGATTCAGGTAGCGAGGGAATGGACTGGGCTCCATAAGTGGAACTTAACGAAGCTGGTGGAGGAGGCCAGGGAGGATCTTAAGAGGTGGGATA
The DNA here is from genome assembly GCF_902713615.1 of Scyliorhinus canicula. NCBI lineage: Eukaryota > Metazoa > Chordata > Chondrichthyes > Carcharhiniformes > Scyliorhinidae > Scyliorhinus > Scyliorhinus canicula. Next base: position 20,605,546 of record NC_052146.1, on the reverse strand, counting down.
CACTGCACTTAACGTTGGCAGGGAGGGTCCAAGTGGTGAACATGAATATTCTGCCAAGGTTCTTGTTTATCTTTCAGGCTCTCCCGATCTTTAGACCAAAGGCCTTTTTTCAGAAAGTGGACACAATTATTTCGGATATTACATGAGCGGGGAAGGTGCCGAGGGTGGGGAGGACCCTGCTACAGAGGCAGAGGCAGCAGGGGGAGTTGGTTATTGGGCCACGAATGTGGACAAGGTGCGGCGGTGGTGGGAAGGAGAAGGGGTAGAGTGGGTTAGGATGGGGGAGGAATCTTGTAAGGGGTCTAGTTTGAGGGCTATGGTGATGGCAGCATTGCCAATAGCTCTGAGTAGGTATTCAGGGAGCCCAGTGGTGCAGTTCACAGTGAAAATATGGAATCAGCGGAGGCATTTTAGGGTGGAAGGGATGTCGGTGTTAACGCCGCTGTGTGAGAATCATGGGTTTGAGTTGGGGGGGATGGATAGTGTATACAGGAGGTAGAGGGAAGCGGGGCTGGCCAAGATGAGGAATCTGTATTTGGAGGAAGGGTTCGCCAGTCTGGAGGAGCTAAGGGAGAAGGTAGAGCTACCATGGGGAAGTGAGTTCAGATATATCTGCAGGTTAGGGACCTTGCGCAAAAGGTCTGGAGGGGGTTTCATAGGTTGCCGGGAAACATCCTGTTGGAGCAACTGCTGCTTCCGGATGTTGAACGGAAGGGAAGAATTAGGGATACATACAAGTGGCTGGGGGAAGCAGGGAGGCGAGCGGGTGGTGAATCATAGAATTTACAGTGCAGAACATAGAACATAGAACATAGAACAGTACAGCACAGAACAGGCCCTTCGGCCCTCGATGTTCTGCCGAGCAATGATCACCCCTACTCAAGCCAACGTATCCACCCTATACCAGTAACCCCCCCCCATTAACCTTATTTTTTAGGACACTAAGGGCAATTTAGCATGGCCAATCCACCTAACCCGCACATCTTTGGACTGTGGGAGGAAACCGGAGCACCCGGAGGAAACCCACGCACACACGGGGAGGACGTGCAGACTCCGCACAGACAGTGACCCAGCCAGGAATCGAACCTGGGACCCTGGAGCTGTGAAGCATTTATGCTAACCACCATGCTACCGTGCTGCCCCTAAGGAAGGAAGGAGGCCAATCAGCCCATCGAGTCTGCACCAGCTCTTGGAAAGAGCACCCTACCCAAGCCCACACCTCCTAACCCCCCTAATCTAAGTGCAATTTAGCTTGGCCAATCCACCTAACCTGCACATCTTTGGACTGTGGGAGGAAACCGGAGCACCCGGAGGAAACCCACGCAGACACGGGGAGAATGTGCAGACTCCACACAGGCTGTGACCCAAGCCTGGAATTGAACCTGGGTCCCTGGAGCTGTGAAGCAACAGTGCTAACCACTGTGCCACCGTGCTGCCCAGATCAAGGAGAAATGGGAAGCGGAGTTGGGAGGGGAGATCAATTGGGGAGTATGGAGTGAGGCACTGTGTAGGGTAAACGAGATCTCCTCTTGTGCAAGGATAAGCCTGATATAGTTTAAGGTGGTGCACAGGGTGCATATGACTCGGGCGAGAATGAGTGGGTTCTCCCAGGGGGTAGCAGATGAGTGTGAGAAATGTGGGCACGGGCCAGCGAATCACGTGCACATGTTTTCAGGTTGCTAAAAATTGGGAAAGATTCTGGGCAGGAGTGTTCGCGGTCTTAGCCAGGATAGTGGAGGAGGAAGTGGACCCGGATCCTTTGGTGACGATATTTGGGGTCTCAGGGAAGCCAGAGCTCATGGAGAGGAGGAAGGCCGATGTCTTGGTCTTCGCCTCTCTGATTGCAAGGCGGCAAATTTTATTGTCACTGGGAGTAGCAGCTTGGTTGGGTGACCTGTACGACTTCCTGTGGTTGGCGAAGATACCGTGGCAGCAGGGTAGCATGGTGGTTAGCATAAATGCTTCACAGCTCCAGGGTCCCAGGTTCGATTCCCGGCTGGGTCACTGTCTGTGCGGAGTCTGCACGTCCCCCCCGTGTGTGCGTGGGTTTCCTCCGGGTGCTCCGGTTTCCTCCCACAGTCCAAAGATGTGCAGGTTAGGTGGATTGGCCAGGCTAAATTGCCCGTAGTGTCCTAATAAAAGTAAGGTGGGGTGGGGTTGTTGGGTTACGGGTATAGGGTGGATACATGGGTTTGAGTAGGGTGATCATTGCTCGGCACAACATCGAGGGCCGAAGGGTCTGTGCTGTACTGTTCTATGTTCTATGTTTGTTAAGGGACTCCGCAGGAGGGTTTGAGAAAAGGTGGGGGATGTTTATGACCGTGTATGAGGAGCTGTTCGTCGCAGTGGAGGGGGGAGGAATGAGGGGATGAGGGGCGGGAGGGTGAAACAGGGATAAAAACCTGTATAGTTGATTGTTGGGAAGTATGTGCTGGTAATCGTGCAGTCGTCTTCTTGGCTGGAAGACAGTCTGTGCTGAGTGGAGCGTTTAAAAGCTGCTCCAGCCTGTCAGGCTCTGAATGTGATTCCCGTCCTCGACCCCAGTGAATCCGACACCTGTGGGTCCGGGAATCGGGTGGGCTGCACGGGGGGCTGGGTGCCGACCCACTCAAATGACACGAATTGCTCCTGGCCGGCGCTCCTGGTGACAGTACGCAGTTACCCTGATTCTCCACCAGTGGGAGCACTTTGTCTCCAGAATGGAGAATCCAAGCTCTGCTGCTTTCAGCCTTGTATCAGTCAAGCTGAGATGGAAGGTTGTATTTTCAGTTCTTTGATTACAGGCTAACTATTATTATTTTGGGAAATTCGGGGGTTTGAATAAACCATTGATTGCACGCATTCTTAGAAAAAATGAAGTTGAGCTCTTCAAAGTTGAGCCTTTCCTTTGGGTTGTGGTGGTGTGAGTCAGTCCGTGAATGTACAAACTCCTCCTTGCACTCCTGGGACCCACGTTTGAATTCAACATGGTTGATGGAAGGGGATGTGTTGGCAAAATGATATTGTTCACTGGGCGTGTAACCCAGAGACCCAGGGTAATGCTCTGGGGACCCGGGTTCGAATCCCACCAGGGCAGATGGGGAAATTCTAATTCAATAAAAAGGAATCTGGAATTAAAGGTCTAATGATGACCATGAAACCATCGTCGATTGTCATAAAAACACATCTAGTTCACTAATGTCCTTTAGGGAAGGTAAATCTGCCGTTCTTACCGGTGTGGCCTACATGTGACTCCAGACCTGCAGCGATGTGGCACCACGGTAGCACAGTGGTTAGCACAGTTTCTTCACAGCGCCAAGGTCCCAGGTTCGATTCCCGGCTTGGGTCACTGTCTGTGCGGAGTCTGCACGTTCTCCATGTGTCTGTGTGGGTTTCCTCCGGGTGCTCCGGTTTCCTCCCACAGTCCAAAGATGTGCGGGGTAGGTGGAGTGGCCATGCTAAATTGCCCTTTGTGTCCAAAAACATGTTGGGGGAGGGTTACGGGGATAGGGTAGATACATGGGATTCAGTAGGGTGCTCTTTGTAAGGGCTGGTGCAGACTCGATGGGCCGAATGGCCTCATTCTGCACTGTAAATTCTATGATTCTATGAATGTGGTGGTTGACTCTTAATTGCTATTTGAAATGGCCGAGCAAACCACTCAGTTCAAAGGCAATTAGGGATCAGCAGTAAATGCTGGCCCAGACAGTCATGTCCACACCCTATGAATGAATTAAAAAAACACATTTAGTGTAGAAATTAATGCAGAAAAGGCACTGATCACAAATTGGGCCCTGTGCCCAAATGGGTCGGTGTGGGCCCTTTGTTTTGACATCCCAGGCCAACACCTAAGCGATGTATTAATGCGTGAATTAAGGGCCTAAGGCCTATTGAATTTTACCGTCAAGAAATTAATTGGCAGTGTGGCCTGTATTAGGCCTGTCTCGCTCAGAGTTCTTCCGCATCTGTCAACTTCAAGTATACATTTTTCAAATGAATACGCCATGGAGCCAGGAGTCATGTTTGGTTATTTCCCTCCAATCCCCCAACATTAAATCTTCACCTTGGCTGAGCGTGGTAATGGGATCCAAGGATCAATTTCCATCCATCATCTGCTTCTCAGCTCAGGTTTGTGTTGAATGTAATGATTCTGTGTGAAATCTTAACCCAGCACTTTCAGGAGAGGAAAATGTAGAAAAAAAAATGCATTTACATTGTGCCTAATTTCAACTCTCAGAAGTACTTAAGCACTTTTCAGAATTATAATGTGGCTCCTGTGATCCCCCAGTAGCAATAAGATGGATGACCGTGTGATCTGCTTTGGATGCAGTTGATTGAGAGATATTTATTTTGTAAACTGCTGCAAAAACCCTCTGCTTCTTTATTGAGTAACGCCATGTGACCTTGAATGGTCAGCTAAACCAGTGTTTGTCAAACTTTGTTTCCAGGGACCCATTTTTACCAACCGGCCGACCTTTGCGGCCCACGCCGGCCGACCTTCGTGACCCACGCCGGCCGACCTTCGTGACCCAGGCCGGTCGACCTTCGCGGCCCACGCCGGCCGACCTGCGCCACCCACCATTTTCTGTTACCTTGTCTGTTGCTGACAAAAATGGAGGAAATGGTTTTTGGTCCCTTTGGCCCCAATGATCCCTTTGGCTGCCCGAACTTGAAAAAAAAGGCTGCAACTGTATAAAAAAAAATGCGGCCGTACTGCGCATGCAGGCCCGATCATTGGTGCGCATGCGCATAGTGCGGCTGAATTCTTTTTATATGTTCACGGCCATTTTGAAGGCTTCCAGCCGGCATAGTTAACAGCCGGCTGCTGCGGCTGTTGCGCACGGATTTGCGCGATCGGGAGCGCCCCAACGGACGGCTCCACGACCATTCCGACACCCGGCCGCGACCCACCCGCTGGTCACGCTCCGGGGTTTCACAATGCCGGAGCTAAACCACTGCAATAGATAGGTGTGTGCGGTGACCGTCCCTTTAAGGGCAACACAACAGAAGAAGGTCACCTGGCTTGGGGGTCCAACTGGGACTCAAGATTGGGTAATCACCTCAGATGGTGGATGTTTTGTTATGCTCTTGACGTAGCATAAGCTGCACCCTTGATGTGCACTCTGACAAAGGAAGGTTCAGACTTGGAGATAGCTTTAACACATTTATTAAACTGTTAAAAATTCTACTTGGATTCGACTCTCCTGTTAATCCTGCTATAGCTACTCAGACTGACGAACCAGTCTGCTACAATCCACGTGGTGAGTGTGATGTGTTTCAAATCAACCCTGTGTACTCACTGAGAGTCTCCACTGGAAATAGGAAGATCATGTGAGCTGTGTTCTAATATATGGGTTGGTGTAATGCCCTCCTGTGGTAGTGTCACCTCTGTGTGTGTCTTGAATGCCCATTGGTCGTGTCCTATCTTACTGACCTATTGGTTGAATGTCTGTGTGTCATGTTTCTGGTGCTCCCTCTAGTGTCTATCTAGTCTACGTGTATTTACATTAACCCCTTGTGTATTTACAGTGATGCATATCACCACAGTGGAGTCCACTCAAAGGCAGATGACATCAGGAAGACATGACAAAGTCATGTAGAGACTGGGACAGCCGGGGTGGGGGGGCTCTGTACAGTTTTTCTTATTAAGAAAATCCTTCCGTGTTTCTAAAGATGTCTGTGAGTGTGCGTCATTACAGTGTGCTTTCAATTTAACAGCTGGTCTCCAACATTGCGGTACTGTCTCAGCACTGGTATCAGCATTAATTAATATGTTCAGATTCTAGAATGGGGCTTAATCTAACAATGATGCAATTGAGAGGTGGGAATGTTACCAACTGAGAAGGGGAAAAAGGCAGACAAGGTAAAGGTTGTAGTTAGACCAGCTGATCATTGTCATCACTGACTTTCTTTCTCCTTCCTTAAACATCAAGGGCCATCTACAGAAAATAGAATTCAGTAGCTGTTAACCCTCAAGGGAGGAATAGCAGTCAACTGCTCTTGAAATCTCACTGAGCCATTCTCCCTGCTTGCACAGTGCCATACATATCAAGTCAGGTTTGTGGTGAGGCCGAAGCCCGGATTGTTTTGCACTTTGACCTGTAGTTAACCAAGATGCCTGACAGTGAGCTATCGGAACCCGCCCCTTGATGGCAGAAGGTAGTGGGTTCAACTCCCTCTCCAGGGACTTTCACACACACATTAGATATCATAGAATTTGCAGTGTAGAAGGAGGCCATTCGGCCCATCGAGTCTGCACCGGCTCTTGGAAAGAGCACCCTACCCAAGGTCAACACCTCTACCTTATCCCCATAACCCAGTAACCCCACCCAACACTAAGGCAAATTTTGGACACTAAGGGCAATTTATCATGGCCAATCTACCTAACCTGCACATCTTTGGACTGTGGGGGGAAACCGGAGCACCCGGAGGAAACCCATGCAGACACGGGGAGGATGTGCAGACTCCGCACAGACAGTGACCCAAGCTGGAATCGAACCTGGGACCCTGGAGCTTTGAAGCAATTGTGCTATCCATAATGCTACCGTGCTGCCCATTAGGCTGAGGGAGTCCTGCACTGTTGGAGGCGGGTCTTTTGGATGAATACTAAACCAAGGCTTCTACTGTCCAATCAAGTGAATGTGAAAGACTCCATGGCTTGAAGGGCAAAGGTGACCAAAGCCCAATTGGCTGGCCATTCTAATACTGTTGTACATGTAAACTTACTGTGTTTAAATTGGTTTTGTGTTTCCTACAGTACAATAGTGACTACACTTCAATAAAAACTACTTGATTGGCTGTGAAACACTTTGGAACACCCCAAGGTCACGGAGTACTCAATATAAATGCAGGAAATCCAATACAATTCAGGAAAAAACATCATGGGCGGGATTCTCCATCAGCTGATGTTGGAATCGGGAAACGTGTTTGGGCGGAGAATCGGTTTTGACGCCAAAATTTTGGATTTTATTTATTGTCACGTGTACCGAGGTACAATGAAAAGTATTTTTCTGCGAGCAGCTCAACAGATCATTAAGTACATGAAAGAAAACGAAATAAAAGAAAATACATAATAGGGCAACACAAGGTATACAATGTAACTATATAAACATCGGCATTGGGTGAAGCATACAGGGGTGTAGTGTTAATGAGGTCAGTCCATAAGAGGGTCATTTAGGAGTCTGGTAACAGCAGGGAAGAAGCGGTTTTTGAGTCTGTTGGTGCGTGTTCTCAGACTTCGGTATCTCCTGTTTGATGGAAGAAGTTGGAAGAGTGAGTAAGCCGGGTGGGAGGGGTCTTTGATTATGCTGCCTGCTTTCCCCAGGCAGCGGGAGGTGTAGATGGAGTCAGTGGATGGCAGGATTGTGTGATGGACTGGGCTGTGTTCACTCTCTGAAGTTTCTTGCGGTCTTGGGCCGAGCAGTTGCCATACCAGGCTGTGATGCAGCCAGATAGGATGCTTTCTATGGTGCATCTGTAAAAATTGGCATGAGTAAATGTGGACATGCCGAATTTCCTTAGTTTCCTGAGGAAGTATAGGCGCTGTTGTGCTTTCTTGGTGATAGTGTCGACGTGGGTGGACCAGGACAGATTTTTGGTGATGTGCACCCCTAGGAATATGAAACTGCTAACTATCTCCGCCTCGGCCCCGTTGATGATGACAGGGGTGTGTACAGTACTTTGCTTCCTGAAGTCAATGATCAGCTCTTTAGTTTTGCTGGCATTGAGGGATAGATTGTTGTCGCTGCACCACTCCACTAGGTTCTCTATCTCCCTCCTGTATTCTGACTCGTCGTTATTCGAGATCCAGCCCACTATGGTCGTTACGTCAGCAAACTCGTAGTTGGAGTTGGAACCAAATTTTGTCATGCAGTCGTGTGTGTACAGGGAGTATAGCAGCTTTGCAGGGCCCTGGTATTGAGGACTATTCTGGAGGAGGTATTGTTGTTCATTCTTACTGATTGTGGTCAGTAGGTCAGAAAGTCGAGGATCCAGTTGCAGAGTGAGAAGCCAAGTCCTAGGTTTTGGAGCTTTGATATGAGCTTGGCTGGGATTATCGTGTTGAAGGTGGACCTGCAGTCAATAAAAAGGAGTCTGATGGATGAGTTCTTGTTGTCATAATGCTCTAGGGATGAGAGTAGGGCCAGGGAGATGGCGTCTGCTGTGGACCTGTTGCGGCGGTATGCGAATTGCAGTGGAGCTAGGCATTCTGGGAGTATGGAGGCGATTCACTTCATGACCAACCTCTCGAAGCACTTCATTACTACTGAAGTCAGGGTCACCGGACGGTAGTCATTGAGGCATGTCTTTGGCACCGGTATGATGGTGGTCTTCTTGAAGCAGGTGGGGACGTCGGAGTGGAGTAGGGACAGGTTAAAGATGTCCGCGGACACCTCTGCCAGCTGGTCCACGCAGGCTCTGAGTGCATGACCAGAGATCCCGTCCGGGTCTGTCGCCTTCCGAGGGTTCACTTTCAGGAAGGCCGATCTGACTTCGGAAGCTGTGATGGTGGGTATGGGTGTGTGACTCTAGCTTGGTCTGATATTCTCTCTTGGCATCTCAGATGGCTTTGCAGAGATCGTACCTGGATTTCCTGTATAGGTCAGGGTCGCCTGACTTGAACGCCTCAGACCTGTCCTTCAGTAGGGAGTGAATCTCGCGATTGAGCCATGGTTTCCGGTTGGGGAACGTACGTACTGCTTTCTTTGGCACCCAGTCGTCCACACATTTGCTGATGGAGTCTGTGATGGTGGTGGCATACTCATTTAAGTTGGTCACTGAGTTCTTAAATATGGACCAGTCCACTGTCTCCAAGCTGTCATGTAAGAGCTCTTCCGTTTCCTCCGACCAGCACTGCCCGACTTTCTTAGCTGGATTCTCCCGCTTGAGTTTCTGCTTGTATGTCGGGAGAAGGAGCACAGTCTTATGGTCCGATTTTCCCAAAGTGCTGTTGGGGGACGGAACGGTAGGCGCCCTTGATTTTTGAGTAGCAGTGGTCAAGAGTGTTGTCGGCTCTGGTGGGACAGGAGATGTGCTAGTGGAATTTTGGCCGTACACTCTTGAGGTTGGCTTTGTTGAAGTCCCCCGCCACGATGAACAAGGCCTCCGGGTGTTCTGTTTCGTAGTTGTTTATAACTGTGTACAGTTCGTCCAGGGCCTTCTTCACCGCTGTGATAATGGCTGAAGTGAACTCATGAATAAGATAGTATGGATGACACTTCACAGTCAGGTATTCCAGGTCTGGGGAGCAGTAGGTCGCCAGGGTCACCACATCCAAGGAGTTGATGAGGAGGCAAACTCCTCCACCCTTTGCTTTGCTTGATGACGTGGTGCAGTCCGCCCGATGAATTGAGAAGCCTTCAGGTTGTATGGCACAGTCCAGTGAGGCGGGGGTGAGCTATGTCTCTGTGAAACACAGCACACAGCAGTCTCTTACCTCCCTCTGAGAGGTAAGTCTAGCGTTGTCATGTCGGGTGCCGGTTTCACGTCATGATCTAGTGCCGCAACATTGGCATCAATGTGTTCCAGAACACATGTACAGTAAATGCCATTTGCATGTCATTAGCAGCCCTGACCCGGTATTCTCCAGGGCCTCTATGATTTTCCATCTCCGATGGGCCAAGTTGCTGATGACATGGTTCACTTGTGCTTTTAAAAATCGTGAAACAGGTGTCGTGGGAGGGGCTGAGGGGGAGAGAAGGGGTATGGAAAGTGTCCAGCATCGCCATAGCTTGCTGACAATTGTGCTGCTGGCTGGGGGGGGGGGGGGGGGGGGGGGGGGCTTGTGCCAGGACCGGGGGGAGTAGCAGCAGGTGGCCAGGAGGTGGGCTTTGGAGTCAGGGTGGATGGGCACGGAATACCGTTGCCGCAGCTGGCAAGGCAGCCATGCAGCTGCACATGCCGCTGACAGCCCACTGTGAACCTAGGGCCACAGGTCGTTTGGGTGTCTCCCCAGGGCACCCCCCTCCCCCTTGATGCCCTCTGACCCCAGCTGACCCATCAGCTGTACGGACAGATCAACCCGTGCCATCTTGTTGGCCGGGATGAGTGTGTGTGGGGAGTGTAATGTGTACATGCGGCTGCAGCTTGTCAACCTCCCGAGTGTCAATCACGGACCTGGAGAATCACGTACCATTTCTCAATGACTGCTTAAGTCTGGCGCCTGAGACCACTCGGCCATCCTGACAACTTTCACGTACCATTCCTCATTGGAATCGATTGTTTCCATGTGGCCCTCCACAGTTCCTGAATCGATCAAGGTGTGGCGTCAGTTTTGCTGTGGTAGAGAATCCTGCCCATGCGTCAACACTTAGTATCAGAAAGCGAGAATTCCGCCGTTAGTATCAGGAACAGAAAATCCCGCTTCTGAGTGGTGAGAATATGAAACCTTCTTGCACAAGATTGAGACAAATAGCAAGACTGCATTTAAGGAAAGCTGGATAAGTACATGAGGGGGAAAGGAAAAGAATATGGTGATCGGGCGAGATGGAGTAAGTTGGGTTAAGGCTCATGTAGAGCATAAAGACTGGCATAAATTCCTGTTGGACTGACTGACTGACATCACACAGGGCTATTAACATACACCGCCTCATATTGGTTTTGATTGTGTTAGATTGGTGGTCAGGGAATAATCCATCCAAAAATGCTCATTGTGGGATTTAAGGTTAGTGCTCTACTAAATGGGTCCTGCGCCTAGGGTCCCTTTAATCTTAGCGGAAGGGCTCACTAACCCATGTTCTCTATGTACTAACTACTTTTTGGACCATGTGATCACTATGACCAGCAGAGGGCAGCAGAGCAGAGCTACTGATCAGCTGTTCTGGGGAAATTTGCACACGTGCAGTGCGGTCAGCCTAAGTTGAAGGTGAACCTGCGAAGAAGACCCAAGGAGTTTGAGTAAAGGCAAGCAACCAGCAGAGGGCAGCAGAGCAGAGCTACTGATCAGCTGTTCTGGGGAAATTTGCACACGTGCAGTCAGCCTAAGTTGAAGGTGAACCTGCGAAGAAGACCCAAGGAGTTTGAGTAAAGGCAAGCAACCAGCAGAGGGCAGCAGAGCAGAGCTACTGATCAGCTGTTCTGGGGAAATTTGCACACGTGCAGTGCGGTCAGCCTAAGTTGAAGGTGAACCTGCGAAGAAGACCCAAGGAGTTTGAGTAAAGGCAAGCAACCAGCAGAGGGCAGCAGAGCAGAGCTACTGATCAGCTGTTCTGGGGAAATTTGCACACGTGCAGTGCGGTCAGCCTAAGTTGAAGGTGAACCTGCGAAGAAGACCCAAGGAGTTTGAGTAAAGGCAAGCAACCAGCAGAGGGCAGCAGAGCAGAGCTACTGATCAGCTGTTCTGGGGAAATTTTGCACACGTGCAGTGCGGTCAGCCTAAGTGAAGGTGAACCTGCGAAGAAGACCCAAGGAGTTTGAGTAAAGGCAAGCAACCAGCAGAGGGCAGCAGAGCAGAGCTACTGATCAGCTGTTCTGGGGAAATTTGCATACGTGCAGTGCGGTCAGCCTAAGTTGAAGGTGGTTTGTGGAGGGGCTGTTGGCAAGTGACAGTTAAACCCGAAACACTTTGTGAGTGTTTCCCACCCTACCTCCTCCTCTAACCAACCCCCCCACCCCACGGTGGTTGGGAAGCGGGAGCAGGGGCCTGTCGTGAAGGTGAGTGAGTGCCTTTAAGTTTGCTTACCTTTCAGCGGGATCAGGGTTTGAGGTAATATCAGGTAAGCTCTTCCTTTCTTTTTCTTTTTCTTGTTTTTTTTAATCTAGAGGGGATGTCAGGGAAGGCAGTACAATGCTCCTCCTGCAGAATGTTTGAGGTGAGGGACGCCATCAGTGTCCCTGCTGATTTCATCTGTGGGAAGTGCACCAACTCCAGCTCCTCAAAAACCGTGTTAGGGACCTGGAGCTTGAGCTGGATGAACTTCGGATCATTCGGGAGGCAGAGGGGGTCATAGATAGGAGCTTCAGGGAAGTAGTTACACCAAAGACTGGAGATAGATGGGTAACTGTAAGAGGGACTGGGAAGAAGCAGTCAGTGCAGGGACCCCCTGCGGTCGTTCCCCTGAGTAACAAGTATACCGTTTTGGATACTTGTGGGGGGGGACGACTTACCAGGGGTAAGCCATGGGGTACGGGCCTCTGGCACGGAGTCTGTCCCTGTTGCTCAGAAGGGAAGGGGGGAAAGGAGTAGAACATTAGTAATTGGGGACTCAATAGTCAGGGGCACAGATAGGAGATTTTGTGGGAGCGAGAGAGACTCACGTTTGGTATGTTGCCTCCCAGGTGCAAGGGTACGTGATGTCTCGGATCGTGTTTTCCGGGTCCTTAAGGGGGAGGGGGAGCAGCCCCAAGTCGTAGTCCACATTGGCACTAACGACATAGGTAGGAAGGGGACAAGGATGTCAGGCAGGCCTTTAGGGAGCTAGGATGGAAGCTCAGAGCGAGAACAAACAGAGTTGTTATCTCTGGGTTGTTGCCCGTGCCACGTGATAGTGAGATGAGGAATAGGGAGAGACAGCAATTAAACACGTGGCTACAGGGATGGTGCAGGCGGGAGGGATTCAGATTTCTGGATAACTGGGGCTCTTTCTGGGGAAGGTGGGACCTCTATAGACAGGATGGTCTACATCTGAACCTGAGGGGCACCAATATCCTGGGGGGGAGATTTGTTAGTACTCTTTGGGGGGGTTTAAACTAATTCAGCAGGGGCATGGGAACCTGGATTGTAGTTTTGGGGTGCGAGAGATTGAGAGTAGAGAGGTCAGGAGCACAGTTTTGACTTCGCAGGAGGGCGGCAGTGTTCAGGTCTGTGGTTTGAAGTGTGTCTATTTCAATGCCAGGAGTATACGAAATAAGGTAGGGGAACTGGCAGCATGGGTAGGTACCTGGGACTTCGATGTTGTGGCCATTTCAGAGACATGGATAGAGCAGGGACAGGAATGGTTGTTGCAGGTTCCGGGGTTTAGGTGCTTTAGTAAGGTCAGAGAAGGGGGCAAAAGAGGGGGAGGTGTGGCGCTGCTAGTCAAGGACAGTATTACGGTGGTAGAAAGGATGCAAGATGGGGACTCTTCTTCCGAGGTAGTATGGGCTGAGGTTAGAAACAGGAAAGGAGAGGTCACCCTGTTGGGAGTTTTCTATAGGCCACCTAATAGTTCTAGAGATGTAGAGGAAAGGATGGCGAAGATGATTCTGGAAAAGAGCGAAAGTAACAGGGTAGTTGTTATGGGAGACTTTAACTTTCCTAATATTGACTGGAAAAGATATAGTTCGAGTACATTGGATGGGTCGTTCTTTGTACAATGTGTGCAGGAGGGTTTTCTGACACAATATGTTGACAGGCCAACAAGAGGTGAGGCCACTTTGGATTTGGTTTTGGGTAATGAACCAGGCCAGGTGTTAGATCTGGAGGTAGGTGAACACTTTGGAGACAGTGACCACAATTCGGTGACCTTTACGTTAGTGATGGAAAGGGATAAGTATACCCCGCAGAGCAAGAGTTATAGCTGGGGGAAGGGCAATTATGATGCCATTAGACATGACTTAGGATGTGTTGGTTGGAGAAGTAGGCTGCAAGGGTTGGGCACACTGGATATGTGGAGCTTGTTCAAGGAACAGCTATTGCATGTTCTTGATAAGTACGTACCAGTCAGGCAGGGAGGAAGGGGTCGAGCGAGGGAACCGTGGTTTACCAAAGAAGTGGAATCTCTTGTTAAGAGGAAGAAGGAGGCCTATGTGAAGATGAGGCGTGAAGTTTCAGTTGGGGCGCTTGATAGTTACAAGGAAGCGAGGAAGGATCTAAAGAGAGAGCTGAGACGAGCAAGGAGGGGACATGAGAAGTCTTTGGCAGGTAGGATCAAGGAAAACCCAAAAGCTTTCTATAGGTATGTCAGGAATAAAGAATGACTAGGGTAAGAGTAGGGCCAGTCAAGGACAGTGGTGGGAAGTTGTGTGTGGAGGCTGAGGAGATAAGCGAGATACTAAATGAATACTTTTCGTCAGTATTCAATCAAGAAAAAGATAATATTGTGGAGGAGAATGCTGAGACCCAGGCTATTAGAATAGATGGCATTGAGGTGCGTAGGGAAGAAGTGTTGGCAATTCTGGACAAGGTGAAAATAGATAAGTCCCCGGGGCCGGATGGGATTTATCCTAGGATTCTCTGGGAAGCCAGGGAAGAGATTGCTGAGCCTTTGGCTTTGATTTTTAGGTCATCATTAGCTACAGGAATAGTGCCAGAGGACTGGAGGATAGCAAATGTGGTCCCTTTGTTCAAGAAGGGGAGTAGAGATAACCCCGGTAACTATAGGCCGGTGAGCCTAACGTCTGTGGTGGGTAAAGTCTTGGAGAGGATTATAAAAGATACGATTTATAATCATCTAGATAGGAATAATATGATTAGGGATAGTCAGCATGGTTTTGTGAAGGGTAGGTCATGCCTCACAAACCTTATCGAGTTCTTTGAGAAGGTGACTGAACAGGTAGACGAGGGTTAGAGCAGTTGATGTGGTGTATATGGATTTCAGTAAAGCGTTTGATAAGGTTCCCCACGGTCGGCTATTGCAGAAAATACGGAGGCTGGGGATTGAGGGTGATTTAGAGATGTGGATCAGAAATTGGCTAGTTGAAAGAAGACAGAGAGTGGTAGTTGATGGGAAATGTTCAGAATGGAGTTCAGTTACGAGTGGCGTACCACAAGGATCTGTTCTGGGGCCGTTGCTGTTTGTCATTTTTATAAATGACCTAGAGGAGGGCGCAGAAGGATGGGTGAGTAAATTTGCAGACGACACTAAAGTCGGTGGAGTTGTAGACAGTGCGGAAGGATGTTGCAGGTTACAGAGGGACATAGATAAGCTGCAGAGCTGGGCTGAGAGGTGGCAAATGGAGTTTAATGTGGAGAAGTGTGAGGTGATTCACTTTGGAAAGAATAACAGGAATGCGGAATATTTGGCTAATGGTAAAATTCTTGGTAGTGTGGATGAGCAGAGGGATCTCGGTGTCCATGTACATAGATCCCTGAAAGTTGCCACCCAGGTTGATAGGGTTGTGAAGAAGGCCTATGGTGTGTTGGCCTTTATTGGTAGAGGGATTGAGTTCCGGAGCCATGAGGTCATGATGCAGCTGTACCAAACTCTGGTACGGCCGCATTTGGAGTATTGCGTACAGTTCTGGTCGCCTCATTATAGGAAGGACGTGGAAGCTTTGGAACGGGTGCAGAGGAGATTTACCAGGATGTTGCCTGGTATGGAGGGAAAATCTTATGAGGAAAGGCTGATGGACTTGAGGTTGTTTTCGTTAGAGAGAAGAAGGTTAAGAGGTGACTTAATAGAGGCATACAAATGATCAGAGGGTTAGATAGGGTGGACAGCGAGAGCCTTCTCCCGCGGATGGAGGTGGCTAGCACGAGGGGACATAGCCTTAAATTGAGGGGTAATAGATATAGGACAGAGGTCAGAGGTGGGTTTTTTACGCAAAGAGTGGTGAGGCCGTGGAATGCCCTACCTGCAACAGTAGTGAACTCGCCAACATTGAGGGCATTTAAAAATTTATTGGATAAGCATATGGATGATAAGGGCATAGTGTAGGTTAGATGGCCTTTAGTTTTTTTTTTCCATGTCGGTGCAACATCGAGGGCCGAAGGGCCTGTACTGCGCTGTATCGTTCTATGTTCTATGTTCTATGTTCTATGACGATGACAGCTTCAACCTTCACGATTCAAGATGTCAACGAGCAACTAAACAAACAGTCACAGTAAGGATTGGTTAAGGGACAGAAAGCAGAGAGGGGTGATGGACTGTTGCTTTTCAGATTAGTGGGAAGTTTAACCCATTTCCCAGGAGTCATTGACATATACCCTCATTGATATGTACCTTTGACCTGAACTTGGGTAGAACCATAGAAAAGTTACAGCATAGAAGGAGGCCATTTGGCCCATCTTGTCCATCCAGCCAGGTGCCCTTTCTAATCCCACCTTCCTGTACCCGGTCCATAGCCCTGTAGCTTAGAGCACTTAAGACACAGGTCCAGGTACTTTTTAGAAGAGTTTAGGGTCTCTCTGCCTCCACCACCAACTCGGGCAGCGAATTCCAGATTCCCACTACCCTCCGCGTAGAAAGGTTCTTCCTCATGTCCACTCTACACTTTCCCTCTCTAATCTCGAATCTATGTCCCCCGGTTCTAGAATCTCCACCAAGGGAAACAATTTTACCCTGTCCACACTACCTCTTCCCTTATAATTTTGTACACCTCAATTAAGTCACCCCCTCAGCCTTCTTTGTTCCAAGGAAAATAATCACAACCGACCCAATCTCTCCTCGTAGCTACACTTTTCTAGCCCTGGCAACATTCTTGTAAACCTCTTCTGCACTCTCTCCAGAGCAATTGCATCCTTGCTGTAATGTGGTGACCAGAACTGCACACAATGCTCCAGTTGTGGCCTCAGTCTTATACAATTCAACATTATATCCTTAAACCTCTATACCTCAGCCAATGAAGGAGAGCATTCTACAGGCTTTCTTAACAACCTTGTCTACTTGAACTGCTGTCGTTGGGGACCTGTGTACTTGTACGCCAACATCGCTCACTTCATCTACTCCTCTTAGTATATTCCCATTTATTGTGTACTCTCTATAACTGTATAACCTCCCTAAATACATGACCTCACATTTCTCTGTGTTAAATTCCATCTGCCACTTTACCGACTACTCCATCAATCCATCTATATCATTCTGGAGATTCACAGCTATCGGGTGCGGGCGCAAACTTTGTTCCCGCTGCCCACTGGAGCATCGAAACGGATCAGCGCCAGCCTTCACGGCGCCTAATTCTCCACCGCAACTGGCGGCGGACGGAGGAGACTTTTGCCCATTATTTTTTCACATGGCCTGTTGTTCTGATCTGGGTTACACCTCCTGGAAGCAGATTCAGTCGTAACATTCAAAAGAGAATTGGATGAACATTTGAAGAGGAAGAATTTACAGGATTATGGGGAAAGAGTAGGGGAGGATTAATTGGAGCTCTTTACCAAAGACCATGGAAGACAAGATGGACCTAACGGGCCTCCTTTTGTGGCTCCTCTCTCCTTCCCCGTTCTACGACTCTGACAGCACCATTGTTTTCATGCAATAACTTAGAGCATTTATCATGAAGGAAAATTAAAAGATAGGAGAGAGCTAATAATAGGAATGTAATTTGAGACCTCACCAAACTTAGATTAATGAAGACTTTTTGACTGAAGAACACACGGGAATGTTTATCGTTTACCATTTCTGGTATTTTGGAGGTTATTTTTAGCACAGCCCAACATTCTTCAACAGGTCCTGTAAGTTTCTACATTAACCTTGGGCAGGTTCGTTCGCTGAAGAATTGAATCGATTTTGCAAAAATAAAAAGTTACAAGACAATAAGGAAGCTGAGCAACAATAAATCACTGACTACATCTCAACATACAATCTCAGTTACCTACATATTTGGGTGGGCAATAACGGTGGTTCAACTCACATCACCCACACCCAGTTAAAAAAACACCGTTGTACCAACGTCTTGTACCTGTTCCGAATCAGCATCGTTCTTTTTGAGGCTTTTGGTGTTGTCTTGTGTCATGTTTCAGAATTTGTTCACTATTTCTCCACCGAAAGGAATCTTTTAAAGTCATTTCAGATAGCTCATTGATGTGAGGAAACTTGTTGTGTTTCATTAGTTTCCGGGCGCGATCCAGCGGATCCGTGTCGGGCACAGCGTGTGAATCGCGCGCGTGCCCTGAATCGGGGTACGTGCCAGGCGCTGGGTCGATCAGGAGTCTCCTGACTGGCTTCACCAGCCGCAATCTGGGTCGCACCCTTGCTGGGCGATATCCAGATCTGAATATTTCAATGAACTGAGTGGTTTGTTTAAATACCCGGGCACTGGGTGTGCCCTGCGCCCGAGGCACACCGGCCAGACCTGGGGGACGTCACCAGGGTGCCATTTAGTACTGGCAGGGCCGGCTCAAGGCACCGGCAACACGGGCAGTCGCCCGGGGCGCCATGTGCTAGGGGGCGCCAAAGACTCGGGTCCCGCGCATGCGCAGTTGGGCCGGTGCCAACCAGCGCATGCGCGGTGGCCGCCCTCCCCCAGGGCGCCCCCCCTCGGTCCGCCCCCCGCTCGGTCCGCTCCCCCGGTCCGCCCCCCCTCGGTCCGCCCCCCGCTCGGTCCGCTCCCCGCTCGGTCCGCCCCCGCTCGGTCCGCTCCCCCCTCGGGTCCCCGCCCCCCTCGGGTCCCCGCCCCCCCCCCCCCCGGGTCCCCGCCCCCCTGGTCCCCGCCCCCCCCTCTCGGCTCGGCCCCCCCCCCTCCTCTCGGCCCCCCCCCCCCCCCCCAAGGGTGCCGAAGTTCAGCTTGCCCGGGGCGCCAGCAACCCTAGGGCCGGCGCTGAGTACTGGTCCACACAAATGTGGATCAATTCCCCGGGGGGGCTCTCCCAAGCCATTGAGACCCCTGGGTCGTCGGGGACAGGGTAGGGTGGTACCCTGACACTCCCCCTGGCATCTAGGAACCTTGGCATTGCAAGGCTGTCAACTGTCAGTTTGCATTGCCAGAGGTTGGGCCCCAAGCGGGGGGGGGGGGGGCCTTGTCACATAGAGGGGAGTGAGTGGGACCTCCCAAGGTTGGGGGGGAGGGGTGATCAAGAAAGCGGGGAGGAGGCCTGATAGGAGGGGGGGGGGGGCATATCGGAGATGCCAGATAAAGTGGGACCGATCTGCGAGGAGCTTTTCATAGAATAGATTTAATTTCATAGAAATTCATAGAATTTACAGTGCAGAAGGAGGCCATTCAGCCCGTCAAGTCTGCACCGGTTCTTGGAAAGAGCACCCTACTTAAGCCCACAGCTCCATCCCATCCCCATAACCCAGTAACCCCAGCTAACCTTTTTGGACACTAAGGGCAATTTAGAATGGCCAATCCACCTAACCTGCACATCTTTGGACTGTGGGAGGAAACCGGATCACTCGGAGGAAACCCACGCAGACACGGGGAGAACGTGCAGACTCCGTACGTTCCAAGCCGAGAATCGAACCTAGGACCCTGGAGCTGTGAAGCAACGGTGCTAACCACTATGCTACCATGCTGCTTTCCTGAAAATCTCTTAAGTACAGCCTCGGTGGAGAGACTCTCTCCGTGGCCATAAAAAAGGCAAATTTTGTTGGATATGGGATGTTTCTCGGTGCTGCAGTCGCCAAGAAACACCCCATAAACAGCAGACTTTAGTTGGCAGAATCACGCCCAAATCTGTAAGCGTCACTGCTAGAAGTGAGAACGGGTGACCATCCCAGTGTGTTCTTCACTCTTTATGATGAGACTTTAAACTGAGGCTGTGCCTGTCCACTCAGCTGAATGTAAACTGTCCCATGGCACTATTTCAAAGAAGAATAGTGGAGTTCTGCCTCGTGTTCTGGCTACTATTCCTCATTCAACATCACAAAAACAGGTGAGTATCACATTGCTGTTTGTGGAGTCTTGCTGTGCGCACATTGGCTCCTGTGTTTTCTGCAACAGACTCTAAACTTCAAGAGTATGTCCCTGAGAGCAGTGTCCCTGGTGGAAGCCGGCCTCAGTATGGTTGAGTTCCTGATGCGTGGCCTGTTGTCCATCCTGATGGAGCTGGGAGGGCCAGGGGCAACAGGAGAGGAGTGCTGCCGAGTCTAGTTTCTGGGGTGAAGCGATGGAGACGTTCCCAGCTGAGTTCCAGAATTGGGCGGCATGTTTCGGGAATCGCGACCTGAAGGCTGGGTAAACTGAATTAGACGGAGCACATTTAATCATGTCTTCCAGACTTGGGATGGGTTTGACCTTCCAATCACTCATCCTGTGTTTTCTTGTTTGGATATGGCCGTGAGGGTGGCCAAACTGGTCGTGTCACCACCCTCGCCAGAGCCTATGTTGTTGCCTGAGTCTCGGTGAGAGGGCATGGTGGAAGTAATGGAAGTAATTGATCTTTGGAATCCTTGAGAGATTCTGAAGAGTGATCATTGATCTTGGTCCTGCTTCATCCTCAATTTAGGCTTTCTTCGGGCACCAGTGAAGAAGACTTTATCCTGATGACTGCCTTACGTTTCTGCATTTTGGTTATTATGCTGGATTTTTCTCCCTGTTGATCACGTTGTTGTCTGCTTGATGTTGTCGTATTTCCAGTTGACAGGGAAGTGAATAATGTGGGTGTGATGGGCCTGTACCGTTGATTATCCAGATTCAACTGATTCATATCATGGGCGCAATCCAGCAGCCACGTTGCAGCCAGAAAGCAGCTCACGGCAGCACAGTGTGGCTGATAGAAGATGAGAGACCCGCTCCCTGGATCTACCCAGCTTGCAAAGCCTTGTGAGATCTAGCACGGTCTCGCGAGACGTTGCAATGTAAACCCCGCCCATTGTGGGCGGGGTCGCGTTTTGGGAAATCTGCATATTAGAGCGAGACAGCAAGTCTTACTTTAATATGCAATTTCCCGAGGCATCCATGTGGGGGATCTATCTCCTTGGCCTCAGAGACGCCGAGCGAGCGTGTTTAGTACTAGTCTCCACAAATGGGGACCAGGCGGATCGGCCCTCGTGGGGGTCTCCCAGAGGATCAGGGGCCTGACTGTGCTTTTCCCTCTGGTCAGGTTGGTACCCTGGCTCAGCCTTTGCCACCCAGGCAGTGCCGCCTGGGTGCCATTTGATTTATAAATGAATCCGATCTCTCTCTGCACTGAGGAGTTCCAGCATGTGCTCCGCTCAAAATGGGGCTATGTGTGGCCTTGGACATGCATTCCCCACTGAGGCCCCCTCGCTAAACTGTGTGCCATTTAATAGCGTTGTTTTGTTGTCACTGCGAGCACCGAAAAACAGGTGGCTAAATGGGCTCGCTGTGAGACTTTGTTCTCGTTTAGTTAAATCCCGTCCCATATTTAGCCAAATGTCGAATATAGGATTTGTGCATAGCCTTTATTCTTTATCGTAAATAAATTTGGGTCTTACATTGTCTGACAGCCCTTGTGGGGGAGGGAGTGGGAGCTTTTTGTTGTTGTTGATTCTCTCTTGTGGTCTCCCCTGGAAGGAAGGAGGGGGGAGCTGGAGCAAGGTGAGGGGCGGAGGGTGGGAGTTGGGAGGGTTAGATTTTCCTCACAACGATGGAGCAAGGCCCCCCCCCCCACACTTAGAGCTAACCAGTTTATTTTTCTACTTTTTAAAAAATTCCGATTCAGAGCATCCGTGCTTTTTTCTTTTTAGGCCCAGGCAGACAGCACATTATCCTGACGAGGACTGGGTTATATTTGGCACTTCCCTTGGGTGGAGTCAGTCATTTCTCCCGATGTGGGCCTCCCTCTCTGGCAGATTTTGTTGCTGTTGGAACTTTACTGAGGATGAGGGTGGCCCTCAGTATCCCTTCCCACCTGGGTGGGTGTGGTGGTGTTTCTGGTGCTGGCTTGGCCTAGTAGGGTGGTGGGGCCCCTTCGATGTTGGGGGGAGGGGTGGGGGCAGGAGAGGACCGGCCCTCCTTCCCAG
Organism: Scyliorhinus canicula; assembly: GCF_902713615.1. NCBI lineage: Eukaryota > Metazoa > Chordata > Chondrichthyes > Carcharhiniformes > Scyliorhinidae > Scyliorhinus > Scyliorhinus canicula. The sequence goes on along the minus strand of NC_052146.1, from coordinate 20,584,061 downwards.
GGCGTCCATGATGTGGGTGCCGTGATGGTTTTTCTTCCTTGTTGCTGGGTTCCCCATTGGCCAAGGCCAGTTTGTATGTCCCTTATTGTTGTGTGGGAGGAGTTCCTTGCCCAGATTAGGACTGGATTGGTGTAACCTTGGTGGGGTGTAAGGGTTGGGGTTTTGTGGAAGTGCCTGGGGTTAGGGTCTCCTGAGTCTTTTGTGACAGTGCCGGGCTGGGCCGGAGCCAAAGCCGTGGTCGGTATCCTGTTGTCCCCAAAGAATGGGGGTGCTCTCTGTCGCTCTCTGTCTCTCAGGGTGCCTGCAAGGTGAGCCCGGTGTGGTTGGGTCTGGTACCCTGGTGAACAATGACTTTGGGATGACCAAGTGTTATCCTTTCTTTTGTTTTCCCCGGGTAGGCGATGGGTCCCCCTGTGGTTCAGTTGGTGGGCTCTCGTCCATTTTGGAATGCCTTGGGCGGTAGTCTGGGCAATTCTGGTATTCAAACAATTTTTCCTTGTGAGAGACCCTTGGGGGTGTGGTTTCCGCCAAGACCCTCCCTTTGTTTTGGTTTTCTCCTGAGCTAATTGTGGGGATGTTAAAATGGTGGGCCTTGGTGCTATGTTTAAATGAGTGGGCCTTTTTGATAAATGGTCTTGTGGTAAGCCTGCCCATTTTCCTGAGTGGTCCTAGTTGTCGGGGTTGGTTCCCTCATGCCGGGGGGGGGCAGGGTGGACTCATCCTCCTTCCCAGGGTGACCCCGTCCCTCCCCTCTTTTGGGGGATGCCCTGATGGCCCCCTCTTGCCTGGAACCTTCCGGCTGGGACCTGATGATATTCTTCTTGACCTCGAGCCTCAAGGTTCTTGACCTCGGGCCTCAAGGCTCTTGACCTTGGGCCTCATGGCTCTCCTGGTGACCCCCGAGGGGATGTGTCACTGTTTGATGCTCTGGCGGCTTGTTCCTCCCTTGGATCTGACGCCCGGTGGGTGGGGTTTGGTAACTCGGGTCTTGCTTGCTTGTTGCTGCCCGCTCCTTAATTTTCTGTGGGAGACCCTGAGGTTTGAGGTCTGAGGCCTGAGATTTCCTTGAACTTGTTGTACCCGGTCCTTTCCTTGTAGTCGTGTAGTTCTATGGTGGTTGTCTGCTCTGTCCTGGGCCTGGAAAGGAGTTTGTTTGCATTGTGGGTGTCCATTCAGTTCCCCTTTGCTCTGGGGCACTCCGGGGATGGGGGTGGAGGGGTTATTCCTCTGTTATCTCTGTTTAGGATCAATGGGCTTGATGTACCTCTGTGTTGTTGGCTGTATTGTGTTTGGGCGCGGGCAGATCTTGTATCCATGGAGGGAACACATTGGGAATATTGTCCCCGACTCATTTGGTCTTCTTCCTGTGTTTGCAATGGCCTCTGTTATGCGTTGTACCTGTTTTGTGTTGATACCTGTGGCTTTTTTCTCTTCCCCTTTAGTTTTGATGTGGCAATTGTAAAACCTTGAAAACATAAGTCATTTGGAGGGGAAATTGCAGGTGGTGGTGTTCCCATGCGTCGGCTCCCCTTGTCCTTCCCTGTGGTAGAGGTTACGGGTTTGGATGATGCTGTCAAAGGCGAGTTTCTGTAATGCATATTGTAGATGATACACATTGCTGCCACTGTAAACTGAGTGGAGAGTAAATGTTGAAGATGGTCGATGGGGTGCCAATCAAGTGGGCTGCCTTGTCCTGGATGGTATTGAGCTTCTTGAGTGTTGTTGGAGCTGCACTCATCCAGGCAAGTGGAGGTTATTCCATCACATTCCTGGTTTGTCGATGGTGGACAGACCTTGGGGAGTCAGAAGGTGAGTTACTTGCCGCAGAATTCCCAATGTCTGGCCTGCTTTTGTTGCCAGAGTATTGTGCAATTGACCACTCTTCATGTGTTAATCTAGGCTGTGAACTTGGACAGCCTGTTCAACCATGGAGACGCATCAGTAACAAGGAACATGACCATTTCAGAACTTCTACTGAGGCTATCCTATATCATGCAATTGAAACAAAAAAGTGAGTTAAAGCTTATCTTATAATAGAACAAATAGAAAGGTACACTACGTGGTTTAATGCTGCTATCGGGAGTTTTGTGGCATATTTGGTAGTGTTGCTGCCTCAGAGCTAGAAGGTCTGGGTTCAAGTCCCACCCCAGGACTTGCTCGGCCAAACAGGTTGAGAATCAACATTCAAATCCTTCCAAATCCACGTCAATAGCAGGTGGTATGAGTGGGTGAGATTCCTGGTGAGCCATGTGATGGTAAAAAAGTCAAAGCCACTACCATAGCTTTAGTCTACAGCAGGGGTGGGCAAACTACGGCCCGCGGGCCGCATGCGGCCTGCCAAAGGTCTTTATGCGGCCCACCAAGTCATTAAAAAAAAATAAAAATTTTTTTTTAAAGAATTTTCTTTTTTTTTTAAGGTTAATGGGGGGGGCTGTTGGGTTACTTACTGGTATAGGGTGGATACGTTGACTTGAGTAGGGTGATCATTGCTCGGCACAACATCGAGTTCCGAAGGGCCTGTTCTGTGCTGTACTGTTCTATGTTCTATATGAGGCGCCCAGAATCATAACCGGGTGAAGTAATTATTTTACTTAATATACTATGCGGCCCTTTAAAATTGTGAATTTCTGAATGTGGCCCTTGCACGGAAAAGTTTGCCCACCCTTGGTCTACAGTGTGCATGTTGCCATGGCAGCTTAGATCCCCAACATGAACTAATGAACTATAACTCAGATTGGATCAAGGGGACTAAATAATTACTGGGTTTGATCCCTGGTCGCAGCTGTGATGGAGGAGTTCTTATTAAAGCTATTTGTATCTCCTGCCCCAAGTTGAATTTTGTTTGCTAACAGATGGATGCAGGGAGGGTCGCAGAGGACTGGAAAGTGGCTAATGTAACACCGCTGTTTAAGAAGGGAGGAAGACTGAACACAGGAAATTATAGACCGGTTAGCCTGACTTCGGTCATTGGTAAGATTTTAGAGTCCATTATTAAAGATGAGATCGTGGAGTACTTGGAAGTGCATGATAAAATAGGACTGAGTCAGCATGGCTCGCTCAAGGGGAGATCTTTGAGGAGGTAATAAGGAAGTTAGACAAAGGAGAACCAGTGGATGTGATTTATTTAGATTTCCAGAAGGCCTTTGACAAGGTGCCACATAGGAGACTGTTAAATAAGTTAAGAGCCCATGGAGTTAAGGGTAAAATCCTGGCCTGGATAGAGGATTGGCTACTAGCAGAAGGGAGAGAGTGGGGATAAAGGGGTCTTTTTCACGATGGCAGCCGGTGACTAGTGGTGTGCCTCAGGGGTCGGTGCTGGGACCACAACTTTTCACAATATACATTAATGATCTGGAAGAAGGAACTGAAGGCACTGTTGCGAAGTTTGCAGATGATACAAAGATCTGTAGAGGGACAGGTAGTATTGAGGAAGCAAGGGGGCTGCAGAAGGACTAGGAGAGTGGACAAAGAAGTGGCAGATAGAATACAATGTGGAAAAGTGTGAGGTTATGCACTTTTGTTGGAAGAATGGAGGCACAGACTATTTTCTAAATGGGCAAAGGCTTCGGAAATCAGAAGCTCGAAGGGACTTAGGAGTCCTAGTTTAAGATTCTCTTAAGGTTAACGTGTAGGTTCAGTCGGCAGTTAGGAAGGCAAATGCAATGTTTGCATTCATGTCGAGAGGTCTAGAATACAAGACCAGGGATATATTTCTGAGGCTGTATAAGGCTCTGGTCAGACCCCATTTGGAGCATTGCGAGCAATTTTGGGCCCCATATCTAAGGAAGGATGTGCTGGCCTTGGAAAGAGTCCAGAGGAGGTTCACAAGAATGATCCCTGGAATGAAGAGCTTGTCGTATGTGGAATGGTTGAGGACTCTGGGCCTGTACTCGTTGGAGATTAGAAGGATGAGGAGGGATCTTATTGAAACTTACAGGATACTGAGAGTCCTGGATTGAGTGGACGTGGAGAGGATGTTTCCACTTGTAGGATAAACTAGAACCAAAGGACGCAATCTCAGACTAAAGAGACAGAGATGAGGAGGAATTTCTTCAGCCAGAGGGTGGTGAATCTGTGGAACTCTTTTCCACAGAAGGCGGTGGAGTCGAAATCACTGAGTGTCTTTAAGACAGGGATAGATAGGTTCTTGATTAATAAGGGGATCAGGGGTTATGGGGAGAAGGCAGGAGAATGGGGATGAGAAAAATATCAGCCATGATTGAAATGGCGGAGCAGACTCATTTAAAAAAAATATATTTTTATTGGGGATATTTGCAAGTTTTTATAATAACATCTATAGCAGTGAAATAAACATGGAACAAGAAGCAGTTCCACCCCCATCCCAATCTTCACACTCCCCAGCAATAAAAACAACAGTCTGTCCTCCCATCCCACATTTGGAATTCTGCTTCTGCTGACATTCTAATTTTCCCCGGGAAAGTCGACGAATGGCTGCCACCTCCGGTTGAACCCTAACATTGACCCTCTTAAGGTGAACTTTATTTTATCGAGGCTGAGAAAGCTAGCCATGCCCCCCCCCCCCCCCCCCCCCCCCCTCCCCGAACCAGCCCGTTCTAGTTCCTAGAGGCTCTTGACGCCATGGCCAATGGCTCTATGGCCAGAGCAAACAGTGACGGGGAGAGGGGGATCCCTTGCCCCTCGTCCCTCGGTGTAGTTTAAAATACCCCGACCTCAGCCGGTTCGTACGCACACTCGCTATTGGTGCCTGATAGAGCAACCGCACCCAGTCAATAAAGCCCTCACCAAACCCAAACCTTCCCAGCACCTCCCACAGGTAATCCCACTCCACCCGATCAAAAGCCTTCTCCGCATCCATCGCTGCTACCACTTCTATCTCCCCTCCTTCTGAGGGCAACATAATAACATTTAAAAGCCTTAGAACATTGGCCGTGAGTTGCCTGCCCTTTACAAATCCCGTCTGGTCTTCCCCTATCACCCCTGGGACGCAGTCCACTATCCTTGTGGCCAGTATCTTAGTCAGCAGTTTGGCTTCCACATTCAGTGGAGAAATTGGCCTGTATGACCCGCATTGCTCCGGATCCTTCTCCCGTTTCAGGATCAATCAAATCGAGGCCTGCAACATTGTTGGGGGGAGGACTCACTTCTCTCTTGCTTCATTAAATGTCCTCACCAGCAGTGGGCTCAATATCTCTGAAAACGTCTTACAGAATTCTACTGTGTAGCCGCCAGGCCCCGGGGTCTTGCCCGACTGCATGCCCTCCAGCCCCTCGATTATTTCCTCAATCTCAATTGGGGCTCCCAGTCCTTCCACCAGATCCTCATCTACCCTCGGAAACCTCAACTGATCCAAAAACTGCCTCATCCCCTCCACTCCAGGCGGGGGTTCTGACTCATATAATTTATTGTAAAAGTCCTTAAACACCTCATTCACCCACACTGGGTCCAGTACCGTGATTCCACCTCTACTCTTTACTCTCCCTATCTCCCTGGCCGCCTCCCTTTTTCTGAGCTGGTGCGCTAACATTCTGCTTGCCTTTTTCCCACACTCATAAATCGCCCCCCTTGCCTTCCTCAACTATTCCACCGCTTTCCGTGTAGTCAACAGCCCAAACTCCGCCTGTAACCTCCGCCGCTCCCTCAGTAGCCCCGCATCTGGGGCCTCCGAGTATCTCCTGTCCACCTGGAGTATCTCCTCCACTAACCTATCGCTCTCAGCCCGTTCCGCCTTTTCTCTGTGGGCCCGTATCGAGATTAATTCCCCTCTGACCACTGCCTTCAAAGCTTCCCAAACCGTTGCTGCAGAGACCTCCCCCGTATCACTTGTTTCCAGGTAGTTCTGGGTGGACTTGTTCACCCGACCACAGATCGCTTCGTCCGCTAACAACCCATATCCAGCCTCCATAGCGGGTGTTGTCCTCTCTCCAAACTAACCCATAGATCCACCCAATGTGGGGCATGATCCAACACTGTGATTGCCGAGTACTCAGTATCCACCACCCCCGGTATTAGCGCCCTGCTCAGAACAAAAAAATCGATGCGAGAGTATACCTTGTGGACATGGGAGAAAAAAGAAAACCCCTTTGCCCTTGGCCGTGCAAACCTCCATGGGTCTACTCTCCCCCCCCCCCCCCCCCCCCCCCCATCTGTTCCATAAACCCCTTAAATTCCTTTGCCAAGTCCGGCCTTCTCCATGTCCTGGATTTTGACCGGTCCAATTCCAGATCGATGACTGTGTTAAAATCTCTCCCCATAATCAAGTTATGTGACTCTAAGTCTGGGATCTAACCTAACACCCGCCTCATAAATTCCACATCGTCCCAATTCAGAGCATATATGTTCACGAGTACCACCCGCACCCAGCTTCCCACTCACCTGTCTGACACGATTCTCCCTGCCTCGAATGCCACTCGTTTATTGGTCAAGATCGCTACCCCCCTGGTCTTTGAGTCCAGCCCTGAGTGGAATACTTGTCCCACCCACCCCTTTCTCAATCTCATCTGGTCCATAACCTTTAGGAGTGTCTCTTGTAACATTGCCATGTCCGCCTTCAGCCCCCTCAAATGCGTGAACATGCGAGCCCTCTTGACCGGCCCATTCAACCCTCTAATGCGCCATGTAATCAGCCTGGTTGGGGGGGGGGGGGGGGGGGGGCCTGCTGACTAGCCATCACCCTTTTTAGGCCAGTCTCAAGCTCGCGTCCCCGGCCTTCTCGAGTCCTCCCTCGGGCTTTCGCCGTCCCCGACCTCCCATTTGTCCCCTATTAACAGTTCCTCCCCTGTCAGCAAAGTAGCTCCCCCCCCACCCCACTCCCCCCCCCCATAACATCACCAGAAACCCAACCTCCCTTATCAAGCTCCAGCTTAACACCTGCTCGCCCCCCACTGTGCTTCCGTGAGTTCAGCTGATCTAGCTGACTTGATAGCTCCCACCCATGGCACCAAACAGTCTATCTCCCCATTGTGACAGAACAGACTCAATGGGCCAATGACTTAATCCTGCTCCTATATCTTGTGTCTTATGCAGGAATCCACACTGAGCAGTTTGAAGAAACCTACTTTATTTACAATAACTATTATATACACCACACGAAGATCCCAGCTGGGTCTGCCTTGCCAGTGCCTAACTGGCCAGCTTTATATTCCACACAGCTACACATTGTTTAGAGATTTCCCGCCACCTTAATGGCGGAGCTTGTATACTGGGAGATTCACGGGAGAGTTCATTGTTCCCACCCCGTAAAACCATTGCGGGTTATAACACTAACGCTCCTGTGAGGATTAATTATGCCTAAGGTGCTACACAAACATAATTTGTTGTTAGTATCTTATTGTCAGGTAGGGAAAGGGGAAAATCAGTTAGGAAATGAAGATGGTGCGTTAGCCAGAAAACCATACGAGGGAAAGTATAACAATAAAAATTAAACAAGGGAAATGGCGGAAATGCTCAGTCGGTCAGGCAGCATCTTTTTTGCTCGAGTGAAACGAGGCCGGTGAATAGCGGGAGAGGCCGAAAACGGGAACTGCGGCAGGCGCTAAACAATTTGCGATGCAACCGGTGCGCTCCTGTAGGCAAAATCAGGGTCTCATCGTAGCGTGGCCAGAAACCAGTTATCACCACTTATGCCCCATTTCCAGACAATGAACGAGAGCCACCCCTTATCCAACGGCCTCCCGTCTTTCAGCGACCTCCCCAGCAAGTGGTCACACTGGCGCCGATTAGTACTCCTTTTGAAAACCGTGAAGCGGATTTCTGTGGGGAGCTGAGAAGGTGAGTAGCCATATTTGCTCACAGGTAAAGAGCCTGAGGGTGCTGGGTTGCCACCCCAGTGCTTGGCAGGGGTATTGACCCTCGGATGGGGGTAGGGGACCCTCCTCAGGGGTGGGCCCGCCATGGGAGGATGGGGGCGAGACACTGCGGGCAACTGCTCGCCCACCCACTGCCCTCAGTGATTCTCAATGTGCTTTGACTTCCGTGCTCTACTGCTACGTCTAAGAGTGTCCCCAGGATGCACATCAGAGGTGGAGGTAGCCAGCTCCTTACCACATCCCATGGCCTTCGATGTCTCTGGCATGCGCCCTCTGGGGACTCAGGGGCCAGGTGGCCCTGGCTTACTTGTCGGCGGCATATGTACGCTCTGTTCCGGCCTCATCAGAGGGCTGGAATCTGGGGGAGCTGGTCGTTCCATGGGATGGGTCAGGGTTGGCACTCAGTGCCCCCGCTCCCGCTCAGTGCCCTTAGGGCCCTGGGGTTCACCATGGCAATGCCCACCTGTGACTGGGTCAAGCTCCGCAGCCATTCCCATCTGAGAGCGGGACATACAAAATGTCCCGCAGAAGCTCATCAAGGTCAGCCTGGTAGAAGGCATGGTTAGCCACACGCGGGTTCACAGTGGTGGGAGGTGGGTTTGAAGAAAGGGTTGGGGGGGTTGGAGGGAGGGGGTTTGGAGGGAGGGTTGGGGGTCACATGGAGAGTTGGGGGGGGGTGAATGCTCTCTGGGGGCAGAGCCATTGCTGTTGACTCACGCGTGCTGCCCGATGTAGGTCGTTGACCTTTTTCCGGCACTGGAGGCCAGTCCTCCTGGTCACACTGCCCAAGCTCACGTCGTCCCAGGCAGCACTGGCTGCTCTGTGACTGACCCTCCAGGGCCCTCGGGGAACAGGCCATCCCTCCCGGCCTCCACTGCATCCAGGAACCTGGCCAGATCTGCATCCCAGAATCTTGGGGTCGGTCTCCTGGGTGCCATTTTGTGCGAGTTCACTGGGGTTGGCTGTGCAAGAGCTGTTTAAATGCTGCCCGACCTTGTTGGCGGGGGTCGAGCGAGCGCAGTTCCGTTGGCGACCCTTCATTTGCGGCGAGAAGCCCGTGGGGCCTCGTTAAGTGGATCAATTAACGTTGAGCCGGCCGAGCGCCGGGAATCTCGCAGCCATTCCCGCTCGCCAACACACTGAGGAATCTTTCCAGGGGAATCTCACCGAAAGATTTGAGATTTCCAGCACCCTCAGTATTTGGACTTTTGAATAGAAATGTATCCTGGGCCAGCTGAGAGCTCTGCGGGGATAAAAAGTGCAACGTGTAGTTATTTCTGGGGGAAATAGATTGGGAATGGGATGGGGGCGGGGAGGGCACAGGGATTAGGCGGAGTGAGCGAATGGGGAAAGGTCTTGCCAAGGTTGTGACGGGACTGCTCAAGTCGTTTGGGATTGAGCAGAGCAAACCGGGCAATGTGCCTTTAAGAGTTACCCAGGCTGGGGGGTGTGGGGGGGTGGAGGCGAGGGAGAGCATCAGCGGAGAAAGCAAAACCCTGGCGGGTAGCAGATCCTCGGAGATGTTTTATCAGTAGATTGGCTCCAGTGTTTTGTGTCGCCAAGATCAGGAGGGAAGGAAATCCGCTGGAAAATCCAACCCTGCGCTGCTTCAGGAGGCAAGGACAAGAAAAAACTGCTCCAAGGTAGGTTTCAGCAGTAACTAAACTTTCTTCTGTTAACTTTCTCTCCCTGTCTCTGCTGCTCCCAGACCTGTGTGTTTTCTCAATCGCTCCCCCCCCCCCCCTCTCCTAATCCCTATCCTGCTCTGTCTGAATCCCCCCTTTCCTGGTTTTTCTCTCTCTCTCTCTCTGTCCTCCCCTCTCCCAGGCTCCACACACTTTCTCTGCAGTTGTCAGATATATGCAGACCTGACTCCTTATTGTCACTGCTCCTGCACAAGGAGTGAGGGATTGATTCACAGGCTGCTCTGTGCGTCCAACCCCCGGGGACATAACTTTATGATTCGCAGCCTGTATATGTTGGGGGAAGAGAGAGAGAGAAAATCGAACTGACAAAGCAAACGAGTGAACATTTGCACAGCTTCTGGACTGGGGGCAACGCACTGAGCTCCGGGTAGCTGGGGGGACACAGGAGTGAATCAACATCTTCAGATTGTCAGATATTCTCAGACAGCTGATTCTCCATTCATTCATTCATTCATTCATTCATTGTCTTCTGCCCCCGGGGCAGGGACTAACTCCAGTAAGGATGTCGAGCCAACTCGGGTAAATACAGTTTGATGTACAGATCAACCGTGAGCTAATCAACTGGTCGCCCGGCTAGACGGGCTGAATGGCCTGTTTTTGAGACGCCTGAGTCTCGGGGCATGAGATTCTTCATTTGCTGGTTGGGGAAGAGAGCTGAGATGATTCCATTTCCTTCCGCGAAAGGACTTCTCCAGGTGACACTGTGGGGGTAGGGGGGTTTGGGGGGGGGGGGGGGGGGGTTAGAGACCACCCACATCAATTGGATGCCAACTCAGCAATGAGAGCTGGTCTCCAGAGCTGTCTAGGGGCTCAGACCCATCTCACTCAGAGGTGGCAATACCTCCGGTACATCAAAGGCTGACATTTGTAATTGATCAATCCTTCTTAATTACATTTCGAATCAAGCCGATATTAAAATTGACCTAAGTTGAGATATGAAACAAGGATGGTCACTTTGAAGAGAGAAGCTTTTCTGGGAGTGAGGTATGATTTGTGGACTAAGAATGCAGAGGCATTTCATCCCCTACAAACTGGGCTGGCAAAGAAGACCCTCTCATTGAAAAAATTTTATTCGTTCATGGGATGTTGGCGCCGCTGGCTGTGCCAGCATTTATTGCCCATCCCTAATTGCCCATCCCTAATTGCAGTTGAGGGGCAGTTAAGAGTCAACCACATTGATGTGGGTCTGGAGTCATACATAGGCCAGGTAAGGATGGCAGAACACGGTAATACAGTGGTTAGCACAGTTGCTTCACAGCTCCAGGGTCCCAGGTTCGATTCCCGGCTTGGGTCACTGTCTGTGTGGAGTCTGCACGTTCTCCCCGTGTCTACGTGGGGTTCCTCCCGGTGCTCACCTCCCACAGTCCAAAGATGTGTGGATTAGGTGGATTGGCCATGATAAATTGTCCTTAATGTCCAAAACAAAAGAGGTTAAGTTGGGTTACAGGTCAGGGTGGAGGTGTGGGCTTCAGAATGGCCTCCTTCTGCACTGTAAATTCTATGATTTCCTTCCCTAAAGGGTCTTTTATCCCCTACGTTTCTTCTTCCTTTTCTGATGGTCGAAACTAGACATCCCACCTATCTTGACCAAGTGTTTATTCTCCATATGGGTGTTGCTGGACTATTCAACTCTGGAGGGGCATCACAGGTGAGCTCAGCCCCTCTCATTGGCTGATGTCGACGCCCATGCATGTCCCAGCAGAAATCGTCAGATTGCGATCAAGAGCAGAAAGCCACTGGTGGGATTTCCTCTCCCCACTGTGGCAGCAAAGATCAATCCAGCACCGCTTCAAAGTTCAAGCTTAGCAAGGAGTTGGAATTGAACGTCTAACCTCCTTGATCGTTGAGGCTCAGCTTGGCATTGAACGGTTCATTAACCAGCTGAACCATCAGAGGAGAATGGTGGAGATTTTTGCCTGGAGCCAGGAAGTGTTAAAACAGGAGCTTCTTCAATAGCAGATGGTTGCTAAGTACAGTAGGAAGAGAAAGATAGCCAAGCACAGGCATTGGGAATTAAGATCTTCTCCTCGCAACAATCGAAGGGGAAATTGAGGGTAAAAAGAGATGGGGAAAAATAAAAATCAGACAGGTGGATAACATTGAGACGGGAACTGGGGGAGGCTTGAAGAGAGTCAGTGGAGAAGCCAGGCGATGCTATTGGGCCCACTAAGGCTCTGGTGAAAACCCACTTTAGTAAAAGGCTCAGCTGTTGTAGATGCTCAAATAAAATGACTCTTGGCGAAGCACCTGGAAAAAAATATAGGCAGTTACTCTTACAATGTGGTGATTCATTATGTTGATGAATGAAATGTTGGCATCTTAGGAGGACTGCAATAAGAAGCAGCATTTGCAATTGAAGCTGATCAAAGGCTATTAGTAGCTGCCTACCTATGGTCCTAAAGACAGAAATGAAATGTCTGCTGAATTCTCAGCCAATGTGTTGGAATTTATTATTAATAATAATAATAATAATAATAATGATAATTTGACAGTGGTAGTAAACCTGCGTGTATTTAAATAGTAGTAGGTACGTCACGCTATCAATCATGTGGAACTCCACACGCTGTTGAATAGATCAGGCACTCTCCTGTCTGCAGTTAGATTTAGTCCTTGATCAAGCACCAGATATTGACTCCCCTCCCCACCCCTCCACAGACACACACCAACCTATACAGATGTACACATGCATTTATTTAATTCCTTCCATTCCCAAACACGTCACAGGGTTGAGTCTTTTGGTGGGGACACAGTGTCATTTTACCTGTGGTAAATCCAGGTCAGATAGCTGGCCTGAAAGTGTCCTTCTCATTGGCTGCTTCTAATAGCCTGAGATGATTTTGATTTGATTTTGATCCTCCATTTTCTGATGGATGGAGGTTACAGCATTAACCCAGCTGTAGAATCATAGAAAATTAACGGTACAGAAAGAGGCTGCTTGTAGCCAGTCACCAGTCTAATCCCACTTTCCAGCAGTCGGTGTGTAGTCCTGGAGCAGCCATGTTCAAACCCAGGGTCATGACTCGCGGGTGGGTCATGGGTGGGTGTCAGGGAGTGCCGCTGAACCATCGATCATGGCATTCCTGATCCCGGGAAGAACTGCCCAACAGCCGCGACCGGCTTTCAAAATGCCGGCCGTCCCATGCATGGGACTGGCAGAGGCCGGCACGGAAGAAAGGAGTCCCCCCATGGATCAAACCTACCCGCAGGGCGCTGTCCCTCAGCTGTGCGCAGGCCGGAGCCCAGCGAGGCAGATCATCTCTTCCTGCGTCAGCCCGAGCCCAGCGAGGCAGACCATCTCTGCCTGCATCAGCCCGCTGACTCAGGGGCAGATTCTCCAGAAGTGGCAGCAAGAGCAGGCCATGCATCCTGTACACTGATGTCGTGCTCTGGGCACGAGAGAGATTCCTCCATTTTGTAGCTGCCAGCAGTGCTGGTGTGAGCTCCAGGGCCTCTGGCGAACAACCCATTAAGAAGCTGAAATCAGGAACAAAGCAGTAATAAGAATATTTCTTGAGATATGGGTTTTTTAATTGAGCCAGTGCGAATCAGAATGCAAAGCCCATGTGTGTTATATGCAGGGAAGTACTGGCAAATGAAAGATTAAGGCCGGGATTCTCCCTTCTGGGGACTAAGTCCCCACGCTGGCGGGAGAACAGGCGCCAACCACTCCGGCGTCAATAGCCTCCGAAAGTGCGGAATTCTCTGCTCTTTTGCGGGCTAGGTGGACGGCGGAGGGGTTGCCGCCGCTCCAGCCGGCGCCGAAGGGATGGCGCGAGTTTGCACATGCGCAGAACCGCAGCTGTGGTTCCGCGCATGCGCAGACCGGCCGGCCTATTTTGGCGCATGCATGGGGTGTTCTCTTCTCTGCACCGGCCATGGCGGAGCCCTACAGGGGCTGGCGCGGAAGAAAGGAGTGCCCCCACGGATCAAGCCCACTGGTGGGGTCGGATTCCCCCCCCCCCCCCCCCCCCCCCCCCCCCCCCGAGGACCGCCCTCGCCGACTTATCTGCCAGGTCCCGCAGGTACGTGAGTTGAGTGATTCACTCCGGCGAGACTGGCCAAAACCGGCTGGCCGCTCGGCCCATCGGGGCCTGGATAATCGACTGGGGGGGCCGCTGCCAACGGCCCCCGACCGGCGTGATGTGAATCCTGCCCATAAAACCATAAGACATAGGAGCAGAAATAGGCCATTTGGCCATCGAGTCTGCTCCCCCATTCAATCATCGCTGATATTTTCTCATCCCCATTCTCCTGCCTTCTCCCCAAAACCCCTGGTCCCCTCATTAATCAAGAACCTATCTATCTCTGTCTTAAAGACACTCAGTGAATTGTCCTCCACAGCCTTCTGCGGCAAAGAGTTCCACAGATTCACCACCCTCTGGCTGAAAACATTCCTCCTCCTCTCTGTTTTAAAGGATCGTCCCTTTAATCAGAGATGCTGTCCTCTGGTTCTAGTTTTTCCTACAAGTGAAAACATCCTCTCCATGTCCACTCTATCCAGGCCTCACAGGATCTTCCGGCCCCCGCCCAGAAAAAGGCGCCGGAGAATATGGCAGCCGGTGTCGGGACGGCGGGGCGGGATTCGCGTCACTGTCCGGGGATTCTTCAACCCGACGGGGGGGTCGGAGAATCCCGCCCTAAAACCCTCAAAACATCAAAGACATTTGAAGACTAAGCATGGCAGGTTCGAGGACAAACCTCTTGATTTCTTTCAACGGGGGCAGTGAGAACTTAAATCATCAGCTGACGTCCTGAGCAGAAATGTAACATTGAATGACAAAGTAAGTGAGGTCGTGAGGACCGAGCAGACTCACCTGTCACATTATGCAAAAATGGTGGCTTGTGAAGTTCAGGCGGTGTGGGTCGCAAAGTCCGGGCAGTATGGGTCGCGGAGGTCAGCTCATGTGGGTCGCGAAGTTGGCTGGCATGGGATCCAAAGAATGGCTGGTTGGTAAAAATGGGTCTTGGGCAAATAAGTTTGAAAAACACTGCCCTGGAAGTCACAACACTTCCGGTGCACATCCAGACACCTTGATGAGTTGAAGATTTCAGTCTTTGCTACCCTTTCAAGGAGTAGGGTCCAGACCCCCACAACCCTTTGGCTGATAAAAAACATTTCCCCATCTCCCCTCTACTCTTTCTGCCAGTTACTAAGTCTATGCCCGCTCGTCACTGACCTTCCTGCTAAGGTAAATGTGCCCTTCCCATCCACTCTATCCGGGCCTTTCACAGTTTTACACATTTCAATCAAATTGCCCCTCAGCCTCCTCTGCTCCAAGGAGAACAATCCCAGTCTTTCCTCATAGCTGCAATTTTCCAATCCTGCCAACATCCTTATGTATCCTCTGTACCTTCTCTAGAGCAAATACATCTTTTGTGGTAATTCAGAAGTAAATGACTGACTCAGAGAATATAAGGATGGTCGATATGGGGAAAGGTAGACTGGGGCAGTTTCTGTGATTGTGGTCGATTAATATTTCTTTCCCCTTTCCCTGTTTTTAATGGCGGTGGGTGTGGCGACTGGGGGATTTTCACAGTAACTTCATTGCAGTGTTAATGTAAGCCTACCTGTGACACTAATAAAGATTATTATTATGTAGCAGAGGATTCCTTTCATCTTTGTAAAGGAAGGATTTACCTCGCACAGGCTCGTGGGTACCAGTTTCACCTCGCAGGCCCACCAGTGAATAATTGTAGTCTTCTTTTTTTTGAAAAGTCTGTTTATTAAAGTTTTTCGAATTAACAAACAATCAAAAAAGCACAAGAATACAAATATTACAAAGAGGAAAAACTAACATTAAACACGGCAACTTTGAAAAAGGAGATAAACGGTCCCCATCTCAGGTAGAATCTCTCCATTGAACCCCCGATGGTGGATTTAGTTTTCTCCAAGTGTAAGAAGGACATTGTCCCCTAACGGCATTGGGCGGAATGGGAGACCTCCAACCCAGCAGTACAACCTCCGGGCTATCAGTGAGACCAACGCAACAGCATTCGCCTCTACCCCAGAGTGAATATCTTTTGAATCTGAAACCCTAAATATGGCCACCAACAGACATGGGAATAAATCCAACCAGAGTATCTCCGGCATGGTGTTAAAAAAGGGAGCGCAGAAACTAGCGAGTTTAGGGAAGGACCAAAACATAGGCGTAGATCTGTGGGGGTGAGCGAGCAGTGATCACTTCTCTTCTCAAAGCTAGTATAAAACCCACTCATCCTTACCTTGGGCAATTGCGTCCAATGTAACACCTTAAACTGAATTAGGCTGAACGGGGTACATGAAGACATGGAGTTGACCCTGTAAAGGGCATCTCTCCAAGCCTTGCCAGTGAGTATAGGACCCGGTTCACTCTTCCATATCTGAAATAAATAGTCCCATTCCACCTTGTTGAATGCTTTCCAAGTGTCGAGAGATACTATCACCCCTGGCTCAGTTACAAGAGAGGAGGAAAGAATAACATTTAATAGGCGACGTATAATTGAAGGCCCATTACAAAACCAGTTTGATCCTCTGAAATTATACTTGGAGTATAAGGCTTCAACAGAGTCCCAGAATCTTAGCGAGCAGCATTCACGTTTAAAAGTGAGATAGGACGGTGTGAACCACACTCGGTCGGGGCCTTTTCCCTTTTAAGAAGCAAAGAAATAGAGGCTTGTGGAAGGGTCGGAGACAATGAACAGCGAGATAAGGAGTCATTAAACCTAACTAATAACAAACGGGTGAGCTTTACCAAGAACATCTTATAGAATTCAATTGGAAAGCCATCCAGACCAGAGGCCATACCAGTCTGAATTAGCCCAATGCATTTTAAAATCTCGTCGGGGTGTAACTCACAATTCTTGACAGGCCATCCAGAAAATCAGACACGATCGACTCATCCGCTCTGAATTATACAGGTTAATGTAAAAGGATGCTGCTCCAACATCTTCTTTAGCACATGTGAGCTATGAGAAACAATTTCCCCCTAATGTCGGCCTTAAAAGTCTCCTACAATGTGGAAGGGGAGATTGAGTCGGACTTATTTAATTTGATGTAGCCAGCAATAGGCGCCCGCAAAATTGTTTATCAGCCAGAAATGCCAAATCCAAACTCGGGGGTGGGAGAGTGTTGGGTGGGGCTGGACTCCAGCAACAGATCAACAAACTGTGGGGTGTGGTCAGAGATTGAGTGCTTAGCCGTCATCACCAAAGGGAGGAGAAGCCGATCTACAATGAAAATCAATGTGGAAGTAAGCATTGTGAACATGAGAAAATAAGGAAAGATCTCTGTCATTTGGGTGCAAAAAAATAAAAACCAGGAAATCTGCCCTCCATCTGAGCCATAAAAGAAGACAAAGCACTTGCCACCCCCTATGGGACAAAAGATTTGGGATTAAAACGATCCAATTTAGGTTCCAAAACACAGGTCAGGTCACCTCCTAAAATAAGATAATAATAATCGCTTATTGTCACAAGTAGGCTTCAGTGAAGTTACTGTGAAAAGCCCCTAGTCGGCACATTCCGGCACCTGTTTGGGGAGGCCGGTACGGGAATTGAACCCACGCTGCTACATTGAACACGCTGGTCGTGTTCTACATTGCAAGCCAGCTGTCTTAGCCCACTGTGTTAAACCAGCCCCTGTGAGTCAAGGTTGGGGAGGGAAGCTAACAGAGAGTTAATGAAATTCGTGCCATCCCAGTTTGGGGCATCAATGTTGACCAGAACTACTGGGGTGTTCAGGGAGCCACAGACAATTGCATATCGATCATTGGGGTCAGCCACAAGCTGGGAAGAAGAAAACTGGACTCTTTTATTAATTAAAATTGCCATGCCTCCGAACCTGCTTTTGAAACTGGATTGAAAAACCTGCCCAGCCAAGCTTTGCGTACCTGGTCTGATCCTCGATACGTAAATGGATGTCCTGCAAAAATAAAATATCAGATTTTAGGCTCTTAAGATGATCAAGTGCTCTTGACCGTTTTACAGGGCCATTCAAAACCCGAACATTCCAGGTAGTCAGCCAGGTTGGCTGTCCCCCCCCCCCCCCCCCCCCCACCCCCCCTCAAACCGAAGTCAGTCATTCCGAAGGAGAGATGTTAAATAAGAGACACACCTAAGGCAAAGCAAAGAGATCTGCCCAAGATGGCCACCGAGCCAGGTCAGCTGACTCCATAAAGAGAGGCCAACAAACTAAAACCCCACCCCATCCCACCCCAAAGATGCCATTACAGTTGAGCATAACCACACCCAAAAGAAAATGGAGCGGTGGCAAACAATAACTTAACCTAAAGCCGACGATTAACAAAAGGTAACTAAACTCCAACTCTAAACTCATTTCATAAACTATTTTTACGAACTGCAGAAAACCCTCTAATACCACTCCCGTTAACTAACCCGACCTCCTTGTGAACAGGGAGACTTCCAACTGGAGAGTGAAAATTGTTAAACTTAAAGCACCATGCTGGGGACCAAGAGTCACGGCAGATGATAAAAATGAAAAGAGAAAGGGAAATATAACTTAATATTAGGGATAAACATAAAATCACTCAAATATAACTAAAGGCATCAAGAATACCATCAACCAATGAACATGAAAAGAAACAAAATACAAAGTGCCTGTTCACGGTGCCAAATAACAGATTAAACAAAGCACAATGTGCTTTCGGGCAAAGGAGTCAGCATCGTCCGGCAAGTCAAAAAAAGTGGTCTTTTTCACGACCTTTTGTAGTTTCCTTGGGCAGAGCAGGCTCCAGACCAAGCTGTGATACAACCAGAAAGAATGCTTTCTATGGTGCATCTGTAGAAGTTGGTGATGGTCGTAGCTGACATGCCAAATTTCCTTAGTCTTCTGAGAAATTTCCTTAGTCTTCTGAGATTGCTTTAATAAGCTTGCTTTAAT
Organism: Scyliorhinus canicula; assembly: GCF_902713615.1. Classification (NCBI taxonomy): domain Eukaryota; kingdom Metazoa; phylum Chordata; class Chondrichthyes; order Carcharhiniformes; family Scyliorhinidae; genus Scyliorhinus; species Scyliorhinus canicula. The sequence goes on along the minus strand of NC_052146.1, from coordinate 20,565,690 downwards.
AATGTCACATCTCAATATTGCCACAGTGTCAATTTTGTTTTTCTTCATGTTCCTGTGAAGAGCCTTGTGTCTTCCTACATGAAAAATATGATGTGTTACTGTCTGCTGAAATTTTGTGAAAACTGGCAGCAACAGGGAGGGTGAGGCCGGCATGTATTTGCCAAACATGCCCTACTGGGAAGAGCAACTGTATACATCATAACAAGTACAGTACCCACAAGCTAAACTCCCTCAGCCCTGGAACCATTCTAGTAAATCTTCTCTGCCACCTTTCAACGACCCTCATCTCTTTCCCTAAAGAGTGGCGACCAATAGTTCTCATAGAATTTACAGTGGAGATGCCGGCGTTGGACTGGGGTGAGCACAGTAAGAAGTCTTACAACACCAGGTTAAAGTCCAACAAGTTTGTTTCGAATCACTAGCTTTCGGATCACTGCTCCTTCCTCACCTGAAACAAACCTGTTGGACTTTAACCTGGTATTGTAAGACTTCTTACTAGAATTTACAGTGCAGAAGGAGGCCATTTGGCCCATTGAATCGGCCCTTGGAAAGAGCATCCGACCCAAGCCCACACCATCACTCTATCCCTGTAACCCAGTAACCCAACCCAACCATTTTGGACACGAAGGGCAATTTAGCACAGCCAATCCACCTAACCTGCTCATGTTTGGACTGTGGGAGGAAACCCACACAGACATGGGGAGAAAGTGCAGACTCCGCACAGACCCAAGCCGGGAACTGAACCTGGGACACTGGAGCTGTGAAGCAACTGTGCTAACCACAATGCGACCGTGCTGCCCCAGAACTGGACAAGTACTTTAGCTGTGGCCTTTAGTTGTGACCTTTATAAAGGTTCAGCATAACTTCCCTGCTTTTGTACTCAATACTTCAATAGCTCGAGGTCCCGTGTGCTCTCTCAAACTGTCCTTTTCCTCCTAATTGCCCGGAATTCACTTGCACACCACCTTATCCACTTCCATTGTCTAGATTCCTCATTCAATGTTTCTGATTATCTAGTTGGCAGTCGAAGTACTGAATGCGTTGAGTTAACCTACAAATTTAACACGAAAGTCAGCTACATCTTTGTAAATCTAATTATGCCGGTAGAGATGGAAGTATTTAATTGACTCTTTTTGTTTTGTTTCCGGTAAGTTGATGAATGACTGGCTAAGCGAAACTACAACTTAACTCTTTATAGAGTGTCCTTTTCAAAAAATATATTTTTATTCTCCTCCTTTTTCACATTTTCTCCCAAATTTACACCCACCAACAATAAACAATAATCAGCAACAGATATGTCAATCCCCATATCAATAACAACGATCCCATCCTCCCACCAAACCCCCAAACATCAGCCCGCATGTTCACATAAACAAATGACAAAAAGGAATCAGGAATTACCCATAGTCATCCTTAATATACACAGCCCCCCTCCCCCCAACCCTCCCACCCACCCCCCAACTAATGTTCGATGTTATCCAGTTCTTGAAAGTGCATAATAAATAATGCCCAGAATTGTAAAACCCCTCCACCCTTCCCCTCAGTTCAAACTTAACCTTCTCAAGAGTCAAGAATTCCAACAGGTCCCCCCGCCACGCCAGGGCACAGGGTGGAGAGGTTGCTCTCCAACTTATCAGGATCCACCTTCGGGCGATCAACGAGGCGAAGGCTACAATATCTGCCTCGGCACCCATTTCCAACCCTGGCTGGTCCCGAATATGGCCTCCCGGGGACCCGGGTCCAGTTTCACATGCACCACCTTGGAAATTACCCTCCCCTTCTCCTCCCATTTCTGGAAATTTCCATCACACCTCACTGGCTCAAATCTGTGGTTCCCCCGAATCGGCATTTCCCTTGACCCTGTCCCCAACCCGAAGTGTTGGCGAAACCGCCTCCAGATTTTCAATGAAGCTATTATTACCGGACTTGCTGAGTATTCCCTCGGAGCTATCAGGAGCGCCGCTGTTGCTAGTGCTTTCAGTCCTGACCCCCTGCACAAACTCTCCTCCATTCTGACCCACTGGGAATCAATCCCTCTGACCCAGCTCCACACCTTCTCCACATTCGCCACCCAGTTGTTGTACATCAGGTTCGGGAGACCCAAACCCCCTGCCTGCCTTCCCCTCTGTAGCAGCACCTTCCTCACTCTGGCCACCTTCCCTCCCCAGATGAACGAGGTAATCTTTATAGAGTGTCCTTAATGTAGCAAAATGACCCAAAGTACTTAAATAGCCTCCAGGATGCCAATTGACTTTTTACCCTAAGATATTTATAGAAACGCTCACATTTTCTGGCTGGCAAACTGCGTGTTTATCAGCTTTCGATGGTATTTGATTGTGGTGTAAACATGCTACTGTGCTGTTTAGGAAGTTCTTCTGCAATGTTAGCTGCAAGGCTACTTTCATTAATCTTTCTGTCGTGTGAAAACAGTTTGCTGTGATGAATAAGGATTGTGATCTCCCTGGAAATGTTCTAAGACTGTGATTGTTGGCCAACCGTTGAAACTATCCAGTCACTTAAAAGCTCTTATCAACGGGTCTAACAATACAGTGGTTATCCATCACTGTATCACCTGACTGCAGGAACCAAAATAAAACAATTCCATCCTTCGTAAGGGCATATTCTATGCCATCTTGAGCATCCTATCCTGAAAAGGTCTGAGGTGCATTGGAGAGGTGACAGAGAAGAGCGAAAGAATGTTGAAGTTCTAGCTTAATTTTAAAAATAAATTTAGAGCACCCAATTCTTTTTTTTTTCCAATTAAGGGGCAATTTAGCGTGGCCAACCCACCTACCCTGCACATCTTGGGGCAGCACGGTAGCATTGTGGATAGCACAATCGCTTCACAGCTCCAGGGTCCCAGGTTCGATTCCGGCTTGGGTCACTGTCTGTGCGGAGTCTGCACATCCTCCCCATGTGTGCGTGGGTTTCCTCCGGGTGCTCCGGTTTCCTCCCACAGTCCAAAGATGTGCGGATTAGGTGGATTGGCCATGATAAATTGCCCTTAGTGTCCAAAATTGCCCTTAGTGTTGGGTGGGGTTACTGGGTTATGGGGATAGGGTGGAGGTGTTGACCTTGGGTAGGGTGCTCTTTACAAGAGCCGGTGCAGACTCGATGGACTGAATGGCCTCCTTCTGCACTGTAAATTCTATGAATCTTTTTGGTTGTGGGGGTGAGACCCACGCAGTCACGGGGAGAATGTTCAAACTCCACACGGACAGTGACTTGGGAACGGGATCGAACCCAGGTCCTCGGCGCTGTGAGGCAGCAGTGCTAACCACTGAGCCACCATGCCGCCCCGAAGTACTAAATTATGAAGAGAGTCACCCAGTTGACCAAGGAAGATCAACAGAGCATGTGATCCTGTTTTTTTAAGTGCTGAGAGCATTGGAAAGAATTGGGATTTGGGAAGGTTTAAATGATTGACGATGGTTACAAACGTAGGGTATTCCCCCGTCCCTCACAATATGGGACACGCAACCAAGAGAGACCCCACGGGGCAAATTCCTGACTTCAACCTGTGCGAAATTGGTCTTCTCACACACATTCAAACAACCTGGTTACCTACAGCATTTGAAGGAAAGGGAAATAAGTTAGTGGACATTGTGTTCACTGTGACCAAACTAAAAGGATGGGAGAGAAAATATAAAGAAAGAGGGAAAATTGGAAATGTAAGTAGCAGTAGTCAGGATGTGGGGCAGAAAATAAATCAGGTGATAGAAAAGGCATGTAAAAAAGGCAATGTTATAATAATCATGGGGGGCTTCAATATGCAGGTGGACTGGGAAAATCAGGTTGGTAGTGGATCCCAAGAAAAGGAAATTGAAATGAAAAAAATGAAAATCGCTTATTGTCACGAGTAGGCTTCAATGAAGTTACTGTGAAAAGCCCCTAGTCGCCACATTCCGGCGCCTGTCCGGGGAGGCTGGTACGGGAATCAAACCGTGCTGCTGGCCTGCTTGGTCTGCTTTAAATCCAGCGATTTAGCCAAGTGAGCTAAACCAGCCCCTTGAATTTGTGGAATGTCTAAGAGATTCCACTTACGGCACGGTAGCATGGTGGTTAGCATAAAGGGGGGGGGGAGGGGGGGGGGGTTGTTGGGTTACGGGTATAGGGTGGATACGTGGGTTTGAGTAGGGTGATCATGGCTCGGCACAACATCGAGGACCGAAGGGTCTGTTCTGTGCTGTACTGTTCTAAGTTTTAGATGGTTTTTCGGAGCAGCTTGTTTCCTACTAGGGAACAGGAAATTCTGGATTTGGTGATGTGTAATGAGGCAGACTTGATTAGGGAACTTAAGGTGACGGAACCCTTAGGGAGCAACTGCAATGAGATGTAACGGTATTACAATTAAATAAGGGTAATGACAAAGACATGAGGGAGGAGCTGACCAGAGTTGATTGGAAAAGAAGGCGAGCACGGAAGACAGTGGAACAGCAATGGCAGGAGTTTTTGGGGGTTATTCGGGAGGCACAACAGAAATTCATCCCAAGGAGGAGGAAACATGTTAAGGGGAGGACAAGGCATCCCCAGCTGACGAGGGATATCAAGGACAACATAAAAAGAAAAAAAAAGCACACAAAGTGGCGAGGATGAGGGGGAAGCCAGAGGATTGGGAAGCCTTTAAAAGTGAGTAGAGGACAACGATAAAAGCAATATGGGGGGAGAAGAGAATTATGAGTGCAAGCTAGCTAGCAATATAAAGGAAGATAGGAAGAGTTTTTTCAATATGTAAAAGTAAGAGAAAGGCAAAAATAGGCAGTGGATCACTGGAAAATGTGGCTGGAGAAGTAATAACAGGAAACAAAGAAATGGCAGAGAAACTGAATAGTTACTTTGCATCAGCCTTCACGGTGGAAGACACCAGTGGGATGCCAGAGCTCCAGGAGAACCAGGGGGCAGAGGTGAGTGCAGTGGCTATCATTAAGGAGAAGGTTCTGGGGGAACTGAAAGGTCTGAAGGTGGATAAATCACCTGGACCGGATGGTTTACGCCCCAAGGTTCTAAAAGAGATAGCTGAATAGTTTGTGGAGACATTGGTGGTGATCTTTCAGGAATCATTGGAGGCAGGAAGGATTGAAATGTGGCTAATGTAACACTGCTGTTTAAGAAGGGAGGGAGGGAGGGAGAGGGCAGCACGGTGATGCAATGGTTAGCATTGCTGCCTTATGGCACCGAGGTCCCAGGTTCGATCCTGGCTCTGGGTCACTGTTCGTGTGAAGTTTGCACATTCTCCCCGTGTTTGCGTGGGTTTCGCCCCCACAACCCAAAGATGTGCAGGGTAGGTGGATTGGCCACTCTAAATTGTCCCTTAATTGGAAAAAAATTAATTGGGTACTCTAAATTTTTTTTTAAATATGAAGGGAGGGAAGGTGGGAAATTATAGGCCGATTAGCCTGACTTTGGTCGTTGGTAAGATTTTAGAGTCCATTATTGAAGATGAGGTCGCAGAGTACTTGGAAGTGCATGATAAAATAGGACTGAGTCAGCACGGCTTCATCAAGGGGAGGTCATGTCTGACAAATCTGTTAGAGTTCTTTGAGGAGGTAACAAGGAAGTTAGACAAAGGAGAACCAGTGGACGTGATTTATTTAGATTTCCAGAAGGCTTTTGACAAGGTGCCGCATAGGAGACAGTTAAATAAGTTAAAAGCCCCTGGTGTTAAGGGTAAGATCCTGGCACGGATAGAGGATTGGCTGACTGGCAGAAGACTGAGAGTGGGGATAAAATGGGTCTTTTTCAGGATGGCAGCCGGTGAATAGTGGTGTGCCTCAGAGAACTGAGCTGGAACCACTACCTTTCACAATATACATTAATGATCTGGAAGAAGGACGGAAGGCACTGTTGCTAAGTTTACAGATAATACAAAGATCTGTAGAGGGATAGGTAGTATTAAGGAAGCAAGGGGGCTGCAGAAGGATTTGGACAGGCTAGGAGAGTGCGTAGTGAAATACAATGTGGAAAAGTGTGAGGTTTTGCACATTCGAAGGAGGAATGGAGGCATAAACTATTTTCTAAATGGGAAGATGCTTAGGAAATCAGAAGCACAAAGAGACTTGGGAGTCCTTGTTCATGATTCACTTATGGTTAATATACAGGTTCAGTCGGCAGTTAAGAAGGCAAATGCAATGTTAGCTTTCATGTCGAGAGGGCTAGAATACAAGACCAGGGATGTACTTCTGAGGCTGTATAAGGCTCTGGTCAGACCCCATTTGGAGTATTGTCAGCAGTTTTGGGCCCCGTATCTAAGGAAGGATGTGCTGGCCTTGGAAAGGGTCCAGAGGAGGTTCACAAGAATGATCCCTGGAATGAAGAGCTTGTCGTATGAGGAACGGTTGAGGACTCTGGGTCTGTACTCGTTGGAGTTTAGAAGGATGAACGGGTATCTTATTGAAACTTACAGGATACTGCATGGCCTGGATGGAGTGGACATGGAGAGGATGTTTGCACTTGTAGGAAAAACTAGAAGCAGAGGACACAATCTCAGACTAAAGGGATGATTCTTTAATACTGAGATGAGGAGAATTTCTTCAGCCAGAGGGTGGTGAATCTGTGGAACTCTTTGCTGCAGAAGGCTGTGGAGGCCAAATCACTGAGTGTCTTTAAGACTGAGATAGATAGGTTCTTTATCAATAAGGGGATCAGGGGTTATGCGGAGAAAGCAGAATGGCTTTGAGAGAAATATCAGCCATGATTGAATGGAGGAATAGACACGATGGGCCGAGTGGCCTAATTCTACTCCTATGACTTATGGTCAGGAATTTCCTGAGGCAATGGGGGTTCTCCTGATCAAGCTCCATAACTGTCTGCCTGCCTGAGGTATATGGCAATCTTCAAATTTTGTTGAAGTTACAGGAAATGATCAGGAAAATCCCCAAGGAAATCCTGGGCAAGAATGTACATTTAAAAAAAGCTATGACGGCGGCTCTTACCTCCTAAAGAGACAAATTGTTGCTGAGACTCCCTCTTTATTATACATAGCAGGAAAGGATTGACAAGCTGGGTCTGTGTTCTCTATAAAAGATGAACGTTGAGGTGGTGACCTGATAAAAGTCTTTAAAATGATGAAATGCTTGAGAGGCTGGGTGCAGAGAGAATGATTCCTCTAGTCAGGAAGAGCAGAATTAGAGGCTATCAATATGAGGTAGCCACCAAGAAATCCAACAGGGAATTCAGGAGAAAATTCTTTATCCAAAGAGTGGTTTAAATGTGGAACTTGCTACCACAGCGAGTGGTTGAAGAGAATAGTGCAAATACATTTAAGGTGAAGTTCGATAAGCATATGCGGGAGAAGGAAATAGAGGGTTACGATGACAGATTTAGATGAGGAAAGGTTTAAGTGAAGCATAAACAGTGACATGGACTGGATGGGCTGAATGGCCTGTTTATGCATCTGATACCCTATGTAATCCTATATTAAAAGACATGCCTGGCACCAGACTCCTGAAGTAAGGACTCTACTTGGAACTTGGTCACAGCAAGAGTCTCCCAGATAGACAGCAGAAGTGCTTCAGGGATGTTCTCGAAATGAAGAGGTCAAACATCCCTGTGGACTCATGGCTGTCCCTGGGTTGTGACTGACCAAAATGGAGAAGGTTCATCGTGGAAGGTAGCAAAGACATGAAAGACTTTGTCAGGAACGCGCAGAGGTTAAGTTGAGGCATCGGGGGGAGCACACAAACCTCCCAACCACTCATCCACCTTGTGGTGAATGTGATTCACACTATATATAGTTGCCAATATCACTCCATGTATGTATGTTCGTTATCCACCCATTGTAAGTGCAGTTGCACTATCCGACCACCAGGGGGAGTCGCTCTGGGAGTACGCGTGAGTTTGTACTGGGCTCCTCCCTTGGCTCCGCCCAGGACTCCTCCCCCTGGGACCGATGTATAAAGATCAGTGCCTTAGAGCCAGCCTGCCATTTCACCTGAAGTTCAACGACGAATAGGTTGACTCTATTGTAAGTGTATTAAAGCCTCTGTTCAGATCCAACTACACGTGTTCGCTGAATTGATGGTTCCATCACACCTGACACCTTAAGCACCGCATGTGGCAGAGCCTGAAGATCAGGCATTGGGCTAATCGGCCATCTTGGAACCCATTGAACCACAGTGGTAGCAAATCACCCTGGATCTTCAGGGTCTGCCTGAGAGAAGAAGTTGTCAACGGAAGTTCTCATTGCGATATTCTCACTTTATGATGGGCTCTAATTGTGAGATTGTGAAGATACTGATGTGCGATTTAAAAAATGCTCAAATTCCATCATTAAATAATTTGTCAACATTCGCTGTATAGATTAATGAATGAAGAATATAGTGGCAGCATAGAGACTCAGAGCAAAGGCTTCAATAATGGGATTCACTTTCTAACTATGAGCCATAAAGTTGCGACTCTCTGTTTAGGAGATTCCTGATGGTGAGGCTCTGTATTTAAAGTTGAGCTTAGCAATAGACCTGAAGGAGAATATGTCAAAGGCTCTAGCAGCAGAGAGTAGAGACCGTGCAGCGTCAGCTGTGTGTACCCATGACAGTGTTGGCCCAAAGTAACTATGTGGAGTCTAGATGGTAGGTCTCGCACTGTTGTGTCACTCTCGAAGAAAATGCACACTTATACCCTAATGAGTAGTTCTGAGAAGCTGCTTGTGATCATGATTTTACTTAATAACACAGTAAACCTTACAGCGCTTTGGGATGCATTCCGGCAGAGGATCTAACTTGTCCTTTCATCCTCCTCTTCTACTGAAGGTGCTGAATCAAATACTTTTTGCCGCTTGATTTTCCTGATGTACTAATCTGGACATTGAGCACTGGGAGGTTATGTGACCATTGAGGCAAATGGAACAGGTTTTGTTATGTTATCATCTAACTGGTCAGTGCTGGTTTGTAACCAGCTACCATGAGATGCCTCTCCCTCTCTCTGACCTTCTCTCTGCCACGAGGAAGCATCGGATTGGGATGTTGAGAGGATCCTCATAGTGCTTCTCTGTGCTTCCCCCACCCCACCCACCATTTTGTGTTCCCCCCCCCCCCCCCCCCCACCCATTTTGTATCACCCGGTCCCAACGCTCCCACACCCACTCTGGATCCACAGCTCCCCCCTCAACGCAACAAATTAATTTCTCTGCGAAAGATGTAATAAAATTGCAGGGAAATTCTGAATTTTACGAGCAGAACCTGGCAACCAGGTTATGTACAGTACAGGATGGGGCTGTGTGAATACAGCAGTCTCCATTCCTAATCTCTCTCTGGGTAACACATGCGCCGAGCTTTCCAGCTTTTTAATCGTTCTCTACTTGTCACCCCATATTTTTTTCTTTCAAGCATAAATATTGGTTTTAGATTAGTTTTGGTGCACGGCTGTCACACAGACTGGGACACAGCTGCTTCTGAGCAAATGCAAACCCCACCGGTTTTGAGCCAATGGCTGGAATTCCCTGGCCATTGGGATTCACCTGCAGTGCCCCCGCCCCTCCGCCACGGGTTTTCCAGCGGCGTGGGTTGTCTTCAATGGGAAATTCCATTGACAAGCGGTGGGAAGACAGATTCCCATCGCCAGCGATTGGCACGCGGCCGAGAAACACATGGCCGGAAAATCCAGATATATTTGTAAAACAAATGAGAGGTTTGAGCATGATGGAGGGAGGGTACTACAATATAATAATAAAAATCTTTATTGTCACAAGTAGGCTTACATCAACATTGCAATGAAGTTACTGCAAAAATCCCCTAGTCGTCACGTTCCGGCGCCTGTTCGGCTACACAGAGGGAGATTTCAGACTGTCCAATTCACCTAATAAGCACGTCTTTCGGGACTTGTGGGAGGAAACCAGAGCACCCGGAGGAAACCCACGCAGACTTGGGGAGAACGTGCAGACTCTGCACAGACAGTGACCCAAGCAGGAATCGAACCTGGCGCCCTGGAGCTGCGAAGCGAGTGCTAAACACTGTGCTACCGTGCTGCCTTATGGTGGTTCCACAATGTATTTGATGGGCCCTTGAGCTGAGTTGTTGGGAATGGGGGGGGGCAGGATTGATGAACAGAGCTGATATCATAATTCCAATCACAGGGGAAGCTAATGCTCCCATATAAACCGAAGACTACAAATCATAGACAAAGGTCTAATGACAGATTGCGCACCGGTCCATCCCATGGAGCAGGAAGTGGGGGAAGTTTGTTAAAGAGGACAAACCACACGAGAAGAATGGCCATTTGCGTGAGGTAGTAGAGAATAATTGCTGATTATAGAACTGTGGTCTCGCATGACTCTGCACCCTCAGGGTAACGGATGGCTAAATTGGAGAGAAACTGGAAGCAGAAAACAAAACGAAAAGGCTTTACCAGGCAGTTTCAGGACTTGATGCATGCAGAGCTGGAATGCAACTTCAAAGATGTGGTTGTTCTTACAGCTCTAGTTATATTGTAATTGAAAGATTTGAGATTATCTTTAGCTCCTCGTCTGGGTGTGGCCACCACCAGCTTCAGCTGAAGGAACATCTTGACCCACATGAAGGGGTCACACCCTTGCCCTACAGAAATGCAGCCTTCTCTGAAATCGCCTCCAGATGCTGCATCCTTTAATAATCTTGTGCTTTTTTATGTTGCTTTGGTATGTGCTGGGGATGGAGGACTACATCAAATGTTAATACCCACAGCAGCACACACAGCATCCTGCCTGACACGTGGTTGCATGGGAGACTGCTTCTATTCAGTAAATGATACATCCCCTGTCATTAACCTCCTGCATTATCCTTAACCCCTCTGTGCTTGGAGCTGCAAATAACTCCCCCGGCACAGGGGAATCAAGGTTGCCTCAAATGGTTCTGTCTTTTGAAACAACTTACTTTGTGGCCCTTCGTGGCTCAGTCAGATAATCTCACCAAGCCCAGGACAGATGAGGAAGGTGCCAGCTATGTTCTCTGACCTGTGCCGAGTTCGGGTAACCGGTAACCTCCCTAGTCTGTATAACACATTGCTGCAGCACCGAATAGATTCAATAATAGTAATAATAATCGCTTATTGTCACAAGTAGGCTTCAATGAAGTTACTGCGAAAAACCCCTAGTCGCCACATTCCGGCGCCTGTTTGTGCAGGCCGATACAGGAATTGAACCGTGCTGCTGGTCAAGCTCTGCATTACAAGCCAGCTGTTTAGCCCACTGTGCTAAACAAGCCCCATCATCAGCTGATTCAATGGAAGAGTCCCGTCAATCGTTTTCTTAACTAGAAATGATCTCTGGGTATTCTTTTTTGGGAGATTCTCTCTCTGCACTGTCATACCTCTGGTAGCAGTTTACCATGAATCCTATTTAATTCCATGAGTAGAGTTCCCAGTGATGGTGGAATAGGACTTAACCCCAGTGAATGTTTCTCATTTCACCATATTCGGGGTACAGAGGATGTTGACCATCTCAAGTTTATACATTCACTCACTTCCAAATTTCCCCAGTGACACGGTATCAATAATAATTTTTCCTTCACCTCTCTTTCTCATTCCACACTTAATCTCTTTTGGTAACTTGTGTTAATTTCTTCCTCACCCTCTTGCCCACTCGCCTTGTGCTGTCTCTGTCTCTGCTCCTTCAGTACCTCTCAATCTTGTGGATTTTTACTCCCTTTGTTGCCTCTCCCTCTGTATCTACTGTATACAATGGCAGAGGACAGTTTCATTGTCTCCATTGACCAGTCTCATAGAACATAGAACATACGGTGCAGAAGGAGGCCATTCAGCCCATTGAGTCTGCACCAACTCACTTAAACCTTCACTTCCACCCTATCCCCGTAACCCAATAACCCCTCCTTACCTTTTTGGTCACTAAGGGCAATTTATCATGGCCAATCCACCTAACCTGCACGTCTTTGGACTGTGGGAGGAAACCGGAGCACCCGGAGGAAACCCACGCACAAACGGGGAGAACATGCAGACTCCGCACAGACAGTGATCCAGCAGGGAATCGAACCTGGGACCCTGGCGCTGTGAAGCCACAGTGCTAGCCACTTGTGCCACCGTGCTGCCCTCGATGCTGACCTTCACATTGTGTTATAACCCAAGGGTGTCCTGGTTCAGGTTGAAGCGTTGCTGATCACAGCAGGTGCAGCAGTGTACGGAAGGATGATGTTTGGTGATGCTGGAAGGGGCAAAGTCAATCTCAGACACTGTCTCCTGCATATTGTTCATTTCATAATTCTTGGATTCATTTGAACGAGAAAGTCTGTTCACAGAATTTTACACTGGTGCCACTGATCCTAACTGTGGTGTGAGAGAGGATTGAACTGAAACAAAGAACAAGGTTAGAGAGGAACTCTTTGCTGCAGAAGGCTGTGGAGGCCAAATCAGATAGGTTTTTGATCAATAAGGGGATCAGGGGTTATGGGGAGAAGGCAGGAGAATGAGGATGAGAAAAATATCAGCCATGATTGAATGCCGGAGCAGACTCGATGGGCCGAGTGGCCTAATTCTGCTCCTATGTCTTATGGTCTTATTGCCTTATGGAACGTCAGCTTGTTCCAAGCAGTTTTCTATGTGGAAGAGTGCTTTCTTGATAGTATTATTGCCTCCTTTCTGGAGGCACTGATTTTTGCTGGATTATGTTTCTACGAGTGGCAGAGTCTTCTGACACATCACATTGTTCACATTGTCCACGTGAGAGTCTAGACCAGTAAGTGTTGGCAGGTTTTTTGTTGATGGCAAGCCCACGCCTGTGATTATTACTACTGTTGTGTTCTGCTTCTTCGTGTAGCAGAAGCTGCTTCCTGTATGCTTTGATAAAGGAAGGTCCAGACTTTGTAATGAGTTCAATATGTTTATTGAACTATTAACACAGTTCTTAAATGAGTTCGACTCTCCTGCTAATCTAACTGTACTAACTCAGTCTAACTAAACCAGTCTGCTCTAAGCCACGTGCTGGGTGTGATGCTTCTGATCAACCCTGATGTACTCTCTAGATGTCTGTCTGTGGAAAGAGGCAGAGCATGTGTGCCCTGTCCTTTTATATGGGTTGTGAAGTGCCCCCTTGTGGTAGTGCCACCTCTGGTGCCCTGGTTACCCATTGGTTGTGTCCTGTTGTAATGACCCATTGGCTGTATGTCTGCATGTCATGACATCTCTAGTGCTCCCTCTAGTGGTTACTTAGTTGTAGTCTATTTACATTAACCCCTTGTGTACATACAGTGATGTATATCACCACAACTACATTGGTAGATCCTGCAGCCACTCTGTATCAGTAATCGTCTCAAGTACAGTTTGCTGAATAAACAGTAAATAGTGGCATTAACTGATGGAGGAACATTGGCCATGAGTACTGCATGTTCATCTTTAACATCCATCTTGGTTGAAACTCTCATCCAAGGAACAGAATCTTGTAACTATTAAGTTGGAAGCAACTCACCAAGGCTTCTTCAACAGCACCATCCAAATCCACGACTTCTACCGCCTAGGACAAGAGCAATGGTGGCAAGTTCCTTTCCAAATCATTCACCATCCTGACCTGGAACAATATCGTTGTTCCTTCACTATCGCTGGGTCAAAATCCCGGTACTCCCTGCCTAACAGCACTGTGGGAGTTCCTACCCCACATGGACTACAGCTGTTCAAGAAGGCAGCTGACCACCACCTTCCCAAGGGCAAATAGGAATAGGTAATAAATGCTGGCCCAGCCAGCAACACCCACATCCCATCAACAAATAAAAAATAATTTAAAATCAATGCTATATACGCAGTGGTTTGAACTCATTACCTGCTGCCCCAAACTGAGTCAGCTGCAACTTTGGAAGCTCACGTTACCGAGATGGTGAATGCCTGCATGTTCCAGTTTCGAACAACATCTCTAATCCCGATGACTTTCAAGCAGAAACTTTAAAAAAGAGATTGTTTCGAAGAGGAGGCATATTCTCAAGACGCTAACTCTGTTTCTCTCTCCACAGATGCTGCCTGATCAGCTGCGTTTTTCCAGCACTTTCTGTTTTTCTTTCAGATTTTCAGCATCCAGAGTATTTTTGCTTTTAATAAAACGGGGATTGTTGGCTATGTGAACTATTCTCGGACTTGTAACAGTGACTCTCAATAGCTGCTTGACAGGAGAGGACAGAAAAGGGGCTGGATTGTTCATTTCAACGGCAAAATGCCGGCGGCAGCAGAGCATTATGACCAAAAAATCAGTGCCAACCCCTCATCGATTCCAGGACCAATGAGGGACTAGCATCGGCGCTGGGTGAGACCCCCCCCCCCCCCCCCCCCCCCCCCCCCCCCCCGGGTCCTGGGCCACGCATGCGCACGGCTGACGACCTTTACCATACAACATGGCGTGGCGATGCTCGGAGCCGACCCGCCATCCGCGAGACATTATGAGACATCCACCCCTAGGCCAACCCTGGGCCAACCCCCACTAATCCTTCCAGCCCTTGTGGAAGACCCCCGGCCAGCGGCAGGCATCCCGGCCGAGTGTGGCGGCACTGGACACAGTCCGCAGCCGCCGCGCCAGGTTCCCACACGGCTGAGACCACCCGTGTCCCGCGCCAACAGGAACTTGGCCCATTAGGGGTGGAGCATCGAACTGGTGACAGCCCATTCTCCGCCCGATCGCCTAACACGATTTTGGCATCTTTTTCCTTTCCACTCAGAAGCGAAGCACTTCTCCTTTGCATGGTCCTTGACAATTATAGGGGTGGCACAGTAGCACAGCGGTTAACACTGTTATTTCACAGCTCCAGGGTCCCTGGTTCGAATCCCGGCTTGGGTCACTGTGTGGAATCTGCACGTTCTCCCCGTGTCTAGCCTGGGTTTCCTCCGGATGCTCCGGTTTCCTCCCATAAATCCTGAAAGACCGCTGTTAGGTGAATTGAACATTCTGAATTCTCCCTCAGTGTACCTGAACAGATGCCGGGATTTTCACAGGAACTTCATTGTGTGTTAATGTAAGCCTACTTGTGGCAATAATGAAGATCATTATTATGAGGTGAGGCCTGCTTTGGAAATAATGCAGCAGGTATCAGGGAAATTTGCAGGGAATGTGTAAACACATCAGGCTGGATTCTCCGTATCTGCGGCTCAGTGCCGGCTCGATCGGAGAATCCGCGGGAGGATCACTTGAAAAAAATCGGCACGAATCCATCACCGATTCTGGTACCGGTGAGGGGCTAGCACCAGCGCCGACTGAATCTCCCGCCTTCCGCGCCAAAATCAGCCGGAGAATGGCCTGGTCCCTGTCCGCGCATGCGCACGGCTGACGACCTGCAGTGGTCGCGCCAGACAATATGGCACCGGTCATGCGCGGATCCAACCCACCACCCGCAACCCCAAAGCCCACTCCCTAGCCACCCCACCCTCCACCAGGCCCCCCAGCCCTCACAGAAGCCACTCCGGGCAGCGGCACGGATCCTGGCTGAGTCTGGCGGCGCTGGACACAGTCCGCAGCTGCCACGCTGGGTTCGCGATTTGTGTGACCACACGTATCCCGCGTCGTCGGGAACTCGGCCCATCGGGGGTGGAGCATCGCGGGTGGGCCGGCCGATGACACAGCACACATCACGGTGTTGCCATTGGAGGGGCGGAGCATGACTGACCGCCGTCAAACCGGCGCCAGCCCCGGTTTCAGCATCAGAGCCCATTCTCCGTCCAATCGCTGAACACAATTTTGGCGTTGGGCAAAGGAGAATCCCACCCATCGACTCTTAAGTTTTAAAGGATTTTCAGCCTAGGGCGTTCGTGAGTTTGATCCAAATAACAAAAGTTAGTGGAAAAATAAAACTGATGGGCGAATCTTCTGGATCACCCATTTCATTCCCAACAGCAGCTTTGACAGAGATGTAGACAAGTGTAAAAAAATGGATAAAAGCAAATTACTGCGGATGCTGGAATCTGAAATGAAAGGGAAAATGCTGGAAAATCTCAGCAAGTCTGGCAGCATCTGTAGGGAGAGAAAAGAGCTAACGTTTCGAGTCCGATGACTCTTTGTCAAAGCTAGTCATCAGACTCGAAACGTTAGCTCTTTTCTCTCCCTACAAATACTGCCAGATTTGCTGAGATTTTCCAGCATTCTCCCTTTCGATGTAGACAAGTGTCCTCTGGTTGTATTGAACTGTGAACTTAATCTATAGCCTGGGGCCAGGACTGAGAAGATTCCTCTGGTTTCCTCTCTCAAACTACAAGAAGGAACAATCCCCAGTCAGATTAGGTGTGAAAGTTTCTCAACAATTTTGATGTCCAAAATAGATGTGGGAGTTTATTACACGAAAAGTATTCTCTCCAAGTACAAGCACAATAATACCTTTCCCACTGTAATTGTCACAACATTACAATTGCATCCATAAAGTGAGCTTCAATTTTAAGAAAGATTAGTTGCAATGCCTGGTATTGTACTGTGATGTAAGGAATAGGAAGATCCCAGATTCAGTTCCTGTTTTTAAAAATTAATTTACGGGATGTGGGTGTCGCTGGTTAGGCCAGCATTTATTGCCCGTCCCTAGTCACCCTTCAGAAGGTGGTGGTGAGTTGCCTTCTTGAACCGCTGCAGTCCTTCAGGTGTAGGTACACCCATTATGCTGTTAGGGAGGGAGTTCCAGGATTTGCCCCAGCGACAGTGAAGGAACGGCGATATATTTCCTAGTTGGGGTGGTGAGTGACTTGGAGGGGAACCTCCAGGTGGTGGGGTTCCCAGGTATCTGCTGCTCTCGTCCTTCTAGATGGTAGTGATGGTGGGTTTGGAAGGTGCTGTCTAAGGACCTTTGGTGAGTTACTGCAATGCACACGGCTGCCACTGTTTGTCTATGGTGGAGGGTTTGAATGTTTGTGGAGGGGGAGCAATCAAGCGGGGCTGCTTTGTCCTGTGTCGAGCTTCTTGAGTGTTGTTGGCGCTGCACTCATCCAGGCAAGTGGAGAGTATTCCATTACACTCCTAACTTGTGCCTTGTAGATGGTGGACAGGCTTTGGAGGGGTCAGGAGGTGAGTTATTCGCTATAGGATTCCTGCCCTGGTAGCCACAGTGTTAATGTGGCTAGTCCAGTTCAGTTTCTGATCAATGGTACCCCCAGGATGTTGATTGTGAGGGATTAAGCGACAATAATGCCATTAGTGTCAAGGGGCGATGGTTAGATCCTCTCTTGTAGGAGATGGGCATTGCCTGACACTTGTGTGGTGTGAATGTAATTTGCCACTTGCCAGCCCAAGCCTGGATATTGTCCAGGTCTTGCTGCATTTGGACATGCACTGCTTCATTAGCTGAGGAATTGCGAATGGTTCCTGAACATTGTGCAGTCATCAGCAAACATCCCCATTTCTGACCTTATGATGGAAGGCAGGTTATTGATGAAGCAGCTGAAGATGGTTGGGCTGAGGACACTACCCCGAGGAACCCCTGCAGTGATGGCCTGGAGGTAAGATGATTGACCTCCACCCACCACAACCATCTCCCTTTGTGCCAGGTATGACTGCACCAACGGAGAGTTTTTCCTCTGATTCTCATTGACTCCAGTTTAGCTAGGGCTCCCGGATGCCACGCTCGGTCAAATGCTGCCTTGATGTCAAGGGCAGTCACTCTCACTTCACCTCTGGCATTCAGCTCCTTTGTCCATGTTTGAACCAAGGTGTAATGAGGTCAAGAGCTGAGTGACCTGGCAGAACCCAAACTGAGCGTCTGTGAGCAGGATATTGCTGAGTAAGTGTTGTTTGATAGCATTATTGATGATTCCTTCCATCACTTTGCTGATGATGGAGAGTATACGGATAAGGCGGTAATTGACTGGGTTGGAGTTGTCCTCTTTCTTGTGTACAGAACACACCTGGGCAACTTTCCACATTGCCAGGTAGATGCCAGTGTTGTAGCTGTACTGGAACAGCTTGGCTAGGGCTGTGGCAAGTTCTGAAGCACAAGTCTTCAGTACTATTGTCGGGATATTGTCAGGGCCCAAAGCCTTTGCAGTATCCAGTGCCTTCAGCTGTTTGATATCACGTGGAGTGAATCGTATTGGCTGAAGACTGACATCTGTGATGCTGGGGACCTCTAGAGGAGACCGAGATGGAGCATCCATTCAGCACTTAGAACATAGAACAGTACAGCACAGAACAGGCCCTTCGGCCCTCGATGTTGTGCCGAGCAATGATCACCCTACTCAAACCCACGTATCCACCCTATACCCGTAACCCAACAACAACCCCCCCCCCCCCCCAACCTTATTTTTTTAGGACACTACGGGCAATTTAGCATGGCCAATCCACCTAACCCGCACATCTTTGGACTGTGGGAGGAAACCGGAGCACCCGGAGGAAACCCACGCACACACGGGGAGGACGTGCAGACTCCGCACAGACAGTGACCCAGCCGGGAACCGAACCTGGGACCCTGGAGCTGTGAAGCATTTATGCTAACCACCATGCTACCCTGCTGCCCTCTGGCTGAAGATTGTTGCGAATGCCTCAGTCTTGTCTTTTGTACATATGTGCTGGGCTAATCCATCATTGAAGATGGGGATATTTGTGGGTCTCCTCCTCCAGTGAGTTGTTTAACTGTCCAGCACCATTCACAGCTGGATGCGGCAGGACTGCAGACTTTAGATCTGATGCGTTAGTTGTGGAATCGCTTAGCTCTGTCTATTACTTGTTGCTTTTGCTGTTTGGCACACAAGTAGTCCTGTATTGTAGCTTCACCAGGTTGATACCTCATTTTTTGGTCTGCCTGATGTTGCTCCTGGCATGCTCTCCTGCACTCTTCATTGAACCAGGGTTGATCCCCTGGCTTGGTGATAATGGTAGAGTGGGGGATATGCCGGGCCATGAGGTTGCAGATTGTGGTTGAGTACAATTCTGCTGCTGCCGATGGCCCACAGCGTCTCACAGATGCCCAGCCTTAAGTTGCTAGATCTGTTCTGAATTGAATCCCATTTAGCACGATGGTACTGCCACACAACTCAATGGATGGTATTCTCAATGTGAAGACGGGACTTTGTCTCCACAAGGACTGTGTGGTAGTCACTTCTACCGATAGTGTCATGGACAGATACATCTGCAGCTGGCAGATTGGTGGGGATGAGGTTAAGTATGTTTTTACCTCGTGTTGGTTCCCTCACCACCTGCTGCAGTCCCAGTCTAACACCTATGTTCTTTAGGACCCGGCCAGCTCCGTCTGTGGTGGTACAACCCACCACTCTTGGTGATGGACACTGAAGTCCCCCACCCAGAGCATATTCCGCGTCCTTGCCACCCTCAGTGCTTCCTCCCAAGTGGTGTTCAACATGGAGAAGAAGTGATTCAGCAGCTGATGGTGGCCGGTATGTGGTAATCAGCAGGAGGTATCCTTGCCAATATTTGACCTGAAGCCATAGGGTCCAGAGTCAATGTTGAGGACTCCCAGGGCAACTCCCTCCCGACTGTATACCATTGTGCTCCCATCTCTGCTTGGTGCCAGTGAGACAGGACATACCCAGGAATGGTGATAGTTGTGTCTGGGATATTGTCTGTAATGCATGGCCATGGCCATGTCAGGCTGTGACACAGATCTCCCAACTTTGTTGCCAAAGTTGGCATAAGCCCCCGGATGTTAGTAAGGAGGACCTTGCAGGGTCGACAGGGCTGGCTCTCCTGTTGTCGTTTACGATGTCTGGTTCGATGCTGGCTGGTCCGTCCAGCTTCATTTCTTTTTTTGTATTTTGTAGCGGTGGAATACAACTGAGTGGCTTGTTGGGCCATTTCAGAGGGCATTTCAGAGTCAACCACATTGCTGTGGGTCTGGAGTCACGTGTAGGCCAGACCGGGTAAGGATGGCAGATTTCCTTCCCTAAAGGACATTAGTGAACCAGATGAGTTTTTACGACAATCGACAATGGTTTCACAGTCATCATTAGACTTTTAATTCCAGGTATTTTATTGAGTTTAAATTCCACCACCTGGCGTGGTGGGTTTCGAAACAGGTCCAGAGATGATTACCCTGGGTCTCTGGATTACTGGTCCAGTGACAATACCACTATGCCAGCGCCTCCCGGTGGTTGGTGCTAAGGTATTAGCCCACAGCCTGTGAAGTTGCTGTAACAGTTTGCTTGGGCTAAAATCAGTCAGATTCCCAACTGCCAGCCACCATCCACTAATTTCTAATGGAAAGGGCAACTTCTTGACCATTGAATAAAGACAGGAGTGGGCACAGCTCGGTATCCAAATGCAGGATCAGCAAACTGGCCCTCACTTGTCCAGCCATGAAGAATTAGAGGACAGCCCCCACCCAAAGAAGCATCCCCCGTGCAAGGGGCCAACACGTAGGATCATAGAATTTACAGTACAGAAGGAGGCCTTTCGGCCCATCAAGTCTGCACCGGCCCTTGGAAAGAGCACCCTACTTAAGCCCAGGCTTCCACCCTATCCCCGTAACCCAGTAACCCAACCTAACTTTTTGGGACACTAAGCGGCAAATTATCATGACCAATCCACCTAACCTGCACATCTTTGGACTGTGGGGGGATACCGAAGCACCCGGAGGAAACCCACGCAGACAGGGGGAGAAGGTACAAACTCCACACAGACAGTCACTTGAGGCTGGAATTGAACCTGGGGCTGTGAGGCAGCAGTGCTAACCACTGTGCTATCATGATGCCCTTAGCAATGAGGAGATTGGTTTAAAAAAAGTGTCCTTCAAATGCATTTTCCTTCCTGATAGTGTCCCTTTCAGAAGTAAAATGATTAAGTGATTGATGAGGGAAGAGATGTTAATAATTGCTTTGAAACCTAGAATCCAAATGGAAATTAATAGCCCATCGCCAGGAAATGTAGAAGTACAAAACCGACAAGAATGTGACTATCAATTCTTTTGCACCGGAGAACTAAAATGAAGTGGTAAGTGCTTGTTCAGGAACTTTTAATTGAAGAAAGCTAATTTCATAGGACTCCTGTCTGACTCTCCTCAATTATAACTTAACTGGGCAGGATACTGAAAATCACCATCATTTATTTCTGCTTCAAAAGAAAAAGTAGATTTGAAATGTATTAAAATTAGGAGTTGAAAGAAAATTCCCTATCCCACAATTGAGGCATAAGTGCAGGAAATTCTCGTTCTGTGGACAGTCTGCCATGTTGTGAATGGGCTATCTGACATGCATGTCCTGCTCTCTGAATTGTCACTGTGTCAAAACCATGACTGGTTGAGCCATTTCCCAAATTGTTTGTCAGGATGTAAAAACTCTGGAGATACTTACCCTTCTCCTCTTCCGTAAAACCACAGGCTTTTAAAACTCACTGAACTATTGCTCCTTAACGTATCTCATCTCCTCTGACTCTTGTTGATGTCTTTCTCTGACAGCCTTTTCATAGAACAGTACAGGTTCATCAGCCCACGATGTTGTGCCGACCATTTATCCTAATCTAAGATCAACCTAACCTACACCCCTTCAATTTACTGCTGTCCTTATGCCTGTCCAAGAGTCGCTTAAATGTCCCTAATGACTCTGACTCCACCACCTCTGCTGCAGGACATTCCACACACCCACCACTCTCTGTGTAAAGAACCTACCTCTGACATCTCCCCTATACCTTCCTCCAATCACCTTAAAATGATGTCCCCTTGTGCCAGCCATTTCCACCCTGGGGAAAAGTCTCTGGCTATCCACTCTATCCATGCCTCTCATCACCTTGTACACCTCTATCAAGTCACCTCTCTTCCTTCTTTGCTCCAGTGAGAAAGGCCCTAGCTCCCTCAACCTTTCTTCATAAGACAGCGCCCAAAATAGAAAACACGGTAGAATTGTTGAACAGGTATTCGTGGTGTAGGGCATCTGGAGGACAAGTGGGTAGGTGGGGGCGTGGTTCAGATCAGCCATGGCCAAATTGGGTGGGGCCGGAAAAACAGGCTGAATGGCCTCCTCCTGTCCTCCTGAAATTTACTTGGCTGTGTTTTAGACCCATGCTAAAAGATCCATTCAGATCTTTACATTTCTCTGGCCATGGTCCATGTGTGGGAGAAGGGGAAATAGAATACGTGTCAAAGAGGTGTTTGCAGTAAATCATTCCGTGTGGCCAGTTGCTATGACAACCTGGGATTTGTGGGTCATGAGGCTGCCTGTTCTCTTGGTGGAAAGATTAATAAAACCAACACTCTCGTGTGTGATGGTGCTCTTGGCAACTCAAGGCTTGTGTTTATTTAAGTTGGATGTTCATTCCAGTGTCCTCATAACTCCCCGGTTGTTAGCTCGAACTTGCTACTTTTTTCCCTGCCAAGTTCAAACCCATATGATGGGAGATGATTTGAACTTAGATTTTGTTTTGATCATGATGAAAACAGATTGAAAGCCTCAACATCTAACTCCTCTACATCATGACAGGGATGTAAGTGGAAAAAAATTGACAGTTTATTTTCATCTATCGTGCTCAGGTTTACTATTTGTTTAAGCAATTTTTAAACTCCCGCTAAAAATAAAAGAACCCTGGTAGTTTCAAAAATGGATAGGTGGCGACTTTACTGACATTTCTCCATCCAGTCTTGATTTCAGTTGTGTTTGCTCACCTCTCAACTGTCAAAGGCAGGTGGCGAGGAATAAAAATCAATCTTTTCAATGACTTAATTTTTCAATATTCCGATTTTCGGATTTGTTTGAAAAAATAGGAGGGCCGGAATTTTCCGGACATTCGCTGGCGGAGGGATTCCTTGGTCCCACTGGCAGTGCACCCCCTGCCCACGGGTTTCCCGATGGCGCTGGGTGGTTTCAATGAGAATTCCCATCGACAGCAGCAGAGAATCCCGCCGAAACACGGGGGCCGGAGAATCCTGCCCCTGAACTTTATCTCTGGGTTACCAGACCTACTAATCTGATGTTACTGCAACTTTGTACCCTGTACAATAGGGTAATCCTGGATTATTGTTATAAACTACTACATAATATCATGGAGTGGAGACTCTCAGCACTACTGCAAATATCTTTCTGGTCTCTCATGATCCAATGCCTTTTCAACTCTGTGACTTTGCTGAACAGTAAATGTTCTGGTTCCAGTTTCCTCTGTTCTGTTAACACCAGACTTCTTGGAAACTTCTCCTCGTTCCTCTAGTTTCCTTAACTAGCTAGACTTTAGGTGTTTGGCATCTGTTATTTTAACCACAGCTCCATTGTATGGCTTTTCTTCTGGCAAGGCTGAGAGAGCTGTTCCCCCTTTAGCCTTATAAAACCAACTACTTCCAGCAAAGCTGCCTACCTAGCCACAACTTCAATCAAATTAGCTAAACTAAAACATAAAAGCTTATCTACCTTACAAGGCCACAGTTGCTGAGCTGTTGCTGTCTCTAAGCACAAATAGAATCACATTTCACTATGGGCAGCACGGTAGCATTGTGGATAGCACAATCGCTTCACAGCTCCAGGGTCCCAGGTTCGATTCCGGCTTGGGTCACTGTCTGTGTGGAGTCTGCACATCCTCCCCGTGTGTGCGTGGGTTTCCTCCGGGTGCTCCGGTTTCCTCCACAGTCACAAAGATGTGCAGGTCAGGTGGATTGGCCATGATAAATTGCCCTTAGTATCCAAAATTGCCCTTAGTGTTGGGTGGGGTTATTGGGTTATGGGGATAGGGTGGAGGTGTTGACCTTGGGTACGGTGCTCTTTCTAAGAGCCGGTGCAGACTCGATGGGCCGAATGGCCTCCTTCTGCACTGTAAATTCTATGATTCTATGATTTGCAATTGAAACTAACCCCCATACATGCAAACACCTTTGTCCAACATGAATCTAACAATAGGTTTTACCTTTCCAGGCACAGAAATATGAAACTAAACACCATTAGAACTATACCTTATTTCTAATGTTTACCAACACAAATGTAAATCCCTTAAAACTACCTTTGTTTTCTTAACACTACAGAGCTACATAAATAACACACCTGTAATTCAACAAATACAGATACAGCGACCGCATTGCTCCCGGTGTAGATTAGGGTGCGCCGGTTGAATAGTGGGAGAGGGAAAATCGAGATTCGCAGCAGGGGCTGGTTTAGCATAGGGCTAAATAGCTGGCTTTTAAATCAGACCAAGGCAGGCCAGCAGTATGGTTCAATTCCTGTAACAGCCTCCCTGAACAGGCACCGGAATGTGGCGACTAGGGGCTTTTCACAGTAACTTCATTTAGACAGGGGCTGGTTTAGCACACTGGGCTAAATCGCTGGCTTTTAAAGCAGGCCAGCAGCACGGTTCAATTCCCGTACCAGCCTCCCTGAACAGGCGCCGGAATGTGGTGACTAGGGGCTTTTCACAGTAACTTCATTGAAGCCTACTTGTGACAATAAGCAATTTTCATTTCAGGTGTGAACCATTTTGCCATTCACCTGGCCCGCTCCCAATGGCGAGTTCCTGATCTTGTTCAAAAGTGGCGAGAATATCATCAACCCTAATTTGGATTAATTTAAATCTCATTAACGAGGTTGAAGTCAAATGCAGCAGCCTCCCGGGAACCCAACTCACCACGAAAAGTCCGTGGGTATCGTTCACTACCCCTTTTCAAAAACATGAAGGTGGCACAATGGCTACTGAGGGAGTCAGGAAGTGAGTAGCCATTTCTATTTTCCGATATGCCGCTCCAGGGCACCGGAGCCGTCATTGTGCGGTGAATCAGACTGCACAATATGCAGTTCCGATACCTTGACCACTCTGGTGGTGCCTTGCAGTACACCCCCCAGAGGGTCTCCCCATTTGTGGTGGTCTGCTGTGCCACTCACAATCTGGCAGAGCAGCGGGGCAACATGCTGGAGGAAGAGGAGGAGGCGGAGGGACATGCGTCATCATCTGAGAAGGAGGATTAGGCGGACCAGGAGGGGTTGGGGGACGAGCCTGAGGAGGAACAGGAGAATGGAGGACAGGCAGTGGCAAAGGTCCAACATGCCAGGAGGACTGGGGGGGGAGGCACCGCACCTAGACATGATTAACTAATTAATTAATAATCGCTTATTGTCACGAGTAGGCTCCAATGAAGTTACTGTGAAAAGCCCCTAGTCGCCACATTCTGGCGTCTGTTTGGGGAGGCTGGTACGGGAATTGAACCCGCGCTGCTGGTCTTGTTCGGCATTACAAGCCAGCTGTTTAGCCAACTATGAAAAGGTTGTGCTGGTGGGTGCCGGGGGTTCTGAGGAACAAGCACGAACATCTGATGTGGGCAGGGTGTGAAAAATCAGCCAGTGGATTGGAAAGTGGTGTCTGGGTATGTGAGGGGTGGCAGGCGGAATTCACGCCAGGAGAGATGTGGGGCGGGATTCTCCCAACGGGCGGCTAAGTCCCGACGCCGGAGTAAAAACGGGAGTGTTTTACTCCGGCGTCAGCGCCCGTTCTGGGACCCCATTCTGCAGCCCACAGGGGGCTAGGATGGTGCTGGAGCGGCCTCTGCCGCCTCAGTTGCCGATCCCGGCCTGAAGTTGGCGCCGGGGGGTCCGCACATGCGCAGTTGGGACAGCGGCAACTAGCGCATGCGCAGTGGCCTTCTTCCCCGCGGTGGCTCCGACGTCAAATGGCGCAGGACTACAGGAGCCGGCGTGGAGGAAAGGAGCCGGGGGTGGGGGGGGGGGGGGGGCACAGAGGCCGCCCCTAGACTCTTCAAGGTCGGAGGTCCCACCGGCTCAGAGGATGTTCGAACGGCGCAGGCGGGACTCAGCGTTTTGGGTCGGGACTCGTGCCGACCCGGGGCCAGAGAGCCGGCGCATATCCCGACTGGCGCCGTGCTGACCACGCCGGCGCCGATGGCACCGATTCTCCGCACTGTGGGGAATTGCGTCCCGGGGTCGGGGCGGTGTGGCACGATTCGTGCAGCGCCGTGCCGATTCTCCAACCCAGCGGGGGGCCGGAGAATTCCGCCTGTGGTAATTCATCCTTGCAGCTCTACGCAGGTCGTTGGTCTTCTTCCGACTTTGGACGGCGGTCCTCCTGGTCACGCTGCCTCTCTGACAGCTGCTGTCACTGACTCCCAGGTGGCATTGCTCACCCTGCGGCGGTCCTCCTGGTCACGCTGCCTCTCTGACAGCTGCTGTCACTGACTCCCAGGTGGCATTGCTCACCCTGCGGCTGGGCCTCCTGGTCACGCTGCCTGCTCTGACAGCTGCTGTCACTGACTCCCAGGTGGCATTGCTCACCCTGCGGCTGGCCCTCCTGGTCACGCTCCTCACTGACAGCTGCTGTCACTGACTCCCAGGTGGCATTGCTCACCCTGCGGCTGGGCCTCCTGGTCACGCTGCCTCACTGACAGCTGCTGTCACTGACTCCCAGGTGGCATTGCTCACCTTCGGCTGGCCCTCCTGGTCACGCTGCCTCACTGACAGCTGCTGTCACTGACTCCCAGGTGGCATTGCTCACCCTGCGGCTGGGCCTCCTGGTCACACTGCCTCTCTGACAGCTGCTGTCACTGACTCCCAGGTGGCATTGCTCACCCTGCGGCTGGGCCTCCTGGTCACGCTGCCTGCTCTGACAGCTGCTGTCACTGACTCCCAGGTGGCATTGCTCACCCTGCGGCTGGGCCTCCTGGTCACGCTGCCTCACTGACAGCTGCTGTCACTGACTCCCAGGTGGCATTGCTCACCTTCGGCTGGGCCTCCTGGTCACGCTGCCTGCTCTGACAGCTGCTGTCACTGACTCCCAGGTGGCATTGCTCACCCTGCGGCTGGTCCTCCTGGTCACACTGCCTCTCTGACAGCTGCTGTCACTGACTCCCAGGTGGCATTGCTCACCCTGCAGCTGGGCCTCCTGGTCACGCTGCCTGCTCTGACAGCTGCTGTCACTGACTCCCAGGTAGCATTGCTCACCCTGCGGCTGGGCCTCCTGGTCACGCTGCCTCTCTGACAGCTGCTGTCACTGACTCCCAGGTGGCATTGCTCACCCTGCGGCTGGGCCTCCTGGTCACGCTGCCTGCTCTGACAGCTGCTGTCACTGACTCCCAGGTGGCATTGCTCACCCTGCGGCTGGGCCTCCTGGTCACGCTGCCTGCTCTGACAGCTGCTGTCACTGACTCCCAGGTAGCATTGCTCACCCTGCGGCTGGGCCTCCTGGTCACGCTGCCTGCTCTGACAGCTGCTGTCACTGACTCCCAGGTGGCATTGCTCACCCTGCGGCTGGGCCTCCTGGTCACGCTGCCTGCTCTGACAGCTGCTGTCACTGACTCCCAGGTGGCATTGCTCACCCTGCGGCTGGCCCTCCTGGTCACGCTGCCTGCTCTGACAGCTGCTGTCACTGACTCCCAGGTGGCATTGCTCACCCTGCGGCTGGTCCTCCAACCCCAGTGGGGGAACAGGGTGGCCCGCCTCTCATCCATAGCATCAAGAAACCTGACCAAGACAGCAGTACCAAAGCGAGGAGCAGGTCTGTGTTGACTGGGAGTGAGTGACGAGGGAGCGTTTAAAAGCAGCTTCCCCTTATTAGCAACGAGCAGCTGAGGTGCGAGACAGGGGAATCAGATGGCGAGGGAGCCAGTAATGTCAAGAATCCCGTAGGGACTCATTTTTGGCCCTAAGTTCCATTGAATACGGGCCATGATCTCGTCAACGTGGCCGTTGCTATTTTCCCCTCCAAAGGCACTCGAAAAAGAAATTTAACTTTGTTCCGCTGAATCGCACCACAATATAAAGAAATAACTTTCATTTATACAACACCTTTGACCACCTTAGGACCCTCCAAAGCACATTACAACCAATGAAATACTTTTGAAGTGTATTCACTATTGAAACGTTGGGAACTGCAGCAATTAAGGCAAGCTGCCTGATGCACTATCAATTACAACGAGACGAGAGTAGAGAGTAATCGAGGCTTTATTAAGCAGAGATGTGTAGCCTCCTGCAGCTGCTGCCGAAATGGCTGCAGCTCGGAGAGGCCACACATTTATACTCCGCCTACTGGGCGGAGCCAGCAGGCAGGGATCTACCCCCGTACCTGTAGTACAGGGGCCTTACCGTAATACCCTCGTATGCAGTATACACAATACAAACAGTGGTGACTACCACATTGTTCACCCCCTGTTAAAAAAGAGTCCAGCAGGGATGGTGGAAACTATTTACATACAGGTTGATTAAAATTTAAGGAAGAGGTTACAAATTTAGATGGTCGGGCTGTGTGCGCCGCAGTCCCGGTGGTGATTCAGGCGTCGGTTCGGTCGTCGGTGACTCCGGGAGCGTGTCGGCCTCATCTTCATCCACGGGTGGGACCAAGGGGAGGGCAGATCGTCCTGGAGCGGGGGCTGTGTTGGAGTGTGCCGGGGGGAGGGAGGGTGGCGCCGGGGCAGTGGGGGGGGGGGGGGGGGGGGGGGTTGTGGGGACCCAGCTGGTGCCAGGTCCCTGAGGAACACTGAGTCTTGGCGGCCATCGGGGTACGCTACGTAGGCGTACTGCGGGTTCACGTGGAGAAGCTGTACACTCTCAACCAACGGGTCTGCCTTGTGGAGCCGCACGTGCTTGCAGAGGAGAATGGATCCTGGAGCTGCCAGCCATGTTGGGAGCGAAACCCTGGAGGTGGATGTCCTAGGGAAGGCAAAGAGACGTTCATGGGAGTTTCGTTAGTCGCAGTGCACAGGAGCGACCGAATGGAGTGAAGGGCGTCGGCTGCAGCTCGGAGAGCCCACTCATTTATACTCCACCTACTGGGCGGAGCCAGTAGGCAGGGATCTACCCCCGTACCTGTAGTACAGGGGCCTTACCGTAATACCCTCGTATGCAGTGCACACAATACAACAGTGGTGACTACCACACTGCCAAAAACAGCAGAGCTGCAACATGAGGGATACATGTTCGTCTGGAGAACAGGAGACCTGCTGTATGTTTCTGCAATTAGTGGTGTGGGATCAGAGGGGCAGACAGGCCTTTGGTTTACCATCTCATTGAAAAGGCAGCATCACCGACAGTGCAGCACTCCCTCAGTACTACCAGCATCATTCTGGATTATGTGCTCAAAGGTGATTTACTATTCCCTGCCAATGGGCCAATTTGACCTATTTGCATCCTCCCGCTGACGTGGGGCGCAGGCCTCGATACCGTCACCAGTAGGGGCCCCGAGTATCGGAATGGGATCCTGCATTTTGGACGACGCTGGGTTCTACACTGCATCAGGAACTCTGTTACCGGTGACCGGTTTTGGAGAATCCATCCCCAAACAACCTCATGAATCCTCTTAGTGACTCCAGTTTGAAAATGTTGCACTGGAAGGGATTGTAGGGTTGTGTTGGGTCGGCGCTTGTGATTTCCTGATGGCTTTGAGAGACTGTGTTGGAATGCAGGCATTCTTTTTCACTACTCTATAATTATCCTGTAGTGTGAAGCTGTTCCTTTTTGGCTTCCTGCAAGGGAAGGGTTCAGTAATCCTTCTAGAATATACCAGCGACCATGCTAATGTTTGTTCCAGGGATAAACAAATCCTGAGTGGATCATAACATTGCTATGATGGCCTGTGAACATTTAAGGATATTTCTTCAGCACAACACGAACAAAACGTGCGTTTATACAGCACTAATAGCATATAAAATAAACTCCAAAAATGCTTCACAGCATTGTTTATGAAATGCTAGAAGTCAGTTAGCTGAACATTGCAATGGAAAGTCTGGAGGTGTCCATGATATGAGTGAAGATTTTGGTATATGATCTACTGAAGTAGGGACAGAGGTGGGGAATGTTCCAGAGGGAGAAGTAGGCGATCTACCTGATGGAGCGGATCTGGGAATAGAATCTCGGCTTGAGGTTGAGAAGGACATGGAGGTGGAGGACAGTCTGGTTCAGTCTGCGGTGTTTGGGAGGGGAATGAAATTGGGGACAAGGGGTATGGATAGGTGGGCAGTTTGCAGAGTACGGTAACTGCAGAAATTCGTTACGTCCATTGTCATTGTGAGCACCTTCCTTGCACCTTGCCACATTCCCCAAAACCCTAATAAGATCTATTGGTGCAAACATCAGTTTGTAGAAAATTTGTAGAAAATCTCTTAATGATCGGCATCTGATAATGTATCAATCAGAACCACTAGAAAGGGACTAGAGTTGTTGGCTAGGAGTCTGCAGGGTGTAAGCTATGAAACTGTTGAAGATTCCTTTAAAGTTGCTTTACACCAACTTACACTGTATGAGATCATTAACTTGGAAAACCTCCCAAAGTATCTCGACAAGTGGGGAACTCTGAGACAACGGGTACAAGAAGGCAATTCAATATTTCATTTCTCCAAATTGGTGTCTGTTTGAAAATAAACACTTGTTGTACAGTATTGATTGCTTTCATTCAAGCAGAAACTAACATGACCAAACACATCTTTATGTAAAACGTAACTGATGGTCCAAATAACTGCAGGAACTATTCCCTCATGAACCATGAAAACATGTATATAAAGCAGTATTGGCATCCCTCCAACATAGATTCAAGGTCATGAATAAAACATTATTCTCTTGGTGTTCCCGTGACACTTTTTTTTTAAATAAAAGAGAGCTTTTTTGTGTCGCAGTGCCTTTTTTCAGGTTGTTTTAGAATTTACAGTGCAGAAGGAGGCCATTCGGCCCATCAAGTCTGCACCGTCTCTGACCCAAGGTTAACACCTCCACCCTATCCCCATAACCCAGTAACCCCACCCAACACTGAGGGACACTAAGGGCAATTTATCATGGCCAATCCACCTAATCTGCACATCTTTGGACTGTGGGAGGAAACCGGAGCACCCGGAGGAAACCCATGCACACACGGGGAGAATGTGCAGACTCCGCACAGACAGTGACCCAAGTCGGAATCGAACCTGGGACCCTGGAGCTGTGAATTGTTATATTTAAGATTTAAAAACTGTTAATTCATGGGAGAACACTTCTGTGCTGCATTTGAACGAGTTCACTTTAAAAAAGGGAGCATTGTTGCATTCTTCTAAGTGCCTTATTATGTTTGAGCGTGATTTCATAAAAGTGCTAAAAATATTACGTGTGGCCCGGCTCAGAACAAAATTGTCTTGCAGGGATGCCAATAGTAAAAAGAAATGTTCCCTCACACCATGGCAATAGCAATGCTATCACCAGCATGGCAATGTGACCCTGTCACCTGTCATCAGGCAACGCCTGTCTCCGGAGCAGGAGCTAATATGTCACCAGGACGTTGAAATATCTGGAGGTGTCCATGATATGAGTGAAGATTTTGGTATATGATCTACTGAAATAGGGACAGAGGGGGGGAATGTTCCAGAGTTGGAAGTAGGTGATCTACCTGATGGAGCCGATCTGGGAATGGACAGAATAACTACTGAACTATTTCAGTATTTCGATTGCAGCAAAACTCTCTGGGGCATCGTGAGGCCATCAAAAGGTACTCCATACATAAATGCAAGACTTTCATTAGAGTAGGAACAGGCAGCCTTCCTTGTTCGATACAAAAAGCCTTCTTTTTCCCATTGGAAGTCTCCCAAAATTCTCAGTTCAACTAAATTGCCAATAATCGTCCACCCCAGACCTCCAACCCCTTGCCCAGTTCGTGTGCGGGAATCTAGATGGCGAATGTTGCTAATTGGTCCAAAGGGCGTTTCACTGGCCCAACATTGCCTCCACTTTCTAGGGCTTTCTTCAATAACAAGAGTTCCCGCCTGACATCCCGACTGTCTACCTGTGAGGTTGGGTGTGCGATTGGGGGTGGGGGTGGGGTAAGTGTGGGGGTGGCACGGGTGGTTGCATTTTGTTAGATCGGGCGATCACGTTGGCGGGAATGGATGGAAAATCCCACCCTAACACCAGTAAAGTACTGAGTGATGTTTGTACTGTTAGATGTGCCATTATTTTCCGAATGAGAAGTTGAACCAAGGCCCTATTTGCCTGCTCGGAATGTTAAAGGCCCCATGGTGCTATTTTGAAGATGAGCAGGGGCGATATCACCACTGGTGATATCCCTCAATCAACATCACAAAACAGGTTAACTGGTTATCATCACATTTCTATTTGTGGGAGTTTGCTGTGAGCAGATTGGCTACAGCACTTTGTACGTTGACCGCACTCCACAACAAAGTACTTAATTGGCTGTAAAACACATTGAGATGTCTTGTGACCATAAAAGGTGCTATATAAATGCAAGTCTTTCTTTTGTTTTGTTTTACCGTTCAGGTTTACTTTGCAATAATGGCTGAGCCTGAAGCTAAGGATTCTGGGAAACCGAGCTGCAGCAGCATGGAGAACCTCACTGAAGATGGCTTCCCTCTGTCTTCACTGGCCAACCTATTTGAGAACGATGAGAGCAGTGGAACTGCTGAAGTGCCTCGGTTGACAGGCCGGGAAAATGGAGACAGCAATAAACAGAACCTCAGGTCAAAATTCCAAGGGGCTTTTAAGAACCGAATGCCTAATCCGATAGACCTGTTGGAGTCTTCCATCTACGACTCGTCCATGCCCAGTATGGCCCCTGCCCCTAAAAAGGCTCCCATGGACTCGCTTTTTGACTATGGGTCCTATCGGCACGGTAGCGATGACAAGCGTAAAAAAAAGAAACCGGCAAAAGAGTGAGTATGGCAGAAATCACGCGAAATATAACGTTGCTGAACAGTTTGAACACGAGAAAGCAGCCCTGCTACACATTGAACCAGCAAGGGTAGGGGCAGCTATTTACAGATTAACGTCTTCCTTCTGGTGCCATGACCTCAGAGGGCACTGGCAACTATGGACATCATCCATGATTATGGTGGCCAAAGTAATGTAGTGGTTTACCTTTGCCTGGCTATAGTATGACTGACCAGGAAACTCTCAATCAGGGGTGTGCTGGAAGGATTTTGCAGGCCAATACCGGTTTGGTCACATTACAATTGCAGCTTGTGTTGACCATCAAGTCCCAAAGTGGGACGTGAGCCTAGCGTTCCTGACTGACAGGTAGGGACGCTCCCACGGCACCACCAGGTCTCCTACATGGATTCCCGACTGGAAATGTATTGTGTGAAACAGCCATTGTCCAGTCTTTTGGAGTTGGGTATCAGAGGTTCATGTCACAACCAATGAGTGGGACATTTGGATTATTTTAAAATGTGAGCTTCCGCAATACAAAAATGCAAGTCTCCCCCATACATAAGAATGTGAGTCCTCGATTCATAAAGTCATCCAAGCCTCCTGTGCAAAAATCAAATCTGTAAGGCACAAACTGTCAAGGCTCAATTCACAAATAATCCAGGCTCCCAGACATAAAATTACACGGTCATGTAGGATGTTCGGCAGTCGGCACAGAAATAGGTCATTTAAACCAATGGCTCATGCCAGCGTTTATGCTGCACAGAAGCCTCCTCCCATCCTTCTCCTTCCAATCCTATCAACTCATTCTATTACTTTCTCTCTCATTGTGTGTGTCTGACGTCCCTTACTGTAAAAATAATCTGGAGTTCCTCATATAAAATTTTGCATGACTTCCTTCACACAAAAGGTTCATGTTCTGTTCTCTGGTCACTTGGAAATGTGCGACCTTCAGCCTCGGCCCTTGTAACCACCCTGGTCTTGGATCACTGGTAAAGGCCAACTCCTGATTGATCTAAATCCACCTATCAGGGAGCACCCTATCCAGTCCGTAAGGCTTGAGGAATTCACAGAGTTGCGTCTAAGAATAAATGAAACCAGGTTTTGCCTACAAGCAGGTAAAGGTTAATAGTGTCAGCTGTGGCTCGGTAGCAATGCTGGATCTAAATATGAGTTCACAGGTTGTTCGTTCAAGTTTAAATCTGGAAATTTGAGCACATACTCTCGGATGACACTCCAGTGTAGGATTGAGGGAGTGCTACACTGTCAGAGGTGCCCACAATTGAAGAAGAGGAGTAGAGTAATCTGGTCAATATGTATCCCTCAAACAACATTATTGTAACAAATTATCTTGTCATTTACCCCCAGTAATCATGGGTAACTGTAATCTACATGTAGATTGGGAGAGTCAGATTGGCCAAACTAGTTTGGAAAATGAGTTCATAGAGTTTATTTGAGACAAATTCTTAAAGCTGTAGGTTCTAACGCCAATCAGGCAGCAGGCTATGCTAGACCTGGTAATGTGTAACGAGACAGGTTTAATCAATACCCTCATAGCAAAGAAGCCAATAAGTGACAGCGATCATAACATGTTAGAAGTTCACATTCAGTTTAAAGGTGCGAGATGTGGAGCTAGGACAAATGTTTTAAACCTAAATAAATCAATCAATCTGTCTACACCTCCCGCTGCCTCAGAAAGGCAGACAGCATTATCAGAGACCCCTCCCACCCAGGCTTCGGCCTCTCCCAGACCCTTCAATCAGGCAGAAGATGCAGAAGTCTGAAGGCCCGCACATCCAGACATAGGAACAGTTTCTTCCCCACAGCTACTAGACTCCTCAACGACTCTCCCTCGGACTGATCTGTTCCCTGTAGGAACACTATTCATGACGCCTTATGCTGCTTTTGCTCATGCATTTATTTTGTTTGGTCTTGTTCTGCACTGTAACCAATCACCGTTGTTGATGTACTATTTATCAATGTACGTTCTTGATTATTCTTTTTGTCTACTATGTACGTAGTGTGTACGTTCCCTTGGCCGCAGAAAAATACTTTTCACTGTACTTCGGTACACGTGACAATAAACCAATCAATTGCTCAATCAATCAATCAAGGGTATAAAGGCAGAGTCGGGTAAAGTGAACTGGGAAACTGGGTTAAAAGATAAGAGAGTAGAGATGCAGACTTTTAAGGAGATATTTTACAACTCTGACCAAAGATTTATCCCGGTGATAAAGAAGGACTCCTTGAGAAGGGCACATCATCTGTGGCTAAATAGGGAAGTAAGGATAGTTTCAAATTGAAAGAAGCACTGCACAATTCTGTAAAGGTTAGTGGCAAGTCAAAAGGTTGGACACATTTTAAGAGCCAAAAAGTGACAAAAAAATAAAGAGGGAGAAAGTAAAGTATAAGAGAAAGCTAGCTAGAAAGATAAAAACAGATAGTGAGAGTATCTACAAGTACTTAAATAGGAAATGAGTGTTGGTCCTCTCAAGACTGAATCTGAGGAATTAATATTGGAAATCAAGGAAATGGCGGAAGTGTTAATTAAGTACTATGTGTCTGTCTTCACTGTGGAAGACTTAAGAAACTTCCCAAAGATACTTCAAAATTAAGAGGTGAAATGGAAGGAGAAACTTAAACAATCATCATCACCAGGTAAAAGGAACTGGAAACTAAGTCTCACGGCTGACAAGTCCCTAGGATCTGATGGCCTGTATCTTAGCGTCTTATAGGAAGTGGCTATAGAGCTAGTAAATGTTTTAATCTAACAAAATTCCTTACATTCTGGAAGGGTCCCAGCAGAATGTAAAATGGCTAATGTAATACCTTTTTTCAAGGAAGGAGCGAGACAGAAAACAGGTAACTACAGGTAAGGCTAACATTTGTCATGGGAAATTGCTGGAATCTGTTATTAAGGAGATCATAGCAAGATATTCAGAAAATCATAATTGGATCAGGCAGAGTCAACATGGTTGTGTGAAAAGGAAATTTTGCTTAATTAATTAGAGTTCTTTGAGGAAGTAAAAAATAGGGTGAATAAAGAAGAACATGTAGATGTGGTGTACTTAGATTTGCAAAAGGCATTCGATAAGGTTCCACATGAAAGATTACTGCACAAAATAAGAACTCATGGGGCGGGATTCTCTGATCCACGCCGGGTTGAAGAATCCCCGGGGGGGGGGCGGCGTGAATCTTGCCCCGCTACTCCGATGCCGGCTGCCGAATTCTCTGGCGGCGGCTTTCGGGCGGGGGCGGGGATTACGCCGCGCCGGTTGGGGGCCGTTGGCAGCAATCCCTCCCGTCAATTCTCTGGGCCCCAAAGGGGTGAGCGGCCGTCGTTTCCTGGCCAGTCCCGCCGGCGTGAAATGGACATGGTCCATCACGGCAGGACCTGGCTTGTAGGCCGGCTAGGTGAGTCCTCGGGGGGGTGCGGGGCGATCCTGCCCCAGGGTGAGACACCCTGGGTGGCCTGGCCCGCGATCGGGGCCCATCGATCTGCGGGTGGGCCTGTGCCTCCTTCTGCGCTGGCCTCTGTAGGGCTCCACCATGGCCGGCACGGAGAAGAACCCCCCTGTGTATGTGCAGGAACACGCCGGCGGTTCTGTGCATGCGCCAACTCGTGTTGGCCCTTCAGCGCCGGCCTAGCCCCCAGATGTGCGGAGGATTCACGTGGTTTGCGCCGATCTTGGCGCCGGTATCAGGCTATCTGGCCAGGTGCAGGAGAATCCCGCCCATGGTGTAGGGAGTAACATAATAGCACGGATAAAGGAATGTTTAGCTAACAGAAAGCAGAGAGTAGGGATAAATGGCACATTTTTCTGGTTGTCAAGCTTTAACTAGAGGAGTGCCACAGGGATCAGTGCTGGAGCCTCAACTTTATACAAATTATCAATGCCTTGGGTGATAGGAAGGGGCTGGTTTAGCTCACTGGGCTAAATCGCTGGCTTTTAAAGCAGGCCAGCAGCACGGTTCGATTCCCGTACCAGCCTCCCCAGACAGGCGCTGGAATGTGGCGACTAGGGGCTTTTCACAGTAACTTCATTGAAGCCTACTCGTGACAATAAGCGATTTTCATTCATTCATTTCATTTCATTTTTCACTTTTCAACTTGTCAAGAGGAGGTCAAGAATCTACAAAGGGATATAGATGGGCTAAGGGAGTAGGGGTAAATTGGCAAATGGAGTTTAATGTGGGAAAATTTGAAGTTGTCAACTTTGGGAGGAAACATTTAAAAGCAGTATACTATTTAAATAGAGAGAGATTGCAGAACAGGTACAGAGGGATCTGGGTGTCCTGGTACACGAATCATAAAAAGTCAGCATGCAGGTACAGCAAGTAGAGTGAAGGCAAATTAAATGTTGGCATTTATTGCAAGGTGCATGGAATATAAAAGTAGAGAGGTTTTATTGTCGCTGTACAGGGCCTTGGTGAGACTACCTCAGGAATATTGTGTAGAGTTTAGGTATTGTTTGAAAAAGGATCATTGCATTGGAAGCAGTTCAGAGAAGGTTCACTTGACACATCACTGGGATGAAAGGCTTACCCCATGAACACTTGTACAGGTTGGACCTCCACCCATTGGAGTTTGGAAGAATGCAAGGTAATGAAACATTGAAGATTCTGAGGGGTCTTGATGGGGTGGATACTGGGAGGATGTTTCCTCTTGTGGGAGAGACTAGTCTCTTTTAAGGCAGCGATGGAGGGCACAATTCAGCAGACTTGTGTTAAAGTGCACTGAATGGGGGCGGAACGGTGACGCAATGGTTAGCACTGCTGCCTCACAGTGCCGAGGACCTGGCTTCAATCCCGGCTCTGGGTCACTTTCCGTGTGGAGTTTGCACATTCTCCCCGTATCTGCGTGGGTTTCACCCCCAGAACCCAAAGATGCGCAGGGTCGGAGGATTGGTCACGCTGAATTGCCCCTTAATTGGAAATTGTTTTAAAAATCCACTGAATGACAGGTTTAGCCGGATATTTCTCGGCACTGATATTCAGTACCACTCTGCCCTTGCCACTGTGTTGAAGCTTGCCGGCAGGAAACACTCATAGGTCCGGGTGCCATTTTGGAAGGCTGCCCGATCTCCCCACCCCTCCCCCCAACTACAAGCAACCACCCCTTTCAGGCTCCCTACCCCCATTTCGTCACCCACCTCCTCACCTCCCAAACCTTGGAAAGGCCCTCTGTACCCTTCCTCTACCTGCTAAGCACCCCCCCGGACCCGGTCCCTGGCACTGCCAACCTGGGCACACTGGCACTGCCAGCCTGGAACCTTGGCAGTACTTCTGCCAACATGGCAGTGCCACCCAGGCACCTTGGCAATAGGTGGCACATCCAGGGTGAGCAGGTTGGCACTGCCAGGCTGGCAGTGCTAAAGGGACTAGGTTCCAGAGTGAAAGCAGGGTGCCACCCTGCCCTAACCCTGACCACCTGAGGGACTCCAATGGTCTGAGAGACCCCCCCCCCCCCCCAGGTGCCATTATGCCTTTTCTACATTTGAGTAGACCAATATTAAACGGTGCCATGGCGCGGTCTCTCAGGCATGGCCATTGAGTCCCAGCGAATGTGGTGAACGTATACTTGACTGAGCCACGCGGTTCATTTAAATATGCAGATCTGTATCATGCCCAGTGAGGGCGAGTTCCAGATTGCCACATGGAGCGAGATTCAACGTCTCACCCCGACACCAAGTCAGGAGCGAGGAGGCCGCTGAATCGCGGGCGAAGGGAATATTTCTCTCTCAGAGGGTCGGTAGTCCATGGAATTCTCTTCCCCAGAGACACGGGAATCTGGATCATTGGAATTTATTCCAGATTGAATTAGACACACTTTTGATTGACAAGGGAGCAAAGAATTATGGGGAGGGCGACAGGAAAGTGGAGTTCAGACCATGATCAGATCAGTCACAATCTTATCAAATGGTGGGGCAGGCTCAAATGGCAGAGTGGTCTGCTAACTCTTGTGTTCCAGTGTCTTACTTTCCTGTTTCATTGGCTGCTGTCACCAATTTCAAATGTACTTCATTGGCGATTTAGTGGTTTAGGATTTCCTGTGCAAAAGAAAAACACTATGCAAATACAAATGTGTTCTGATATTGTGCCAGGTGTTTCAAGACCTGGTTGAATGAGATCAGAATGAGAATATAAGATGATCCCAGTTAGAGACAGGAGGCCATTCAGCCCATTGAACCTGCTCTGCCATTCAATAAGATCATGGCTGATCTGATTGTGGCCTTACCGCTCCTCCCTGCCTGACCCTGAGTTTAATAAGGCTCGGGGAATCGAAAGTAAGGAAAAGTAAACAACATTTATTTTACAACAATTATATACATGAGTTCTGGTAGAACCTCTCTCTTGTCAGTGGGTTCCAGTTGGCTGACCGTTTGTACAATTACAGGCAAGCCACCCCACCCCCAGAGGGGGAGCTCAAACGCCTGAAGGAGCACGGGGGGAAAGCAATCAACTCCACACCGATAACCCTTGACTACCTTGCAAGTCAAAAATCTGTACACTTCCGACTTGAATATGACCCAACCGCCACTGCTATCTGTAGAAAATAATTCCAAATACTAACTCTGAAAGAAGAAATTCCTCCTCATCGGAGCTCGAGGTTTGAATTTGGCCTGCAGACTATGTTTTGACTACATTGCTACATTGGAGAGGAAGCAGCAGTGTGTTGAATGCAAGATAATAGAGCCAGGAATGTTTAATGTACAGAGTAACAGAGATTCAGGAGTGTCTATTCTAGAACCCTAGATTTTCTGATTGCTGTTATTTTAACATTGACATTGGGAACCTGTTGCTGAGCTGTCTGATAGTCTGTTATATTCCAGATAATAGTCTTAGGACTCTGTTAAGTACAGAATAACAGAAAGCTGAGATTGCAGCACACTGGGACAGCAGTATATTAGAGTTCAGGAGGGGTCAATTCTCCCAAAGGCCAAATTGGTAAAGATGCCACTTTGTAACACGAAAACCAAACCTTGCTAAGGTTCTGAATCTCAATTATCAAAGTTGTACAATTTCTTGCAGCAATGAGTGAAAGGAGGAGCAAAAGCTGGGGTTCCCGTTGCTGATTTCTATCACAACATCCAGTGACACGTGCTGGTAATATGCCTTAGCTGTGTAATGTGTCTCAATGCTGAATAATAGAAACACAGACTGGTTATTTGGACTTGGTCTGGAGGGCTTCTGGTTTGTGTTTTTTTATTATTAATTTATGGGATGTGGGCGTCGCATTTATTTCCCATCCCTTATTGTCCTTAAGAAGGTGGTGGTGAGCTACCTTCTTTAATCGTTGTGGACCCTGTGGTGTAGGTGCACCCGCAGTGCTGTTAGGGATGGAGTTACAGGATTTTGACCCAGTGACAGTGAAGGAACGGCAATATATTTTCAAGTCACGATGGTGAGTGGCTTGGAGGGGAACGTCCATGTTGTGGTGTTCCCATGTGTCTGCTGACGTTGACCTATATCGTATTGGTTGTGGGAATGGAAGGTTTGGAAGGTGCTGCCTAAGAAGTCTTACTAAAGTTGTCGTAATGTTGGAGAATGAAAGGTTTAGTGAGAGGGAAGAACTGAGGGAGATCAACATTAGCAGAGAAATGGTGCTGGGAAAAGTGATGGGATTGGAGGTGGATAAATCCCCAGGGCCCAAGAATCTGCTTCCCAGAGTGCTGAAGGAGGTGGCTTTGGAAATAGTGGATGCATTGCTGGTCATCTTCCAGGATTCTATAGACTCTGGAACTGTCCCTGCAGATTGGAGGGTAGCTCATGTCACTCCAATATTCAAAAAGGGAGGGAGAGAGAAAGCAGGGAATTATAGACCAGTAAGCCTGACATCAAGGACTTTATAGAGGAACATTTGGAAAGCAGTGGCAGGATCAGTCAGAGTCAGCATGGATTTATGAAGGGAAAATCATGCTTGACAAATTTGTTGGAATTCTTTGAAGAGGTAACTAGTACAGTTGACAAGGGGGAGCCAGTCAATGTGGTATATTTGGACTTTCAGAAGGTGTTTGACAAAGTCCCGCATAAGAGATTATTGTGCAAAATTAAAGCACATGGGATTGGGGGAAATGTATTGAGGTGGATAGAAAACTGGTTGGCAGAGAGGAAACAAAGAGTAGAGATTAATGGGTCCTTTTCAAATTGGCAGGCAGTAACCAGTGGGGTACCACTGGGATCGGTGCTGTGACCCCAGCTATTCACAATATATATTAATGATTTGGATGAGGGAACAAAATGTAACATCTCAAACATTTGCAGATGATACCAAGTTGGGTGGGAGGGTGAATTGTGACGAGGATGCAGGGACCCTACAGCATGATCTGGACAGGTTGGGCGAGTGGGTAAATCAATGGTAGATGCAGTATAATTTGGATAAGTGTGAGGTTATTCACTTTGGAAGCAAACACAGGAAGGCAGATTACTACCTGAATGGTTGTAAATTGGGAGAGGGGAGTGTGGAGTGGGACCTGGGTGTCCTTGTGCACATTCACTGAAGGTAAGCATGCAGGTGCAGCAGGCGGTAAAGGCGGCTAATGGTATGTTGGCCTTCATTGCGAGAGGTTTCGAATACAGAAGCCGGGATGTGTTGCTGCAATTATACAGGGCCTTCAGTATAAACCCTACAGTAACATGCCCAACATCCCCCGCCCGAACTCCATCTAGTATACCCATATCTTAGATTCCCTGCCCTTATTCTCCACTCCCATGCCTCCCCTACCCCCCCTCATCCCCCCCCCCCCCCCCTCCCCCCTCGCCCCCACTTCTGCTGACAGTCAATTTCCAGGATCTTTGACATGATTACTGCGAATCCCTGCCAAAATAATAATGATATTAATAATCGCTTCGGACACGCCCAAAATATATGTACATGATTCACCGGACTTCCCCCACACCTCCAACACCTGTCCTCCACCTCCTCAAAAAGACTTATAAAATTCTAACGGGACTAAACAGGGGAGATGCAGGGAGGATGTTACCAATGGTGGGTGTGTCCAGGAGTAGGGGGTCACAGTCTGAGGATTCAGAGTAAACCATTTCGGACAGAGATAAGGAGACATTTCTTCACCCAAAGAGTGATGAGCCTGTGGAATTCATTACCACAGGAAGTAGTTGATGCTAAATCATTGAATATGTTCTTTTTTTTTAGAAAACATTTTATTGAAGCATTTGTAATTTTCACAGTTAACAAATTAACATTCTAAACAGCCCAGCGGCCCGACACACGTAACAATATTACAAGAACATAACCAACTACCACCCCGCCCTAGCTCCTAACTACCCATATATTAGATTCCCTGTCTATTATTTTACACTGCCATGCCTCTGCTTTTCCTCCCCCTCTTTTTCTCCCCCCTCTCTTTCTGCTGACGTTCAGTTTTCCTTAAAGAAGTCGATGAATGGCTGCCACCTCCAAACAAACCGGTGATTATCACAGATCGGTGACCACACTGACTCCCCCTCCAATCCCATGTACTGTCTCCATGGTCCCCACACCCTCAGGGCTGCCACCATCACCGGGCTTATGGAGTACCGTGCCGGCGAGAATGGCAGGGGCACCGTTAGTAAAGCCTCCAAACTCGTACCCTCGCAGGATGCAGCCTCCACTCGCTCCCACACTGACCCCTCCCCCACTACCCACTTCCTAACCTTCGATATGTTGGCGGCCCAGTAATAGTCAATAAAATCCAGAAGGGCCAAGCCCCCTTCCCCGCACCCGAGTTCCAAAAGTACCTTCTTCACCCTCTGGATCTTACCAGCCCACACAAAACCCGAGATCGCCGCGTTCATCTTCCTGAAAAAAGCCTTCGGGAGAAAAATTGGAAGACATTGAAACACAAACAGCAATCTCGGGAGGACTGTTATCTTCACATGTCTGTACCCTCCCCGCCAATGACAGCGGTAGCGTGTCCCACCTACTGAAGTTCCTTTTCATTTGCTCAATCACCCTGCCCAAATTTAGTTTATGAAGCTGACCCCAGTCCCTAGCTACCTGGTTCCCCAGGTACCTAAAACTCTTCCCCACCACTTTAAACGGTAACTCCCTCAGTCTCCTCTCCTGCCCCCATGGGATCGCAAACACCTCACTCTTATCCATATTTAACATATAGCCTGAGAACCAACCAAATTCTTCCAATATCTCCATCATTCCAGGCATCTCCCCTCCCCCCCCCCCCCCCCCCCCCCCCCCCCCACACACCCCAAACAGGTCTGCTATGTAAAGGAGCAAATTGTCCACATAGAGCGAGACCCTATGCTCCAACCCCCTCTCACTATCCCCCGCCAGACATTCGATCACCTAAGGGCCATTACCAAGGGCTCTATGGCCAGGGAAAACAGTAGTGGGGAGAGCGGACATCCCTGTCTTGTCCCCCTACACAAACTAAAGTATTCTGACCGGACCTAGTTGGTCTTTACATTCGCCACCTGTGCCTGGTATAGCAACCGAACCCAATCCACAAACCCCTGCCAGAACCCAAACCTTTCGAGGATATGCCACAAGTTCTTCCACTCCGCACGGTCAAAGGCCTTTTCTGCATCCATGGCTACTACCACCTCGACCTCGCGCCCCTGCACAGGCATCATTATAACATTTAGGAGCCATCTAATGTTGGACATCAAGTGCCGACCCTTCACAAATCCCGTCTGGTCCTCTCCTAATACTCCCGGGACACAGTCCCCTATACGTTTGGCCAAGATCTTTGCCAACTTCGCATCTACATCCAAAGGCAGATCGGCCTATACAATCCACAGCTCAGTGGATCCTTATCTCGCTTCAAAATAAGGGAAATTGAAGCCTGCGATAACGTTGGGGAGAGTACCCCCAGCTCGTTGGACTTATTAAAAGCCTTCATCAGGAGTGGCCCCAGCAGCCCGGAAAACGTTTTGTAAAACTCGACCGGGTATCTGTCAGGACCTGTAGCCTTACCCGATTGCATCGCCCCCAGTCCAACTATCACCTCCCCAAGCCCAATTGGGCCTCCCAAGCCTTCTACCAGTTCCTCGTCTGACCCTAACCCTAACCCTAATTTGGGTACTCCAGCCCCTCAAGAACCACTTCATATTCTCCTCCCCAGCTGGGTGTTCCGATTTATAAAGTCGGCTATAAAATTTACGAAACACATCATTCACCCCCTCCGGGTCCACAACCACCTTCCCTCCTGTATCTTTTACTTTCCCTATCTCTCTCGCCACCTCCTGTTTCCTCAGCTGATGCACCAACATCCTGCTGGCTTTTCCCCCATATTCATACACCACCCCCTTTATCATTGAATATATTCAATGGATATATAGCACTTGGGGAGAATGGGATCAGAAGCTATGGGAAGAAAGCAGGATTAGGCTATTGAGTTGGTTGATCAGCCATGATGGTGATGAATGGCGGAGCAGGCTCGAAGGGCCAAAAGGCCTCCTCCTGCTCTTATCTTCCATGTATCTCTGTACCTTGGTGAATTCCTGCAGAGCATCTTATAGATGGTACACAAGGATGAGCCGGTTCTTTGGGAGTGAGGACAGGTGTATTAGGTGTCTGGGAGCCCAGCAAATCATGCCCATATGTTCTGGGCATGTCCAGCATTGGGGGTAT
This sequence comes from Scyliorhinus canicula, assembly GCF_902713615.1. NCBI lineage: Eukaryota > Metazoa > Chordata > Chondrichthyes > Carcharhiniformes > Scyliorhinidae > Scyliorhinus > Scyliorhinus canicula. Next base: position 20,521,694 of record NC_052146.1, on the reverse strand, counting down.
TTTGGAAGGGCGAAGCAAGGACGGTGTCGAGGGTGGTAGGATCCAGGGTCAAACCGGGCTGGGGGCTCGCAATATTTGGGGTTGCGGAGGAGCCGGGAGTGCAGGAGGCGAAAGGGGCCGGTGTCCTGGCCTTTGCGTCCCTGGTAGCCCAGCGGAGGATTCTTCTTCAGTGGAAGGACGCGAGGCCCCCAAGCGTGGAGGTCTGGGTCAACGACATGGCAGGGTTTCTCAACCTAGAGAAGGTGAAATTTGCCCTAAGGGGATCAGTGCAGGGGTTTTTCAGGAGGTGGCAGCCATTCCTGAACTTCCTGGCAGAACGATAGAAACAGGCCAGCAGCAGCAGCAACCCGGGGGGGGGGGGGGGGGGGGGGGGGGAGGGGGGGGGGGGTGGGGGGGGGGAGGGGGGGGTGGGGGGGGTAGGGAGAGGGAGGGAGGGAGGGAGGGGGGGAGGGAGGGAGGGAGGTGGGGGGGGTGTTTTGTTGTTTTGTACTAAAGGGACGGGCATAGTTGTTCTGTGCCAATGTCGGGCATTAATTTATTTCCTCTTCTGTGTATGCGCGGTGGGGGGGGGGGTTCTGTCCTGTCTATTGAAGGGACGGGCAGATGTTTTGGGGGAATGATGTGTGTTAGTTTATCTCTTCTGCTGTGTATGTGCGGGGGGGGGGGGGGGGGGGGGGGGGGGGGACTGTTCTTTCTGTTCTTTGTAAAACAAAAATTTCTGTCTTTTTGTTGTTGATATTATGTAAAGATTTGAATAAAAATTATTTTTTAAAAAAATAGATGGTACACATGGCTGCCCCTGTGGAGGGAGTGAATGTTTGTGGAGGGGCTGCTAATCAGCTGGGCTGCTTTGTCCTGGATGGCATGAAGCTTCTTGAGTGTTGTTGGAGCTGCCCTCATCCAGGCAAGTGAACAGTATTCCATCACACCCCTGGGGTGAAATTCTCCGACCCCCCGCAGGATCGGAGAATAGTCCAGGACCGGCGAAAATCCCGCCCCCGACGTGGCCGGAATTCTCCGCCACCCGGGAACTGGCGGGGGCGGGAACCACGCCCCGCCGATCGGCCGAAGTCCCACCGCTGAGAGGCCTCTCCCGCGCCGTGGTTCAACCACCTCTGGTGGCGGCAGGATTTGCGGCGCGAGCGGGCACCGGGGGTCCTGGGGGGGGCGCGGAGCGATCGGACCCCGGAGGGTGCCGCCACGGTGGCCAGGCCCATGATCGGGGCCCACCGATCGGCGGGCGGTCCAGTGCCGTGGGGGCACTCTTTTTCTTCCGCCGCTGCCACGGCCTCCACCATGGCGGAGGCGTAAGAGTACCCCTCTACCGCGCATGCGCCGGTGGTGACGTCAGCGGCAGCTGACGCACCGGCGCATGCGCGAACCGGCGAAGGCCTTTCGGCCAGCCCCAATGCCGGCCAGCGGCCGTCAAAGGCCAATGGTGCCGGTTTTGGCGTCAGTCGGCGGAGCGGGAGCCACTCCGGCGCGGGCCTAGCCCCTCAATGTGAGGGCTTGGCCCCTAAAGGTGCGGAGAATTCCGACGCAGGAGTGGTTGGCGCCACTCCGCTACGCTGAGACCCCCCACCCCGCCGGGTAGGGGAGAATCCCGCCCCTGACTTGTGACTTGTGGATAGACTTTGGGGAGTCAGGAGGCGAGTTACTCAACACAGGATTCTTAGCCTCTGACCTGCTCTTGTAGCCACAGTATTTATATGGCAAGTCCAGTTCAGTTTCTGGTCAATGGTAACCCCCAGGATGTACACTGCTGGGCACCTACAAAGAAAGGAGAGAAAGAAAATAAATAATTCTGATTGTGAAATATTCTAACTTATCGTTCCATTTTGAGGTGTGTCACATCATAGGATGATCGGGCTGAACATGCTGCTCTTTAAAATAGATTTGAAAAGAACTGAAGGTGATGAGAGGGAGGGAGCAGTGAGGCGATAAGGGATAAGAAAGAAAACCCTGCTAGGAGGCCAAGAAGAGCTGGAGAGATAGTTTGTAGTGTGGTATGAAAGGAGAAACCGTGGCCGGGATTCTCCGGGTCGCCATTGCGCCCGGTGGGGTGGCGGAGAATGGGGCGTTGGACCCGCGACACCTTCCCGCCATTCTCTGGCGACAGGTCGGAGGCCGTTGATTCTCCGCGGACGACCAGCCGAGTTACCGCCGGAGTGGTTCACGTATGGTTCCACCCGGTGGGAGCTCAGAGTCGCGGCTGCGGTGGCCATCCTGGTGGGGGGGATCCGTTACCGGGGGGGGGGGGCTACACAATGGCCAGGCCCGCGATTGAGGGCCACCGATCGACGTGTGCCCGCGATATGGGGGTGGGGGGGGTCTACTTCTTCGGCGCCGGCTCGCTGTGTGGGTCCGCCTTGTTGTGCAGGGCTGCCGCATGCACAGACCCACGGCCGGAAGTGCAGGGCCCCGTATCGGCAGCCGTAGCTGCGTGGAGCACTCCGGGGCCCTGAAAGCCCCCTTAAAAACGGAGAATCATCCTCAACTTTCCAGAAAAAAGTCCGGAGTGATTCGTGCACGTTTTCTCGCGGGTGTGGGACATAGCCCCATTATTGGAGAATCCCGCCCCTTGATTTGAGGGAAGGGAATTTGCTGGAGGTGGGGGATGATGAATACTGTTCAAATAGGGTATGGGGCTCTGCAGTAAGTGCAGAGTGATCTATATGTATATCTGCGGGAGTATAAGACATAGATGGAGGCATTGAAAATATTTCCGACACATATAAATTTTTTCTATTAGGTTCTTTGGGAAATTTGCGACTATCCAAAAAGATCAAAATGCTTATTTTATTGCCTGTATCATGCTCAGTAGGGTGAGATCCAGATTGCGACATCGAACGAGGTTCAAAGCCTCACCCTGACACCAAGTCAGGAGCGAGGAGGCCGCTGAATCGCGGCCGCGTGGAATATTTCTCTCTCAGAAGGTCGATAGTCCATGGAATTCTCTTCCCCAGAGACACGGGAATCTGGATCATTGGAATTAATTCCAGATTGAGTCAGATACACTTTTGATTGACAAGGGAGCAAAGAGTTATGGGGAGGGCGACAGGGTTGAATAGAACACTGTTGGGATTAGTCTGAGTGAGTAACCGGGGGGGGGGGATATTTAGTTTGACTCAGTGAAAACAGTCTCTGCTCTGAGTCATTATGTGTTTACGGAGCTTGAGCCCACTGTCTGACACAGTGAATCAGGCAATGTGTTTAATCCCATGGGCAGGATTTTCCTCTCCCTCTGTGGCGTGTTCCGTAGCGGCGAAGAGCGGCTCGCCAGTGGACAACGGTGGGACCCTCTGGTCTGCCTGTTGTCAGCAGGTTTCCTGTTGAATGCACCCCTTCACAGTGTGAAAGCTGCGGCAGGGGTGCAGCTTCAACAGGATGATAGGTCCCACCACTGTGAATATGACCAGAAAATGCCACCCCATGAAAGGCATAACCCAGACAGAGTGTCCAAGAGGTAGAGGGTGGTCCTGCTTTGCCAGTGTTGCTGTAATTTGAATGAGATGTAAAAGCATGACGCAGTCTGCTTGTTCAAATGGATGTAAATGTTCCCACCGTACAACTCAAAGAGGCAAAGACTTCCCTCAGTATCCGAGCATTTACCCATCTTGTAAGCACCAGAACAAATTAATTGATAGTTGTTTGTTCAGAATCTTAATAGGAAATGATTATCTAATAAGTATTTTCCTGACATTCTTGACTAAAATAAACTTGCATTTATATAGCACCTTTCATGACCTCAGGTCATCCACAGAGTTTCCAGCCAATGAGGTACTATTAAAGTGTAGTCATTGTTGTAATGTATGAGTTCCCCTATAGTGCTGGCTAACATTTATCCATCACATAATCCAGACTCACTAAATACAAAGAATTAAATGTAAATGCCGTGATTTAATGTCCTCATCACGCCCGACTTGTCCCATTGACGCCGTTTTCAAGGTGACGGAGAATCGCGATTTGACATCAAATCGGCGCCTCCCATGCTTTTGGCGTTGGAAGCTATTCTCCACCAAATCGCATTTCCCGATTTTGGCGTCGACCAACAGAGTATCCGGTCCATTGTGTATCACATGGCATGATGTTGCTGTCAGTATAAACCAGCCAACTGCTGCTGATATTATTATAATATACAATATTATTGGAGCGGCACGGTGGCAGAGTGGTTAGCACTGCTGCTTCACAGTTCCAGGGACCCGGGTTCGATTCCTGGCTTGGGTCACTCTCTGCGCGGAGTCTGCACGTTCTCCCCATGTCTGCGTGGGTTTCCTCCGGGTGCTCTGGTTTCCCCTCACAAGACCCGAAAGACATGCTTGTTAGGTGAATTGGACATTCTGAATTCAACATTCAACATGGGAAGAATTGAGAAGGAGGGTGAATTAGAGGGATGAATTCAACGTCAAATCAAGTTTGAGAGAAGTAGGGAGAGGGAAAGTAAGTTTGGATGAAGTGAGATAAAGAGATGAAGTGAGACAAAGTAAAAGAAATCAACTTTTTAAATTAAAAATCTGAAATTTACAAACTCCCTGAAAGGTTCAACACCTGACGGAATGAGATCCCACTTTTGTAATAGTTCATTTTCATTGTTAAAGACGTTGTTTGGTAGTCATTAACACTTATCCAGTCATTAAGATGTTTCTTGTGCATAAAATGATAAGAATTAACTTTCTGCAATAAGCATAAAGGGCAAATAAACAAACTTCTTGCAAAAAGGGGAGGTTAAGGATAAGATGCAGTGAGACCTGCCAGCAATTTTTGGGTATTCACAAATCTCTGCGTCTGCTCCTCGCTTGAAGCTGCTGTACCATTTACTCATGAATAATGGTGAAAGCCATTCGTCTTGCTGATAGTTTGACATAAAATTCTGGCCCACATTCTACCAGATTCTTTTCTAAAGGCAATCAAATATTGTCCTTGCCATCTAATTTCCTGTGCAGCGCCGTTCTATTCTCCCTCTGAAATCCCCTTTGCTCTCGCATCCTCTCCGTAACCCTCTGTTCTTTGACTTGGGCCTATTGTGCTTGTCCTCTCTCTTTGCCCCATCATTCCTGGCAGAAAGCATCAGCCCAATGCGCTGGAACACCCTTCTTAAACCCATCGGGTGGGATTTATCCTTCCTTGCTGCCAGAAGGATCTTCAGGTCCTGCTGAAGGTGACCCCCCCCCCCCCCCCCCCCCCCCCCCCCCCCCCCCCCCCCCCCCCCACAGCGGGTTCCTTAGCAGCAGGATGGACAAGCCACGCAAAATTCCATAAACATCGGCGGGACCGGAAGACACCACCCATTGTGTCTGTGCATGTGTGGTAGTCACCACTAGTAATATATTACATGTATTACGGCACTGCCCGTCTAGTAGAGGTACATGGGTAAATCCCTGCCTGCTGGCTCCGCCCAGTAGGCGGCGTATAAATGTGTGTGCTCGCCATGCTGCAGCCATTCTAGTTCCAGCTCCAAGAGGCACCACATCTTTGCTCAATAAAGCCTCGATTATTCCACTACTCTCGTCTTTGTGGTAATTGATAGTGCATCAGCAAGACCCTCTCCCCCTTTTTCTTAAAAGACATCTTTGAAATCAAATCATCAGTCAGCCTTCTAATTTCTCGCTCGCTGACCCTGCTCACTAACTATTTTTATTTGGGTTTTTTTTCCTTAACATCAAAGGAGCGATATAAATGCGAGTTGTATTTCCTTTGTGTACATGTAAGTGTGTCTGTGAGAGACAGACAGTGCTTTCCAGGAAAAGGATTGAACAATCTGAGAGCTTTATATTTCTTCCTTACTGATTACACAGGAATGATGTCTTTGCTACGGAAATAAGCAGGGAGTTAATTAGAGGAATTCAGTTCTGTGACTGGCGCTGGTCACGAAAACCCACTAAATGTCATTTGGGTTTTTTTTCTGAATATCATGTTAAGACTTTAAAAATAGAGAAACAAAATTGTTGTCTTGCAGATGAATGCGACCTATGTGAGGTGATGTTTGATTATGTTGCTCACACATACATGTGGTTTGGGAATGAATATTTTTCCTTCCTCAGTTCCAACAGAGCAAGGCATTTTCTTGCTGTACTGTGGGGCGGGACTTTTTTCTTCAACCTGTGGTTACAAAGTCGCAGTCTATGCACCTGAACAGTGATTCTTCAGACTCTTTGTGCTTTAAGCCTGAGTACTTTGAATGGTGAATGGGGTTCTGTTACATCTGTTGCTTTTACCAGAACAGGGCGTAATCATTCGAGTTTATGAGGAAGCCCTGGATGATCTCATTCCAAACAAAAAGTAACCTCTTTAAAAGTTCTGAATATTCCCCACCGTGTTTGAGTTATTTTTTAAATCTGCAGAAATTTCTCTTGAATATAACCTTCACATTCTTTCGGACAACACTTAAAGGGACGCTGTCTTCATGAAAGTTTTCGACAACAGCGTTGAAATTGGACTGTGTGTGGTTCGTAATGAACATGTTAAATGCTGCGAGGGGGGAGTTATGTATCCACTATAATAATAAAATCATTAAAACCATCTACTTTAAAACGCTCATTACTAAAATTCCACAGTTTGAGTTGAACCTCAATTATTAACCCAATTGATCTCATTAAAGTTGTAAGTTTGGAAATAATTAAAGAAAATGGCCTCCCAGGTATTTCCGCTGGGCATGACACTCTTTAAAAGTGGATAGAGTGCCTCTATGTTGAGCCTTTCAACAATGACTCGCATTCATATACTGCTCAAAGCAGTGTTATTCAAAATGTGGGTCGCGACCCGCGGGTGGGCAGGTTTCAGGAGGGTCACCGAGCGATCAGACGCAGTGTTCCTGGCGGTGTTCCCAATTGCGGGAGAAGAGCCCAACGACCATGGTCGGCTTTTCATAGATTTCATAGAATTTACAGTGCAGAAGGAGGCCATTCTGCCCATCGAGTCTGCACCGGCTCTTTGAAGAGTACCCTACCCAAGCCCACACCTCCACCCTAACCCCATAACACAGCAACCCCACCCAACGCTAAGGGCAATTTTGGACACTAAGGGCAATTTAGCACGGCCAATCCACTTAACCTGCACATCTTTGGACTGTGGGAGGAAACCGGAGCACCCGGAGGAAACCCACGCAGACACGGGGAGAACTTGCAGACTCCACACAGACAGCGACCCAAGCCGGAATCGAACCTGGGACCCTGGAGCTGTGAAGCAATTGTGCTAACCACCGTGCTACCGTGAGAATGCCGGCTGTGACCAGCTTTTAAATGGAATGATGCAATCTTCCAGCCAGACCCAGTGGCAGAGAGCAGATTACGCATCCGGAACGTACACTGATGTCGTACGCTTTTTCTGTGAATTCACAGAGGAGAGATTCCATCCATTTTCCAGCTGTGAGTTAGCAAGGCAAAGAATTGTGAAGAACTGAAGATGGATCATTTTGTTATAAGGAAGAGATTGGCTAGGGACACAAAGAGGCGGTGTACCCGATGGCCTGAAACTCACAACTGAATCTGCTGGAGAGAGCTGTTCCGCAGAATCTACGGCAGGACAAAGCAGTGCTGGTGTTACCTCCAGATAGAGCTCCAGCACCTCTGGTGAACAGCCAACAAAGAAAAAACTGAAATTGGATATGCAGCAGTACAAAGACCACCTCTTGAGGTATGGCTTTGTTAATTGTGCCAACGCAAATCAGGATGCAAAGACCAATGTGTGTTATATACAGGGAAGTACTGGCAAAGGAGAGTTTAAAACCCTCAAAAGGTCAAAGGCATTTGAAGACTAAGCATTGGCGAGTTTGTGGACAAACCTTTTGATTTTTTTCAAAGGATGCAGTGAGAACTTAAATGATCAGCTGAAGTCCTTAGCAGAAATGTAACATTTAATGACAAAGCAAATGAGGTCCTGAGGACCAAGCAGGCTCACCTGTCGCATTAAAGGTAAGTGAAAATGGTGTGTCGCGGAGGTTGGCCATGGGTGGGTTGCGAGATCGGCCGGCGTGGGTCGCAAAGGTCAGCCGGCGAGGGCCATGAAAGTCGACCCGTGTGGATCCCAAATGTTGGGCAGCTGGTAAAAGTGGGTCCCAGGGTAAAAAGGTTGAAAGACAATAGATGAAAGCAAAGCAACATGTTTTCAAGACATGTCACAGGAGCGATTATTAAACAGAATTTGACACCAAGCTGCAGGAGGAGGTTTTAGGAAGCTCACAAGATGCTTGATTCCAGGGGTTGGACAGCTGAAGGCATGTCCATCAATGGAGTGATGAAAATCAAAGATGGGAGAAGCCAGAATGAGGGGAGTGTGGATAGTGTCAAATTTTGTAATGCCAACCACTGCGCCACATGCTGCCCTTGTTCAGCGTATCTTGAGGTGCTTCTTCCCTCGCCTGCTGAAAATACTGAGCCGTGTTGAAATAAGGTTCCATTGGTGGCTTTTGCCCTCTGAACTTTCACCCATGTGTCCATTAGTCACACACGGGTGAATATCTCAGCTGGCTGCTTGACTGTTGTCAAACATAATCCTGTTTTTGAGCAATATTTCAGCAAAATCAATTGGGTAGCATTACAAAATATCTCCAGAAGCAGATCACTGGAACCAACATGTCCACGTGGGCGTGCTGCACACCTCCTCTTGTTCTTCTTCATCTAATCCCATCAACATATCCTTCAATTCACTTCTCCCTCAGGTCCTTATCCTGCTTCCCCTTGAATTCATCCAATGAGGTAATAATCCCCATTATCAGCTCAACTCAGATCAACAAGGATTGAACCTGAGACCTGCGCAGTCTCCATTACTGAGGAATGAGGGGAGCCTTGTGTTCCTTAACACCAGTGACGGTCCAACATAGGGCATGTTTTCTGCCCTTTCCGCAGGTGGAGTCTTTCGGTCCCGTTGAAGTCGACTCCTGCCATGGGTTCTTGGATGACAGGACGGGGCGAGCCAGGCAAATAACCATTAACTTCAGCAGACCAGGAGATCTGCCTCTGACGTTCGTGGGATGGGGGGACTCTCGAAAATTCTGGCCATAGCTATGAAACAAGCGTCTCCACTGCATTTTTCAATACTCTTCTTCTAGCTTTTAAATAGGCAGGCTGTACTCTGTCTCTGGAATTCCTTCACCTCCAGGTACCATGACCTAAGAAGGCTTTGGCGAATATTGAGCTGGTCCACTATTATGCTTGGCAAACCACAGCTGTGGTTTGCTGTTGCCTTCTGCAGTATGACTGACCAGGAAACTCTCCCACTCTTACAATCTACCATCAGGCACATTGGAAAGATTTGCAGGTTGATAGTCAGCCTGCTTGGCTCTCTCTCTGTAGCCATCAAGTCCCGAAGTGGGACTTAAGTCCAGAGCTTCTGGGCTAGAGGCAGCGACATTGCCCCTGCACCACAAGGCCTCTGTACCTTCACTTACCTTTTTTGAAAAATATTTTTATTCTCCTCCTTTTTCACATTTTCTCCCAAATTTATACCCACTAACAACAAACAATAAGCAGTAATGAATACAATGTTAATCCTCATATCAACAACAACAATCCCATCCTCCCACCAAACCCCCAAGCAGCAACCCGCATGTTAACATAAACAAATAACAAAAAGGAATCAGGAATCACTCATAGTCACCATTAACACACACAGTCCCCCTCCCCCAACCCTCCCAACACCCCTCCCCTCCACTATTGAATCACGCCCATGAGTTGTAGAACCCCTCCACCCTTCCCCTCAGTTCAAACTTAATCTTCTCAAGAGTTAAGAATTCCAACAGTTCCCCCCCCCCGCCACGCCAGGGCACAGGGTGGAGAGGCTGCTCTCCATCCCAACAGGATCCGCCTTCGGGCGATCAATGAGGCGAAGGCTACAATATCTGCCTCCAACCCTGGCTGGATCTTCACTTACCTGAATTAAAACTAAATGACAAAGACCCTATTAAATAAGTTAATAAACAATAGCAGATAGTAAGAGTTCCTGAGTTGGAGCTGTTTCTGCAACATATTAGTTAGTACGGAGTATTATAAATTCATTGAACTCCCAAAGCACCTCTGAGGAAAGGGATGTGTAATATGTACAGGGGGCTGACAGCAGTGTTCCCGATTCGTAGCTGATGACTTCCTCAAGTGAGATACACTTCCCCTTCTGTATATGATCAGGTGAAGACGTGAACGGGTTGCTTAAAGAATGGCTACTTGGGAGGAGTGAGAGGTAGTTGGAGGACTGTTGCTCAGTGTTGAATTGTGGTTCAACACTGAAAAGAGAGGAGAGGGCAAAAAAAGGAAAGAAAATTGTGGAAATGAAGCATATACCAGCCTCCCCGGACAGGCGCCGGAATGTGGCGACTAGGGGCTTTTCACAGTAACTTCATTGAAGCCTACTCGTGACAATAAGCGATTTTCATTTAATTCATTTTTCATTTTATATACATATTTCTCAGCCAGTATAATTAGTTCCGTTAATTAGCCATTACTGGGATCTGCCATGATAAATAATTTCAACCCTTGAGGCTTGAAAGTATAACCCAAACAAGTGACAAATTTGGTACCAATTAATAGTGGCAATGGCCGAGCTGGAATTCTCTGCTTGTATTGGAAGCAGAGATGATCAATCATTTCAAAAAGAGGGAAATAAACTTGAGGGAAATAAACTTGCAGAGTTACATGGATGGAGCGAAGGATTGGATTTTGCTTATTGTCACGTACATCGAGGTACAGTGAAAAGTATTTTTCTGCAAGCAGCTCAACAGATCATTATGTACATGAAAAGAACAGGAAATAAAAGAAAATCCATAATAGGGCAACACAAGGTACACAATGTAACTACATAAACACCGGCATCGGATGAAGCATACAGGGCTGTAGTGTTAATGAGGTCAGTCCATAAGAGGGTCGTTTAGGAGTCTGGTAACAGTGGGGAAGAAGCTGTTTTTGAGTCTGTTTGTGCGTGTTCTCAGACTTTTGGATCTCCTGTCCGATGTAAGAAGTTGGAAGAGTGAGTAAGCCGGGTGGGAGGGGCCTTTGATTATGCTGCCCGCTTTCCCCAGGCAGCGGGAGGTGTAGATGGAGTCCATGGATGGGAGGCAGGTTCGTGTGATGGACTGGGCGGTGTTCACGACTCTCTGAAGTTCCTTGCGATCCTGGGCAGAGCAGTTGCCATACCAGGCTGTGATGCAGCCCGATAGGATGCTTTCTATGGCGCACCTCTAAAAGTTGGTAAGAGTTAATGTGGACATTCCGAATTTCCTTAGTTTCCTGAGGAAGTATAGGTGCTGTTGTGCTTTCTTGGTGGTAGTGTTGATGTGGGTGGACCAGGACAGATTTTTGGGGATGTGTACCCCTAGGAATTTGAAGCTGCTAACCATCTCCACCTCGGCCCCGTTGATGCTGACGGGGTGTGTACAGTACTTTGCTTCCTGAAGTCAAGGACCAGCTCTTCAGTTTTGCTGGCATTGAGGGATAGATTGTTGTCGCTGCACCACTCCACTAGGTTCTCTATCTCCCTCCTGTATTCTGACTCCTCGTTATTCGAGATCCGGCCCACTATGGTCGTATTGTTAGCAAACTTGTAGATGGAGTTGGAACCAAATTTTGCCACGCAGTCGTGAGTGTACAAGGAGTAGAGTAGGGGGCTAAGTACGCAGCCTTGCGGGGCCCAGGTATTGAGGACTATTGTGGAGGAGGTGTTGTTCATTCTTACTGATTGTGGTCTGTGGATCAGAAAGTCGAGGATCCAGTTGCAGAGTGGGGAGCCAAGTCCTAGGTTTTGGAGCTTTGCTACGAGCTTGGCTGGGATTAAGATATTGAAGGCGGAGCTGTAATCAATAAATAGGAGTCTGATGTAGGAGTCCTTGTTGTCGAGATGCTCTAGGGATGAGTGTCGGGCCAGGGAATGGCGTCTGCAGTGGACCAATCGCGGCGGTATGCAAATTGCAGTGGATCAAGGCGTGCTGGGAGTATGGAGGTGATGCGCTTCATGACCAACCTCTCGAAGCACTTCATTACGACAGACGTCAGGGCCACCGGACGGTAATCATTGAATGAAAATCACTTATTGTCACAAGTAGGCTTCAAATGAAGTTACTGTGAAAAGCTCCTAGTCGCCATATTCCAGTGCCTGTTCGGGGAGGCTTGTACGGGAATTGAACCGTGCTGTTGGCCTGCCTTGGTCTGCTTTAAAAGCCAGCTCTTTAGCCCTGTGCTAAACCAGCCCATGGAATCGATTGGATTGCTGTACGAAGCGGACTCGATAGATTGATTGGCTTCTGTGCCATAAAGACTTTATGATTTTTACTGACAGTCTTATTCAGAAAAAGAAGAAGCAGGTTTGGCGCAAGGCAGCAGAAATGGTTACTTGAAGTGGATTCTCAGGATGGCATCAAAGCTGGCTAACGAGGCACAATAGAGATTTATCCTGCCTTCAACTTGAGCTGAGAGTATATCTGCAAACTAAAAATTCCTCACCTCGATGAGCTCTTGCCTCCTCAACAAAATAAAGTCATCACAAGTATAGAACCATAAAATCCCTACAATACAGAAGGAGGCCATTCGCCCCATCGAGTCTGCACCGGCCCGTGGAAAGAGCAGCGTACTTAAACTTAAGCCCATACCCCCACCCCATCGCCGTAACCCCACCTGAATTGGGGCTGTTTAGCACACTGGGCTAAATCGCTGGCTTTGAAAGCAGAGCAAGCAGGCCAGCAGCACGGTTCGATTCCCGTAACAGCCTCCCCGAACAGGCGCCGGAATGTGGCGACTAGGGGCTTTTCACAGTAACTTCATTGAAGTCTACTCGTGACAATAAGCGATTTTTCATTTTTTCATTTTTCATTTTTTTCATAACCTTTATGGACACTAACGGACAATTTAGCGTGGCCAATCCATCTAACCTGCACATCGTTGGACTGTGGGAGGTAACCAGATGTTCTGGAGGAGCAGATGAATGTTCAGAGATCTTTCAGCTAACAATCCTATTCAATTAATTTTGACTAAGTTTCCTTTAAGGGTATGGTGCACTTTGAACTGGTGACCCAAAACACATTTCAGTTGTGTAACCTTTTTCTCCCTCTAAATCTCTGCCTCATGTTCTTCTTCTTCTTCTCCTCCAGTAAAAACAGCCCAAAAGTAAAGGCCCCTGCACCTGAACCACCGCCTGTTCTGAAGGTCTTTAACAGGACGCTTCTGTTTGACATTGTGTCGCAAGGCTCTGTTGCTGGACTGGATGGCCTGCTTGTCTTCCTATTGAGTCAAAAGAAACGCCTGACGGATGAGGAATTTCGAGGTAATGTGAAAACTGTCGAGATGTACTGGGTACCGCTGAAGTTATAATCACTGTGAGACGTCAGTAAACTATTTGACTGTTTAAGTAACAAGACATGCACATTTTAGTGCTCCCATAATCTTGCCACTGTAATGTTAGTTAAAGCTTACCAACATCTGGAGATCGAATTAGCCTCTGGTATGTTACATGAAGCAAGATAACATAGAACATAGAAAATACAGCACAGAACAGGCCCTTCGGCCCACGATGTTGTGCCGAACTTTTGTCCTAGATTAAGAACAAATGAATCTACACCCCGTCATTCTACCATAATCCATGTACCTATCCAATAGCCGCTTGAAGGTCCCTAATGTTTCCGACTCAACTACTTCCAGAGGCAGTGCATTCCATGCCCCCACTACTCTCTGGGTAAAGAGCCTACCTCTGACATCCCCCCCTATATCTTCCACCATTCACCTTAAATTTATGTTCCCTTGTAATGGTTTGTTCTACCCGGGGAAAAAGTCTCTGACTGCGAAGAGAGGGTATTTCCTTTGCAAGATTATAAATGCTTGTTATAAAAGAATCCCTTTACAATTGCACTACACCCACTGCACGTAGGGAATTAGAAAGCTCATTGTATGCTACCTTTTATTACAAAGAGACTGCGGTGAAACAGGAAAGGAGTTTTAATGCAATTATATAGAACCTTGGTGAGACCAGATGTGCAGCACTCTTTACAGTTCCCTTACCTGAGGAAGTTTATATTTTCTGTAGAGGGGCGGGAGAAATGGAGGTTACTGGACTGATAGCTACAATGAGTGAATTTGTTCTTTGAGTTGTGAAGTAGACCTGCCCTGGATTCCCAACATTTTAGAAGAATGGTCGACAATCTCATCGGTCACACTCTTCAGAATAACATTTACCCCAACCGAGATGAAAAATAAGTTCTTCACCCAAACGATCGTGACTCTTTGATTGGAATTCTCTACCTAGAGGGCTGTGGGTGCTCAGTCTTTGAGTGTATTCAGTAGACTTTTCAACATCAAAGGGGAAAAAAGGGATGTTGTGGTTAGGTTGGGAAAGTGAATTCGGGTAGAAGATCAGTCATGCGAGTAATGAATGGCGTAGCAGTCTCAAAGGGCCGAATGGCCCACTCCTGCTCTCATTTCTTATGTTCTTACGTTGATTTCTCCCCAAAGAGAGAGAGAGAAAGAAAGAGTGAGAGAGAGAGAGAGAGAAAAGAAAAATCAGAGTGGGGGTAAGCCATGAGTGACCAACGCAAATGAAAAATGGCGAAGGCTGTGGATCTGCAATAAAAGCAGAAGATATGGGCAGGAAGCAGCAGGTCTGAAAGACAAAAGCATGTGAGCATTTCACGTGAGACCATCTATTTTGTGGAGGATTTTTTTTCCTTTCGGATGCTGACCGACCCATGATATATTTCCAGCATTTTCAATATTTATAGCTCAGTTAGAATCAGAACTGCATAATGGAGCAGTTTGGAATCAGGTTTTTATTTTATGAGTTTGGAATAAATAAGATACACAAGAGGCAAGATTCTTGATGTGGGAAAATGGTTCCACCCTTAAATTTCTCTTGCAAGACTCGTAGCAATGCTTAGGTACAGTTCCCGGGACACCACTTCGCTGGGCAGCGTTTGCCATGAGAGTCTCGTGAAGGGCACCGAGGATTGAGTACCAGAGGCAGAACCCGCTCTCTGTCCAGGCGACAACTAATGCCCAGCTGGTAAGGACGGAATGCTACACCAGAGTGTTGGTGTGCTATTCGACCACAAGAGGAGCAGCTTGCTGAGCAAACCGCAGTAGGACAGTCAGGGTTTTCGAATCAGTTTTATGGTAAACCTGTGCCCTGTAATTTACCTACCCTATTGTTTAAGACTGTGGTGAGGGATGTGGATGCTCTTTTATAGGATGGGAGGAGCCACTCAGTGCTGCTTGTCTGCACTGTGAGTGCGACTTGTCTGCACTGTGAGTGCTACTTGGCTGGACAAGAATGCTTTGGAGTTGGGTGACAAACAGAGAGTTCAAGTGGTGAGTTCTAAGAACATAAGACCTAGGAGCAGGAGTAGCCCATCTGGCCCCTCGAGCCTGCTCCGTCATTCAATGAGATCATGGCTGATCTTTTGTGGACTCAGCTCCACTTTCCGGCCCGAACACCATAACCCTTTGTTCCTTTATTCTTCAAAAAACGATTTATCTTTATCTTGAAGACATTCAATGAAGGAACCTCAACTGCTTCACTGGGAAGGGAATTCCATAGATTCACAACCCTTTGGATGAAGAAGTTCCTCCTGAGCTCAGTTCTAAATCTACTTCCCCTTATTTTGAGGCTATGCTGCCTAGTTCTGCTTTCACCCAACAGTGGAAACAATCTCCCCGCATCTCCTATCTATTCCCTTCATAATTTTATATGCTTCTATATGACCCTCCCTCATCCTTCTAAATTCCAATGAGTACAGTCCCAGTATACTCAACCTCTCCTTGTAATCCAACCCCCTTAATTCTGGGATTAACCTTGTGAATCTCCTCTGCACACCCTCCAGTGCCAGTACGTCCTTTCTCAAGTAAGGAGACAAAAACTGAACACAATACTCCAGGTGTGGCCTCACTAACACCGTATACAATTGCAACATAACCTCCCTAGTCTTAAACTCCATCCCTCTAGCAATGAAGGACAAAATTCCATTTGCCTTCTTAATCACCTGTTGCACTTGTAAACCAACTTTTTGCGACTCATGCACTAGCACACCGAGGTCTCTCTGCACAGCAGCATGTTTTAATATTTTACCATTTAGATAATAATCCCTTTTGTTGCTATTCCAAACAAAATGGATAACCTCACATTTGTCAACATTGTATTCCATCTGCCAGACCTTAGTCCATTCACTTAACCTGTCCAAATCCCTCTGCAGACTTCCGGTATCCTCTGCATTTTTTGCTTTACCACTCATCTCAGTGTCGTCTGCAAACTTGGACACATTGCCCTTGGTCCCTAACTCCAAATCATCCATATAAATTGTGAACAATTGTCGGCCCAACACTGATCCCTGAGGGACACCACTAGCTACTGATTGCCAACCAGAGAAACACCCATTAAGTCCCACTCTTTGCTTTCTATTAATTAACCAATCCTCTATCCATGCTACTACTTTATCCTTAATGCCATGCATCTTTATCTTACGCAGCAACCTCTTGTGTGGTACCTTGTCAAAGGCTTTCTGGAAATCCAGATATACCACATCCATTGGCTCCCCGTTATCTACCGCACTGGTAATGTCCTCAAAAAATTCCACTAAATTAGTTAGGCACGACCTGCCCTTTATGAATCCATGCTGCGTCTGCCCAATGGGACAATTTCCATCCGGATGCCTCGCTATTTTTTCCTTGATGATAGATTCCAGCATCTTCCCTACTACCGGAATTAAGCTCACTGGCCTATAATTACCCGCTTTCTGCCTACCTCCTTTTTTAAACAGTGGTGTCACATTTGCCAATTTCCAATCCGCAGGACCACTCCTGAGTTCAGTGAATTTTGGTAAATTATCGTGAGTGCATCTGCAATTTCCCTAGCCATCTCTTTTAGCACTCTGGGATGTATTCCATCAGGGCCAGGAGACTTGTCTACCTTTAGCCCCATTAGCTTGCCCATCACTACCTCCTTAGTGATAACAATCATCTCAAGGTCCTCACCTGTCATAGCCTCATTTCCCTCAGTCACTGGCATGTTATTTGTGTCTTCCACTGTGAAGACCGACCCAAAAAACCTGTTCAGTTCCTCAGCCATTTCCTCAGCTCCCATTATTAAATCTCCCTCCTCATCCTCTAAATGACCAATATTTACCTTAGCCACTCTTTTTTATTTTATAAGTGGTTAAGTAGTAATTAAACCTATCTTCAGTTCTTATATCAAGTAATCAAAAGCTGCTCCTTTGGGTAGTTGCATTCCTGAAACAGGGGGTCAGCTGAGTTACACTCAACTGTAGCCAGTAAATTGTGCAACTGGTTTAATCCAGTTTCTAGAGCATTGGAATTTGAGGCCTATCAACAGGGAAGCCACACAGTGCTGCTTGTCTGCACTCTGAGTACTACTTGACTGGACGAGAGCACTTTGGAGTTGGGTAAAAAATAGCGAGGTAGGTGAAACTGGAAGAAGATGAAACTGACAGTTGGTAGGATTTCGCAAGGCTAGGCCAGATGGTGGGGGATGAATGTAATGCAACATGAATCCAAGGTCCCAGTTGAGGCCATACTCATGTGTGCGGAACTTGGCTATAAATTTCTGCTCGGCGATTCTGCGTTGTCGCGCGTTACAATGGACATCTCAACACTCTGCACCAGCATCCCCCATGACGACGGTATTGCTGCAACAGCCTCAGTACTCAACACCGACATCTGCCAATCTCCAGACGCAATTCTGCAACTCATCTGCTTCATTCTGGATCACAACGTCTTCACCTTTGACAACGAGTTCTTCATCCAGACGCTCGACTCATCGATCGATGGTTCCAACGCGCCACAGCAAATTAATGCACCGACCTCCTCGGAAGACAAACACAACCAACAGAGTACCCTTCGTCGTCCAGTACTTCCCCGGAGCGGAGAAACTACAACATCTTCTTTGCAGCCTTCAACACGTTATCGATGAAGAAAAGGTCATCCCCACACCCCCACTACTTGCCTTCAAACAACTGAGCAACCTCAAACAGACCATTGTTTGCAGCAAACTACCCAGCCTTCAGAACAGCGACCACGACACCACACAACCCTGCCATGGCAATCTCTGCAAGACGATCATCGACATGGGTACCACCATTACATGTGAGAACACCACCCATCAGGTACGTGGTATATACTCTTGCAACTCGGCCAACGTTGTCTACCTCATATGCTACAGGAAAGGATGTCCCAAAGCGATACATTGGCGAGACCATGCAGAAGCTGCAACAATGGATGAAAGGGCATCGCGCAACAATTGCCAGGCAGGAATGTTCCCTTCCAGTCGGGGAACACTTCAGCAGTCAAGGGCATTCAGCCTCTGATCTCCGGATAAGCATTCTCCAAGGCGGCCTTCAGGACGCGCGACAACGCAGAATTGCCGAGCAGAAACTTATAGCCAAGTTCCGCACACATGAGTACGGCCTCAACCGGGACCTTAGATTCATGTTGCATTACATTCACCCCGCTCACCATCTGGCCTGGGCTTGCAAATTCCTACCAACTGTCCTGGCTTGAGACAATTCACACCTCTTTAACCTGTGATTATTCCTTTCTCCAGTTGCTCCGTCTGGACCTGTAAAGACTTAATTACCTGCAAAGACTCCCATTCAAAGTATCGGCTTGCATCTTTGACTTTGTCTATACATATGTTTCTGGAACCCATCTCTTCATTCACCTGATGAAGGAGCTGTGCTCCGAAAGCTAGTGATTCCAAACAAACCTGTTGGACTTTAACCTGGTGTTGTCAGACTTCTTACTGTGCTCACCCCAGTCCAACGCCGGCATCTCCACATCATTGTTTAAGAAGGGTAGAAGGATAATCCAGGAAATTACAGGCTGGTGAGCCTTACATCATTGGGAGGGACATTATTGGAGAGGATTCGTTGAGACAGGATTTACTCCCATTTGGAAATAAATAGTCTTTTTTAGCGAGAAGCAACATGGTTTTGTGAAGGGGAGGACGTGTCTCACTAACTTGATCGAGTTTTTCAAGGAAGTGACAAAGATGATTGATGAAGGTAGGGCAATGGATGTTGTCTACATGGACTTGAGTAAGGCCTTTGACAAGGTCCCTCATGGCAGACTGATACAGAAGGTGAAGTCACACTGGATCAGAGGTGAGCTGGCAAGATGGATACAGAACTGGATAGGTCATAGAAGACAGAGGGTAGCAATAGAATGGTGATTTTCTGATTGGAGGGCTGTGACTAGTGGTGTTCCGCAGGGATCAGTGCTGGGACCTTTGCTGTTTGTAGTATATATCAATGATTTGGAGGAAAATGTAACTGTTCTGATTAGTAAGTTTGCGGACAACACAAAGGTTGGTGGAATTGGGGATATGATGAGGACTGTCAGAGGATACAGCAGGATATAGATGGTTTGGAGACTTGGGCACAGAGATGGCAGATGGAGTTTAATCTAGACAAATGTGAGGTAATGCATTTTAATACAGGTGGGGTATATACAGTAAGTGTATTGACAAGCAGAGGGATCTGGGTGTACAGGTCCACAGGTCTCTGAAAGTGGCAATACAGGTGGAGAACACAGTCAAGAAGGCATACGACATGCTTGCCTTCATTGGCCGGGGCATTGAGTATAAAAAATTGGCAAATCATGCTGCATCTGTATAGAACCTTAGTTAGGCCACACTTGGAGTATTGTGTTCAATTCTGGTCGCCACACTACCAGAAGGATGTGGAGGATTTGGGGTGGGTACTGAAGGGATTTACCAGGATGTTGCCTGGTATGGAGGGCATTAGATACGAGGAGAGATTGGATAACTCAGTTTGTTCTCACTGGAACAACGGAGGTTGAGGGGCAAATTGATAGAAGTCGACAAAATTATGAGGGGCATGGACAGAGTGGATAGTCAGAAGCTAGGGGTGGAAGAGTCAATTACTAGGGGACATAGGTTGAAGGGCAAATTTTAGAGGAGATTTGCGAGGAAGAGTTTTTACACTGACGGTAGTGGGTGCCTGGAACTCACTGCCGGAGGAGGGGGTGGAAGCAGGGACGATAGTGACGTTTAAGGGGCATCTTGACAAATACATGAATAGGATGGGAATAGAGGGATAGTGTAGATGTTTTAGTTTAGACGGGCAGCCTGTTCGGCGCAGGCTTGGAGGGCCCAAAGGCCTCTTCCCTATTGTTCTTTATTCTTTGTACCATATTCTTATTTATGTTTGGATTTTAAGGAATTCTCTGGTATTCCACAGTCTGTCATGTTATGTTGTGATGTATGCTGAATTCTTTTATGGCATACGTTGTTTCCTATGTTACACTGTTTTTCATGGTATAGAAAAACACATTTTCCAAGGTTCATTTGGGCGCGATTCTCCGCTGCCCATGACGGGTCGGAGAATAGCGGGAGGGCCTTCCCGACATTTTTCCCGACCCCCCCCCCCCACGGCCGCCCACGACACGAATCGCTGCTCGCCGTTTTTTACGGCAAACATCGATTCTCCCCAGGCCGATGGGCCGAGTTCCCAGGCCTTTACGGCCGTTTTCACGAATGCAAACTCACCTGCTCTCACCGTTCATGAAAACGGCCGCAAAGTGCCGCCCCGGACAACAATGGCACCGATTGGTGGCATGGGCCTGTGATCGGTGGGCACCGATCGCGGGCAGTGGGTCCGATACCCGCGCACTATTTATTCTTCCGCCGCCCCGCAGGATCAGTCCGCGGGGCGGCTGAAGGGCATGATGGCCCGCGCATGCGCGGGTTTGACGCGTTTGCGTGATGACGTAATCCGAGCATGTGCGGCTGACGTCATCGTGCGCGTCAGCCGCCGTGACGCTTGGCACGCGGACTTAACGACGGTCGCTAAGCCCGCGATGCCGTGCTTCACAGGGCCGCGCTGCTAGCCCCGCCCGGGGGGGAGAATTGGATCCTGGGAGGGGGCGCAGAGGCTGCCGTGAAACACGGCCAGTTTCATGGCAGCCTTTACGACTCGTTGCATTTGCGGAGAATCGCGCCCCAGGTTTGGAGGAGGATTAGAAAGAGAAATTCAGACACAGTTGTAATCTATTGTATAGAGCAGCGGGAATCATTCAGTCACAGAGAACAGACATAGGTGATGATTGCTCAATAGTTTCAGTGAACGTCAGGGTGTATTTCCCTAACGTTGTTCAGAAAGATTAAATCAACTAAAGGATCCAATCATGAATCTACAGATGATAGGATCAGCCCAGAATCTAAACAACTACAATCCACACAATATAGTATCACTGGTAGATCGATAGTTCATAGTCACCTATAGGATCCCTACAGTGCAGAAGGAGGCCATTTGGCCCATCAAGTCTGCACCGGCCCTCTGAATGAGCACCCTACATAGGCCCACTCCTCCACCTATCCCCGTAACCCCACCTAACCTACCACTAGAGGTTAATTTTAACATGGCAATTCCATCTAACCTGCACGTATTTAGACTGTGGGTGGAAACCGGAGCACCCAGAGGAAACCCACAAAGACACTGGGAGAACGTGCAGACTCCACACTGTTACCAAAGGCCAGAATTGAACCCGGATCCCTGGCGCTGTGAGGCAGCAGTGCTAACCATTGTTTCACTCTGCCGTCTGTCCGTGAATCTATAAAACCCAAGGTCAGCCAGAAATCTCTTGCATTCAAAATCAGCCATGAATCTATAGAATGTGGGGTTATTTGCAAATTTATAGAATAAAGAGTCAACTCAGAAACTAAAGGATAATCAGCTCAGAATCTACGGAGCACAAACTCTTCTCTGAACCTATAAAATACAGGGTAAAGCATTAGTCTATACAATTTGATTAACTGAGTGCAGTGTAGTAGAATCTATTAACTATAGCGTAATGCATTAACATATTATGGGGTCACCCATGAATACAGGATCATTCATGAATCCGGAGGATGTATAAGAATGGCAACCATCTTTAATTTCTTATTGTTAATTCCTTTGGCTACAGCTGCCTGAGGTAATTATTAACTTCAACCAAGGGCTGATCAAAAAAAAGGCAAACCTTTACGACGTTGGGTGTTATTTTAGGCAAAACATGTACATACGGAGCCTAAAATAAATACGTTTTTATGACTCAAATCTTGGCTACCAGAGGTACGATTTTGTATCTCTGGTTGGCCACACTTTGGGCAGTTAATACTGATGTGTGTGAGCCACAGGAATGTTGGCAGGGAAACCAAACATTTTCACACAATAATTGTTGGAGACATTTAAGAAAGAGGGCCGGATAAACAGGATGGTCAGACAATGGGATGGCCCCTTAACGTCCTGCGGTGCACCAGGCAACATCTGAGGATTACCATCCTTTACACAATCCTAAGATTTAACAGGGACAGGATAAGTTTGGGGTGAGATGGGAGGAGACATGAGCACCAATGGAGCTGCATGATGAACGGGATTTAGAGTTAAACACTCTACTAGCAATAACTGTGCATCACTAGGGGTAGAATTACTAAGCAAAAATAAATTATTTTCTATGTTAAAATTCAGATTCGTGGGGCCAGATTGTCCTATTGGAGGCAGGAATTGGGACCATTCCTCCGCCTGTTTCGAGCCTGCCTTGAAACCCAATTTTGGCAGGGTCGGAGTCTTAATGATCGTTGAGATGGATCGGCCACCCAATTAGTGGCCATCGTGAGGGCAGGAAGGAGTGAGGAAAATGGTCAAATTGGCAGCCATTGCTGTGACTGCCATCTCTTCATGATCTTAAGGGGAAAAAAAGGATCTTTATCTGCAGAGTTATCTTCACCATCAGAGAATTCCTAATGGATGCCTGCCCCATGAAAATCTCGGGAGTTCAAAAGATGAACTCTTAACAAACTCCCGAAATACCTCAACATGCCCAATTAATGGGGCTGGCGGCATCGCCTCTCCACCTGCTCCTCCACCTCCCTGCCCCATTCTCAGAAAAGTCAGCAGAGTTGAGAAGGATGATGGCAGACTGGCGCTATTTCTGTGGGGGTCGCCATTCCCCCCCCCCCCCCCGATTCGGAATGGGAAAACCTGGCTCTAGGTGTCAGTTCATTGCACGTCCACGTCGATGCAGCATATTGAGAGTTGAAAAATAACAGCCTTTGACCTTTCTCTTGTTCCCAGAACCCTCAACAGGAAAGACATGTTTGCCCAAAGCACTGTTAAACCTGACCAATGGGAAGAATGATACCATCCCAGTGGTGCTCGAGATTGCCGAAAAAACAGGAAACCTTCGAGAATTCATCAACGCTCCATTCCGCGATGTTTACTACCGAGGTGAGAAGGCAATGGTTGAGAACATTTTTTGCTGTAGGCTATCTTATTGCAGTACTTTAAACTTTGTGGGATTTGACCATTTTTACCCAGTAGACTGTGGGAATAATAAACTGAGGTGGCTCGTGGTGTTGCTAAAATTAATAATTTTCTCTCTAGCGCAGTTTTACATACATTGACCACCCTATGGTACCTCCGGCAGATGGCCAATACTTTTCATGTGCGAGGTTAACCCATGAGTATCATCAGGCTATTTCACAGTGGGGGTGTCACAATTCAGGCTGATCCTCTGCACACTTGAGACTGGAAGGTCCGCCTGCCATTTTGTACTGCATGGCAAGTGCTCAACCAGTGAACTCTGGTATTGACATCACAAGTACTTGGGTCGGGGGAGCGGATGGATGGCTAACATAGGCAGGCACTTGTACTAATAGTTGTACACCATACGCACCCACCTACCCATGGAGGCTGCACAGTGTGACTGAGGCTGTGACGAGGGGCAGAGGAGGTTTTTGTGAATGATTGACCTCCCTCTTCCCCTTCAGTGCCTCACTCGCCCCTTTTTTAAGTGAGACAAATGAAACACATTGAATTGGTGACCTTTGTTGGCTGGACCGCGATTCACAGTTAGAACCCAGATCTGGTGAGCTGGTATCCTGATCTCGGGTTAGAACGAGGCCTGAGGGTCCTCCCTTCTGTCAAACCACACTCCTACCCATCCACTTTCACCAGTGGCCTTTTTGGGGGTTAGGGGGAGGCTGAATACTAAGCAAGATCCCAGGGAGATGTTGGGAAAGGGATGAACTTGGCATTTCAAAGGCCCCACCTACTCCAGGGTCCTCTGGTATGGATTGTCCTGGAGGGGTAATGGATTTATAAAGGAACAAAGAACAAAGAAAAGTACAGCACAGGAACAGGCCTTCCGGCCCTCCAAGCCTGCGCCGACCATGCTGCCCGTCTAAACTAAAATCTTCTCACTTCTGGGGTCCATATTTCTCTATTCCCATCCTATTCATGTATTTGTCAAGATGCCCCTTAAACGTCACTATCGTCCCACTTCCACCACCTTCTCCGGCAGCGAGTTCCAGGCACCCACTACCCTCTGTGTAAAACACTTGCCTCGTACATCTCCTCTAAACCTTGCCCCTCGCACCTTAAACCTATGCCCCCGAGTAATTGACCCCTCTACCCTGGGAAAAAGTCTCTGACTATCCACTCTGTCTATGCACCTTATAATTTTGCAGACCTCTATCAGGTCGCACCTCAACCTCCGTCATTCCAGTGGGAACAAACCCAGTTTATTCAACCTCTCACCATAGCTAATGCTCTCCATACCAGGCAACATCCTGGTAAATCTCTTCTGCACCCTCTCTAAAGCCTCCACATCGCCAGGTAGTGTGGCGACCAGAATTGAACACTGTGGGAGCAATTCTCCGATATGGAGCCCAAGTGTTCGCGCTGTCGTGAACGCCGTCGTGTTTCACGATGGCGCGAACCGGGCCCTGGTACGGCGCTGGACCAGTTCATGCCGCTCCAGCCGGCGCCGCGCCAACCTGCGCATGCGCGGGGGACTTCTTTAGCGGCCGGCCCCGACTCGACATGGCATCGGTGTCCAGGGGCTGGCGCACCAGAAAGCAGGCCCGGGGAGTGGGGGGGGGGGGAGAGGCCAGCCCGCTGATCGGTGGGCCCGATCGCGGGCCAGACCCCATCAGAGGCCCCCCCCAGGTGAAGGAGCCCCCCTCCACCCCCCCACAGGCTGCCCCACGACCGTTCCTGCAGTTCCTGCCGGCAGCGACTAGGGGTGAACGGTGCCGGCGGGACTCTATTGTATCGGCGTGGCCGCTCTGCGCGCCGTGCCAAACGCGCCAGAACCGATTCTCCGCACCTCGGAGAATCGTGAGCCAGTGTCAGGGCGTCGTGGCGCGGTTGCAGCGATTCTCCGGCCCGGCGCGGGGCTCGGAGAATCACCCCCTGTACTCCCAGTGTGGCAATGAGTGTCCACAGACCTGTAACAAGAGGACCTGAATAGAATGGGAAAAAAAAATGAAATTCGCTTATTGTCACGAGTAGGCTTCAATTAAGTTACTGTGGCAAGCCCCTAGTCGCCACATTCCGGCGCCTGTTCGGGGAGGCTGGTACGGGAATTGAACCGTGCTGCTGGCCTGCCTTGGTCTGCTTTAAAAGCTAGCGATTTAGCCCAGTGTGCTAAACCAGCCCCATGAGAAGCTGGAAATCTGGTCAATTACCCCCCACCATAGCCCGTAACACTGACGTCAATTGTAAAATTCCAACTGCAACCCTAACTGTGATCTGGTAACTCCGCACAGGTTATGGCTGAAACTATAGATGCTCTGTATTTTACAATATGGCCATCAATGGAACAAGTTAGAAGGTCATTTGAGAGTGTTCTGTGTAAGATCTCTGATCCCCAATCATCTTTTCCCACACTGTATCAAGGTGTCAAGTGATGACCATGCGCCACCAGTGAGTTAACAAGCAGTTTCCTGGCAGGAATTTATCACAGTTTCGAAAAGTCCACAAAGGAGGATTTCTCCTGTTTGATGTTGCAACTGAATCCTAAACGCATGTTTTATACATGCATTGATAATTTTAGCACAGGCGGTCTTTATCCTTCTGTTTCTCCTTAAACAAATCTATAAATGACAGTCAGAAAATTAGATCATAAGTTGTGAGTTTGGAGCAGCGTTGCGGCCAGTCAATTATTTATTACTGCATTGATGTGGAGTACTTGTTGTGATGTAAACATTGGGTGGAAGATGTGGTTCGAGCCAGAGGGGAAGAATTTCATTGCAAGCTGAGTACAGCACTGTTGCCTCTTGCAGCATTTCTGTCTCAGGAATGCCGCCATTAGATAGATTCAAGGCCATATTCCCCAGCACGTCAAACAGCACCAAATCTCATCCTCTCCCAAAATAATGAAAGGCTTGCTCAGTGAGGGGCCATCCAGGACTTGACACTCACTTCCAGGGAACTTGGCAGAAAGTTGTCGCTGTGACTGGAGCGGGTGGGGGAGGGGGTGGTGGAATGCTGTAACTTACTGCCAGCGAAAACCAGACAATTTCTTGTGGTTTTGTTGCTTCAGAGTAATGAGAACCATCAGGATGGGACATTCAACCTCAAGGGGCGGGCGGGGGCGGGGAAGAGTTCATTTTGATCTTGATTGATAGTCTAAAATGGGGGATATTCATTCAGTTTCCGTTCTCTTCCATCTCCACGGACTTCACTGGGTGATCCTGAATTGCGAGGGCTGACGGGCTAGCTGACTGTGGGGAGCATCACAGCTGCATCGGAACTTTACCTCAGTCATGCAGTCACTGTACAGCAATCCCTTCAAATTAATTTCCTTGCACCCTCTCCTCATCAGACTGCAGCACTGGGTTCAAATACAAAGTTAAAGGGAGATTTTCCTCACCCACCATGCAACCCAATCCTCTTGACCTTTGCTGGACTTATACAAGTGCCTGATGAGAATGGAGCCCATGTAAAGAAGCAGGTCCCCATTGACACTTCACTGGCATGACAGTAAACCCAAGACTAAAGTAATGGTTTAATGGATAGCAGTGATCCCCATGTTCCTATATGCTTTGGAGACTTAGACAACCTACACCAGGCACCACAAAGCACCGGTGAAGTACCACCAGCAGTGCCCTCGCAAAATTCTCCAAATCTGCTGGCAAGAAAGATGGTTCAACAGCAGTGTCCTCTGCCAAGCCAACTTGCTTGGTATCGAGCACAAATTACTGAACAGCAGCCCTGCTAGGTTAGGTATGTCATTTATTTGCCCAATATCAGAGGGCAGCACGGTAGTACAAGTGGATAGCACTGTGGCTTCACAGCGCCAGGGACCAGGTTTGATTCCCCGCTGGGTCACTGTCTGTGCGGAGTCTGCACGTTCTCCCGGTATCTGCGTGGGTTTCCTCCGGGTGCTCCGGTTTCCTCCCACAGTCCAAAGACACGAAGGTGAGGTGGATTGGCCATGATAAGTTGCCCTTAGTGACCAGAAAGGTTAGGAAGGGTTATTGGGTTACAGGGATAGGGTGGAGGTGAGGGCTTAAGTGGGTCGGTGCAGACTCGAAGGGCCGAATGGCCTCCTTCTGCGCTGTATGTATGCTCAATGTTACTGAAGCAACTGCTCTATTTGGAACCGGGTTGCAGGGGTACAGCAGAATTCTTTAGGGATCTCCTCAAAGCATCGTGGAAGAGGCCAGACATCCCCAACGAAGACATTGGCTTGTGCCCGATTAAAGCTGGAGAAGGTTCATTTGGGACGGCATCGAGAAACTTCATCAGGAGCACGCAGAGGCAAAGTCGAGGTGTCAGAGAGAGTTCACAAACCCCAAACAACTCATCTACCCGGCCCTTCAAGCACCATCTGCCCCATATGTGGCGGAGTCTTCAGACAGCACATTGGACTTATCATCCATCTCGAAATCCGGGGAAGCGGAGTGGAAACAACTTATCCTTGATTCTGAGGGACTGCTTAAGAAGGAAAAGAAGGGGTGTCAGTATCGATTAAATGCTCAAATTTATGAATTGGAGTTCAGGCCACAGCCTTCTAATTCAGAAATGAAAATGCTACCCCACGGAGCCACCAGCAAGTCACAATGTGATTTAAAACACTCAAATACGACTGACTCCTAACCACACCTCACACCCTGAGTCCCAGGCCTGTTCCTGGGGCCATCCTTTGTGAAAGCTTACCAAAAGGATGCATGCTCACCGTTAGTGGAAGTGTGGGGTGGAATTTTGTGGCTCTGACACATCAGGGGCAGGACTGTAAAATCCTGCTGGCGTAAAATTCCGCCTGGGGCATTTCACCTTTACATTTAAAAGGAAATCTGTGAATTATTGACACAAAAAATGGACTACTTGTCATGATCCAATATGAAAGCTGTATTACTGAGTGCATTTGTATTTTCACATTGTAGTGTTGTTCCTCAGCAATAATCTGAGGAATGCTGTTCAAACAAATTAGCTGCTGTCAAGTATAAGAGTAAACCAGAGTAAGATTAGGGGTAAGGAAGGAGGAGGAAGCTTAAATCCTGATATTTTGCAGTAGATCGGGCTTTAAACTAAATAGTGGGGGGGAGGGTTCAGTTGTATTGAGAATTAGAAAATCCAAGTTAAAGGAGAAGGTAGAAATACAGGTTAAGGACGAGGACTTTAAACTAGTTAAAGGGGCTGAGGGCTCAGGAGTGGTCAGTAAAGTTTCCAGAACGCATAATAGAACAGAGAGTATAGAAGGTGGCAGGGATCCAACTTCAGGCAGGAAAAAAGGGCGACAAATATGAGATTGGGGAAGTCAATGCAGGACTGAGGTTGTTGTACCTAAATGTGCCCAGTAGACGGAACAAGGTAAATTAGCTTGTGCACATATTGAAATTGGCCAGTACGATGTTGTGGGCATCACAGAGACGTGGCTGCAAGGGCTTGGATCTAAATATCCAAGGATATATGTCATATTGAAAGGACAGACAGATGGGCAAAGGGGGCGGGGTTGCATTGTTGGTAAGGAATGAAGTTAAATCGATAGCAAGAAGCAATATGGGATCAGAAGGCATAGAATCTCTGTGGATAGAGTTGAGGAATCGCAAAAGTAAAAATACCCTAATGGGAGTTATGTACAGGCCCCCTAGCAGTAGTCAAGATGTGGGGCAGAAAATAAATCAGGAGATAGAAAAGACATGTAAAAAAGGCAATATTACAATAATCATGGGGGACTTCAATATGCAGGTGGACTGGGGAAATCAGGTTGCTAGTGGATCCAAAGAAATGGAATTTGTGGAACGTTTAAGAGATGGTTCTTTGGAGCAGCTTGTCACTTTGTCACCTCCTCGAAAAACTCGATAAAATTAGTGAGGCACGACCGCCTCTTCACAAAACCATGCTGTCCATCACTAATACGTCCATTTGTTTCCAAATGTGAGTAAATCCTATCTCTGAGAATCTTTTCCAATAGTTTCCCTACCACTGACGTAAAGCTCACCGGCCTATAATTTCCTGGATTATTCCTGCTGCCCTTCTTAAACAATGGAACAACATTGGCTACTCTCCAGTCCTCTGAAACTTCACCTGCAGCCAATGATGATACAAAGATTACTGTCAAGGCCCCAGCAATTGGCTCCCTTGCCTTGCTCAGTAATCCTGGGTAGATCCCATCAAGCCCTGGGGATTTATCTACTTTAATGCTTTTTAAGATGCCCAACACCTCCTCTTTAGTAATGTCAACATGACTCAGAATATCTACATATTCTACCCTATACTCCTCATCCACCAAGTCTTTCTCTTTGTGAATACTGAGGCAACGTATTCATTTAGTATCTCTCCCATTTCCTCTGGTTCCATACATAGATTCCCTCCAAATCCTTGAACGGTCCAACCTTTTCTCTTGCTCTTTGCATATGTATAAAACGCCTCAGGATTTTCCTTAATCCTGTTTGACAAAGACATTTCATGACCCCTTTTCGCCTTCCTAACCCCTAACTTAAGTTCCTTCCTACTCGCTTGATATTCTTCAAGGGATTCATCTGTCCTCAGCCTTTTAGACCTTACAAATGCTTCCTTTAATAGTAATAGGAAACAAAGAAATGGCAGAGGAACTGAATAGTTACTTTGCATCAGTCTTCACGGTGGAAGACACCAGTGGGATGTCAGAGCTCCAGGAGAACCAGGGGGCAGAGGTGAGTGCAGTGGCCATCACTAAGGAAAAGGTTCTGGGGAGACTGAAAGGTCTGAAGGTGGATAAATCACCTGGACCGGATGGACTATAACCCAGAGTCCTGAAAGAGATAGCTGAGGAGATTGTGGAGGCATTGGTGGTGATCTTTCAGGAATCACTGGAGGCAGGAAGGGTCCCAGAGGACTGGAAAGCGGCTAATGTAACACCACTGTTTAAGAAGGGAGGGAGGCAGAAGGTGGGAAATTATAGGCCGGACTTCAGTCATTAGTAAGATTTTAGACTCCATTATTGAAGGTGAGATTGCGAGTACTTGGAAGTGCATGATAAAATAGGACTGAGTCAGCACGGCTTTGTCAAAGGGAGGTCATGTCTTACAAATCTGTTAGAGTTCTTTGAGGAGGTAACAAGGAAGTTAGACAAAGGAGAACCAGTGAATCTAGTTAGATTTCTGAGAAGGCCTTTGACAAGGTGCCGTGTAGAAGGCTGTTAAATAAGTTAAAAGCCCATGGTATTCAGGGTAAGATCCTGGCATGGATAGAGGATTGGCTGACTGGCAGAAGGCAGAGAGTGGGGATAAAGGGATCTTTTTCAGATAACTAGTGGTGTGCCTCAGGGATCAATGCTGGGACCATAACTTTTCACAATATACATTAACAATCTGGAAGAAGGAACTGATGGCACCGTTGCAAAGTTTGCAGATGATACAAAGATCTGTAGAGGGACAGGTAGTATTGAGGAAGCAGGGGTGCTGCAGAAGGACTTGGACAGGCTAGGAGTGAGCAATGAAGTGGCAGATAGAATACGATGTGGAAAAGTTTGAGGTTATGCACTTTTGTAGGAAGAATGGAGGCATAGACTATTTTCTAAATGTGAAAAGGCTTAGAAAATCAGAAGCACAAAGGGACTTAGGAGTCCTAGTTCAAGATTCTCATGATTAACGTGCAGGTTCTGTCGACAATTAGTAAGGCAAATTCAATGTTAGCATTCACGTTGAGAGGGCTAGAATACAGGGATGTACTTCTGAGGCTGTATAAGGCTCTGGTCAGACCCCATTTGGAGTATTGTGAGCAGTTTTTGGCCCCATATCTAAGGAAGGAATGAAAATGAAATGAATGAAAATCTCTTACTGTCACGAGTAGGCTTCAATGAAGTTACTGTAAAAAGCCCCTAGTCGCCACATTCTGGCGCCTGTTCGGGGAGGCTGGTACGGGAATTGAACCGTGCTGCTGGCCTGCCTTAGTCTGCTTTAAAAGCCAGCGATTTAGCCCAGTGTGCTAAACCAGCCCCTGGATGTGCTGGCCTTGCAAAGGGTCCAGAGGAGCTTCACAAGAATGATCCCTGGAATGAAGAACTTGTCATATGAGGAACATTTGAGGACTCTGGGTCTGTACTCGTTGGAGTTTAGAAGGATGAGAGGGGATCTTATTGAAACTTACAGGATACTGAGAGGCCTGGATAGAGTGGACATGGAGAGGATGTTTCCACTTGAAGGAAAAACTAGAACCAGAGGGCACCATCTCAGACTTGAAGGGACGATCCTTTAAAACAGAGAAGAGGAGGAATTTCTTCAGCCAGAGGGCGGTGAATCTGTGGAACTCTTTGCCACAGAAGGCTGTGGAGGCCAAATCACTGAGTGTCTTTAAGACAGAGATAGATAGGCTCTTGAATAATTAGGGGATCAGGGGTTATGGGGGGAAGGCAGGAGAATGGGAATGAGAAACATATCTGCCATGATTGAATGGCAGAAGAGTCTTGAAGGGCCAAATGGCCTAATTCTGTTCCTATGACTTATGGCCTTATGGTCTTAACTGATAACCTTAACAACTATTCGGGCTGAATTTGATGCTGGCCATTTTTGGCTGAGGCAGATGAGCGATTGATCTCATTGTAAAGGACACTTAAAGGAGGCCAACTGGGATTTCCAGTTTTCCTCCAATGTCCAGACTGGCAGGATGAGTTTAACTGCTAGGAGGCAGACACCCAGCAGCAGGCCAGTGTTCCAGGCAGGCCTACAGGCCCTACCCTGCCTTCCTGACTGCAGATCCAGCCAAAAGATCACCTTGTGGAGGGATACACCCCTACTTCCGCAGTGTGGGCCCAGCTTCTTTTTTCTGCTTTTTTATTTAAACTTGAAAGAAATTTGAAGTGCCCTCGCGGTTACTTACCATCCATTACTACCCCTCCCAGGCTGGAAGGCCTTGAATTGGGCCTACAGCTTCGAGAGCCCGCCTGCCGCCCTTGATTGGACAGTGAAGCTGTCTCCATGCTAGCTCAGAGGGCGCCTCAGTGAAACTCCCAGACTCTTTCTTCTCAGGGGTGGACTCCTGTCTCCGGCCCCCGGGGGGGGGGGGGGGGGGGGGGGGGGGGGGGGGGGGGGGGGGGGGGGGGGGGGGGGGAGAATCAAGCCCAGAGCGTTAGGCGGCAATAGGGATTGCCTGTGATTTCTCCATGTGCACCCTGAGAGAGGCGGCTCCACCTTGGAACCCCACTGTAGGAAAATAGGTCCCTTGAACTCACCTTACTGCATTATTTTGTTGGAAATGGGAATGGAAAAGTCAATATCAAAACTCAGTCTCCAGAACAGGAAGCTTCCAATACCGTTCCTGGGATAATTGAAGTTTTTTTGCATTTAGGTCAACAGAATGGAATTTTTTTTGGTTTTATTGAAATATACAGTTGATCCAAATTCAATCTTGTAAAAGCATTCAAAATATCCCGTATTTAAAAAAAGGATATAGCAATCTCGAAGCTGAAAGCTGTCTTTTGTTTTTCAAGATTATTTTCTCTGGATCAAAGATTGAAGAAAAAGGTTAAGGGGTTTATTTAAAGGTGAGGGTTATTGCAATGATTACTTACCCTCTACACATTTCCTGATCCCTCAGTCAGGCTGATATTTAAAAGTTGATCTGGCTTTTCTCCATAAAGGTGGCCCCTTAAACAGAAGTAGACATGTACATTTTAAAAATATTCTTTCATGTGACGTGGGCATTGCTGGCTGGGCCAGCATTTATTGCCCCTCCCTTATTGCCCCCCCCCCCCCCCCCCCCCAACTGAATGGTTTGTTAGGCCATTTTAGGTGGCATTTAATAATAATAATAATCGCTTATTGTCACAAGTAGGCTTCAATGAAGTTACTGGGAAAAGCCCCTAGCTGCCACATTCCAGCACCTGTTCGGGGAGGACGGTACGGGAATTGAACCCGCGCTGCTGGCCTTGTTCTGCATTACAAGCCAGCTGTTTAGCCCACTGTGCTAAACCAGCCGCTAAGAGCCAACCTGTGGGCCTGGAGTCACTTATAGGCCAGATCTAGTAAGGCCGCAGATTTCTTCCCTTAAAGGACATCAGCGAACCAGATACATTTTTCCATCATCAGTAATGGTTTTATTTATTTTATTTTTATTGATTTCAAATTTGACCATTTGCCATGATTGGATTTGAACTTGGGTCCCCCAGAACATCACCCTGAGTTTCTAGAATGCTAGTCCAGTCACAGTGCCACAATAGCACCATCTTCTCCCCCTCCCCCCTCCACCCCGAACAATCCTGAACAATGGCACTACCCCCCCCCCCCCCCCCCCCCCCCCCCAGAGGCCCGAACAATCCCCATCCACCACCACTCTCCTCCGTCTGGCTGAACTTGTCCTCTCACTCAACAATTTCTCCGATAACATGTCTCATTTTCTCCAAACCAAAGGTGTGGCTATGGGTACCCGAATGTGTCCCAGTTTTGCTTGTCTCTTTATGGAGTATGTGGAACATTCCTTGTTCCAGTCCTACTCTGCGTCCTTCCCACAACTCTTAACGGTACATCGACAAGTGTTTCAGAGCCGCTTCATGTTCCCCCCCCCCCCGGACCTGAAAATTTGTATTAATTTCGCTTCCAATTTCCACCCCTCTATCACCTTCTCATGGTCCATTTCTGACACTTCCCTTCCCTTCCTTGACCTTTCTATTTCATTTTCTGAGGATAGACTGTCCACAAATATCCATTACAAATCCACCGATTCCCACAGCTACCTCGACTACAGCTCTTCACACCCCACACTAAATCACAGAATACTTCAAAGGACTTCATTGGGTGTAAAGTGCTTTGGGATTTACCAAGCTTGTGAAAGGAGCGGGAAATGCGAGACTTTCCTTCTTTGACAGAGATTTGCCAAACGCACTGCCACGGGGAAGAAAGGAAAGAGAGAAGTTTGCCAAACTTCCCAGGATGTCCAGGAATTGGAAGATTGCAGCTGAAATCAATCTGGGTGAAAACTCATTGCGGCATTAGGAAAGGGGGAGGGATTCTCCGTCCTGCTGCACCCATTTTCAGGTGTGACGCGCCCTCCCCGGCAGTGGGATCTTCCGTCCCGGCAGCCGGCCAATGCAGCTTCCCATTGTGGCACCGTCGGGAAATCCGTGGGCGTGAGTGCACTGCCGGCGAAGCGGATCTTCCCGCCGAAGGAGAATCCAGCGCAGGGGGTTTTCTTTCAACATCTGAGTTGGATAAAAAGACAGTCTGGCCGATAGTTGAGATTAAAAAGCTTTCCAATTGGCTGAAGAAAGGCAGGAGGTTGTAGGATGCAAGTGTGGGATTGGCGTGGCTCAAGGTTGAACATCATGGGATGAAACCTCCAGGAATTCATCCAACCAGATTTGGCAGCCCTCCAAAGGCAATGAAGAATTGTCTTCTTCCTTTTAATGATAAAAAAACATCTGACTTGATTTTCTCCCCCTTGTCTCAGGCCAGACTGCACTGCACATCGCGATCGAACGTCGTTGTAAACACTACGTGGAACTGCTGGTTGAAAAGGGAGCTGATGTCCATGCACAGGCCCGAGGGAAATTCTTCCAGCCCAAAGACGAAGGAGGATACTTCTATTTCGGTAAGAGGATACTTCACTCTCTCATTTGTCAATCTCACTTTCAGTTCCGTTTAGTTGCTTCCACAGACAGAGAGTGGAAAGAAAGACTGAGAGAGGGTGGAGAGGGTTGTTCCCCAAACATGCCCAGTAAGTCCCCAAGCATTGGCAGAGAGCCTGGGCCAGATCAATATCCCAGATCAGTATCTCATCACTTAATGTGATGAGAGGAAGAAATTGGAAAAAGGTACAAATGACGAATAAATTGCTGTTAGATAATCCTTGGTGCAGACAGGGTTGGTGCGTTCGGTGGGGCAGTGGGTTTTACACCATTATCTGGAGCTGGTTTTGAATGTCAGGATGAAAAGTCCTAACAGCTGGCTGTGACGACGTTCGACATTTACTATCCGGTTCCGACTGATCATTGGCCGACCACAAAACTAGCACCAGCCGCATTCAGATGGCAACCACTCTAGTTCTTGAGCACATCATCGAAGTTGACATTCCAGCTCAGGACTGAGGGAGTGCTGTTCTGTCAGAGGTGTGCACTGCGTATCGACACAAAAGGGACCCCCTGTCTGCCTATTCAGAATGGAATTTTCTTGCAGTTCCGGCCAGCATTCCAATAGCACAAACCATTCATTAACTAGCCACTTATCATATTGCCGTTCAATAGATCATGGCATGCACGACATGACTACCCTGTTTGTCTACTTGGCAGTGGTCACTGCACATTAACGTAATTAATTGCGTCGGAACTTTCAACACTTCGGAACTGTGTTATGTAAATTCAATACTTCTTTCTTTCATGTTTTGATTACAGTACGTTGACAGTTAGATAGATAGAAAGATAGATAGACAGACGGATAGACAGACAGATAGATAGACAGATAGATAGATATATAGACAGACAGATAGACAGACAGACAGACAGATAGATATATAGACGGACAGACAGACAGACAGATAGATAGATAGACAGACAGACAGACAGATAGATATATAGACGGACAGACAGACAGACAGACAGATAGATAGATGGACAGACAGACAGATAGACAGACAGACAGACAGACAGACAGATAGATAGACAGACAGATGGATAGACAGACAGACAGATGGACAGACAGATAGATAGATAGATAGATGGATTGACGGACGGACGGACGGACATTGGCAATGGCCGCACCCGCACTGATAGAAATGTGGATTAAAAAAAAACAATTTTGAGTACGCAATTCATTTTTTCCAATTAGGGGGAAATTTAGCTTGGCCAATCCACCTACCCTGCACATCTTTGGGTTGTGGGGGTGAAACCCACGCAGACACGGGGAGAATGTGCAAACTCCACACGGACAGTGACCCAGAGCCGGGATCGAACCTGGGACCTCAGTGCTGTGAGACAGCAGTGCTAACCACTGTGCCACCGTGCTGCCCAGCAATGTGGATTTAACAGCTGAAGTAATTTATTCCTTTCTTCAGGGGCTTGGGTAGGTCTTGAAAGGAAGGGGTTCTTCTCTGATAAGTTGGAATTCGCCTTTATCTCGATCATTAGTCCAGACTCTCAATTACTAGTCCAGTAACAATACCACAACACCACCGTACCCCTCCTCTAGAATTCCTGTGTTTTGGAGGATACATCCCCCTTGTTCAAAATCTCTGAAGTTGAAAGATGTTGGGGGAGAAATGTTTGAACATGTTTGATGTTAACATTTGGCTCAGAAATTGATGATAAATTGCACTTTGGGGTGAGGAACTAGCTACAGTTCCCTGTAAGGCCTCGCTGTCAGAACCCAGTCTGTGATGGGCTAACTGATCACAGTTGGATGATGGTAGGTCAGTTTGTTCGATCTTAGTGGTTAGAGTTCTAATCACCACATCCCCTTCTATCCAATCACCATCTAGCAACACCTGCAAAGTGTACATTGTGTGAGGATGCGATCTGACTCATTCATGAAGGTTCCCACGACCAAATAGCATGCTGCCACTCATGATCAAGACTTGCCGATGAAGAATGGTTGCTTGGTACTGTGCTAGCGCCACAGGAACCGCATTCCTACAAGGGGTCGACCATTGGTGGAGGGTGGATGGGGAGGTGGGGTTTAGGGAAAGAGATTTTACTGTAAATCTCTATTTTGCGAACTGCTGCAACATTCAGCTGCCATCTGTTATTTGTATTTTTGTTGCCTGCGTCAGTATTTCAACAAACAACTAACAAAACAATTGAAGAGGAATTACGACAGTATCATGAGGTATTTTTGTTGTGAGCAGTCACACTATGAGAATGTAAGTATTTCCTGATAGATTTCAGCAAAGGCACTCACAATATTGGCAGAAAGATACTGCACATTGTGGAAAACATCATCCTGTCACAAATCAGGCGAATGAAGCTTGTAAGAGCACAACCTACCAGATGTTCATGCGGTGGATTTTCAGGGGGACTGGTTACCCCCCCCCCCCCCCCCCTCCCCACCACCACCACCACCCCACCCCCCAGCACCTCGCAGACCAGAAATCCCCACAGTGATATTATGCTGGGGGTGGCCTTAATTGGGTCGGAGTGGAACTTCCACCAAGGATGGTCAGGTCACAAAGGCCAGGGGGTTGGGAGAGGAATGATGGGAGGCGGATAATCTTGGGGAGGGGGGGGGGGGGGGTGATTGTCTCCAATGGGCACTGTGAATCATCCCAGAACAGGTACACCCCTTTCCTACCCGATAGCAGCCCAAGCAGCCAAAGCTGCCAGGCTCCTCGCCTTGCTCCTGCCTTCCCTCGCAGGCTGAAAAATTGCCGGGGAGGCAAATTGAGGACTTTGTGGGGCAGTTACTTGGCCACTTAAAGGCTTAAAGCCAGGCCAGGGTGGGCAGGAAAGTGGGGGGGTTGGCCACCTACTTTATTTTGTGAGCTCCCGGCCTTCCAGCGGCTTGGTGGGAGACTAAAATGCAATCTCAGGAGTAATTCAGTGTGGATAGGATTTGTCCATTTCACTTGGATCGATACAGATCACGGGCGGGATTCTCCGACCCCCTTCCGGGTCGGAGAATTGCCGGGGGGGGGGGGGGGGCGTTTATCCTGCCCCGCCGCTCCAACGACGGCTGCCGAATTCTCCAGCACCAGTTTGCGGGCAGGGATCACGTCCCGACGGTCGGGGGCCGTTAGCAGCGACCCCCCTGGCAATTCTCCGGGCCCCGATGGGCTGAGCGGCCGCCCGTTTTCTCCCGGTCCCCCGCCGGTGTGAAATATACAAGGTCCATACCGGCAGGACCTGGCTCTGAGGGCGGCCTGCGGAGTCCTCGGGGGGGGGGGGGGAGCGTGGGGGATCCAGCCCCGGGGGGGGGGGGGCCCCCCACGGTGGCCTAGCCCGCGATCGGGGCCCACCGATCTGCGGGCGGGCCTGTGCCGTGGGTGCACTCTTTCCCTCCGCACTGGCCTCTGTAAAGCTCCGCCATGGCTGGCGCGGAGAAGAAACCCCCTGCGCATGCACAGGGACACTGGCAGCGGTTCTGCGCATGCCCCAGAACACGCTGGCGCTCCCGCGCATGCGCTAACTCGCGCCGGCTGGCGGAGGATTCCGCAACTTACGGGCAGCCCAATGCCGGAGTGGTTCACGCCACTTTTTGCCGCCGATACAGCCCACCCGCCAATTGGGGGAGAATCCTGGCCCACATTCCTGGATTGTTACCTGTGACAGAGAAAGGACACCTTCACCCTTTCCGTCTAAAGTGGATTCAAACCCAAACTCACCACACAATTCCTCAGGAAAAGGGGATACATTGCTCACAGTGAATTCAGTGAAATTTTTCAAGTAAATTAGAGGAACTGAG
Source organism: Scyliorhinus canicula (assembly GCF_902713615.1). Lineage (NCBI taxonomy): Eukaryota > Metazoa > Chordata > Chondrichthyes > Carcharhiniformes > Scyliorhinidae > Scyliorhinus > Scyliorhinus canicula. The sequence goes on along the minus strand of NC_052146.1, from coordinate 20,483,126 downwards.
AGGTACCTGCAGGAGGGGTATGAGTGGGAGCAATTCAGAGACAATGCTGCAATTTGGCACGATTAGGAGTTAGGACAGATTATAAAGATATTGGAAAGAGTGGGAAAAATAGAAGGGAGACAGTGTCAGGCACTATAAAGCTGGGAATAGGAAGCGGTCAAATGGATGGCATGTATCATGTTGGGTACACAAGAATGCAGGAAATAGGAGCAAGGATAGGCCTGCCGAGCCTGTTCCTCTATCCTATTTGATCGTGGCTGACCTCGGACTTCATCTCCACCTTCCTGCCCGTTCCACATATCCCCGAGTGCCGAGAGACCAAAAAAGCTGCCTGGCCCAGACTTAAATGTATTCAATGATGGAGTATCCAGAAACTTCTGGGGTGGAGCTAAGGAATGTGGAAGAATGGGAAAACTGATGGGAATGTTCTACAGAGCATGTGAACATGGCAACAAGATAAAGGAACGTATGTTTATGCAGGTCAAGGAGACTGAAGAATCTATGACAGGAGCAGCTCGGAAGTAGGCCATTTGGCCCATCGTATCAATGACAGCCCTTTATAGAGCTCCTCAATGAGTCGCAGTCCCTGTTCTTTTCACAGAGCTGAGCGATGTTTTGCTTTTCAAGTTGTCATCTAATTCCCTCCAGAAATCTACGACTGAATCTGCTTCCACCGCCTTTTCAGGCCGTGCATTCCAGACCATAACTCATTTTGACCTTCACCATGGAAAAGTCTACAATTCCAGAGGAACCGGGAAAGCTATGGATTAATGAAGCAGTGAAATTCAAGAGACCAACTTGGTCTGCCGAAGAGCAAGTCCTCTGTTCATTTCCCCACAAGTCACAGGCTTGTACTTTGCAAATTCAGTGAGTAAAATGACAAGGGAGGAGAATGGGTGAGGTGGTTTCTCATTGCCTTCCTTTTGCTTAAAGGAAACTTTCCTGAAGATAAAACAAAATGACTGCGGATACTGGAATCTGAAACAAAAACAGAAAATACTGGCCAGATCCCAGCAGGTCTGGCAGCAGCTATGGAGAGAAACGGGAGCTAACGTCTTGAATCCGGATGACTCTTTGTCAAAGCCCTTCTTCCTGAAGTATCCTCCGCCTGGAAGCAACTGTTGTCCCTTGGGGCTCTCTTCTGCCATTACCTCAGAACATCTGTTGGTTCCACCGCCGGCTCCTCACCCTGAGCATGGGATGCTTTTCTGGGCCTGGGAAAACTCACAAAAGGGAAGGGACTACCACTCACTAAGGTCACAAATGACCCAGCTCCCAAGAATTAGCATAAACAGGAACATTGAACCTGAAGCCAGGTTTGAATCCAAAGTTAATTAAGGACATGCATCAGTGCGGAGTGTATTAGTTATAATCTCCCAAAGCTTGAGGAACTGAAGGCTAATACTGGAAAACTGGGAGGTAGAAAATATGGGATGAGAGGGACAAATTGAGTAACTGCACTCGAATGAGTTGAGTACAGGTTTGTAGGAAAATTTCTATAGTCCATTATGAGATTTAGTAAGCAGTTGGAAAAGTATGGAATGAATAAGCAGTTCTGGATTCTATTGAAGTTAGGTATTAAGCAGTGGAGGCAGGGTGGGTGAATATGTTTAAGGCTAAGTGAGCTAGATTCTTCAATGGCAAGGGGGTCAAAGATTATACAGGGTTGACACAAACGTACAGTTGAGGCCACAATCGGATTAGCCATGATCTTATCAAATGGCGGAGCAGGTTGAGGGGCTGAATGGCCTACTCCTGCTCCTAAATCCTGTGTATGTTTGTAACATAATTGAGTTTTTTGATGGAACTACTGAAGTGAAGGATAGAATGGAATGAGTGGACATCATTGCTGGGTTTTCAGATGACACTGATGACATTTCACACAAGAGAATACGTTAAGATTAAGGTTGAATCGAGGCACTGACAACTTTGTGGCTGCTTCCCATCAATTTTAACTCCCTCAATCTCCTGACGCCCTTGTTTGCTATCCGCAAACTATAAGCCCAAATGGTTCGAGTCCTTCATGTCTCCAGAGTCCTTCTCTATTTCCGGACCCCTGTCTTGCTCCTGTCTGATTCTGACGAGAAATTATATTTCAAAAATGTGGTTCCAAAACATGTATTTGCCTTCCTACCACACAAATGTGGACTGGTAAGATTCAAACAAATCTTTTGATGAATAAATGACACACCCTAAAGAACTTTTCATGGATTTCAGGCCTGGAGCAAGCCATACCTGAGACTGCTTTATATTGTCGATACCCATCAGCCCCTAAAACTGGCCTGGGGATCGCAATGCAGGATTAACCTGAGCCCATTCCTTACAATATCGACAACACGCTAACTTCATGCTGCCTGCTCATTACCATCATTGTTACGTCCAGCTGGCTCTAACCATGCTGTTGAATGGCTGCACGTCTTGGCAGGGTCCAAAATCGTGAAAGGCTAACACCAGTTAAAGCTAATCTATGTACTAAAAACCAGCTGGCAGCTCTTAAAGGAGAAGTGCATCATGGCTGGAGCAGGTGCTGGAAGTCATTATACAGCGGAATCTGACCTGGGAAACATTCAATAATTTCACAACTAGCTCCAGGATTTTCTGCTGTGCTGTCGGCCTTGGTTGAGGAGATGCAGAGAAAGAGAGAGGTGTTGTGTTCAGAGGGCCCTTGAACTCCAGACAAAAACTCAAAATACTACGGGACCAGATAGCTATGGAGCCAATATAGCTATGGAGCCAATATAGCTATGGAGCCAATCTGTCACCTGTCGAGCCATGGGGGTGTTGTACAGGAGCTTTACCCAAGCGGTGAACCCTGTTCCAAGCCCGAACCGCTCCAGTACCTCTATGAGGTATTTCCATTCGACTCTGTCGAAGGACTTTTCTGCGTCCAGGGAGACGATCACCTCTTGTGTTCTCTCCCCGGAGGGGGTCATTATCACGTTCAGCAGGCGCCTGATGTTCGAGGTGAGCTGTCTACCTTTGACGAAGCCCGTCTGGTCCTCTGTGACCACCTCAGGTACACAGTCTTCTAGCCTTTTGGCTAGGATTTTGGCCAGTATTTTGGCGTCTGCGTTCAGCAGAGATATGGGTCTGTATGACCCACATTGTATGACACTTACTTGATGGCGGCTGCTGTTGGCCAGGCCTCTCCTTCTCAAGGTTCTTCTACTGCAAATGTGTTCTGCTGGGAGGGCCGGCTGGTCAAGAAGAACGAATCAGTCCTGGGACCTGACTTTTATAGGTCCCAGGGGCTTCGCTTCCTTCTGGGCGGACCCTCTCTAAACCTGCAATCGTTTGGGTCTCTTCCCAATCGATTGATTTGAATTTCCCCAATAACGGGGCCGTTCCTCGATCACCGGGCAGTTCCTTACACCTTATTGGTGTCCTTTGTCTTAGACTCTACTGGCGCCAGAATGTCTGACCTTCCATAGAATGTAGCGATTGCAGTTAACTGTTGTGTCCATTGTGCCTGGGAATCACCGTGAATCGCTCACTTAATATGCGCAGCTCGTTAGTTACAATTCTGTCTGGTTTCTGTGGCAGCTAGAATACAGGGAATTCTGCAGACTGCTTGTTTCTTTGTCAATGTCCATTTTTCCCTGTAATCTTTGCGTTCTTCCATTTTGTGTGAGGAAGTGGCCAACCCAGGTGGCTACAGGGCCCAGACATCCCACCACCAGCCAACAGTGAGCAGCTGGGAAACACGCCGCAGGGAGGCCAGGGAATCTCGCCCGTTAACTCTGTTGCCAGACCTGCTGAGTTTACCCAGCATTTTCAGGTTTTATCCCACTTTCCAGCTCTCGATCCTTGCAGTTCACAGCACTTCAAATGCATGTTCAAGGACTTCTTAAATATTTTGAGGGTTTCTGCCCCTAGCTGCCTTTCAAGCAGTGAGTTCCAGATCTCCTTAACCTGTACATGAAAAATGTTCCCCTCACATTCCCTTTAATTCTCCGACCTCTTACCCTAAACCTATGCCCCCTGGTTATGGACCTGTCAAACAAGGCCAATTGGGTCATCCTATCCATTCCATCTAGGAAACAAAAGTAAGTTCAGAGATGCATTGATTAGAGTAGAATGAATTAGTCACTTGTGCAGAAAGTCAGGATACAGGTTTGAAACTGGCACCAACATGCTCCAGTTTCCCAAGCTACTGTTTCCCCTTGTGCTCAAGGAAGAACAATGGCCGAATTTGCACCAGAAATGGTCATTTCAAATTCATTGAGGGAAAAATATTCAGTCACTTGAAACGCCCACATGATTTTGACCATTAGCATTCAGCAGTTGTCCCTTCTTGAAAGAAAGAGTGCAGACATCATGGAGGGTTATGAGGCTGGAGGGGCTTACAGAGATAGGGAGGCCTGAGGCCGCGGAGGGACTTTTAAACAAGAATATAGAATTCTCAGGGGGCTTTACAAGATGTTTCCTCTTGTGGGGAAGTCTCGACCAGAGGGCATAATCCCAGAGTAAGGGGTCACCCATTTAAGACAGCAATGAGGGGGAATTTCTTCTCTCAGAGGGTAGTGGACCTCTGGAATTATTTACCGCAGAGGGCTGAAGAGGCTGGGTCATTTGGTGTGGTCAAGGCTGAGATAGGCAGATTTTTAATTAGTGAGGGAATCAAGGGTTATAGGGATAAGGAGGGAAAGTGCAGTTGAGGATTATATAATAATAATAATAATAATATTGCAATGAAGTTACTGTGAAAATCCCCTAGTCGCCACACTCCGGCGCCTGTTCGGGTACTCAGAGGGAGAATTCAAAATGTCCACATTGTCATGATATGCAAACATGCAACCAATGAACACTCAGAATAGGACACAACCAATGGGCAGTCAGGCCACTCAGAGGTGGCATCACCACAAGGGGGCATGACATAAACACTATAAAAGGGATGAGGCACTCACACCCTGCTTCTTTCCACAGACAGACATCCAGAGAGTTAGACAGGGTTGATCAGCAGCATCACACCCCAGCACGTGGCTTCGAGCAAGCTGGTACAGTTAGACTGAGTTACTACAGTTAGATTAGCAGAGAGCCGAACTCATTTGAGGACTGTGTTAATAGTTCAATAAACACGTTGAACTCATTTCAGAGTCTGGAGCATCCTTTAGTTAAGACTGCATCAAGTAGCAGCCTGTATTATCCGAAGCAGCATAACACAACACAGATTACCTAACAGCACATCTTTCAGACTTGTGGGAGAAAACCGGAGCACCCGGAAGAAACCCATGCAGACACGGGGAGAACATGCAAACTGCGCACAGATAGTGACACATCGAGTCTGCACCGACCCACTTCAGCCCTCACTTCCACCCTATCCCCGTAATCCAATAATCCCTCCTACCCTTTTTGGACACTAAGGGCAATTTATCATGGCCAATCCACCTAACCTGCACGTCTTTGGACTGTGGGAGGAAACCGGAGCACCCGGAGGAAACCCACGCAGACACGGGGAGAACGTGCAGACTCCGCACAGACAGTGACCCAGCGGGGAATCGAACCTGGGACCCTGGAGCTGCTAAGCCACAGTGCTATCCACTTGTGCTACCGCGCCACCCATAACTTTGCTGCTTTTAAATGATGCCCCTCCCGGAAATGAGTCCTGGTGTTTTGCTTGTTTTATCCAATGGCTTTATTAATCTGCATCACTTCCTATAGTTCTTTGTGTATCTCTACCCACAGACCCCCCCTGCTCCTCTAACCCATTCAGACGTGTGCATTTAAATTAAATATTCCATTCTGTGAAGGCCTTTTGGGCTTTAACCCCAGTTCAGGCCCTGTTCCCACAACAGCTTGAGGACTTGAGTATAGCTTTCCTGGTGGAATTTGGCGTGGAATCCTGCTTGTCGAAGGAGCCAACTTGGGTCTGATGATCTGATATCATGTCGCCAGTAGCAGATTTTTTTTTACCACGCCAGTTCTCGCCAGTATTTCAAAATCGCACTTCTATCGTCTTTTTCTTTTCCTCCCCTCCCCTCGGCCCCCAGACTGTTCCAATTTACAGTCTCTGTTTTAAGCGTTACCAAAATCTTTAAATACATTTTTACAAAATGAGCAACATTCCATGTTTGGGAGTTGTAATAAATTGCTGCCAGTTTAGCAGGAAGGTGGGGGGGGGGGGGCAATTCTAGGGAGAATGCAGCTTAAAATAAGGTCATCAAGAAGAACAGACTATTCATAGTAATGGCACAGCTTTAGTTGACTGTGTCTCAAAGTGTATGAAAGGAGCAGTGTCTCAGAAGCAGGTCTTCTGTTTTCCTCCCGCTCAAGTTCTGAGGTAAATGTGTGTTTTGAAAGTACCTTCCTCGGGGTGTGGCTTCCTGCCTGGCCTACCCTGCGTGCTTCTGTTGGCTCGGTGACATTTGCGCTTTCTGTTTATTCCGCCCTGTCTCTTCCACTGGATTTTCTGAGCTGGTCACGGATGAGGTGGATCCCCGAGGAAACCCTCGCTCCTTTTCCGAGCCAGGGCACAATAATCCCTGTTGTGTTCCTTTTCTTTTAACTTTCTGTCTGGCCCAACATCAAAGTGAAAGAAAAAGTCTGATGGAAACACCACCCAACTCTGTATCCCTGCCAGCAATGCAATTCGATTTGTAAAATCTTTAGCTCCTTTGAATTTTCAGAAGCCACATCAGGAATGGCGCGATGGGCAGCAAGGTGGCGCAGTGGTTAGCACTGCTGCCTCACGGCGCCGAGGTCCCAGGTTCGATCCCGCCTCTGGGTCACTGCCCGTGTGGAGTTTGCACCTTCTCCCTGTATTTGCGTGGTTTTCGCCCCCACAACCCAAAAGATGGGCAGGGTAGGTGGATTGGTCACGCTAAATTGCCGCTTAATTGGAAAAGGGGAATTGGATACTCTAAATTTATGGGGGAAAAAAGGAATGACGCGATTACTCTACAATTGCTGATATTTGAATCTATCGTGAGTCAGCATACGCCAGTGATCTTTTGACCCCTGACCCCTCCAAGTTGGGGGTCGGCGAGCCCCCCCATCCCACCCCACCACATACTGGCAGGGCGCCCACAGATCCGATCCCCAGCGTGGGCAAAATGCCAACTTGACACCACCAGCCTGGCACCCTGGCAGTGCACCCAGGTGGCACTGCCTGGGTACCAGCCCAGCCAGAGGCTAGTGTGGCCAATCCACCTACCCTGCACATCTTTGTGTTGTGGGTGTGTGGCCCACGCAGACACGGGGAGAATGTGCAAACTCCATACGGACAGTGGGGCCTGGTTCGAACCCGGGTCCTCAGCCCCCTGAGGCAGGGGTGCTAACCACTGTGCCGCCGTGCCACCCGGGGTGAAGTGTAGATGTAAGGTAAGGATTCATTTCTCTATAGAAGATTATTGTAATGATTTTGTAACAGGTATTGAATGTTTCAAATAAGCATCTATTAACGTTAATAACATGGAAATGCCTCTACTTTTGTTTCTGGCATGAATTAATAATTTACTTATATTTAATTTAAAAATTAATACACAGACTTATTATATTTAGTAGTGAGAACGCAGTGAAATATTTCTAGTTTCCATCAGCTCCTATTAATTCTGATGAGGTGCCCCGTGATGGCAATAGGTGAGATAGGACTGCGAGGTGATCCCTGGGATCCTTCACTCTGCCGAAGTGTCCCATAGACCAGAAGATTTGAGAACCACTGACCGGAAGAAACTACCTTGAGCAAAGAACTCGGAGGTCTCAGGTTTAAAACTGAGAAATGAGAGCAGGGCTTGAGACGTTTTTCTCCCCTGTGATTAATGTATGTAGAGGCGACTCACAGCAATTGAAGCTCAGCCAATTGGCTGCTTCAAAAAGGAGCTAGATTGAATTCCACTAGGATTGGGGGATAGGGCTAGGTTGATGGGGCAACTGGCCTCTTTCAGTGTTGCACTTTCCTGTGATTCTGTCTGATGGCTCTCTGATGATCTTATTCAAGCAGGGCAGCCGGCCAGAGGGAAATCTGGAGATAGACGGATGGATATTGTGACGTTTGGTTGATTGTGCCCAGAAATCAGTGATTATTTTAGGAGAAAGTTCCCTGTGCAGATTAAATGGTTTGAGCCGGGTTCACAGTAAAGTAGATTGCACACGTTCAATGGAAAGAATAAGGTTAACTGACCTTTACACGGGTGATGTACCATCAATTGGACTCGAGACACGATGAAGATCCAAACTGTGGCTTTAATCAGCTAGTTGTTAGCCCGGTGGTCGACTACAGAGAAAGGCCAACTGCCGGGAACTCTGGGTACTTATACCCCACCTCAGAGGCGGGGTCTACTTGCCTCTCGACCAATTGGTGAGTAGTCACATGACTAGTCCCAGCCAATCGGACGAGAGGCACATGACCAGCCAGAGCCAATGGGAAACCAATGCTCTGCACCAATGGCAGTGCTCACATTCATACCACCACAACGGGTCAAGTTTCCTTAAGTTCAAAATCACGGAACACCAACAAAATGAGCAATTTCATGACAGCACCATTACCTCACAGTTTCCCTCCAAGTTACATGATGGGCAGGATTGAACTAAATGGGAACAAAGTCCCATCACGAACACGCACAGCCGTGTGTTTCCCGGCACTGGCAGCACCGAGAAACACAATGCTATAAAATAATAATAATAATCGTTATTATTGTCACAAGTAGGCTTACATTAACATTGCAATGAAGTAACTGTGAAAAGCCCCTAGTCGCCACATTCCGGTGTCTGTTCGGGTACACAGAGGGAGAATTTAGAATGGCAAAGTCACGTAACAGTACATCTTTCGGGACTAGTGAGAGGAAACCGGAGCACCCGGAGGAAACCCACGCAGACACGGGGAGAGCATGCAGACTCCGCACAGACAGTGACCCAAACCGGGAATCGAACCCTGGACCCTGGTGCTGTGAAGCAACAGCGCTAACCACTGTGCTACCATGCTGCACTCACATTAGATAGGGAGCCTCAGCGGAGAACGCGCACTGAGTGCTCCGCTCACCGGAATTCCTCATTGTAACGAGAGATCCGGATACCTTTTCTAAATGTCGTCCCAATCTCAGGAGCTCTTGAAACGACTGCTGAACCCCCCTAGTCCCAGCGGACTATGGGAGGATCCCCCACCACCACCACACAGGGCATTCCCCCAGCCGGATCACCACGACACAAAAGATGCCAGCTTGGCACTTCAAACCAGGCACTGCCAAGGTGTCAGGTTGGCTGTGCCTGCCAAAAGGGCATGCACCTGGGTGCCTCTGACCCCAGGGGAGACCCTCACAAGCGGCATTCCATCTGATCCCAGTTTGTGGAGACCAGTACTAACAACACTCATGATGTGGAGATGCCGGCGTTGGACTGGGGTGAGCACAGTAAGAAGTCTTACAACACCAGGTTAAAGTCCAGCAGGTTTGTTTCAAACACGAGCTTTCGGAGCACGGCTCCTTCTTCAGGTGAATGGAAAGGCTTGTTCCAGAAATGTTTATATAGACACAGTCAGAGATGCCCCGGAATGCGAGCACCTGCAGGCAATCAAATCATCAAAGATGCAGAGAGAGAGGTAACTCCAGGTTAAAGAGGTGTGAATTGTCCCAAGCCAGTTCAGTCGGTAGGCCTCTGCAAGTCCAGGCTTGTTGGTGGGGGCCGAATGTAATGCGACATGAATCCCAGATCCCGGTTGAGTCCGCATTCATGCGTGCGGAACTTAGCTATAAGTTTTTGCTCAGCAATTTTGCGTTGTCGCGTCTCCTGAAGGCCTCCTTGTAGAATGCTGACCCGGAGATCAGAGGCTGAATGTCCTTGACTGCTGAAGTGTTCCCCAACTGGAAGGGAACAGTCCTGCCTGTTGATAGTCGCACGATGCCCGTTTATTCGTTGTCGCAGTGTCTGCATGGTCTCGCCAATGTACCACGCTTCGGGACATCCTTTCCTGCAGCGTATGAGGTAGACTACATTGGTCGAGTCGCACGAGTATGCGCCGCGTACCTGGTGGGTGGTGTTTCCACGTGTAATGGTGGTGTCCATGTCGATGATCTGGCATGTCTTGCAGAGATTACCCTGGCAGGGTTTTGTGGTGTTGTGGTTGCTGTTCTGAAGGCTGGGTAATTTGCTGCAAACAATGGTTTGTTTGAGGTTGCGCGGTTGTTTGAAGGCCAGTAGTGGGGGTGTGGGGATGACCTTGGCAAGATGTCCATCCTCGCTGATGATGTGTTGGAGGCTGCGAAGAAGATGTCGTAGTTTCTCCGCCCCAGGAAAGTACTGGACGACGAAGGGTACTCTGTCAGTGGTGTCCCGTGTTTGTCTTCTGAGGAGGTCGGTGCGGTTTTTTGCTGTGGCGCGGTGGAACTGTCGATCAATGAGTCGAGCGCCATATCCCGTTCGTACGAGGGCATCTTTCAGCATCTGTAGGTGTCTGTTGCGCTCCTCCTTGTCTGAGCAGATCCTGTGTATACGGAGGGCTTGTCCATAGGGGATGGCTTCTTTAATGTGTTTCGGGTGAAAGCTGGAGAAGTGGAGCATCGTGAGATTATCTGTGGGCTTGCGGTAAAGCGAGGTGCTGAGGTGACCGTCCTTGATGGAGACGAGTGTGTCCAAGAATGGAACTGAATTTGGAGAATAGTCCATGGTGAGTTTGATGGTGGGATGGAACTTATTGATGTCATCGTGTAGTCGTTTCAGTGATGTCTCGCCGTGGGTCCAAAGGAAAAAAATGTCATCGATGTATCTGGTGTATAGCATCGGTTGAAAGTCCTGTGTGGTGAGGAAGTCCTGTTCAAACTTGTGCATGAAGATGTTGGCATATTGAGGTGCAAATTTGGTCCCCATGGCTGTTCCGTGCGTCTGGATGAAGAATTTGTTGTCGAAGGTGAAGACGTTGTGGTCTAGAATGAAACGGATGAGTTGCAGAATTGCGTCTGGAGATTGGCAGTTGTCGGTGTTGAGGACTGAGGCTGTTGCAGCAATGCCGTCGTCATGGGGGATGCTGGTGTAGAGTGCCGAGACATCCATTGTGATGAGGAATGTTCCTGGTTCAACTGGTCCATGGGTGCTGAGTAGGAAGTCCGTCGTGTCGCGACAGAAGCTGGGTGTACCTTGTACGATGGGTTTCAAGATGCCCTCGATGTGGCCAACACACCAGGCCGTCCTATCGTTTCAGGCAATGGGACCCTGTGTGAGAACCTCTCTGGCCACATCGAGGGCATCTTGAAACCCATCGTACAAGGTACACCCAGCTTCTGTCGCGACACGACGGACTTCCTACAGAAACTCAGCACCCATGGACCAGTTGAACCAGGAACATTCCTCGTCACAATGGATGTCTCGGCACTCTACACCAGCATCCCCCATGACGACGGCATTGCTGCAACAGCCTCAGTCCTCAACACCGACAACTGCCAATCTCCAGACGCAATTCTGCAACTCATCCGTTTCATTCTAGACCACAACGTCTTCACCTTCGACAACAAATTCTTCATCCAGACGCACGGAACAGCCATGGGGACCAAATTTGCACCTCAATATGCCAACATCTTCATGCACAAGTTTGAACAGGACTTCCTCACCACACAGGACTTTCAACCGATGCTATACACCAGATACATCGATGACATTTTTTTCCTTTGGACCCACGGCGAGACATCACTGAAACGACTACACGATGACATCAATAAGTTCCATCCCACCATCAAACTCACCATGGACTATTCTCCAAATTCAGTTCCATTCTTGGACACACTCGTCTCCATCAAGGACGGTCACCTCAGCACCTCGCTTTACCGCAAGCCCACAGATAATCTCACGATGCTCCACTTCTCCAGCTTTCACCCGAAACACATTAAAGAAGCCATCCCCTATGGACAAGCCCTCCGTATACACAGGATCTGCTCAGACAAGGAGGAGCGCAACAGACACCTACAGATGCTGAAAGATGCCCTCGTACGAACGGGATATGGCGCTCGACTCATTGATCGACAGTTCCACCGCGCCACAGCAAAAAACCGCACCGACCTCCTCAGAAGACAAACACGGGACACCACTGACAGAGTACCCTTCGTCGTCCAGTACTTTCCTGGGGCGGAGAAACTACGACATCTTCTTCGCAGCCTCCAACACATCATCAGCGAGGATGGACATCTTGCCAAGGTCATCCCCACACCCCCACTACTGGCCTTCAAACAACCGCGCAACCTCAAACAAACCATTGTTTGCAGCAAATTACCCAGCCTTCAGAACAGCAACCACAACACCACAAAACCCTGCCAGGGTAATCTCTGCAAGACATGCCAGATCATCGACATGGACACCACCATTACACGTGGAAACACCACCCACCAGGTACGCGGCGCATACTCGTGCGACTCGACCAATGTAGTCTACCTCATACGCTGCAGGAAAGGATGTCCCGAAGCGTGGTACATTGGCGAGACCATGCAGACACTGCGACAACGAATAAACGGGCATCGTGCGACTATCAACAGGCAGGACTGTTCCCTTCCAGTTGGGGAACACTTCAGCAGTCAAGGACATTCAGCCTCTGATCTCCGGGTCAGCATTCTACAAGGAGGCCTTCAGGAGACGCGACAACGCAAAATTGCTGAGCAAAAACTTATAGCTAAGTTCCGCACGCATGAATGCGGACTCAACCGGGATCTGGGATTCATGTCGCATTACATTCGGCCCCCACCAACAAGCCTGGACTTGCAGAGGCCTACCGACTGAACTGGCTTGGGACAATTCACACCTCTTTAACCTGGAGTTACCTCTCTCTCTGCATCTTTGATGATTTGATTGCCTGCAGGTGCTCGCATTCCGGGGCATCTCTGACTGTGTCTATATAAACATTTCTGGAACAAGCCTTTCCATTCACCTGAAGAAGGAGCCGTGCTCCGAAAGCTCGTGTTTGAAACAAACCTGTTGGACTTTAACCTGGTGTTGTAAGACTTCTTACTGAACAACACTCACGCAAGGTCTCCAAGGCAAAGGCAATAGATTGGGTACTTTGGAAATCTGCACATTAAAGTGAGACTTGCTGTCCTTCACACTTAGAATACTTTTTGGTTGATTCACTGAGCCAGATCCTCTAAGGGCCCCCCAATCTCAGAAAAACACTGCAGCATCCAAGCCCCTTAACGCCCACCACTGGTAAGGCCGTCCCCATCACTGGTGAGGCCCCCCACCCAAAACTCACTGGCAAGGCCCCTCCACCAATCGCTGGCAAGGCCCCAAACAATAATTGTTAAGGCACTCCCCCCCCCCCCCCCCCCCCCCCCCCAATCACCGGCAAAACTTCTCTCCCCCCAATTGTTTGCAAGGTTCACCTCCCCCCTCCCGAATCAGTGGCAAAGCTCCATCACAATCGCTGTCAAGGCCTTCCCTGTCAGGCCTTCCCTGTCAGGCCTTACCTTTCAGGTCCCCCTCCTCAGTTCTCCACTTTTGCCCCATCCCTGGGCAGTGCCAACCTGGCAATATCGCCAGCACCCTGGCAGTGTCAACCTGGCAATATCGCCAGCACCCTGGCAGTGCCAACCTGGCAATATCGCCAGCACTCAGGCAGAGCACCTGCTCTTTCTCAGAAGAACTTCAGAAGAACACCTTTTGAGAAGGTGCTGTTTCTAACTGCATTTTATTCATAGAGGCTTTTTCTTTGTTCTGAAGTACCTCCTAGAAAACCTGCTCAAAGGAGGTTGTGGGGTGAGACCCACGCAGACACGGAGAATGTGCAAACTCCAGATGGTCAGCGACCCAGGTCCGGGATCGAACCCGGGTCCTCGGCGCCGTGAGGCAGCAGTGCTAACCACTGGGCCACCGTGTTGCCCCAGCAGGAGAGGGGATCTAATTAAAACATATAGGGCGAAATTCTCCGCCCCCCACGACGGGTGGGAGAATAGCGGGAGGGCCTTCCCGACATTTTTCCCGCCCTCCCGCTATTCTCCCGCCCCCCCGCCGAAGTCCCGACCCGAATCGCTGCCGCCGTTTTTTTACGGCCGGCAGCGATTCACAGCTGTTAGATGGGCCGAAGTCACAGCCCTTTCCGCCGTTTTTACGAACGGCAAACACACCTGGTCTTGCCGTTCGTAAAAACGGCGTCACAAACTCGCTATTAATAACCATGGCACCGATTGGCACGGCCGTACCACGGCCGTGCCAAGGGTGCCATGGGCCCGCGATCGGTGGGCACCGATCACGGGCAGCGGGCCCGATGCCCGCGCACTACTTGTCCTTCCGCCGCCCCGCAGTATCCATTCGCGGGGCGGCTGAGGGGCAACCCGGCCCGCGCATGCGCGGGTTTCGCGCAAAAACGCGATGACGTCACCCGCGCATGCGCGGGTTTGAGTCTTCCAAACTGCGCATGCGCGGCTGACGTCATATGATTTTCATTAAGCCCGTCTTGCCGGAGCCTACGGCGTCGGGCTGCTAGCCCCGACCGGGGACCAGAATCGGTCCCCGGTCGGGAAGGGCCGTGCTGCCGTAAAACCCGCCCGGGTTTTACGGCAGCTTTACGATTTCTCCCGTTTTGGGAGAAATCGTAAAGCTGGCGTCAAACCCGGGTGGGTTTGACGCCAGCGCGCCCCTTCCCGACCGGGAACCGATTCTGGTCCCCGGTCGGGGCTAGCAGCCCGACGCCGTAGGCTCCGGCATGACGGGCTTAACGAATATCGTTAAGCCCGCTTGCCGGAGTTAGCGCCGGCTGACGCGTCATATGACGTCAGCCGCGCATGCGCGGATTGGAAGACTCCAACCCGCGCATGCGCGGATGACGTCATCGCGTATTTGCGCGAAACCCGCGCATGCGCGGGCCGGGTTGCCCCTCAGCCGCCCCGCGAATGGATACTGCGGGGCGGCGGAAGGAGAAAGAGTGCGCGGGCATCGGGCCCGCTGCCCGCGATCGGTGCCCACCGATTGCGGGCCCATGGCACCCTTGGCACGGCCGTGGTACTGCCGTGCCAATCGGTGCCATGGTTATGAAAAGCGAGTTTGTGACGCCGTTTTTAACGAACGGCCAGACCAGGTGTGTTTGCCGTTCGTAAAAACGGCGTAAAGGGCTGGGACTTCGGCCCATCGAACAGCTGTGAATCGCTGCCGGCCGTAAAAAAACGGCGGCAGCGATTCGGGTCGGGAGTTGGGCGGGGGGTGGGGGAGAATAGCGGGAGGGCGGGAAAAAATGTCGGGAAGGCCCTCCCGCTATTCTCCGACCCGTCGTGGGGGTCGGAGAATTTCGCCCATAACATTCTGTCAGGCCTAGACAGTCTGGAGAGAGTGGTGTTGTTTCCTCTAGCTGGGGGGGATCTGGAACAAGGTGTCACAGTCTCAGGATACAGGGTAGGCCATTTAGAACTGGGAGGAGGAGAAGCCTCTTCATTCAGAGGGTGGTGACCTGTGGAAATCTCTACCAAGAAGACTGTGGAGGCCAAGTCACAGAATACACTTAAGAAGGAAATAGATTGACGTCTAGACTCTAAAGGTGTCAAGACCTATGGGGAGAGCGCTGGAGTATTGCGTTGAGATAGACCATCAGCCATGATCACGTTGAATGGTGGAGCAGTATTAAATGGCCAAATGGCCACGCCTGCTCCTATTTTCCATCTTTCTATCCAATTCATCCCTCTTCCCTGTTCTTTTCCCGCAGCACTTCATATTTTCCTATATTCGATTCCCTCTTTCAAAATGATTATTGAATCTGCTTCTACCATTCTTTCAGGCAGTGCCTTCGCCGTGATCAAACTCGCTGCAGAAAACAAACCTCTCTTACTGTCATTCCTAGTGCTCTTCTTTTTAAATGTATTTTATTACAAACATGCCTCAAAACAGGTTACAGCGAATAAACATTCCGGGAAACATACTTCCCAACAATCAACTGTACAGTCTGTACAGATTTTTTCCCTCTTTCACCCCCCCCCCCCCCCACCCCCCCCCCCCCCCCCCCCCCCCCCCCCCCCGCCCCCCGCGACGAACAGTTCCTCAAACACGGTCGTAAACATCCTCCACCTTTCCTCAAACCCCCCTGAGGAGCCCCTTAACTCATGTCTAACCGCAGGAAATCATACAGGTCACCCAACCAAGCCGCTTCCCCCGGTGGCGATGCCGACTGCCACTCCAGCAAAATTGGCTGCCGTGCAGTCAGAGAGGCGAAGGCCACGAAATCGGCCTTCCTCCTCTCCATGAGCTCCGGCTTCTCTGATACTCCAAATATCACCACCAAAGGGTCCGGGTCCACCTCCTCCTCGACTATCCTGGCTAAGACCGTGAACACTCCCGCCCAGAAACTTCCCAATTTTTCGCAATCCCAAAACATGTGCGCATGATTCGCTGGCCCCCTCCCACACCTCTCACATTCATCTACTACCCACTGAAAGAACCCACTCATTCTTGCCCGAGTCATATGCACCCTGTACAACACCTGAAACTGTATCAGGCTCATCCTTGCACAAGAGGAGGTCACGTTTACCCTTCGCAGTGCCTCACTCCATCCTCCCCAATTGATATCCCTCCTAGTGCTCTTGACAATTATCTTAAACCAGTGAGGATTATTGGCCCTCAGTTTCTCCTTATTTATCAAAGCTTTTGTAATTTCAAACACTTATTTGAAATCTCCCCTTAACCTTGCCAGCGTGAAGAACACAGCCCCAGCCACTCTTGTCTTTCTGTGTCACTGAAGTCTACCATTCTGGTTATGATCCCAGTAAATCTCACCTGCACGCTCTCCAAGGCCCTGACATCCTTCCTGAAGCCTCTTCCCAGATTTGGACACTATACTCCAGCCAAGGCCTAACCTGTGATTTAGAAAGGTTTAGCATAGCGTCTTGGTTTTGCACTCTTTGCCTCTAATTAAGCATCTTCTTTTTATTTTGAAAATATTTTTGTTACAGCATTGGGGCTGGTTTAGCACACTGGGCTAAATCGCTGGCTTTTAAAGCAGACCAAGGCAGGCCAGCAGCACGGTTCAATTCCCCTACCAGCCTCCCCGAACAGGCGCTGGAATGTGGTGACTAGGGGCTTTTCACAGTAACTTCATTTGAAGTTTACTTGTGACAATAAGCGATTTTCATTTTTCATTTCATTTTTAAATTTTTAACAACAACTTTCAAGAGGATAAACAACAAAGCAAATAACACCTACCCAACCAAGAACCACAGCCAGCCAACGTGGCTTACATACACAATTCCCCAGTCCCCCTCCCCCAATTAAGCATCTTCTTTTGAGAGCTTATCAATACACGCACACGTTGACCCTTTGACCCCGCGGGGTTATGCTACCATGTCTATTGAATAATAAATAATAATGATTGATCAGATCTTCTTTTAGCTAGTGGCATGTTCAGGTAGATCTGGTGAGATTCCATTAGCTAATTATTAAACTGATTGAAGTGGCTGTTTGATAAGGAAGTAATTTACAAAAAAAAAACTTTGAGCTTAATTGATTTCTTTCTAAATGCTAAAAATCTAATTTCCATTTGTAATTCAGTAAAAATAATGACTGTGCTTCTGTAAGATTCTGCTTTCTACCTCCAGCCTCATGACGCACAATTGCCCTGCCTTTCACAGTTGTTGTCCTTGTACATAAATCGGACAGAGAGGGCGCGACACACTCATGGCTCTGAGATGCACAGGGCCCCGAGTCAGATGGTTATTAGGAGATGCCTTTACGACTGATGTTCTGTCAGGTTTTACGGGGTGCCAGGTATACCTGCATAACACCTACCCAACCAAGAACCACAGCCAGCCAACGTGGCTTACATACACAATTCCCCAGTCCCCCTCCCCCAATTAAGCATCTTCTTTTGAGAGCTTATCAATACACGCACACGTTGACCCTTTGGCCCTTTGACCCCACGGGGTCAAGTCTTATTTTGTTCGCTTTAGTCCAGAAAAAAAACTTAATAGTTTTACAAAAAGCCAGCTCCTGGGAATGCCAGCTTTTTGTTTAAACGTTTCCCAGTGGCTAACCTTGTGTCTAGCGAGTTTAATGCTGGAGATGCCTTTAGGTACAGGAGTTCTGGCACTCCACAGACTCAGCACAGAAAGGTTTTTCTATTCCTGTTACTGTTTCCTTTCAATGGTAATCAAAAAAGCATTTATAAACCCAGGAATGTTTGGCACTTTTCCACGTTGCCAATTATGTCCAGTTTCTAACCGGTTTAATCAGCAATTGCACATTAGCTGTGATTGTTTCTTCTCTTCAGTTTGTGACGGATTGATGGGACAAAAAGTAACAAAAGGCCTCTTCTGATAAGAGGGACGAGACACCTGCCCATTCAGAGCCTTGTGTTTGTCTGTGTGTATGTAGGAAGCTGGTGTAATGTGTGTGTTGTGAGAGAAGAAAACCATGGACAAGAAAGGCCATTGGCCCATCTAAATTCATTTTTATCCGACAGTCTCTCCATTGCCGCTTCCAGTTGATTCCATGGTTCCCACTTGCATTACTCCAGCCTGCAAATCTATTCCACACATGGACCAGGTGAAGAAGAATTTCCTGTCAGCGTTCCATAACAAGATGCATACACGCATTTTTATGTGTACCTTCTGGTACATTGTAGCTTCTAAAGTTTGATAGTTTACTGAGTGGGTGTTGGATAAACTTGGTCATCAGTGGGTGCTGAGAATTTTCTATTGTTATGGGCGAATTCAACTTGTGTTCACTATGGTAAATGACTTACTGCTTTGGTACTTTCAATATCACCTTTTAAGATCTGTCTCCTAGCAACTGCTTCCTGCTCCATTATCCTAATCAGAGATGATAGCTATAGTATGAACTTAATGGGGTAAATAACAGATTGTTAATTTGATACCTGGCACAGCTCCACAGATCAGAGTAGACTGAAGCCAATGGCTGATATGAGGTTGTATAATTAACTGTAAATAATTGACGCACTTCCCTCAGCCGTCCAGGTATCTAGGATAAGCTCCTATGTAACAGTATAGGTCACCACATGCTTTGAATAATAATGCGATGCGACATGGGGTTTGGAGTGTTGTTGCAAAGTACTCTGATGCCAGGATTTGATCCTCCATTACCTGCCTGAGTGACATTCATGTGGGGACTCTACTGCTTCGACATGGAGGGAAACTGAAGTGCAGGAGGGAACTGGGCAGTAGTTAGAATTCACCTAGTGGATGTCTGAAACCAGCACTGGAACTTCAGGAGTAGGGGCAGGAGCAGGCCATTTGTCCTTTAAACCTGCTCCGCCAGTCAGTACGATTATGGCTAATCTCCACCTCAACTGCCCCACTGTCCCGATGTCCTGTTTCCCTGTGGACTGCACCTTAAAGTCTATTAATCTCTGTCTTCAATATACTCATCAGTTGAGCATCCAAAGCTCTTCGGGCAACAGAATGACAAAGATTCACAATCCTCTTGAGGAAAGAAATGCCTGCTCATCCGCATTTTATGTGAAAATTCAGGTGCCCAATATGGGAGAGGCTTTCTCTGTCCGTTGAAGTGGATGCCATGCACTATGAAAGACAGAAAGCTCATCTGCCACCTCCAACCTCTGCCCATCAGAGATTTCATGAGGCATTTCCCCCCAATGATGGCCGACCCTTTACGTGCCCACACTGAATGACGCAGCAGAGTTGATCTGCAACTTTGGAGTACTGTACTAATGTTCTGAATATATAATCTAGCCACCCCACGTGAAATGAGTCGGGTCACACTGGGGTCAGACTGCTAACTGCAAATCCCACCCTGCTCCTGGTTGGGTGGGCACCCTGATAGCGAGGCTATAGAATTAGGAGCGTGCATTGCTTCTCGGCCTTAAGGCTAGGATCAGGGTAGGATCAAGGTGTGTGACCAGGTGTAATGCCTGTTCTTGTCAGCTTGGATCTACTAGGTCTCTTTTGTGGGGACCATGAATTGGATTCAATTTCAGTTTGAATTTGTTACATTTCTTTGTTACATAGAATTTACAGTGCAGAAGGAGGTCATTCGGCCCATCGAGTCTGCACCGGCTCTTGGAAAGGGCACCCCACCCAAGATCAACACGTCCACCCTATCCCCATAACCCAGTAACCCCACCCAACACTAAGGGCAATTTTGGACACTAAGGGCAATTTTTCATGGCCAATCCACCTAACCTGCACATCTTGAAATGAAATGAAAATCGCTTATTGTCACGAGTAGGCTTCAATGAAGTTACTGTGAAAAGCCCCTAGTCGCCACATTCCGGCGCCTGGCCGGGGAGGCTGGTATGGGAACCTGTGGGACTGTGGGAGGAAACCAGAGCACCCGGAGGAAACCCACGCACACACGGGGAGGATGTGCAGACTCCGCACAGACAGTGAACCAAGCCGGAATCGAACCTGGGACCCTGGGGCTGTGAAGCATTTGTGCTATCCACAATGCTACCGTGCTGCCCACAAGTTTGTTGCCTCAAAGGGAAAATGTATGTAGGTGCCCATACTCTGGAACCTTGAGGGGTTTAGTCGGGGCATTGCTCAATAACATAGAATAGAATTCCAACAGTGCAGCAGGAGGCCATTCAGCCCATCGAGTCTGCACCGAATCTCTGAAAGGGCACCTTACCTAGACCCCCTCCCCCCTCCTGATCCGTGTAACCCCATAACCCCACCTAACATGCACATCCCTGGACACTAAGGGGCAATTTAGCACGGCCAATCCATCTAACCTGCACATCTTTGGACTGTGGGAGGAAACCGGAGCACCCGGAGGAAACCGACGCAGACATGGGGTGAATGTGCAAACTTCACAGAGTCATCCAAGCTGAACCCAGGGCCCTGGCATTGTGAGGCAGCAGTGCTAACCAAGACGGTAATCTGCCAAAAGCCCGTGTGATCTCTGCTGACGTTACTACACATCACGTGATACAGAACCAGCAAGAATGTATTTCCAGATACATATCACCCCTCCCTCTTTACTTCATTACTGCAATGACAACAATTAACACTTATGCAACAGATCCCCTGATGTGTTATTTCTATACAAATATACAATTCGATAAGACAAATTCTGTGGTAAACGCCTATTACTTTTGGTAGAATTTGGAGTTCTTGAACTCAGCTACTTGCGACTTCAGAAGTGCCCTCATTCCTTTCTGTAAATGGTACTTGTTGAGTAATTATTGCAGTATCTGTCACTTTAGGCATTGAAAAGTCCTCAGAAACAGAATCTGAACATGTGACTGTCTCTGGTCTCCATTCCAAAGCTCTCCAGATCTTCTAAAGGTAGAACCTCTTGAGAGGTTTCTGCAAACTCACTTCATGCAGCAAGTAACTGATCAGCATGAAGTTGCCAAACTCTTTCATCATCTGTCTTCACGGTGAATGATATTCGACCTGTCTTTGCTAGGATCGTAGCTGGAACCCATTTCTCATTAGTGGTCTAACTCCTAGCTAGCACACTCTCTCCCTGGTTGAATACTTGTCATTTAAAGATTTTCTGCCTCCTAGCAATTTGTGTTTGCTGTTGTTTGACAATCTCTGAAGTATCAGGTGGAGTTTACAGATCAAACTGTGTTTGTAGTTTCCTCTTGAACAACAGCATTGCCGGTGAACTTTGGATGGTAACATGTACAGCGATCCGATAAGATAAAATAAATTTGTTTACTCTGCTGGATAATGTTCCCTGGCCCTTCAAGGCTTTGATAGACTGCTTTAATGATTGCACAAAATGTTCAACCAACCCATTCATTGCTGGATGATATGGAGCTGATTTGATATGACGTATACCGTTCCCTTTCAAACAGTCCTCAAACTCCTTTGAAATGAACCACTATCACTGACAATCTGTTCTGGAGTTCCAAATCTTTTGTCTGATCGCTCAATGGTCTGCAAGGTGATGGATTAAGGGCTTGCTCTGTCCATTCTGTACATTAATTTTGTAATTCTGAGAAAGGCTGTTGAATTAGGGGTTGGGTCAGGGCCTGCAGATCACCTTTCTGTCCACATTCAAACAAATAGAGGCAGCTTGAATGACCAAACAGAAATGTTATCAACAAAAATAGACAATTTGATTTGTATATGGATTATTAGGGAGAATGAGTGAGCAGGAGCATCTGCTAACATGCCTGGGATCAAGGTGATCATTTTCCATCTGTATCCCTAAATCATAAAGATTTCTCTGTAGCTTATTCCATTATGTTTGCCAGGGAATATTGCCCTTGGATTTGGGTCTGCACCTGAGGGAGTGAGACATTTACTGGGAACCTTTGAATGAAATGGAATTATTCCTGAATAATATATTTGTTGATGCTTGGCTGAAATGCTGTTAGTTTGTTATTTTTAATCTCTTAAATTTTCTCAATTCCAACCATGAAGAGCCCTCATCCCATTCACTTTGGTGAGAGTGGACAATGGAGTCATTAATTCACAGATCCTGAATTTTACATGCTAGTAATCGTCCCCTTTTTCAGCTAATGAGGAACGGATCTTAAGTTTCCACCCCCAAAGGTAAGGATGTACTCTGAATGACAGCAACACGACCACAGACTGGCATCCCAACTTAGCCAAATAACCATGTCGGTCGCACTGATAATGTCCAGACCCAAGGAGGTGACCAGTACTGTCAAAGGAAGGCCCTGTTCTTTACATGGGGAGAGAGAATGAGGGAAGTGAAGTCAAGGTCAAGAGGAGGGGCATGGAGAAACTTCTCTATGGTGGGTGAGAGATTCCAAGTTCCTAGGCGAGAGATGCAGCCATAGTGACCATTGCGGCCACATGTGGAGGTGGAGCCGTCCGAGTGATGCTACAAGCACTTGGAGGATCAGTGCTGGAGGTCGAGTGATCAAATGAATGCCAGTCCAAAGGTTTTAAATCCCTGATGCCCACTCAGCAGGATCCACTGGATAGTCGGAAGTCTGATCTTCCTAAACAGAGGCTGTAAGAAATGAACTTCCACATTGGGAAGATTCAAGTTAACTTTGCTCAGGTAACTAATCCTTTCTGTACCCGGCCTGGGAATGGCCAAAGTGGATAGGTCTTTGATCATTTTTGTGTTTCTGACACCTTCGGCACTGGTGCATCAGAGTCTCTGCCGATTCTTCCCTCCCCTCCCCCTCCCAACCCCCCACCACTGAAAAATCTCATCAGACACTCCCCAAGGACCCACCAATGCCTCCCACCCTGCAAAATTAATCAGACCCCTGAAAAACACATCAGTCCTTCCCTCCCAAGAATGAACTGTGTTTTTTCTCCACATCCGTTAACTGTCTTAGGTCTTTATCTCCTCAGGTGAATTGCCCCTTTCCCTGGCTGCCTGCACTAACCAGCCTGACATCGTTAACTACCTCACTGAGAACCCCGATAAGATTGTGGACCTACGAAGGCAGGATTCACGGGGAAACACCGTACTGCATGCTTTGGTCGCCATCGCTGATAACACCAGGGAGAATACCAAGTTCTTGACTAAAATGTACGACTTGTTCCTCATCAAATGCGCCAAGGTGTACCCGGAATGCAGCCTGGAGGCCATTTTAAACAATGATGGGCTGTCGCCACTCAAGATGGCAGCGAAGCTTGGCAAGATTGGGGTAACTGAATAGATTCTTACTTCAGGCGCTTGTTTAAGATTATCTCGTTTATGGGATGTTTCCCTCAATATTTGTCTGAAACCAAGTGGGGAGAAGAGGGTGGTTTGTGCTGGGCCGGCAGTTGCGTAATAACCTACGGAAAGGACCCAATCTGTCTGCATGACCTAAATAAAAGTGTAGGTGGGACATTGGATTTGCACACTGTCCACGCGGGGGGGGGGGGGGGGGGGGGGGGGGGGGGGCGCAGGGTGGGGGGGGAGGGGGGGGGGGAGGGGGGTTGTGATATAATGTGCAGCAAAGCATAACTAAATGAAAATGAAAATCGCTTATTGTCACGAGTAGGCTTCAATGAAGTTACTGTGAAAAGCCCCTAGTCGCCACATTCCGGCGCCTGTCCGGGGAGGCTGGTACAGGAATCGAACCGTGCTGCTGGCCTGCTTGGTCTGCTTTAAAGCCAGCGATTTAGCCTGGTGAGCTAAACCAGTCCAATTGGGGTATGGCCCCACTATTTTTTTCCTTGGGTAAGTAAAAGTCTGATCAGGCACATCGCTTCAAAACATCAGCCGTGTCTGTACCAAATGCAGCTCAGTGGCAGCCACGTTGAGTCTGAGTCTGAATGTTCTGGGTTTGCGTCCCATTCCAATGCAGTTGTTTGGATGGGCTGTTAACACAAATTTCCCCCACCCCCCCCGGCCTCGCATGTAAAAGATCCAGTGGAATTGTTCAAATAGCCGGGAAGTTCTTCCTGGTTTACAGTCCAATATTTTCCCACCGGCTAATGTCGCTGCCTCATTGCTATTTTTGTGGGAGCTTCCTGTGCACAAACTGGCTGCGTCACTTCCCACATTCTAACAGTGATGACACTTCAACAGCGTGTCTTTGATTGTTCAGTGTGGGGGGGGGGGGGGGATTTCCACAGTGCGTTTGCACAACACAAACTTTCCAAAGCCTATCGGACTTTAAAAATCTCAATGTTATTAAATCTACAGTGTTTATATTTCTGGCAGGTTTTTCAACACATTATCAGGAGAGAGATACAGGATGAAAGCGCTCGTCACCTTTCCCGCAAATTTCGAGACTGGGCCTACGGACCGGTGTATTCCTCGCTTTACGATCTCTCAGCGATAGACACGTGTGGCGAGGAGGTGTCACTGCTGGAGATTCTGGTCTACAATGGAAAGATAGAGGTAGCTGAACCAATTTCTTCCCCTCACTCCTGTTGGTGTTAGTTTCCCTTTGAGACACGGCTCTATGTGTGCGCTGATCCCACCAATACCACCCACAAAGGTGGCCATTTCTCGCATTTTGGTGAGGATAATTTAAGATGCTTCTGTCTTCCTCTCCCCAATTGGCAGAGCATGTTGGTGATGACATTTGTATCTCCAAATTCCTTCCCTAAACCACTCCGCCTCGCTATCTCTTTCCTTCTTTAAGATGCACCTTATCACCTCGCTCTTTGTCTGTCCTAGAGTCTCCTTATGAGATTCAGTGTCATATTTTGCTTGATAATTCTCCTGTCATGTGGCGTGTGAAGTTTTATTGTGTTCCAGATGCCATATGAATGCAAGTTGTTGTTGTCTTGAACTTTTTTTTTGTAGAATCGTTATGAAATGTTAGCTGTGGAACCCATTAATGAATTATTTCGTGACAAGTGGAAGAAGTTTGCAGCTGTGTCCTTCTACCTCAGTGTTATCTCCTATATCACGGCCATGGTCATATTTACCCTCATTGCATATTACAGGCCATCGGAAGGAAAAGTAAGTGTGAGCTGGAGCTTATCTAACAATTAGTGACCTGTCTGTTCTGATGTACACTCAAACTTTGCTTGGAGTGCGCGGCAGATTCAGTTCAGCGGATGGGCCCTTTAGATTCATCTTGAATTTGGAATGTAGTGTCTGCTAAGTTGGTGGAAGCAGATTCCTAGGAAGTAGGAGCAGAAGTTCGCAAATCAGCCCTTTGAGCCTGAATTCTGAAGAGAATCATATATATATATTGAAAAGGGAAAAGCTTGCAGTGCTCTGAGGAGAGAGCAAGTATTCTTTCAAAGGATCAGCACAGCAATGATGGGCTGAATGCCCCCTTCTGCGCTACAATATATATTTCATAGACTGGTTAACTGGTCACCTACAGGAATAAGGGGCGGGATTCTCTCAGCCTGGGGCCAGGCCAGAGAATCGGCGTGATCGGCGCGAATCGCGCCACGCTGCCCCGATACTGGGACCCGGCGTTAGCCGGGAGCCGCTCTCCACCACCACCCCCCCCCCCCCCCCCCCCCCCCCCGCGATTCTCGGGCCGGGATGGGCTGAGTGGCCGGAACAAAAGGCCCGAGTTCCGCTGGTGCCGTTCTAATCTGCTCTTAGTCGGCAGTACCTCGGCGTCGAAGGGTCCGGGGGCGGCCTGTGGGGGGGGCGGGGGGGGGGCAACACCTGGGGGGCCTCTGTTGTAGCCTGGCCCCCCCATCAGAGCCCACTGATCGGCAGGCCGGCCTCTCTGGCTGGGGGCCTCCTTTCGTCTGCGCCGGCCCCTGTAGCCCTGCGCCATGTTGAGTTGGGGCCGGTGTGGAGAAGGGAGGCACTGCGCATGCGCGCGTTGGCGCCGGTGCCACTGCGCATGCGCGGACCCCGTGGTGCCCAGTTGACGCTGGGATCAGCAGCTGGAGCGGCGAGGGTCGCTCCAGTGCCCTGCTGGCCCTCTGTAGGGGCCAGAATTGCTGGTCCTGAGGCTGAGTGCTGACGCTGTCGGAAACGCCGTCAGCACTTTGCCTCAGGATCACAGAATCCAAGGTCCATGAATGCCTCCATCTGTTTTTCTCAGTTCTCCCGTTATCGGGAGTCTTCTCAGCCTCCACTGAACATTCAGCTGTCCATTGGCTGCCCAGACCAGGAGGTGAACTGTGCTGAATTGAACTTGACCTCTCACTGTTCCGTGTTGTTTAGGAGCTCATGCTATGCTGCAGGCTGAACCTAGCTTTTCTGCTTCGCTGTTGGTACAAAGTGAGCTAACAACATGTTGAGCAATTCCCTGCAGCCTATCTGAACAATCATTCATAGCTGCCTGTGTAACTATGCCTTAATGCAGATGGCAAGTCTGATAAATGTGTAAAATCCAACCAGCGGCTCAAACCTAAAGGAGTGTGCATACTTAAAAGTAATATCAGGACAAATATTGTTTCCTCTTTGATAAAGGTTCAAAATGAATGTTAAAACTTTTTGCATCAGTGACTCCAGTATTAACAATTGTGCCACCTCATTTGCCTTTAGAATATCAAAGAATAATCATAGAGTCATAGAATCTCTACATTGCAGAAGGAGGCCATTCGGCCCATAGAGTTTGCACCGCTCCTCTGAAAGAGCAACCCACCCAGGCCCAAATCCCTGCTCTATCCCTGTAACCTGTTACTGTACCGAACCTATTGGACATATTAGGGGCAATTTAGCATGGCCAGGACACCTAACCTGTAGATCTTTGGACTGTGGGAGGAAACGGGAGCACCCGGAGGAAACCCACGTCGAGAATGAACAAACTCCACACAGACAGTTGCTCAAGGTCAGAATCGAATCCGCGTCCCTGGCACTGTGAAGCAGCAGTGCTAACCACTGTGCCACGATGCCATCTGTACACTGTACAGCAGCATTTAAAAAAAAATTATTGGACATGGCAGTGCTGGTATTTATTGTCCAATCCTAGTTGCCCTTGAACTGAGTAGCTTTCCCACAAGAGTCAAACATATTGCTGTGGGTTTGGAGACACACGTAGGCCATGTCAGATAGCAATCAACAATGATCATCACTTGGCTTTCAATTCCAGATTTTTATTAAATTCAAATTTCACCATCTGCCGTGGTGGCGTTCGAACCTGGGCCTCCAGAGCATAACCCTGGGTCTCTGGGTTACTCGTCCAGTGCCCCCTCTGTTAGATATGCCACTCCACAGGAGGGGCAGAAAGGGGATCAGAGGGTCAGCCATCCTGAAATGATTGGGCCCACCCCATGGGTTTGGCTTCACACAATGACTAAGGATATGTAGCCGCCATATTGGCAGTGGTTGCTGGGCAGACACCAAATGAAGGGGGAGAAAATGAAGGCATAGAAGATACAGCACACAGTTCTTGCCTCAACTTTTTTTTGTAAAATACTTTATTAAGGCATTTGTGATTTTATAACAGAACAGTAAACCATATACAAACAACTATAAACATAGTGCAAAGACCCTCTACCTCCCTCACAGGTCCTACCTTCCGAGAACAGTAATATAGACTAACCCCCCCCCCCCCCCCCCGCGCCGCTGACAGTTAATTTTCACTAAAGAAGTCGACAAACGGCTGCCACCTCCGGACGAACCCTAGCATTGACCCTCTTAGGGTGAACTTGATTTTCTCAAGACTAAGAAAGCCAGCCATGTCATTGACCCAGGTCTCTACACTCGGGGGCTTTGAGTCCCTCCATGCTAACAGTATCCGTCTCCGGGCTACCAGGGAGGCAAAGGCCAAGACGTCAGCCTTTCTCGCCCCCTGGACTTCCGGGTCCTGTGACACTCCGAAAATCGCCACCTCTGGACTCGGTTCCACCCTTGTTTTTAAACACCGTGGACATGACATATGCAAACCCCTGCCAGAATCCCATAAGCTTCAAACATGCCCAAAACATGTGGACATGGTTCGCTGGCCCTCTCGCATATCCCAAAAACCTTGCTTATCCGGGCCACCGCCATGTGTGCCCGGTGAACGACCTTAAATTGTATCAGGCTAAGTCTGGCGCATGATGTGGACGTGTTGACCCTGCTTAACACATCCATCCAGAGACCTGCCTCTATCTCTCCCTCTAACTCCTCCTCCCATTTGTGCTTTAGCTCCTCTGCGTTTCCTCTGACTCCATGAGTTCTTTATAGATTCCCCTCTCCCACCCATACTCCAGAAATCACCCTATCTTGTATCCCCTATGACGGTAGGAGTGGGAAGGTTGGAACCTGTTCTTGCTTTATCTCTAACTAACCTTCTGCTCCTGTTTCAGGCTGGAGCCCTGCTCCATCACTCACTGTAGCTTCATCAATAATTCTCTCCTTCAAATGTCTCGCAGCCTCCTTACCCGTACAATACCACAGGCGACTACCTACGGTTGGCTGGAGAAATGATCACTGTCGTCACCGCCATCTTCTTTTTCTTCACAAACGTAAGCAGAGAAACATTATTTATTTTGCCTCTCACTTAAATCCAAGGGAATGGGGGTCAGTTGATGCGACCATCAATTCACTCGAGACACGAGAGGAAGTAAACTGTGGCTTTAATAGACTTACAACTGAGCCTGCCTGCGACCAGAAGAACTGAGGGCAGACTCACAAGGCTGTAGCACGTTATACTTCCGGTAGTGGGAGGGGCCATGGGCGGAGCCAAGGGTGGAGCCCTGTACAAGATCCTCATCTCCCCCTGTGGGCAGAGCCGCGCAACGGCTCACAGACGGAGCCCACAGGGACACAATGATACATAGTGTGAATTAAGTATTATACATTCACCACATCAGTGGCTTGAAACTTCAGCTGAGATGATCTGGCTTAGCAAAGCCCCAGGGGTCAGCCTGGGACCTCCCGGCTTGGATAGTTCAGTATTGAAGGCTCCCTCCCCCCGGTCAGGAACTTCCCTTAAGCAGGACAAATGGAGCCATTTCCTGTCAGTGCACGGAACTGAACAGCTTTGAAAATATACATTTATAAATATACCACAACCTTTCTATAATACCTTCATCAATGACTTTATTCTAAACATATAACGCTGACTATTATGAAGTAAAGATGGGAAAATAGAAGGAACCACAGGACATTTCTCACAATATTTGTTGAAGAACATTTTGTTTGTTTTAATATAAATGTGTTAATTTATTTGCTTTGAAACACAGAACCAGTGGTGTGGGACCTATTGGATCAATGGGGCAGTTAAGATGATCAGAGTTGAAAAGAGGAAGGGGTAGACAATGGCCTTGTTCTTCCAGTATCCTCCCTTCCTGGACTTTGCTGATTCACATTGGGATAGGATTCCCCAGGCACTGCCAACTCTCCCATTATTTTGTCCATGTGACCACAGTGAATCCGGAACAGCCTGACTGACCAAGTCAGATCTTACTCAAAAACTGCACGTGTATCTTCCAACAAGAGTTGCTGAGCTGTGATACCCGATACCCTGGCTGACGATTCCTGCAAACAACTGTAGTCCCTCCAGAAGCACATTTAATGATAGCAAACTCACTGGAGACCTGGGTTTACTAACCCCAAGTGAGGAGCTCCCTCCGCAGGAGCAGTGAGGCAATAGCAATTCGATGCTTCCAGGGTGATTGCCGTCTGGGTGCAGCGGATGGTGAAGGTTGCAGATTGTTGTGGGTGCTTGTCTTGCTCCTATGGCGCAGTGCGCACCAGGCAGACTTCTCAGGAAGCATGCATTGTGGACCAGTTCATATGGTGCGCAACAAGGGACGTGTCTAATAGACACACGGAGCAATATTGTGATGTAATTTAGAAATGTCCTACTTTTGTCTGTTGAAATCAGACTTACATCTTTCAATTATTTCAATTGGTGGCTTTACTTGAAGCATCTTTCAGTTTAAGTGACTCACATGTCTTTAGTGATGCCCTTCAAAAGAGGCATTCATCAGGTGGGCATTGTGGCCACTGGGGCCACCCCCCCTTGGTCCAATTAGAACAGGCTGAGACTGACTATAGCTGTGCTGCTGTGGGAGGTGCCAACTCGAGATAAACTGTTGAGCGGGGATGAGCGGAGGAAAGTGAAAATCAGAAGGAATATCAATCTCTATCCCCCAACACCCCCAACACAACTCTCTCTGTATTAATGTAGCATTGCCAGAGATTCAGGAGGGGAATTCAACGTTGGTATTTGGAGAACCGATAGCAATGAAGAGAAAGAAAAAAATGTGTAAAATATGCCTCGTGTACGAAAGTAAACTAAATAAAATCTTTTTTCCGTTCCAAAGGTGAAGGATTTGTTCCTGAAGAAATGTCCAGGAGTGAATTCCATGTTCATTGATGGATCTTTCCAGTTGCTTTAGTAAGGCTTTCATTATTTCCCTAAAAGTAAATTAAACTTCAGATTATAAAGTGCTCACTTTGCAAAAAGAAGTCTTAATTTTGTTAGAAGATAATTTACTGCCTTACATCTACAATAACGAGGATGTCTCATAAAGCTGTGACCTGTATGCAAGATTTTACAGCACCTGTATTGATTTGCGCTGTAAATCAAAGCCTGGAATCCAGAACACAACTTTCAGAAGGGATTCTAGAATATTTACAGTGGGACCACCCCCCCCCCCCCAGATTAATCCCTCATCAGTCAAACTATTGAAAGTACCAACAAACATTTCAAATCTGTCCACAGCAAATACAACTTGGACGCATCAGAGTAAAACCAACTTGTTCAGTACAGATGTCAAGTTTATGGATAGTTCAACCTGCAGATAGACAGGAAGGTTCTTATCTTGTTCAATGCTATCTCTTTGTGTCTGCAAATCTTAATTTCATATTTGAGATTTCCATTAGGATCACATTGTTCAAGACAGCCGTCTTAAGGGTGAGACTTAGAGAGATAGTACGACATAGCTGATAGTGCAAGAGATATGGGGCGCGATTCGCCCATGCCGCGCCATACCAGAGAATCGATGTTTACGATTCGCCATTTTCCCGCACGACGCTGGTCCGACGCCGTACCGCCATTCTCACAACTGGCGAGAACGGCTTCATCGTGGTCTGCGCCGCGCACGTTGGAGAATCCGCCGAGAGGGTAATCGAGGCGCTTCACACAGGCCCCCGCTATTCTCCGGCCCGGATGGGCCGAGTGGTTGCTACGACATGACTGGTTCCCGCCGGCGCCGTCCACCCCTGGTCGACCAGGTTCTGGCTCCTGTGGGGGCCAGAATAGGTCAGACCCGGGCCCTGTTCGCCTTTCACGACGGCGTTCACGACGGCGCGAACATTTAGTCTCCATTTTGGAGAATGGCGCCCATCTTTATTGCAAGGGGTTGTATTATGAGAGTAAGGATGTCTTGGTGCAGTGATATAGAGCTTTGATACACCTGGGGTACTGTGTACAGTCCCTGAGGAAGGATACATTTGCCTTGGCTAGGGTGCGATGAGGGTTCACCAGATTGACTCCTGGGCTAAGAGGCCTGTTCCTGGCTTCCTTATGTGGCGAGATTGGGGCCATTTAGGATTTCGATGAGGAGAAATGTTTTCCCTGAGAGTTGTGAATCTTGGAGGTTCTCTATCACAGACAGCTGTGGCCATTCAGTCATTGAGTATATTCAAGACTGAAATGGGCACAAACGTAATCAAAGGTTATGGGAATAGAGTAGGACAGTGAGTTGAGGCAGAAGTCCAGTCAAGATCTTTCTGAGTGCATGAGCAGGTTCAAGGAGCTGTCTCACTCATTCCTCTTATTTCTTATGCTCCTAGGTACTGGGAGAAAAATCAAGAGATATGAATTAGGATGTAAGTTGGAGTGGTGGTGTGCGCTTGTAGTATGGGAGGCTTATAAATGTGGAAATATACAGATAGAATCAATTCACATTTATTTAATGCTTTCAATATTCCCCCAAATGCCTGTAACCCAATATTTGAAGAGCTACAGCTCCAGACCTTTCACCTCCACCTTGATTGGAGGATGTTTCCAGATTTGCATAACCCTGACGTGCTTCGCTAGATCAATTATCTGCCCAATGGGTTTGATGGCCTCCATCAGGGGTGTTGCATGATCCCGGGTCATATTCGCTTCTTCAGGCTTCAGGAGGTGATGGGTTTGGTGTTTGGGTGCATGATGAGGGCTGGTGGTGCTGTTGCAGGAGAAAAAGATGAGCTGCCTTGAAAACGCTTTGCTGAAATCCGCTCCCTTTTACTCACTGGCCGCAGAAAAGCCTGTGACAGAGCTTGTGTAGATTCCTATTTCAGTGTTGCTTTACAGCTCCTTCTGCTGGTGCCTGGATAGCAAGTGGCCCTGTTCCAGTATTCACCTGAGGAAGGAGCAGCGCTCCGAAAGCTTCTGATTTGAAACAAACCTGTTGGACTTTCACCTGATGTTGTAAGACTTCCAGTATTTTAAGGGCATGTCCCAGTCACCCTGCCCACCCAGAAAACAGACATCAAGGAGCCCCAGTTAAGTGAGAACCTGTGAAAATTTGGTCATAGGTCACTAGGTGATAATACACAAAGATACATTATTGGGATACAGCAAGGGTGCTCATAATTTGATTCTTGGGCAATATTAATGTGCAACATGGATTTTTGGGAGCCTCATATGATCCATGTTCTTGTTAATTCACATTTATGTTATTCTGCTGATACTAACAGATCAGCAGTTTAACACGAACCAACTTAGGACTCATCCAGAAATGAGACAGCGGTGCTATAAACAATTCTCGTAAATTTCACACAAGACAAGCCGACACATTAGAACCACCAGGTCAAACAGGACTGGCTTTCAGGATCAAAGGTCAGGGGTCACATGTTGCCCAATCACACTCCTGCAGTATTGGGCTATATAGCGGGAGAAACATGGGGAAATGGGAGAGTGGCTGCGATCCCACCCCTTCTGTTAGCCCGTCCAGCTAAGAGTGGTTCTGAGAGTGTGGGCCGTTGTTCAGTCTATCTGTGGAGTTACGTTTATCCTTCTGTTGACCAAGCCACTATGGTGCTCCTGTGTTGCAGTTTTATTTATTCCATCCTGGTGTTGGTGTCGGCGGGACTGTACGTGGCCGGTGAGGAATCCTATCTTGCTGTAATGGTGTTTGCTCTGGTCTTAGGCTGGATAAACACACTCTACTTCACCAGAGGCCTGAAACTAACAGGGACCTACAGCATCATGATACAGAAGGTGGGTACAGTGATCTAAAACACTTTGGAGCTTGCACATGTTCAGGGGGAAAGACCCGTGGAGTCAAGAAGCTTGATTCAACCTGTTGCTTTCTACAAATATATCCAATCTTCCCTTGATCACGAGTGTTGGCTGCTCCGCCCATTCCCAAATCATATCAATCTACCATCCTTTGAATAAGAGATCTCAGCCCACCCCTGACTTGTTAATTATTAACCTGTTATCCTGTCACAGACCTGAAACATCTGTGGCATCGTTTTGCAGCATCCATTTGTTATCCTGTGAAGATACGCCCAACGTCCTGGGCGGATGTCCAGAACAAGTGGCGGCAACCTTTAAAATTGGAGCACGGCTGTTCCGGGGTGATGTCAGGGAGTACGACCCTCGCACAAATGATGGTGGAGATTTGGAACCTTGTCCCTCCAAACAAAAACTTGTTGCGGCTGGATCAATTCAAACTGTCGACACTGCGATGATAGTTTTTTTCCCCGTTAGGCACAGGGTATTAAGGAATATGAAAACAAGTTGAGTCAGTGGAGTCAAGATCGATCCGATGAAATAACAGAACAGGCTCGAGGGGCTAAATACCTCCTCCTGTTCCAAAATTCCTCAACCATTTCCCATAATTTAGATTCCTGATACCTGAAATCAATACTTTTTCCCAACAGTGTACTTTATTTATAAATGTTGTAACAATATACACAGCCTGAGGGCAAAACATTTCAAGTTTAAAAGGAAAGATTCTTTAACGGACCCTCCCTGTAAAGGGAGGTTGGGTGAGGGGTAGAGAGATGTGGGTGACACAGGCCGGGGGCAGCATTTATTGCCCATCCCTCGTGGCCCTTGAACTGAGCGGCTTGTTCAGCCATTTCCGAGGGTAACTTAGATTCAAATACATTAGAGGGAAGGCCTTTTGGAAACATACCTGATTTGACCATTGCCAGGCAGCGGTGGTTCCCATTGGCCGCCGAAGGGACTGGAAGATCCCGCCGATATCTATGGCATTTTGCGTGGCTCCCCTGTCCTGTAAGACCATAAGACATAGGAGCAGAATTAGACCACTCGGCCCATCGAGTCTGCTCCACCATTCAATCATGGCTGATATTTTTCTCATCCCCATTCTCCTGCATTTTCCCCATAACCCCTGATCCCACAGGGTTTGCCTTTGGTGGGCCCAGAAGATCCTGCCTGTGGGAAGGACCGGAAAATCCCACCCGTGGTGGAGGTGGAAGGTCGCGGGGCGGTAACGTACCAGGCCTGAGTTTGGGATCACTTTACAGTGAGGATCAGTCAAAACGAACGGACAAGTTAATTGAGAGGCAATTTGTAAAAACAATAATGACTACCGATGATCAACAACCAGTACTACCTATTACAGCCAGCAGTAAAAATAAGCAGCATATACAATTCAGATACAGGTGGGGGCTGATCATTCTTTTGTGGCTCCACAGTTCTGAATGACAGTTTCTTGGGCGTTGAGCTCAAATTAAATAACATCATGCATAATGAAAATGAAAAATGAAAAATGAAAATCGCTTTATTGTCACGAGTAGGCTTCAATGAAGTTACTGTGAAAAGCCCCTAGTCGCCACATTCCGGCGCCTGTCCGGGGAGGCTGGTACGGGAATTGAACCGTGCTGCTGGCCTGCTTTAAAAGCCAGCGATTTAGCTGAGTGAGCTAAACCAGCCCCTTAAGATCAACTCATTAACATATTCAAATGTGGCACTCAATCTGTTTAGCGAATCGAGGTGAGACATCATGAGGCAATTAGCCGCAGATAGTGCCTCCATTTTTAAGGAATTTTTGGAGGGGAGGGTAAAGGAGAGGAGGTGGTATTTTGAAGCACAATGGTGGGGTGGAAGGCTTCTGTGCAAGACCAGAGCATACCCACGATCAAAACCTTTGATTTAAAATCTCCTTCAATGTCGTTCATGTGTATTGGGAAATTGGAGCATTGCCGCAGAAGCTTCTCCAGATTGTGGGGAGCAGCCCTCATTGACATTGGTTCTGCCACCTTAATGAGTCACCTGACAGTGTCACCATGTGCTGCCGGCACACTTTGCAGTGTGCTGGCACTAGAATTGCCAATGCAACGGTCCTAGAGTCTCTGAGAACTAAAGATGAATCTCCTGGACATCAACCCAGGAGAAAAATTAACGGGCATTAGAAAAAATGATTTGAAGCAGGAATGTGGGGAGTAGTTGGAGCAAGCGAGCATGAGACGACACTCCAGGATTATGTCGGGGCAGAGTTGGCAACCATAGCTGGTGCGTTAGACATAGGATTCAGGGTTCTGGGTCTGATGGTTAGAGGGCTGGTGTCTGATGTACTTTGGTGCACTTTGGTAACTCTTTGGCCTGAGGAAAGAGCTGAAGATGAACATTTGGCCATTGTGAGTCGATAGATAGGAAGGATAAAGAGATTGAATTGCTTGTGATATGCATTGTTTTGTCTGGCACGGAATCAATATGTCCCGAATGAAAATTAAGCTTCTCTGAGTCACATTCAGCAGAGACTTGTACAGAAGATTCCAATTTCAGTATTGGAAAATAGTCCAGCAAGGGAAGCCACTATGGTTGTTTCAGCATTGGAAGATCTTGTAGCTCTGCTGACACCTGCAGCAAGCTCCAGAAACTACAGTCACATCTGCAGAACACCAACCATCAATAAATGCAGTGCCATTGTAATTTAATATTTCCATCAGACATTTCAATCTTCTGACAAGTTGCCTTGTTTTTTTTTTCCAGATCCTGGTTAAAGATCTTTTCCGGTTCCTTCTGGTTTATGTGTTGTTCATGATTGGTTTCACATCAGGTTGGTATTGTGAAAACACCATCATCTTGCTGTGAATATTGGCAAGGGTACAACAGCATTTAAAACGAAAGCCAGGATGGGGTGGGGGGAGGGGGGGGGGGGGGGGGGGTGGAAAAGGGGTCCACACTAATGAAACACATCAAATGTTGAAGATGTAAGGTGAAGGGGTGTGGTCGGACATGACTTTGTACTCATGACTCCTCACATGTTACATTCATAATCTTAACTGTCCTATTGTAGGAGATGACAGTGGTTAGCTATAGTTATTCTGGGATTATTGATGCACAATCAACGGACACGAAACGTAGATAAAGTCCGAACGATAGGCTTTAATACACAAGAAGGGGACCCGGCAGCAGACGTACAGAAGAATAGCAGACTGCTGGGGAACACGGGTTCTTATACCCCGCCTCGTAGGGGGAGCTACCTACCTCTCAGCCAATCGGCTGAGAGGCACATGACATACCTGGGCCAATGGGCAGCGAGTCCTCTGCACCAATGGCAGCTCAGACTCCCAGGTACCATAATACCCCTAGTCATACTACTACAATTATCTTGCACACTTTTCAAGATCGGTTTACACCGGCAAATGTAAGGGTGCATTGCACCCCAGGCTTTTGGATTTTATGTGATAATTGCAGCAGGAAGTACGGGGAAACAAAAGGGAGATTTAAAGAAACAAATCTTTTATTAAAGTTGCTTTCAAAACAAATTTATGGAGGCACATACATTTGCATTTCTCTGTTGTTAAACGTAAGTGAGTAAATGTTAACATTTTAATGGTGTAATATCTCGGTTTTCCATTCCAGCTCTGGTCTCACTGTTGATGACTTGTCCCAGTGACGATATCACGCTTCAGACTTGTGATATAACATCTGACTCCCCAAACTGCACAAGTTCAACGTATCCCATCTGTAGAGACAATTTATCCTTCAGCAAGTTCCTGCTGGAACTTTTCCGGCTCACCATCGGTATGGGTGACCTGGATGTTATCAACAGTGCCAAGTACCCCATCGTCTTTGTCATTCTCCTGGTCTCCTACATCATCCTAACCTTCGTGCTTCTGCTGAACATGTTAATCGCCTTGATGGGGGAAACTGTGGGGCAAGTCTCTAAGAAGAGCAAGCAAATCTGGAGATTGCAGGTAGGTGTCAGAGGTTGTGATGTTGCATATATAGCTGAATCCCTGGATTTGAATATTCCCTAATCACAATGAGAAGTTTCAACAAGCCCAACCAATCTCTGTCAGCATTTACTCTTCCCACAAGCAAATATGTCCAATTACTCTCTCCCCTCCAACCAGTTCCCATATCCATTCGTTCTTTTTCCCTCTTTCATTTAATCTTGAATGTTGACGTAGTTCCTGCCTCCATCAGGGAGCCCGGACGTGAATTCTACAGAGCCTCAACTCTCTGGGTGAAGAGGTTTCTCCCAATCTCTGATCTCTTGTGACAATTGACCCTCTTTCTAAACCCTGCAACTATTGGAAAGTCCATATATACAACATCCACTGCATTTCTACCATCTACCATGTCGGGAATGAACTGAGAGAATGCTGAGATTTGTCAAGCAAGATCATTCCTTTTAAAATTTGAGATGGCTACTTCTAACTATTTTTTCAAAATTATAAGGTGTCTAAGCTCCTGACAGGGTGGTCCGTCCCGGAGAATAAATAATCAGACACCACTTTTGGCTCTTTCAACGGGAGAGCTGACTGCCGCCTCCTGTTCCCAACATCTTCTCTCCTGATCAGGACCAGCAGAAGCTTTAGATTCTAGAACCCGTTCTGGAGGAGAGGAGAGCACCTGACTGGAGCGTGAGGCGAATGGTTGTCCCCAATACTCAGAGAATCGGTGGTGTTGTCTGTCAATTTTATTTGTTATATGTTCTGATTGAAAATATTTGCCTACAAATCCAAGACTGAATTTTCAGGCCGGTTAGAGGTTGGCAGGGAGGCAGATGGGCATGGAATTTTGTGGTACCAGCTAGTGTGTTGATTCCCAGGCTCCACAGGGTGGGAGGTGGGGGTAGTGATGGGGAGGGGGGTGCCGGAAGAAGGCTGCAGACCCATGGGGAATATCTTGTCCGTGGGGAATATTGTGATTAAGTGGCAGGCCGTGTTTATCTGAGGGGTGAGAGGCAGTGTTAGGTTTGCCAAAACTCACGGTGCAAATCTTGAGGTAATCATTAAATCCTTGATAATGTTTTTTTTGTGTGAAATGATCACTCCATGGTCAGCAGAAGGGCGGATGTAGAAGTAAACAGGATTAGAGCATGGAGCTGACACGGAGCTTTGTGGCTATCATTCCTGATACTAGTTTTTTTTAAATCCTAGGTTTAATAAATTAATTAAATTTAAATTCCTCAGGTGCCATGGCGGGATTTGAACTCTTGCCTTAAGATCCGGGTTCGTTATGGGGGTTTGATGGCTAGCTAAGGCCCAAAACCAAACTGTAAATAAATGCGTATAAACATGTGCCTCGGCCATATTGGGGAATGTAAAATATGTATGCCGGCTAAAGGGGGGGGGGGGGGGGGGGGGTGGGGGGGCGGCCACAGTTATTATTACGAAGATGTTTACCTGTAAATATATATGTTAATTTTTGCGCATTTTTTTTTCTCTCTCTAATAATTTGTAATTTGTTCAATATAAAACATGAAAACTCAATAAAAACATTTATAAAAAAAAGATCTTTAATCCAGGTCTCTAAGTTACCAGTCCAGTCGCATAACTATTCTGTTATTGCCATGGCAAATGGTGCATAAATGCATGTTCACACCGAGCCCTGACCCAAGGGTCACTGATGATGCTGCCTCTCGCTCACTTTCTGCCTGAGCCCCGACTCCACTGCCCCCCCCTCCCCCAAACAATTCCCACCCCATCACACGTTTAGAGAGAGATGACAGTAAAGAGAGTTGAGTAAGAATTGGAAGGAAAGAATCAAAGGAGGAGGAAGAGCATTAAATGGAGAATGAGAAAGTGATGTGGAAGAGAGAGAAGTGAAGATGAAAGGCAGAAACAAAGGAGTGAGACAGACAGAAGTGAGGGAGAGGGAAAGAAGGAGACAGAAATAAAGAAAGGACTGAGACAGAAATTGAGGATGCAGACATGAAGGTGGAGAAGTAGTTGTACATCCATGTGACCACTCGCCTGCTGTGATACCTGGATCCAGTCTCCTGCTGCAAGAGGTGCCTAAACTTCAAATAAAACAGGCAAAATCGTTGTTGAAATCATTTTATTGCTATTAACAGTGGGCCACGACAATCCTGGATATCGAGAGATCGTTCCCAGTGTTTCTAAGGAAAGCATTTCGTTCGGGAGAGATGGTTACAGTGGGAATCAATTCTGATGGTACACCTGATCGGAGGTGGTGTTTTCGGTAAGAAGAGATATCAGACTCTGTGTTATTTTTCTCTTTTCACTTATACCTGAGCTAGTTTTGTTGTGAACATGTGGGAAAGTTGCAGTGAGGTCAGCACGGTGGCGTAGTGGGTTATCTAACCCCCCCCCCCCCCCCCCCCCCCCACCACACACACACATACACTAATCCCCCACAGTCAGGAACCCACCCCACACACACCAACACCCCACGCACACTAATCCCCCACACACACTAAACCCCCCCACACTCAAACTATACCCCCCCACACACACTAACCCCCCCACACACACTAACCCCCCACACACACACTAACCCCCCACACACACTAAACCCCCCCCCACACACACACTAACCCCCCCACACACACTAACCCCCCCACACACACCAACACCCCACGCACACTAATCCCCCACACACATACTAACCCCCCACAGTCAGGAACCCACCCCACGCACACTAATCCCCCGCACACACACATTAACACTCCCCCACGCACACACTAACCCCCAGACACACACATACTAAACCCAAACCCCGCACACACGCCCACTACCCCCCCCCACACACACACTCTAACCACCCACACACACACTAACCCCCCCCCGCACACACACTCTAACCACCCACACACACTAACCCCCCCACACTCAAACTCTACCCCCCCCACACACACACTAACCCCCCCCGACCCCACACACTAACCCCACACACTAAACCCCCCCCACACTCAAACTCTACCCCCCCCACACACACACTGACCCCCCCCCACACACACTCTAACCCCCCACACACACACTAACCCCACACGCACTAAACTCCCCCACACTCAAACTCTACCCCCCCACACACACACTCTAACCCCCCACACACACTAAACCCCAAAACTCAGACACTAACCCCCCCCACACACACTAACCCCACACACACTAACCCCCCCCACACACACTAACCCCACACACACTAACCCCCCACACACACACTAACCCCCCCACACACACACTAACCCCCCCCCACACACACTAACCCCCCCACACACACACTAACCCCCCCACACACACTAACCCCCCCCACACACACACTAACCCCACACACACTAACCCCCCCACACACACTAACCCCCCCCACACACACTAACCCCCCCCACACACTAACCCCACACACACTAACCCCCCCACAGACACTAACCCCCCCACACACACACTAACCCCACACACACTAACCCCCCACACACACACTAACCCCCCCACACACACTAACCCACACACACTAACCCCCCCACACACTCTAACCCCCCCACACACACACTAACCCCACACACACTAACCCCCCACACACACACTAACCCCCCCCACACACACTAACCCCACACACACTAACCCCCCCACACACTCTAACCCCCCCACACACACACTAACCCCACACACACTAACCCCCCCACACACTCTAACCCCCCCCACACACACTAACCCCCCCCCACACACTAACCCCACACACACTAACCCCCCCACAGACACTAACCCCCCCACACACACACTAACCCCCCCACACACACACTAACCCCCCCCACACACACTAACCCCCCACACACACACTAACCCCACACACACTAACCCCCCCCCACACACTAACCCCACACACACTAACCCCCCCACACACACTAACCCCCCCACACACACACTAACCCCCCCACACACACACTAACCCCCCCCACACACACTAACCCCCCACACACACACTAACCCCACACACACTAACCCCCCCCACACACTAACCCCACACACACTAACCCCCCCACACACACACTAACCCCCCCCCACACACTAACCCCACACACACTAACCCCCCCACAGACACTAACCCCCCCACACACACACTAACCCCCCCACACACACACTAACCCCCCCCACACACACTAACCCCCCACACACACACTAACCCCACACACACTAACCCCCCCCCACACACTAACCCCACACACACTAACCCCCCCACACACACTAACCCCCCCACACACACACTAACCCCCCCACACACACACTAACCCCCCCCACACACACTAACCCCCCACACACACACTAACCCCACACACACTAACCCCCCCCCACACACTAACCCCACACACACTAACCCCCCCACACACACACTAACCCCCCCACACACACACTAACCCCCCCCACACACACTAACCCCACACACACTAACCCCCCCCCACACACTAACCCCACACACACTAACCCCCCCACACACACACTAACCCCCCACACACACACTAACCCACACACACACTAACCCCCTCACGGCGCTGAGATTCCAGGTTCGATCCCGGCTCTGGGTCACTGTCCGTGTAGAGTTTGCACATTCACCGTGGGATTTGCTCCCACAACCCGAAAGATGAGCAGGATAGGTGGTTTGGCCATGCTAAATTGCCCCTGAATTGGAAAAAAAAGTGAATTGGGCGCTCTAAATTTATTTTTAAAAAGGGAAAGTTGCAGTGACTAGTGCAGAGACACCATGGCTGATTTATAACAATTCTTGGTGCCAGTTACCTGCCAGTAGCCAAGTTGACCAACACATCCACCCATCAACTACAGCTCCTTACCCAAGAAAGGGCCCAAGTCGTGCAAACGGGAAATGCTACAAAAACAAATGTCAGAAATTACAGCAAATATGTCAGCAGCTAAAGGGTGCTTTGGGTTGAGACCCTTTGTCAGGACCAAGAACGGTTTCCACCTGAAACACTAACCCACCTTTTACCAACTTTTGTTCTAAACCTTATGTACAGTTGTGCTCACTGAGAGGAGCTTACAGTGTCTGAGGTTTCATGGAAACCTTAATTCAGAGGGAACTAAAAATATCAGGACTTGTGAGATGTTTTGGCAGGGACTCGGATGGTGATGACCAACACGAGGGGACATAGCTTTAAATTGAGGGGTGAGAGATATAGGACAGATGTCAGAGGCAGTTTCTTTACTCAGAGAGTAGTAGGGGTGTGGAACGCCCTGCCTGCAATAGTAGTAGACTCGCCAACTTTAAGGGCATTTAAGTGGTCACTGGATAGACATATGGATGAAAATGGAATAGTGTAGGTCAGATAGGCTTTAGATGGTTTCACAGGTCGGCGCAACATCGAGGGCCGAAGGGCCCGTACTGCGCTGTAGTGTTCTATGTTCTATGTTCTATGGGATGGAATTTCAAATCAATCCCGAGTAGTTGGGTTGAATAATGTATCTGACATCTTCATTCAAGTGAAATAGCAATTGGCCTAGTCTGTTAAGACTGTGTAATCTTACACACTGTTTATACTGTTCTACTGGTATAACATTCAGGCCATCATCTTCCAAATGTGAACCACAGTCATGATTCACTACTAGAGACTGGTAGAGATTATATAGAGACTGTTTTGGCTGCAATGGAAACATCTTTTTGTCATTTTAGAGCCCTTGGGCAGGAATTCTGCCCACATATGGGGGTGAGTGTGCAGGTATGTGAACGTGAAAATTCACACTGCCGACCAGCACGTTGGTTAGCCATTTTACCATGGGTGGGTCGGGCACCAAAAGGGCTACCTGCCCCCAACTGGTGGGTAGCTGATTGAGAATGCTTAATGGCTTGTTAAGGCTGATTGTTAGAGGGCGACTCGAAAATTTCAGTTAGTCTACAGCTCCCCTGAGCTACAGGAACAACACCATCTGCTTGGAGTAGGCCACATGGTGGCATTTTTAATTGTTTAATTTAAACCTTTTAAAAATATGCGGCATGGGCATCCTCTCTCTCTCTCTTACCAACAATGGGAGGCTGCATCCCCGACCAGGTTGGATGCGTCCTATTGGCTCTCCAGCTTCAAAAGGGGTAGCACAGTGGTTAGCACTGCTGCATCACAGCACCAGGGACCCAGGTTCAATTCCGACCTTGGGTCACTGTCTGTGTGGAGTTTGCACTTTCTCCCCATGCCTGCGTGGGTTTCCTCCGGGGGCTCCAGTTTCCTCCCACAGTCCGAAGATGTGAAGTTTAGATAGATTGGCCATGTTAAATTGCCCCGTGGTGTTGAGGGATGTGCAGGTTAAGTGTGGTTACAGGGTTGCATGGATAGGGTGGGAGTCTGGTTAGGGTGCTCTTTCACAGGCTTGGTGCAGACACAGTGGGCCGAATGGCGCCATTCTGCATTGTAGGGATTCCATGATTCTGCCCATTGCCCTTAATTGAATGACAATCTACCCTCTGGCCACCAATTGACCAATCCGGGGAAAATTACTTCCAGGTGTTTCCCATTTGACCCAACCCAAAAGGCGAAACCGTAAGATGTAGGAGCAGAAGTAGGTTATCCAGCCCATTGAGTCTGCTCCACCATTCAATGAGATCATGGCTGATTTGATATGATAATCCTCAACTCTACTTTCCTGCCTTATCCTCATAGCCCATGATCCGCTTACTGATTACAAATCTGTCTATCTCAGCTTTGAACATACTTAACGACCCAGCCTCTCCAGCCTTGTGAGGTAAAGAATTCCACAGATTTACTACCTCTTGAGAGAAGAAATTCCCCCTCGCCTCTGTCTTAAATTGCTGACCTTGGTGTTTTGAGATTATGCGTCTGGTCCTAGACTGTCTCACAAGGGGAAATATCCTCTCAGCATCTACCCAGCAAGCCCCCTGAGAATCCGATATGTCTCAATAAAGTTGCTTCTCATTCTTCTAAACTCCAATGAGTACAGGTCCAACCTACTCAACCTATCCTTATAAGAAAACCATGACACCTCTCTCGCCATGTATATTCCAGGGTGGATGAGGTCAACTGGTCTCATTGGAACCAAAATGTTGGAATTATCAATGAAGATCCGGGAAGGAGTGACACTTACCAATATGATGCTGGTTTTACCCACACTATTGGGCGGCTGCGACGAGGTGAGTTTTGTTTACACTTACAAGAGAACCATTCATATAATAAACGCAGGGCAACCTGTAAATTACAGACACCTTTGACATTGGAAACAGCTATCTTTGACATGTTAA
Organism: Scyliorhinus canicula; assembly: GCF_902713615.1. Lineage (NCBI taxonomy): Eukaryota > Metazoa > Chordata > Chondrichthyes > Carcharhiniformes > Scyliorhinidae > Scyliorhinus > Scyliorhinus canicula. The sequence goes on along the minus strand of NC_052146.1, from coordinate 20,438,605 downwards.
AGTTTGGTAAATTGGGGGTTCATTTCCCAGCATGCATAGTGCCAGAGAACCCAATGTATCCCCGGCATAGCCCAGTGAAAACATTCACCTCCAGAGATAGGGTGATTTCTCTGCCTCTATTCATGCAGGGTATACACAGTTCCACATTTCATTAAAGCACAAAATCTTGTCACCTCGCCCTGACATCATGAGAATTTGGGGGCATACAGGAATCAGGCTGTTAAGGGAAGTGAACCCGACTCAGTGTAAGTTCCAGATACAGTGGCTTTGCTACAGACTGTGTGCCACGTTTAAGCTGTAAAAGGGCTAGGTACACTTGCTCCGTAGTTGGTAGTTGGCAAACGTCCGTGGTTTCAGAGCAGTTTTGTTCACCACGCAAGTTCTTTGGATCTGCCAATGATTGTTAGTTTTTTGGGGTTAGTGTTTGTTTTAATACAGATGTCACTGAATACAGTGACATGTTGTTCCTAACTGCCAACCTGGAGAATGACCTTATGCCAAAGGGATAATTTCTCTGGGACGCCGAAAAAAAAGTTTACAGAAAATCTTTAAAACTTCAAACCTAACATTGAGTAATGTTCTCACATGACTTAATTGGGCATGAAAACAAAGACCTAGATTTTTCTATTCAAGGTCAAGGTGTCCAGCATTAAGGGTGGCACATGGTCCATTTCAACTATAAAGGGGCAGAAAACTTATGGGCAACAGTAACATTTGCATTTATATATCCCCTTTAATGTCTCAAGGCACTTCACAAAGACAATCCATTGTACAGGCTGTAACAAGTTTTAAAAAGGTTGAGGTTTCAAACTTTGTTGGCCTACAGACAGCCTGTCAGTCAGTGTCCACTCCATGGCAGCCAACCCACCCAAAACATTGAAAATGCCCTTAGTCTGGAAGATTGTTCTGGATCATTGATGCATTCTTGTCCTGCCCTGACAAAAATATGCACCAGAAATCTAGGCCAAAACCTTGAGATCTGGAGGAAAAATCCCTCGTCTGCCTCCATATAACCCATTATTCCAGGCTGCAATTTATTTATAAACTCCTTTCTGATGAATATCAGATGAAAAATGAAAATCACGGACTGCGACGGTTCAAGAAGGCGGCACACCACCACCTTCTCAAGGGCAATTAGGGATGGGCAACAAATGCTGGCCAAGCCAGTGATGTGCATATCCCGTGTCTGAATTTAAAAAAAACTGTACCTCCTGGAATCTGAGATGCTTCCTCAAGTGAATTAAAACCATAAAGTTTGGACTTGTGCACTTAACCATTAAAAACAAAACAAGAATTTAAGTTTAAAAAATAAGAAACTTGGGTGTTTCTTAACCATAGCTAACATTGAAGTTCAGCATTGGTAAATCACTGAGTAAATCTATCTTCTCTCACCTGTAAAGGTGAAAGTATGTGATGGGCAGACAATTCAGACAAGTTATTACCTGGCCTCTTCGATTACTAAATGCTTGTCCTATTCCATTCACGCAGACCGCTGGTCGACTGTGGTTCCACGAGTTGTGGAGTTGAACAAGAGTTCCCGTCCTGACGATTATGTGGTGGGAATGGAACACCTCGCAATGGAAAGGAAATATGGATATGGCAATTTCCCGCAGCATAGCCACCGGAAGAAGGATGACACCCACATTTAATTTATGTTGTTTGATAAATGCTGGAAGTCAATTCACAAAGCCAGGGTCAAATGAAAACCAAGTAGGGGTTCTTACGGGGGAATGTTTATTATCGAGTGTTAGTGCAACAAGACGCACACTGTCCCTTGTAGGGACCTGGACACGTTCCATGACAGTTCAGTGTTGGTTTAACACTCAAACGCTGCCGCCTTTAAAGGACAGATTACCTCAGATATTCCCCACCCACCCTCGACTGTTGTGAAGCTATTTTTCACTCTGCCCTCCTGCAGTAACATCTAACTGGGACCAACGACACCAATGCCACCCCCCCCCCCCCCCCCCCACCCCACCCCGAAACCGGACAATCATACAGTGTGGTAATGGCACAGGTATTACGTTTATGGGATAGAATTTCCACAAGGATTCCCCGATTTCATAACTGTGATAGAAGAAAAGGGGAAACATTGAGCAGGTTCTATTAACAACAGACATTTCAGCCAATACTCTGGGGTCTCGGCTGGAGTATTGGATAAAATTTGCCAGGGAATGTTTTTATGATGCTTAGTACAGGTTTTAACCAGTGTCTTTTAGTCAGATGAGGGACCAAATTTAGAGTAAGTGTCTGACTAAAAGACACTGGTTAAAACCTGTACCAAGCATCATAAAAACATTCCCTAGCAAATTTTATCCAATACTCCGGCCGAGACCCCAGAGCTCTGGTTGTGGATATGGGGCCCTGCACGTCCGGTCAGGAGTCCGCACATGCGCATGGCGGCGCCCTCTGGCGGCGGCGCCGTGCGACATGGCGGACCCACACCGCGGACCGTCATCAACAACGTTGTGCTCCCCCCCCCCGAGATCGTGCGCGCCCAGAGGTCCGTGTCGCCCAATCGCTCCCTGGCCGTCCATGAGGCCGTCCCCCCGTTCCCCCCCCACCCCATGAAGGATCCCCCCACCCCCCACCAGGGCGACCGCAGCCACCACCCGAGGTTCCCGATGGCCGATACGTGGTTAGAATCACGCCGCTGTGAACTCAGCCAGTTTTGCGTGGGGAGTCGTGGGAGGGTGCCTCTGTCAATGGCCCCTTACCCGCGCCGTGTAGATCACATGCGAGCGAGTCCCAAGCGATTCTTCGGGGACCGGAGAATCGCTTCAGCGGCTCCGGTCTCGGTTTCCGGGTAAACGGCCATTCTCCGCTCCCGTGCTGAACACGATTTCGGCCCAAGAATGATATTTTTCACTTATTGGCCTGGCTATCATCAGGGTGAGGGGCTATAGTATGAGGAATGAAATATGTTCCCTCTCAGAGATCTCTATTGTCAGGTATAGCATCGTTAGAAAGGATTTGAACCTGGTGTCAAAACTGTAACAGTTTCTTCCACATTCCAGGGACTCAGAAAGAATTATCTTCATCCCAGCCTGTGCAAATGTCACGATACTTTTGGCTTGTCAGTGGTACTGGAATGGTGATTAGTGCTACTTCTGCAGTATCAGGAAATAGAGTAGGGTTGTAAAATAAATAAATAATATAAATGAAATGAAAATCACAAGTAGGCTTCAAATGAAGTTACTGTGAAAAGCCCCTAGTTGCCACATTCCAGTGCCTGTTCGGGGAGGCTGGTACGGGAATTGAACCCGTGCTGCTGGCCTGCCTTGGTCTGCTTTAAAAGCCAGCGATTTAGCCCAGTGCTAAATTGCATTTCTTTAGCATTTCCCATTACCACCAGACATCTCAAAGTGCTTTAAAGCCAATGATGTACTTTTTGAAGTCACTGTTTTAATTTCAGAAAAGCAACAGTCAATTTGTTAATAGAAACCTCCCAGAAACAGTGATGTGATAATGAGAAGACAATCTGTTTTTTGTGATAGTGACTGAAGGTTAAGTATTGGCGCATGGGCCAGAATTTCCCTGACCAGTGAGACGCACTGAGAGAGCGTGAAGTGGAGGACGGGAGCGGATTTCACCTCCACGTCCGATCCCAGCGGTCGCACTTGTCCAACAAGATAAAAATGCAGGCCGAGGGGTTTTCCCACATCTTCCGAGCAGATAGTACCTCAGTTTAGGATCTAATCTGACAAATGGCACTTTCAGCGGGGCAGTGTTCCTTCAGTACTGCACAGGAGTGTCGGCCTTGATTTTTGTACTCAAGCCCTGGAGTGTGACTTGAACCCAGAAACGTGCAATTCAGAGCTGACAATGCCAACAACCAAGCCATGGCTTACACAAAGGCAGAAATGCCCTCTTGCTGTGTGCCAGTTCAGTTAGTTTCCTCCCCAGGAGATTTGTTGAAGGAGTTGCTTCAGGTTCTGTGACAAGTGATCAAGTGAACCAGTTGGCTGGCTTTACACAACTGTGCAGGTGACATGTAGCGAGTTATTTTGTCAGCATGAAACCTCTGCCTCGGAAATTCAATGGGACAAGCTAGGCGTTTTCAATTTTGATACCCATCCAGAGTAAATAATCGTGCTCAACTAATTCCACCCCTGCCAACGGCCTGGATTCAGAACCAGAAAGACTAAATTACCCTTTGCACACGCTGCTATTGTCCAGTTCCTATTCTTTATTCTTTCATGAGACGTGTTGGCAAGCACAGCATTTGTTCCACATGAACTGTGGGGGTTTTTGTTGGAGCATTTTAGAGGGTAGTTAAGAATCAGTCACATGCTCTGGGTCTGGTATCAGAAGTAGACCAGATTGGGTAAGGCTGGCAGACTTCCAGAATGAACCGCTGGGTTTTCACAACAGTCAATGATGGCTGTCCTAGGGGCGCAGTGGTTAGCTCTGCTGCCTCACGGCGCCGAGGCCCCGGCCAGGTCGATCCTGGCCCCGGGTCACTGTCCGTGTGCAGTTTGCACATTCTCCCCGTGTCTGCGTGGGTCTCATCCCCACAACCCAAAGATGTACAGGATAGGTGGATTGGCCACGCTAAATTTCCCCTCAATTTGAAAATTTAAAAAAACGTCCTGGTCACCATTACTGAGGGCTCGATTCAAACAATTGGGAACAAAGTCCCAGAGCGAGCGCATTTAACACAGAAAGTAGAAGCAGGAGAGGGCCATTCGGCCCTTCAAGCCTGCTCCGCCATTCATTATGATCATGGCTGATCATCAAGTTCAATACCCTGATCCCACCTTTCTCCCCATATCCTTTGATCTCTTTGACCCCAAGAACTATATCTAATTCCTTCTCGGAATTACAAAACGTCTTGGCCTCAACTACTTTCTGTGGTAGTGAATTCCACAGATTCACCACTCTCTGGGTGAAGACATCTCTCCTTACCTCAGTCCTAAAAGGTTTACCCCTTATCCTCAAACTATGACCCCTAGTTCTGGAGTCCCCACCATCGGGAACATTCTGTCTGAATCTACCATGTCTAATCCTGTTAGAATTTTGTAAGTTTCTATGAGACCCCATCTCACTCTTCTAAACTCCAATGCATATTATCCTAACTGATTTAGTCTCTCCTCACATGACAGTCCCACCATCCCAGGAATCAGCCTGGTAAACCTTCGCCGCACTCCCTCCATAGCAACAACATCCTTCCTCAGTTAAGGGCATCAAAACTGCACACAATACTTTGTTTACAATTGCAGTAAAACATCTCTATTCGTGTACTCAAACCCTCTCACTGTGAAGGTCCACATCCCATTGGCCTTCTTTCCTGCCTGCTGCACTTGCTTTCAGCGACTGATGCACATCGACACCAAGGTCTCGCTGAGTATCTACCTCTCTCAATTTACACCCGTTCAAATAATAATCTGCCTCCCTATTTTTGCCACCGAAGCAGATAACCTCACATTTATCTACATTATACTGCATCTGCCATGCATGTGCCCATCCACTCAGCTTGTCCAAATCCCACTGAAACATCTCTGCATCCTCCTCACAGCTTACCCTCCCACCTAACTTTGTATCATCTGCAAATTTTCAAATGGCGTCCCGATCTCCGAGGCCCACAAATAAAATCCCCCGACCTCACCCCAGCCTGAACGCAACATGGGAGGTTTGAATACAAATTTGAATTGAATCCCCGCAAGAGAGACATACTAGATCCAAGCTGACAAGGAAAGGGAACTGATCTCAAACCTGATCCCACACTTGATCTTAACCAAGCTGATGTATCATCATCTTAACTATCATTTTGGATGCAGCCAAGTTGTGTTGAACATGTCTGGAGCCTTCAGTCAGCCTCCAGTTGCAGGCAGAGTGGAATTGCTCCTGTATCTGTCAGTGTACCTGACCCAGAACCCGCAGAGTAAGGAGCGTGACTGATTTGTTCTGGCTTCTACCCTGAACCTATTCTCAACAAAGATAAATCAAATTGAAATATATCCTCAGGAAAGTAATAAGGTATCGTGACATGTTCCACGGGAGAAAATTACCTACTATGCATAAATGTGCATATAATACAAAACATAATGATAGCTAAATAATATGGTACTCAACTCTTGTGACTTGCTCACATGATCTGCAGTTTAGCAATTGTCGAACCATTACACTGTCTAACGCACAATATATTCTTCTGCTGCTAAGGGTCGGCTATGCTGACCTCACCTGTTTATTAATAGATAAATAGGTTTGTGGGCCAACTGTTTATGGAGATGATGTCCAGCTTTAGCTGATGCAGCAAGTGCTTTTCCCGCTGCAGAACAAGCCTAATTTATATTACCCATGGATTTCAGGCAGGTTCATTATTGGATGAATAATTCACTCTGCCTCGATACTTTCACCAAGTGTAAATGGGCTGTAGCAGTCATTAAATTGGCATATTGTCACCTGCCACCGCATTTACAATAGCACTGTTATCTTATAATAATAATCTTTATTGTCACAAGTGGGCTTACATTAACACTGCAATGAAGTTACTGTGAAAAGCCCATAATCGCCACATTCTGCCGCCTGTTTGGGTTCGCAGAGGGAGAATTCAGAATGTCCAATTCACCTAACAGCACGTCTTTCGGGACTTGTGGGAGGAAACCGGAGCACCCGGAGGAAACCCACGCAGACACGGGGAGAACGTGCAGACTCCACATAGACAGTGACCTAAGCTGGGAATCGAAACTGGAACCCTGGAGCTGTGAAGCAACAGTGCTGCCCACTGTGCTACCATGCTGCCCTGACCTGGGATCCTGAGAAGGATAGCTGGAATCCCCGCCTGTTTCCATGGGAAACCACTTGTAATATGCAAATCAGGATCCTGTAATTGTAATTGCCACTTCTGAGGGAAGAATGGGTGTAGTGTGTGCATTCTGTGCTTTGTTCCTCTCCTTAAATGGGCCAGAAGAGCAGCAGGTAGGGCATTGTGCACAATGGTTAAAATTGGCCTCTATGTCTCAAAGCCAGACATCACATTCATTGTAACCTGGGCTGTTCTGGAGTTAGGTACTGTTTCCAAGGGAAATCTGTAGGCCGTCAAGTGAATTTTTGACATACAGACCTCTTTTAAAAAACAAACATGAAATAATTACATTTTTAATGATTAGCCTTGACACTTTGAAGGAGCATGTGCAAAGCACGATAGACCAAGATCAACACAAGTCTGATAGATAAACACAGGGCTCAGTTTTAGTTGCCAAACCTCTGGTCCGCATCTCCCCTCCCATCACCATCCCCAAACCCGGCACTAACAGAAATTATTGCCCGTTGCATTTTGTGGGCATTGCGAGTAAAAATGATTGGGAGTCTTTTACGCTGGATAAAACAAGGTGGCAGGAGGGTGGTAGAAGAGCTCTACCACCGGGACCATGACTGGGTCCATCAGCAGATTCTGCTCGAGATGGTGGTTTTCAATTACTTTTTAAAAATTATTTTGGTGCCTTCAGTGACGATTGAAAACTGATTCTGAAATTGGAAGCTGCATGATGTTGTGGCCTACAGTGCTGACTCTCAGAATCCCAGTATTCCTGCCAAGGGGTGATTCATATCCCACTGGTAATGTAGCTGCAGCAAGAAAATCAACACTGTGTTACTTTTCATATGAACTCAGAGGCACAAGAGCTGACTATACTGTGACACCTAATAACAGACATGTGAGCAGGTCCTTATGAAAACTGTAAGGTTGGAAGGGAGCAAAGAGAATGGTTTGTGTGTCAGAAACAAGCTTCCTTTCCGCCTCTCATCAGAGTCCTTCCTGCCAGATGGCCAATAACTGATATCTGGATTATATTGTTTTAATGTTTACAGCACAGAAATAGGTCATTCGGCCCAACAGCTCCATTCTGGTGCTTATGCTCCACATAAGTCTGCTCAGACCCTTTTTCATCTAACCCCATAAACATATTTTTTCTCTTGCCTTTCTCTCATGTGATTATCCAGCTTCCCTTTAAAGACAGGACTGTGTGGATTTTCGGAGTTTTGTTGCTGGGGTAAAGGGAAGATTCGGGCCATGTTGCCTCCCTTTGGGTTTGAGCTGTGGAGCTAGAATGAAGACAAAATGGTATTTATTTTCTAACTACTTAGCTGACATCAGACAATGTGTTTAGCTTCTTTCTGTTTTAGCTGTGTCTGCATCACTAAGATCTGAATTCCGCCAACAGTTATATGGGTTGGCGCTAGCTAAACCAGGCATGGCCTGCAGAGATAATGGTCCTAATAATGAAACGTTTTAAATGGAAATCATCCAAAGATGGGTCTTGATGATTTCCAGTGATGGGGCTGTGACTATTTCCTTTGGCAGCTTGTTCCATAGTGGAAATGTCCACGAGAAGTAGGATTGCTGACACACACTGTCTTGGAAACAAGTAGGGAGGGATTCTCCGTCCCGTTTTCGTGTGCAGCGCGCCCCCGCCCGCAGCGGGATCCCACGTCCCGGCAGCCGGCCAATGGATTTCCCATTGTAGGCCCCTCCCGCCGTTGGGAAATCCGCAGGCATGAGTTCGCTGCCAACGAAACGGAGGATCCCACCGATGAAGAATCCAGCCCATAGTCTTTGTGGTCTGTGTGGATGGCTGCCTCATGTTTTATCATTGGCAGGGGGCAACTAATGCTTGTTTCTATCAATTCCCACCTGTCCTTCCATATTGTACAGAACATGGTCAGTCTATGTTCCTCCCTCCTTTGCTGTAGTGATTCCCATTCCAAGTCTTTGATTAGGGATGCGACACTGGTGCACTTCCCACATTGATTCATATGGAATTGTGCAGAACATTTGTGGATCTCTTCAATCTTATTTATAAATCTCACTATATAAGGATCAACTTGCATACTTCATGATTAAATAAACTAACATTTGATAAATTTGAACTCTGATATCTGGTGGGCAACATTCTTCCATCACTGCCGGTGATCCGACTACATAACCTCAGCCCATCTGCACTCTCCCCCAATTCGCTATGTGAATCATAGGGCAGGTAAAACAAGATGCCAATCAATGCTCTGTTCTGTTGAAGAGAATGAAACTCAGCACAGGCTCAAGACCAATTTCTACTGTAACGGGTTCCTGGCCCAGTAGATTGTAGCTGAAACTACATTGGCCAAGGGTATTGGCTCATTACTGGGAGATAATGAGGAAAAGACAGTCATTTTTATGTGGTATTTACATTGCTGTGAAGTGAGATTCACCCTCTATGGCATCAATAAGCTGTGCATCATTTTAGAAAAATTCCTGGATTCCGACTAAAATAAAAGCAAAATACTGCAATCCTGGAAATCTGAACTAAAGGCAGAAGATGCTGGAAAAACCCAGCAAGCCTGGCAGCATCTGTGGAGAGAGACACAGAGTTAACTTTTCAAGTCCATAAGGCTCTTCTTGAAGCAGAGTCCCACGGACCCGAAACGTTAACTCTGTTTCTTCATCCACCGCTGCTGCTGGACTTGCAATAGAGGTTTTCCAGCAATGTGCTGTTTGCATTCCTGGATTCCCAGTCACGCAGAGATGCTGATCCTCCTTCCTACTCTAGCATCTCCTCCTCTAGCTTTGGTGAGTTATTAACTCAGAGGTCTGAAATGCTTAGGGTTGTTGGTTTAGATCCAAGAGTGCTGTATAAACAAAACAAAGCCAGTATTTGTGGGGTTGGGCTGGAGGGGGGGGGGGGGGGGGGGGGGGTGCGGTGGCCGGTGAAGGAGAGTGAGGTTCTCCCAATTCCTTATTGTTTTTCTTCCAGCCAATTCTGGTGACATTCAAGTGAATCTCTGTTCCACCTTCTTCATTATAGAGAACTGGTAAGGTACAGGACAGATTCACAAGGAACTTAAATCTTCTAAAAGGCAATCAGATTATCCCTGCCCACTAACTCCCTCCTCCCACCAATAGCATAGCAAAACAGTTTTTTTAAAATCAGAGTGGTGCGTGGGGGAGGGGGTGAGTAATGGATTTTTCCCTCCAGCTGCTTTTCTGTAGAAAATCACTTCATACTTTTCCCCAAAGCAATGAAGCTTAGTGATTGGGAATCACCAGTCTGAACGCATGCTGGGCACAGCCTGCTATTCCAGATTGCTAGAGCTCAGATCATGTTCATAACACAATCTATCACTAGTAGCTGATACTGTATTGGTGCAATGCTGTCGTAAGACACCTTGACATTCTGTTCCTGGTTTCTTAGGCTGCAAGTTCTAAGTAGGGTGTCAGACTATGTTGTGCCGTACCCTGTCACAAATTTTACAGTGTTATACCGTCAATTCACCCTGAGACCGTGAGAACTAGTGGCTTTAATATCCATGAACCCGCCTGCCAGAGTCGGCTGTACAAGTGAGTGTACCACTCACAGGTGGTCGGACTATATATGGCCCTGGTGAGGGTGGAGCCCACCGGGGTTCCAGTGCAGTACCTGGAAGTAGCCCATATCATTACTTCCAGGTCATGGGTCACATCATTATACAGACAGTACAGACAACTCTGTGCTGTACTGTTCTATGTTCTATGTTCTAACTCATGTATTAGGTGAAATACATTCACCACATACAGGAAGACCAACACTCTAATTTACATGCAAAGTAACATTCCCGTCCCCCTGCATTTTCTCACTAACTCACTTGAACTCTGAAGACGAAAAGTCTAAGTAGTCATTAATTAGCCTAACCCCGCAATCAATTTTTTAGCACCTTGAATTTTATTGAGGTTTTGGACAAAATAACTGCAGACATTTTTAAATTGCGTTGTGCAGATTTTTGGAAAAAGTCCAGAGAAATGTTCACAAGAATGATCCCTGGAATGAAGAGGGTGTCATATGAGGAGCGGCTGAGGACTCTGTGTCTGTACTCGTTGGAGTTTAGAAGGATGAGGGGGGGATCTTATTGAAATTTACAGGATACTGAGAGGCCTGGATAGAGTGGAAGTGAAGAGGATGTTTCCACTTGTAGGAAAAACTAGAACCAGAGGACACAATCTCAGATTAGAGATGATCCTTTAAAACAGAGATGAGGAGGAATTTCTTCAGGCAGAGGGTGGTGAATCTATGGAAATCCTTGCCGCAGATTGCTGTGGAGGCCAATTCACTGAGTGTCTTTAGGTTCTTGATTAATAAGGGGTTATGGGGAGAAGGCAGGAGAATGGGGGTGAGAAACAATCTGCCACGATTGAATGGCGGAGCAGACTCGATGGGCTGAATGGTCTAATACTGCTCCTATGTCTTATGGTCTTATAAGCAGTATCGTCCAATCACTAGGGTTAGGGCAAAATAATAGAGATGGTTGAATGAAGGGCTTAATTCCAACCTCAAAGCAAAAAAAACTGACAAACTCAGCAGTCTACAATTCATGGACTTTCCCATTCTTTACTATTCCCTTGTTTTTCTGATGTGCACTCTAAAATCCTTCGATTTCAACCAATTATCTCTTCCAGTCTTTAACAAAAGGTATCTTCTACTCTCTTAAGGATTAAGTTTCTGGGGAATCTGCATTGCACCCTTCCAGTTCTCTGCAAAAGGTGGAACAGAGATTCTCCAAGACTGCTCCCACAGCTGAAGGATTACTATCCCACAGTCAGACTTGAGAACTTGGGGCTTTTGAAAGGTTGATCGGATTCAGATCTTCCAAATTATGATCAGCTAACTTAAAGAGAGATAGATTGTTTCCACTTGTCCACAAGATAGTAACGAGAAGCAGAAATATAAAATAATCTCAGAGAAAGTTAAAGGAGATGTCAGAAAGGAATTCTTCACAAGGCGGGTGGACGTGTAGGATTGTCTGCCGTAAGTTATTGTGGAAACAGAGATCCACAATGTATTTTGAAAAATAATTAGTTTGAGCTTCAGGAAAATAACAATATTGAAGGGTTCAGGGATGAAGAGGATTTTGGATCATATGGAGAAGAACACTTGATGGAGCACTTTCTGAATGACATTGTCTCATGGTCTAGGTTTAAGTGTTGGCCGAACAAAATTACAACAATGATAATAAAAATACATTTTCATAGTCAAGGCCAGATTAATTTTTTAAAAAAAAAACAGGTTTTCTGCCATATCCTTCATCCAACATGCCCTGCTTGTCGACCAGTTTATATCTTTTGTATATTTTATTATCTTACCTATCAATGAATTTTAAATGTTAACTTTGTGTTATATAGATATGCAAACCAATAATATAAAATATTTCATGATGTGTTGCACTGCAATGTAGGTGAATATTGAGGCAAAGTGTTAAATTTATATATGTGCCTGTGTTATTGATGACAACCAACGGACATGGTGGAGTGTTTAAAAGGAAATTTCAGCTTTTGACCAGAAGTCATATCCAATATTTATGATATTGATTTGCACTGTAGTGGCCCATATATTAGCCAGTGTATACAAGGCGAGACAGACCAGGCCCCTTGTTCAATTCCTTGCCTCTGCTTCCAGCTGTGGTGTCAGGGGTGATAGGGGGGCGGTAGGTAGTACTCCTGGCCCAGTGACTTGTTGCGAAGTATACTTGCGTGGATGCAAAGCAAATTGAGATTTAGCCCTGAGGCTGATCAGATGATAATCTGTTGACGTTCTCCAGGTTTGCATGGGTGGCACGGTGGCACTGTGGTTAGCACTGCTGCCTCACAATACCAGGGCCCGGGTTCAATTCTGGCCTTGGCTGTCTGTGTGGAGTTTGCACATTCTCCCCGTGTCTGAGTGGGTTTCCTCCGGGTGCTCTGGTTTCCCCCCACACTCCAAAGATGTGCAGGTTAGGTGGATTGGCCATGCTAAATTGCCCCTTAGTGTCCAAAAATGTGCAGGATTAGGAAGGTTATGGGGTTACGGGGATAGGGTGGGGGAATGGACCTAGGTAGAGTGCGCTTTCAGAGGGTCGGTGCAGACTCGATGGGCCCAATGGCCTCCTTCTGCACTGTAGGGATTCTATGGACCATCTATTCACCCTGTCCATGGATTCCAATGTGGGTCGGTGTCTTCGGAGGAGTAGGAGGGGAGTGAGCTCAATCCCCCTATTTACTCAACTGTGTCTTGAAACTAATGTGTCAATTGATTCTCGTATTTTACATAAAGTAATGTTATTGTTGGGCAGGCTTATTCGACAGCTAATTGTTAGAAATCAGGTGGGGTCACTGGGTTACAGGGATGGGGTGGAGGTGTGGTCTTAAGTAGCTGGCTCTTTCCAAGAGCTGGTGCAGACTCAATGGGCCGAATGGCCTCATTTTGCACTGCAAATTCTATGAATTTAAAAGCTGACAGATACATTCATCGACAGTTTGGCTTACTGGAAGTATTTCTGTTAATGCAGCATTGGCAAAACTTGAAGATTAGCCAGAAAGCTAACAGCCGTATATAATTGGGTTGGACATGACAAAAATAAATTGCTTAGGTCAACAGATTAGGAAGCCATCAGTTAGGAAGTTGTCTTTTCCCCGGGAACAGTTACTGATTGATGCGGAGAAGTTTTGTTTAAGTATATCTAGATGAAAAGATAACTAATTAGGACCATAAACAAATTGCAAAGCAATCTGTTTTTAGCTGCAATTCTCTTGGTCAGATGCTCACTGCTGGAGTTAGCCGACACGGAAGAGAAGGCACGAGGACTGATCTCCATATTAATGTGAAGTTGGTCAAAACTTGAAATCTCCCTTTAGGCCAGTTCTGGAAATGTACTTTCTGATCCAAATTGAGATGCTAAGTGATTAGGGTGTCCATTTTTGTAACATATTGCTGATGTTAAAAACCATCCTTGTAAATTCAGTGAATTACTCCTCGCTCCGTGAGGGTGAGCACTTTTATGCACCAGTTTTTAAAACAGGGTTTCTAATAAAGTATTTTTTTCCATGTTTGATTCCTTAACTCATGCTTCTGCGCATTACAATGGGAGGAAATGGTATATAAAGGGAAATGTGATATTACATTGGCAGTGATTGGAAAGGAGTTGTGAAATATTCTACGACACCGAGTAAACAGGATGAAACTCAACTAATGGGGTCCAAATCATCCTTGGATGGGAACTGGGCTGTGGAATCAGGACAGAGCTGTAAACCCTGCTGCCGTGTAACTGTTTGCAGGGGTCAGGGTTGCCCCCTTGTTTCCAAGGAACGACTACAGGTCTAATAATAATAATCATCGTTTATTGTCACAAGTAGGCTTCAATGAAGTGATTGTGAAAAGCCCCTAATCGCCACATTCCGGCGTCTGTTCGGGGAGGCCGGTACGGGAATTGAACCCGCGCTGCTGGCATTACTCTGCATTGCACGCCAGCTGTTTAGCCCACTGTGTTAAACCAGCCCCTATGTTTCCCTGAAAAGGAAATAAAGACAGCCCGTGTCCACATTGCCTTGTCAAGCTGAGATTGGGACTGGACTCTCATGCCAGACGCAGTGTAACAAAAGGTTGATGGGGGAGGCCCAGGAATCCCATCTCTTTTGCAATCTAACATTGGGCCTATGCCAACTGTACATCAATCATAGGATTAACAAAGAATGCATAACTAAGGCACTCTAGAGATAGATATCAGGGCCTTGAGCATTGAGAAGGGTCAAATGGCACATTCAGCCTCAGCCACCAGAATCAACATGAAGAGAGTAAACATGGAGAAAAACTGCAGTGTTAAAGTATAATTCTTAATTTTTTTAATTCTTCAGGCTATGGTATAGCTGGCTAATCCAGCATCTATTGCCCATCCCTAATTGCCCTTCAGAAGGTGGTGGTAAGCCACCATCTTGAACCGCCACAGTCCACGTGTAGGTACACCCATAGTGCTGTTAGAGAGGGAGTTCCAGGATGTTGCCCCAGTGACAGTGAAGGGAGGGTGATATATTTCCAAGTCAGGATGCTGAGTGACTTGGAGGGGAACTTCCAAGTGGTGGTGCTCCCGTATCCCTGCTGCCTTGTCCTTCTAGATGGTAGTCGTCATGGGTTTAGAACAGTGTTTTTTAAACTTTTGTTTCCCGGGACCCACGTTTGCCAACCGGCCGACCTTCGGGACCCATGCCGGCTGACCTTCACAACCCACACCATGTTCGCTTATCTTGAATACAAAAGGGGAGCCTGCTTGGTCCGTACAATATCACATGAATCAGGGTCACAGGAGGAGAGGGCAATGTGCTTATCAGGTACAGACTACAGCCAGTTCCTTTGTGCCGTCTTCATCTTTATGAAAACGGAAAAGCCAACCTTGCACATGGAGGTCGTCGTGAAGGTCAATAGCAACAAAATGCTTGTTTTACTCAGTATTGGATACTCCTGGGAGATGCTACGTCAGAATACCGACAGCCTCATGGGCTTTTGTTGTGTTTTTATTGTGATAACACAGGTCAGCTACAGCAGCTTAGACATTTAATTTGGAATGAACTGTAAGTTAATAATTGACTCTGGGGTCTAAACTGCAAAAGGAATTTTTCACCCACCACTTCTCTTTCAAAATCAGAAACTTCTCTCATTTTCCAGTTCCACTCTGCATTTAACACATGGGTGCATCCTTATTTGCATTGGCACAATTGACAAAACCATACCTCAAGAAATCATCATTATACACCTTTGTTCCTGAGTTAAGGTTTCTCTTTGTAGGGTTTTAACCAGAGGCCATGGAGCTATGTACAGAGCTAACACCAACACTGCTTTGGCCTTCCCCAACTCTCCTGATGCAGTTCTCTCCGGCAGATTCTTTTGCGAGGTCCTGTCCAGTAGGTTCACTGCCTACTTGAGTCTCTGGCCATTTCTTACTTTTCAGAAAACGATCCATCTTCACAGTCTTCTTGCCAGCAGCTGGAAAATAGAAGCAACTCTGCTGTATGATTTGGTGCCATAAATGCGTACAGGAAGGACGCTTGAGATCAAGTGTACTTGCAGGACGCATGATCTGCTCTCTGCTGCCACATCTGGCTGGAGGACTACACACAGCCTCTTTATTTTCATTCAAAAGGCGGCAGCGGCTGCCGTTCTCAATGTATAAGCCGGTATCAGTGGTTGGGCACTTCTCCCACGATTGGGACCCCCATGGAAATGGGCAACCGTTCGCTCCGCCACCCTCTTGGCACCCTCCTGCGGGCTCCGACCCGCACTTTGAAAAACATTGGCTTGCGAGGTGCTGCCTAAGGAGCCTTTCTGAGTTCCTGTAGTGCATCTTGTAGATGATACACACGGCTGCTACTGCGCGGTGGTGGAGGGGGTGAATGTTTGTGGATGGGGTGCCAATCAATGTCCTGGATGGTGTCGAGTTTGAGTGTTGTTGGAGCTGCACTCATCCAGGCAGGTGGCAATTTCCATCACACTCATGACTTGTGTCTTGTAGATGGTGGACAGGCATTGGGGAGTCAGCCTCTGACCTGCTCTTACAGCCACAGAATTTATATGGCTCGTCCAGTTGAGTTTATAAAAAAACACAACAATTATTATCTCAGAAACATAAATCAAATTTGAAAGCTTATTTTTCTGAAAGCAGTCAACTCCTGTTGGGGTGGGGGAGAAGGTGGCTGAGGAGAGAGTGGATCAGGATCTTCAGCTGTAGTGGGTGATGGTCGGATCAGAGGACATAGATCAGACCTGGGCATACTATGGCCCACATCCAGCCCTTGGGAGATTCTAATCTGGCCCATGACGAGACCTGGGAAAGTATACAATGTGCACCACAGTGATCAGCAGTGTGAGGAACGAATCTGCCAGTGGATGCAGTAGGAGACCAATGCTCAGCCATCAGTGCTCCTGGCGCCTGGCCAATCAGAATCAGAAGTTACAGCGACAATGTTGATCCTGTGGAGAGCTTCAGGGAAGTACTTAAGTAAGTTGGAGTTGCGGCGTGGAAAAGAATGGAGATGGCGTCATGTAGAGGTACGAGCCTGGGTGCCATGGTAACGGCGCCGTTGCCGCTCTCCCCTAAGAGGTTTACCACGAGCCCGGTGGTGGCGGCGACCCTAAGAATCTGGGGACAGTGGAGATGGCATAGGGGGGAAACAGGGGGCTCGATGGAGGCTCCATTGGGTGGCAATCATCGGTTCATCCCGGGGAACAAGGATGGGGGATTTAGGGGGTGGCAAAGGGTGGGCATCAGTAAATTGAGGGACCTGTTTATTGGCGGGAGGTTTGCGGGCCTGGGGGAACTGGAGGATAAATTTGGGCTTCCCCAAGGGAACATGTTCAGATACTTGCAGGTAAAGGCGTTTGCTAGGCGACAGGTAGAGGGATTCCCTTTGCTGCCCTCGCGGGGGACGATGGACAGAGTGCTTTCTGGGGTGTGGGTCGGAGAGGGGAAGGTGTCTGACATCTATAAGGTAATGCAGGAGGTGGAGGAGTCGTCAGTGGAGGAGCTGAAGGCTAAATGGGAGGAGGAACTCGGGGAGCAGATAGAGGACGGGACTTGGGCAGATGCCTTGGAGAGAGTCCTCTTCCTCTTCATGTGCGAGGCTTAGTCTCATCCAATTTAAGGTGCTGCACCGGGCCCACATGTCCGGGACTAGGATGAGTAGGTTCTTTGGGGGTGAGGACAGGTGCACCAGATGTTCGGGGAGTCCAGCGAATCATGCCCATATGTTCTGGGCATGCCCAGCACTGGAAGAATTCTGGAAGGGGATGGCGGGGACGGTGTCGAGGGTGGTTGGATCCAGGATCAAACCAGGGTGGGGACTCGCGATTTTCGGTGTTGCGGTGGAGCCGGGAGTGCAGGAGGCGAAAGAGGCCGGTGTTCTGGCCTTTGCGTCCCTAGTAGCCCGGCGGAGGATCTTGCTGCAGTGGAAGGATGCGAGGCCCCCAAGTGTGGAGACCTGGGTCAATGACATGGCGGGATTTATAAAGTTGGAAAGGGTCAAATTTGCCCTAAGAGGATCAATACAAGGGTTCTATAAACGATGGCAGCCTTTTCTGGACTTCCTGGCTCAAAGATAGGTAACTTGGTCAATAGCAGCAGCAACCGGGGGGGGGGGGGGGGGGGGGGGGGTGAGTTCTTAATTATAGTTTCTATTCTTTTTTTTCTCGCTACGGTTATGTAACTTAACATTGTGTTAATTTAAGTTGTTGTTAATATGTTGGGTTGTTCATTGAGGAGGGGCGAAGGTTCATGATTGTTGTCATTATTGTTATTGTTGGTATTTTAGTATGGTTTGATGTTGTTGTATAAATTCAAAATTTTTCAATAAAATTTGTTTTTTTTTTAAATAAAAAAAAAAAGTAAGTTGGAGTTGGCCAATGATCAGAATCTGGAGGCAGTTTTCCTGGGTCAGGGGTGAGCGTGTGTGGAGGAGCCTGAAAGCAGCAGAAGGTACACGTGCATCAAGATTACTCATTAGATCACTGCAGTTTGGATTTGCATTTTGGTTTGACAAGTATAGACTGGAATGTCAACTTAATTGTCACTTGATTTTCGTATGGGGGGAGGGGGGGGGGGGGGGGAGTGGAGATGTGCACGAGGTGACTTCCGCTAGGGTACTGCACTTTTAGTCCTTTTCGCTTAGTTTCAGGAGGTCTTTGGGGGGCAGTTTCATTTAAAAACCACGCATTTAATGTGATAAGATACTTACATAGGTGAAATAGGTGGAAAAAGGCTGAAGGTAGAAGTTCGTCGACAGAGTCGTAGGCCTCTCGGTACTCGCCGGCGGAAAAGATGGAAGAGGCAGCCTCGAGGTCTCTGGCCAATCCACTAACGGCCGAGATGTTTACCAGCAGCACCTTGACGACAGAATGTGACAAACACCGACGGGTTGTGTCGGGCGAATTCCGCAAATTGATGGACGAGGCCTTGGCTCCCGTCTGTTTGGCAGTGGAGAGGACCAACAAAACGGTAAAGGTACATGGGACCATGACACAAGGCCTTTTGAGGCCTAGCGACCAGATTGCCTCTCTGGAAGTGGAGATGTCTCTGATGGCCGATGTGAATAAAGCGCTGAAGGCCAAAATGAACGTTTTGGAAAATCGTTCCAGGAGACAAAACATCTGAATTGTGGGGCTGGCAGAGGGGGTGGGAAGCCCATCCCCCACAGAGTATTATGTGGAGATGTTTGGGAAGATGGTGGGGGAGGATGGACTTGCGTCCCCTCCCAAGCTGGACCGAGCCCACCGGACACTCCGACAGAAGCCTGGTCCTGGCAAACCACGGTAATTGTGAAGTTTCACAGCTTCAAAGAAAAGAGCGGTTCCTGACATGGGCAAGAGAGCATCGCGACTACAAATGGGAAGATCACACCATCAGGTATTTCAGGATGGGGAGCGGAGCTGGCAAAGAAGCGGGCTGCATTCAACTAAGCCAAGGACGCCCCGTACAAATGAGGTGTCCGGATTGGGGTGGCGTACTCGGCCCGGCTAAGAGTGACTTGAGGGAAAATACTTTTTTTGATGTGCTGGGGAAGGTTGGTTAATTTGTAAAGAAGCATGGACTGGGCGTGGGGTGATTGAGGTTTGTGGATGTTGGCGATGGCATGTTGATATGTGATTGTTGTGGTTCTTTGTTAATGTTTGCAATATTTCTGTCTTTGTTGGGGTGTTTTACAAGTTGGGCTTAGGTAGGGGTTCAGTTTTATGTGGATTTTTGTTCTAACTGTTGTGAAAATATATAGCTCCCTGTTGGAGTGCTATGGTATCAGGGGGTTGTATATTTTGAGTTTTTTTCTGACCATTTTTCTTCACTCTGGGTGGATGCCGCCCTGCTAGCTGAAGAGTTAGCTAACAGGAGTGTGTTGAGGGGTTGACTGTAGCTCATTGTAGTAGTTCTGTTTGGGTTAATGAGCTTAGTGTTTCTGTTTTGTTTGGGGTTAGGTTTACTCGCAGTAGGTTTTGATGTTTACATTGACCTTGCTGTTTTCTGCATGTGTATTTGGGTGTAGTAGTGTCTGAGGGCGAGGACGAGGAGGGAGTGGGGTGGAGGGTAGGGGTAGTTTGCTGAGGGTGACTGCAGATGTTTCTTTGCTTCATCTTGTTAGTGAGTTTGGCGGCCATCCTGGGTGGGCCTGGTTGCTGTAATTTCTATGTATCTGTTGGATAGTCCCTCTTGGTGGAAATGGCTGATTCTGGATTGAGAGGCCCCCAATTTGTTTGATCACCTGGAATTTCAGGGGGTTGAATGACCCAGTAAAGAGGTTGAGGGTCTGGTGCCATAAATCTTGGCAGTCCAGAATTTGAATCTGGATCCTTCAAGTCTGTGTTGGCATAGTGAATAGTAGTTAAGGGCAGCACAGTGGCACAGTGGTTATCACTGCTGCCTCACAGCTCCAGGGACCCGGGTTCAATTCCGGCCTCGGGTCACTGTGTGGAGTCTGCACCTTCCCCCACCCCGTGTCTGTGTGGGTTTCCTCCGGGTGCTCCGGTTTCCTCCCACAGTCCAAGATGTGCAGGTTAGGTGGATTGGCCATTCTAAAATAGTTTCTTAGTGTCCAAAGATATACAGGTTTGTTTGTGGTTGCTGGGATAGGGCAGGGGAGTGGGCATGAGTGGGGTGCCCTTTCAAAGAGTTGATGCAGACCTGATTGCCTGAAGGCCCTCCTTCCACTGTACAGAAGATGCCGTCACCCAGTAGCATGGTTTATATCTTTAATCTACTTTTTAAAATCTTCCATTTGTGTGTACGAGATGTCAACTTTTCAACATTATACATGTACCTGTGGGAATTTAAAATGAGACCGGGACGTTGAGAAGAGATGAAATGAGAAAACCTGGGGTTTAATCGACTTAATAGAGGTGCTCAAAGTCACAGCGGATATTGATTAGATAAACAGTTTCTGGTGACAGAAGGGTCGGTAACCAGAGGACATTGATTTAAAGTAATTGACCATAGAACCAGAGCGTAGCAAATTCATAGACCCAGCAAAAACTTGCTCAAGTGGACAAAGGATTGAAATATCAATGCTGAAATGCTGCCAGCAATTCCCAAGATATATCTGACAACGCTTCTGCAAACAACTGAAGTTTAACATTGTGAGACCAGCATCTCAGTGATGAGTTTTTATTCCTCAAAATTTATAGTGCCCAATTATTTTTTTTTCCAATTAACGGGCAATTTAGCGTAGCCAATCCACCAAACCTGCACATCTTTTGGGTTGTGGGGGTGAGACCCACGCAGACATAGAACATAGAACAGTACAGCACAGAACAGGCCCTTCGGTCCTCGATGTTGTGCCGAGCATTGTCCGAAACCAAGATCAAGCTATCCCACTCCCTGTCATTCTGGTGTGCTCCATGTGCCTATCCAATAGCCGCTTGAAAGTTCCTAAAGTGTCCGACTCCACTATCACAGCAGACAGTCCATTCCATACCATAACCACTCTCTGAGTAAAGAACCTACCTCGGACATCCCTCCTATATCTCCCACCCTGAACCTTATAGTTTTGCCCCCTTGTAACAGCAACATCCACCCGAGGAAATAGTCTCTGAACGTCCACCCTATCTATCCCCCTCACCATCTTATAAACATCTTAAGTTGCCTCTCATCCTCCTCCGTTCCAAAGAGAAAAGCCCTCGCTCCCTCAACCTTTCCTCATAAGACCTATCCTCCAAACCAGGCAGCATCCTGGTAAATCTCCATTGCACCCTTTCCAATGCTTCCACATTCTTCCTATAATGAGGTGACCAGAACTGCACACAATACTCCAAATGTGGTCTCACCAGGGTCTTGTACAGTTGCAGCATAACCCCACGGCTCTTAAACTCAAACCCCCTGTTAATAAACGCTAACACACTATAGGCCTTCTTCACGGCTCTATCCACTTGAGTGGCAACCTTCAGAGATCTGTGGGCATGAACCCCAGGATCTCTCTGTTCCTCCACATTCCTCAGAACCCTGCCGTTGACCCTGTAATCCGCATTCAAATTTTTCCTACCAAAATGAATGACCTCGCACTTATCAGGGTTAAACTCCATCTGCCATTTTGTGGCCCAGCTCTGCATCCTATCAATGTCTCTTTGCAAGACACGGAGAGAATGTGCAAACTCCACACAGACAGTGAGCCGGGGCCGTGATCGAATCCAGGTCCTCGGTGCTGTGAGGCAGCAGTGCTAACCACTGCGCCACTGTGCCGCCCCTGTGGTTAGTTCTTTTTACGCATTTCTGAAAATTAGAGTTCAGGAAAGCATCTGTTATTTCTGCCAGAGATGCAGATTTAGATTTTTAGAAGGATGAGTGTAATAGAATATGAAGAGTATGTGCTCTCAGGTTAAAAGTTTGTGTTTCGAGAAGATCAAAAATTAGGAGCGTGTTCCCTGACTCGCGTGGAACAAATTACAGATACACTTGGAAGCACCTCTTTTAAAATGGGCTGAGGTTATCAAATCTCAGCTCTACAAATGTTAAGTAGAAAGAGGAGCGAGATCCACTGTATTCCCCACAACATGCTTCGAAGATGCCTTTCAGTCTCTCCACATTTTCCTTCTGTTTCTTCTTTTTTTCCATGGTAGTTCTTGCAATACCAAATTATAGACTACAGTAAAGCAGCATCAACAGCATATACTGGCATTGGGAACAGTCCAGAGGAGGTTTGCGAGGTTGATCCCAGGAATGGAGGGATTTTCTTATGAGGAGAGGTTGAGTAGGTTGGGCCTGAACTCATTGCGGTTTAGAAAAATGAAAGGTGACCATATTGAGGCATATAAGATTCACAGGGGGCTTGACAGGGTAGATGGTTAGGGGTTATTTCCCCTTGTGGGACAGTCTCGGACCAGAGGGCAGAATCTCAGAGTAAGGGGTCACCCATTTAAGACAGAGCTGAGAAGGAATTTCTTCTCTCAGAGGGGTGAGACTCTGTGGAATTCTTTCCCAGAGAGCTGAAAAGCCGGGGTTGTTGAGTATATTCAAGGCTGAGACAGACAGGTTTTTAATCAGTGAGGGAATCGAGGGTTATGAGGAAATGGCAGGAAAGTGGAGTTGAGAATTATCACGTCAGATCAGTCACAATCTCACTGAATGGTGGAGCAGACTCGATGGGCCGAATGGCCTACTTCTGCTCCAATGTCTTATGGCCTTATATCAAAGACATAGTGCTACAGATGCTAGTAATCAGAGATAAAAAACGAAAATGCTGGAAGTACTCAGTAGGTCAGGCAATATCTACAGAGAGAGGAAATGAGTGACACTGGACTTTGATGTCATTGTAGGCAAGGGCGAAGAACCACGGGCGAAATTCTCCCAAAACGGGAGAAATCGTCAAACTGCCGTAAAACCCGGGCGGGTTTTACGGCATCGCGCCCCTTCCCGACGGGAGACCGATTCTGGTCCCCCGTCGGGGCTAGCAGCCCGACGTCGGAGGCTCCGACAAGTCGGGCTCAACGAAAATCGTTAAGCCCGCTTGTCGGACTTAGCGCCGGCTGACGCGTCATATGACGTCAGCCGCGCATGCGCAGGTGGGAAGACTCCACCCGCGCATGCGCGGGTGACGTCATCGCGTTTTTGCGCGAAACCCGCGCATGCGCGGTCCGGGTTGCCCCTCAGCCGCCCCGCGTATTGATACTGCGGGGCGGCGGAAGGACAAATAGTGCGCGGGCATCGGGCCCGCTGCCCGCGATCGGTGGGCACCGATCGCGGGCCCATGGCACCCTTGGCACGGCCGTGGTACTGCCGTGCCAATCGGTGCCATGGTTATTTTTTTCCAGGTGGTCACGACGTTTTTACGAACGGCAGGACCAGGTGTGTTTGCCGTTCGTAAAAAGGTCGTAAAGGGCTGGGACTTCGGCCCTTCTAACAGCTGTGAATCGCTGCCGGCCGTAAAAAAACGGCGGCAGCGATTCGTGTCGGGATTTCGGCGGGGGGGGGGGGGGGAGAATAGCGGGAGGGCGTCAAAAAAGTCGGGAAGGCCCTCCCGCTATTCTCCCACCCGTCGTGGGGGGGGGGGAGAATTTCGCCCCACATTGTTCACATGGAGCCAGGAAGATGTGAAATAGAGTTATGTAATGTTTCATCATATGTATCAAAATGTATCTTATTATAATTCCAAAGAATCCCTACTGTGCCAAAGGAGGCCATTGAGTCTGCACCGAAGAGAACCCTACGAGGTCCAATTCCTGTCCTATCTCCATAACCCCTTTGGGCACCAAGGGGTAATTTATCATGGCGATCCACCTAACCTGCACATCTTTGGATTGTGGGAGGAAACTGGAGCAGCCGGAGGAAACCCACGCAGACACGGGGAGAACGCGCAGACTCCACACAGTTACCGAGGCTGGAATTGAACCTGGGTCCCTGGCGCTGTGAGACAGCAGTGCTAACCACTGTGCCACCGTGCCACGCCCCCCCACCCCTCCTACTGTTCATTTAAAAGTTGTACATTACGACAAAAATTTTCATTTATGAACCACTCCCTACCTCCACTGCTACAAAATAGTTTTAGATATTTTTAACCACAATTAAGACACAATTGCTTAACTTGTGCTTCTTGCAACAAAATGGCACCTTGACAAGGATGAAGATTTACTTGAGGGAAGAAGGGGAAACTGCGGGTGTTTGCAAAGTTCAGGGTAGGTCCCATCCATAGACTAATCTGTAAACATCCTTGAACGGAAGGAAGCTGATCAAATCCCTGGACAGTCGGTGGGGATTATTTGGAATCTTTCTTTTGATTACACTGTTGTGGAATATGGTGGAATCTCCTTCAAGAACAATGTACATAAATTCACCTTACTACTGGTGAAGTATTTGATCATCTTAAATGTGAGAACTAGCCTAAAGTGAGATATCCGAGTGCATAATGCTTGTGTATACAGAGTAGGTTAAACACTTAAAGGGCAGTTTAATTAATTTTAACACTAACTAAACTGCGCTCCATCTTTCCTGTTCAATAAAGCAGCGGAATTATAATTCCAGCAGAGTACATTTAGTGAGCATATCAGATAATTGAAGTTTTAGACAAGGTCATGGACAAAACACAGATCAAACATTTGTAAAGAGGAAACAGTCTTTAAAAGAAGATGATTAAAGACTCGTTACAATTCTCAATTAACATTGTAGATGTAAGAATTTTACAAATATTCGGTATAATATCTTGGTGACTGTGGTATGAGACCAGCAATATAAAAATCAGAAGGTCAAATTGTGGAACTGAATTCAATAAATCTAGCAATTTGTGCACAAGAGAAAAACTGTTAAAATCCCAACTGGTCAGTAATGTTCTCCAGTGAAGGTGAATTGCCACGATTATAAAAAAAAACTCTGCTCCCGTGTACATCGTGGCTGCAGCTTAGTGTCATCAGAGAAACATGGGATGGGGAATAAATACGGCACTTGGCACTATTACCCACAATCTCAGAACAAATAGAAAGGGGTGTCGCCTCTTTACCCCTGAGGAAAAATCCCTTTTTTTTCCCCCAAGAGTATCTGTTACAGATAGATGTCTTACAGCACCAGGTGAAGGTCCAACAGGTTTGTTTGGAATCACTAGCTTTCAGAGCGCAGCTCCTTCATCAGGTGAGTGATCTCCATCTATTACAGATGTAATTTCTCGACTTCACGATGAGATCAGGCCAAAAAATAAAATATTTTAACCCCCCACCCCACATATTTAATAGTTGTAAAATTAGATATTAAGTGAAGAGAGCCTGATCAGATTACTTTGGAAGAACAGGCGAGAACAAAGGGAAAGCTGTCTCCAGTGGTGAAGGTTGCAGCTCTAAGTGAACCTTCTGTTACTAAAGCGACAGACAAGTGCTCTTAGCCCTGCCTGGCTTCACACTCAACCTGGCAAAGCGAGAACCTTCCAGTGCTAGGATCACAGTGCTTCGTTACACAGCAATGCCTGCTCGGTTAATGACCCGGGGACATGGTCTTTGCCGCCAAATATCATTCCTGTTTACAGCTAATGGATTAAGGTGTGGAGGACGGAGAGTGAAAATACCAGCAGGTGCTGCAAAAATTATTGTGCGACAACAATTCAACTTTCTTATTTTTGACATCTATGTCAAGGGTGGGTAAACTTTTCAGTTGGAGGGCAGCATTTAGGCACAGATTTTTTATGTGGGGGACTTAAATTGCTCAACAAATGAATAATTAGAATAAAGATGAATTTTGATCCATTTAAAAATAAAATCTTAATGACAGTTATTCCAGCCAATGAAATACTCTTTAGATGCCATTGTTGTAATGTTGGAAATGCGACAGCATCCTATGTGATAACAGCTCTGTCATAACAACCAGATAAGGTGTTTTAGTGATGAGTACTCCACCTTGAATGATTCCAGTCACACGTTTTCCAAGAGTACATCTTTTTCTCCCATCCCTTTTAACTGGTTTAAATCAGACCTCACAGCTATCAGTGAAACTTGACTTTCCTTTACTGTTAGTGAAACTGTTAGTGAAACAAAGATCGGCTGAGAAGTGAAACTTTTACTTTCATTGCTGTGTGCCGCCAGGAGACAGTCAGTAATAACTGGGCACGGGGGGGTGGGGAAGAGAGAGAGAGAGGGGGGGGGGAGGGGGGGGAAGTGAAAAGATAACAAATCACTGAGGGGGTTTAGATGGTGTGAACTGAAGTGAATTGTTGGGAATTTTAGGCAGCCTGCACCAAGCATTTCCAAGTCAGGTACAGGGCAGGATGCCTGGTGGCCTCGTTCAGAAAAAACACCACGGTGGCATTTTCTGAATTTTCCATCCCCGAAATTGGGATTTCTTGAGCGAGTTGAAATGTGTTTGGATTTTCTGCCGAATGCTGAACCAACACATCCCCAACATCCTAAATTAATGAACAGGTGTTAGATCTCAAATATTTTTTTGTAAAATGACTGGTCCAAAAAAAAGAGTATTAAAAACATGTTTCACCGAAAAGCTGCTGTGCAGACAACTGGTCAGCAGGGGCCACTGTTGTACAGTAATATTTCTTACCAAGCGCCAAATGTCCTCCCCACTATTTAAAACTGGCAGCGCAACTCCAATTTAAAGATGGTGCGAGTGAATCAGCAGTCCTTGAAGTAAACTCACAATCCAACAGCAACACTAAGGGATTTCAAGAGCGAACAACTTTTATGCTTTTCAAAGTGAAGGGGTGCAAAATAAAACTTGCAAAAGCCAACCCTCTATTAAGGGCCAGGGAATACTCTCAAATTTATATTGATATTATAACATCCATTTTCAAAAATGTCATGTGCTTGTAACAGATAATCTTTATTTAACAGTGACTGCACTCAAGAGTGCATGCTGACCTCGTAAACATAATGCTGTGATTAACTTATGCCACAATTCATGGTCGTGTCTGAACTCTTACTGACTCTCAAAGGATTCATATTCCCAAATGTGTGCCACCACAGGCCCCTCAAACACAACCAGTTACAGTGTAGCAGGCACTTGCTTGGCTAATAATCCTTGTCTGCTCCGATTACCTTACTGGAAGCCTACCTAAGCTTTAGGGCTTCACAGTTCAAGGACACCCAGATTCTTTCTCCACTTCAGCAGGAAGGTAAACCCCTTCATGATTGTCAGCCGGGGACAATAATCCCTCCAGTCGGTCACTCCAAATGGTTACCTATCTACACTGTAAAAGCCACTCTCTGAAATCAAAGTATTACAAATCAAATAAAGCTGTAATTGTTGGCGACAGACAGTAAGCTGGTATAACTAGAGTTGGTCTCCAGTTACCAGCCCACATTTGAGGGTGACGCAGGGTCAGGGTCGTAGGGTCCTGCCATGGCTCCCCATGTGATTTAACAGGCCGATTCTGGACCGACGGACCTTTGGGCAGATGCGTCAGGGTTTGCTTTTCTTCTTCACCACATCATTAAGATAGTAATAATCTTTATTATTGTCACAAGTAGGCTTACATTAACACTGCAATGAAGTTACTGTGAAAATTCCCGAGTCACCACATTCCGGCGCCTGTTCTGGTACACTGAGGGAGAATTCAGAATGTCTAAATTACCTAACAGCACATCTTCCGGGACCTGTGGGAGGAAACCGGAGCACCCGAAGGAAACCCACGCAGGCATGGGGAGAACATTCAGACTCCGCACAGACAGTGACCCAAACCGGGAATCAAACCTGGGACCCTGGTGCTGTGAAGCAACAGTGCTAATCACTGTGCTACCCATATGATGATGTGACTCAAAGCATGGACCAGCTTGATGGACAAATTGTCATTTTGAATCAAAGTTGATTCAGTAGTTTTGCCCGAATACATCTGGAGCCGGAGAGGGATAGTGTTTGTTTGACAGTCCCTCCATCGAATCTGGAGGATGTGGCGGAGGCAGTGGTGATACAATTCGTATTTTTAGCACTGGGCTAAATAGCTGGCTTTTAAAGCAGACTAAGGCAGGCCAGCAGCACGGTTCAATTCCCGTACCAGCCTCCCCAACAGGCGCCAGAATGTGGCGACTAGCGGCTTTTCACAGTAACTTCATTTGAAGCCTACTCGTGACAATAAGCGATTTTCATTGAGTAGAAAGCCGACCTGCTGAGCTGATCCACCTTTGGATCCTCTGGTCAATGGTGGCTTTTCAGCGAATTGGCTGCCAAGGGGTGGGAAGTGCTCAACATATTCCAGAGCCTCTCCTTCAACATGTGTAGAATTATTTGGCTGACGAGGTGTGGGTTGATTAAGTTTTGTTTGACAACGCTCAACGACAGGTTGAGTTTCTTGTACGCAGAATTGAAGAGATCGGGAATGGCTTGCAAATCTAGGCAGAGTGCAGTTATCGATGGGCGGCACGCTATCATAGTGGTTAGCACTGTTGCTTCACAGCGCCAGGGTTCCAGCTTCAATTCCCGGCCTGGGTCACCGTCTGTGCGGAGTCTGCACATTCTCCCCGTGTTTCCTCCGGGTGCTCCGGTTTCCTCCCACAAGTCCCGAAAGAGACTTGCTTGTTAGGTCAATTGGACATTCTGAATTTCGCCCCAGTGTACCTGAACAGGTGCCGTAGTGTGGCGACTAGGGGATTTTCACAGTAACTTCATTGCAGTGTTAATGTAAACCTACTTGTGACACTAATAAAGATTATTATTTTTAAAAACTGGGGGGGGTGGCGCGTGGCACAACGGTTAGCATTGCTGCTTACGGCACTGAGGACCCGGGTTCGAATCCCTGCCCTGGGTCACTGTCCATGTGGAGTTTGCATATTCTCCCCATGTCTGTGTGGGTTTCACCCCCACAACCCAAAGATGTGCAGGCTAGGTAGAGTGGCCATGCTACATTGCCCCTTAATTGGAAAAAAAATAATTGGGTACTCTAAATTTTTAAAAAAACTGTAGATCACATCTGTCTGTGGTGACCACTTTAGTTTTGACTTGAGTTTTCCATTGAGGTGGTATTTAATATTGACACCAGATGTCAGTTGATCTATGATGAGGTGAACAGACACCGTCAGGTAACTTGTAAATAGAATGGGGGCGATCACACAGCCTACCTTGACCCCATCCTGATTTTGAAGGGACCACTCAAGCCAGTTACAATCAAATCATCATGAAGCAATTCCAGGCTGGTGCATTTACTTGCAGATCAAAATCTCATGCACCCTCAAGATTTACAGAATTACATGCTGTGGTCAATCGATGAATGTGTTGAAGAGCTCCTGGCATTGTTAATGACATTTTCTTACACTTAACTGGCAACAAAGACAACGTAAGAGGTTTCTCTGGAAGGTCTAAACCTTCAAATGGTCTTCAGGAGGACTTTCTCAGTCACGGAAAATAGCCAATTCAGGACAATGTGCTTCAAGTTTACTTGCTTTGGAAAAAAGGGAAATACCTCAATAGGTGTTGGCGTCGCAGATAGAGGACTGTGCCAGGGGTGATGGGGAGGACCAGACAGGATTTGTGAAGGGAAGGCAGTTATCGGCGAATGTGCGCAGGCTGTTTAATGTTATTATGAATCCCTCGGAGGGGCAGGAGGATGAAATAGTAGTGACAATGGATGCGGTGAAGGCCTTTGATTGGGTGGAGTGGGCGTATTTGTTGTGGAGGTATTGGGGTCGGCTGCTGCACAGGGCGCCAATGGTATGCATTCGGATAAATAGGTCGAGTTTGGGGTACTTTGGGCTACATTGGGGGATGAGGCAGGCGTGCCCGCTATCCCCGGTGCTTCTCGCCATGGCAATAGAGTCATTGGCAATGGCACTTAGGGCCTTGAGGGGTTGAAAAGGATTGAAGGGGCAAGGGGAGAGGGGGGTGGATTGCTGAGCACTGGGTTTTGCTGTATACGTGCTATACATTTCAGACCAGGTGGGCAGCTCTGAAAGGACCATGGAGATCCTGAGGACATAAGGCCGATTTACAGGGTACAAACTGAACATAGGGAAGAGCAAGGTGTTCCCAATTAATGCTAGAGGGCGGCACAGGAGATATGGGAAGTTGGTGTTCCGGTTGGTGGGAGTGAGTTTTCGATACCTAGGAATCCAAGTAGAGCGGAGCTGAGCTCCGGATGAAGGTGAATGGCCATGGTGCATTCTCTCTCACAAAGGAGGCCCAAGTCCCCTAGGGAAGTACAGGTGTCAAGATGGTGGAGCAGGCCATGGAGGCCACAAGGAACAGCAGTCACAACAAGAGTTCTCACCAGGTCTTCCTCCCACACTAGGGCAGCTGACAGCAGAGTGAGGAAATTTATCTTGGTACTGACACAATGCTGTTAGGATGTTCCATGATTTTGTCCCAGCGACAGTGAACGAACAGTAATTTTGTTCCCAATCAGGATGGTGTATGGCTTGAGTAGGAACTTGCGGGTGAATGTTGCCTTGCCCTTTAAGGTGGTGGAGGTTAGGAGTTTCAAATGTGCTGACAAAGGAGAATTGTTGCAGTGCATATGGTACATTGCTACCACTGTGTCTCAGTGGTCGAGGGAATAAATATTGAAGGTGGCAGGTGGGATGGCAAAGAAGCAGGTTGTCGAGCATCTCTAGTGTTGTTGGAGCACTCGTCCAAGCAAGTGGAGATTATTCCATCACACTCCTGACTTTTAATAATAATAATCTTTATTGTCACAAGTAGTGTTACATTAGCACTGTGCTTCTTTGCATTAATCAAATAAACTAAATCCACGGATTGTGGAGAAATTAAAATGTACTTCCTTAAAGGGATACAGCATCCAAGTAAACAGAATCTGAAAGGAAACTTAAAACATCCAAACAACGACTCGATAGCACTGTTGATGACCCCTTCCATTGCTTCACTGGTGAAAGAATGTTCCCTATGGTGGGAGAGTCCAGAACTGGGGTCATAGTTTCAGGAGAAGGGGTAAACCTTTTCGAACTGAGGTGAGGAGAAAGGCCTCACCCAGAAAGTGGTCAATCTGTGGAATTCGCTACCACAGAATGTAGTTGAGGCCAAAACGTTGTGTAATTTCAAGAAGGAATTGGTTATAGCTCTTGGGATTAAAGGGATCAAGGACTTCACGGTGCCGAGGTCCCAGGTTCGATCCCAGCTCTCTGTCACTGGTCATGTGGAGTTTGCACATTCTCTCCATGTTTGTGCAGCTTTCACCCCCACAACCCAAAGATGTGCAGGGTAGATGGATTGGCCACGCTAAGTTGCCCCTGTGATGATATGATCTGCATACTCGTCTGCCATTGGCCCAGAACGTCGGCTTACCATTGGCCCTGGTCGGTCATGTGCCTCTCGACCGATTGGCCGAGAGGCTGAGTTAACCACGCCTCTATTAACGAGGTATAAATGCTCAAACTCCTGACGATCGTCCCTTTCCACTGTAGACGATCGCAGAGCTGTGTTCTAGTTAATTAAAGCCAGACTTTGGTAAATCACTCGCCTCGCGTGCGATCGATGGTACATCAATTTAATTAACTACGACTTGAAGATGGAGTTCCGCATGAAGCCCGAATGCCTCCGCATCAGCCCGCAAACTCCGAACTCTACAGAACTTTTCCAACTCTGGCTGACTTGCCTTGAAGGGTTCCTAGCATCTACAACCACCCCCCCCCACCGGGGCACAGAAGCTGCACGTCCTCCACTCCAGCGTGGGTATTGACGCTTACGCCATAATCAAAGAGGAAACGGATTTTGATGACGCTATACAAAAGCTAAAAGGACAATTCATCAAACTGATCAACAGGGTATTCGCTTGACATCTGCTGGCCACCAGAAAGCAGGTCCCTGGTGAGTCTCTAGACCAATACGCCCGGGCCCTCTATTCCCTGGGGAGAGGTTGCGCCTGTGTAGCGGTGTCCGCTACAGAGAACATGGAGCTACTCATCAGAGACGCTTACGTGGCTGGGATGCTGTCTCCCATGATCCGCCAGCGGATGCTGGAAAGAGACGAACTCAGTTTAACGGAGACGCTGACTCTCTCCGCCTCCCTGGAGGTCGCAGATCTAAGCGCTCGCACCTATGACCCTGGCCAAGCCGCCTCCTGGCACGCTTCCCACCAGCCACCCGCCGCTCCCGGCCTCCCTCAGGCTTGTGCCACGGGGCGCCCCGATAAATCCATGGGGTCCCGCTGCTACTTTTGTGGGTACGCAAAACACCCTCGCTCGCGCTGCCCAGCCCGCTCCGCCCTCTGTAAGAGCTGTGGGAAGAAGGGCCACTACTCCACGGTCTGCCAGGCCAAAACGCTGGCTGCAGCGCTTCTGGAAGCTGCACAGCACTCTCCCCCCCTCCCCAGGCCTCTGCAAACGGCCTGTGTGCCTCTCTCTCTCCCCCAGGGCCCCTCCAGCCGCTCCCGACTCGCGCCCCGCCGGCCAACAAGCGCACCTCCCCGGCCCCTCCAGGCCTCTGCCTGCCCGCCGCCCACGTTTCTCCCCCCCGCCCCCGGGCCCCGGCGCCCGACTGGCCCGCCTCTCCGGGCCCTCCCAGTCCCTGCTTGCCCGCAGCGCGACTCTGCCCCCCCCACCCCCGGCCCCCCGCACCCGGCCTGCGCGCCTTACCTCCTCCCGCAGCTGATGCACCTAACCGGCGTCCTGGAGCCGGCTTCCGCATCCCCACAGCTGATGCATGTTACTCACCTCCTGGAGCCGGCCTGCGCGTCCCCACAGCTGCTACACCCGGCTCGCCTCCTGGAGCCGGCCTGCGCGCCTCACCGCTCACAGCGCCGGCAACGCTAGCTCCGCCACCAACGGCCACGAGGGCTTCCTGGGCGCCGCCATCTTGGGGCCCCGACCCCACGTGCGGATACTGGGCGCCGCCATCTTGGGGAACAGACTTCACATGTGGATCCTGGCCACCGACTTCCAGATCTGCCACGCAAGGTCCCTCCAGCATCGACTCGGACGGCGACGACGGATTTTCTCCACGGCTCACGGCCGTTCAACTCGACCAGTCTCATCCACGCACGCTCGCCAAAACGACTACGCTGATCCACCTCAACGGCCACGAGACGGACTGCCTGCTGGACTCCGGGAGCACGGAAAGCTTCGTTCACCCTGACACGGTAAGACACTGCGCGCTCCCTGTCCATCCCGTAACACGCAAAATCGGTTTAGCCTCAGGTTCGCACTCCGTCCACATCACCGGGTGCTGCATCGCGGACCTTACGGTCCAAGGGAAGGTTTTTAAAAATTATAAATTCCTTGTCCTCCCTGACCTTTGCGCACCGGCACTCCTAGGACTGGACTTCCAGTGCAACCTGCAGAGCTTGACTTTTCAATTCGGCGGCCCTATACCCCCCCTCACTGTCTGCAGCCTCGCGTCCCTCAAAGTGGACCCTCGGTCCCTGTTTGCTAACCTCACCCCCGATTGCAAACCCGTCGCCACACGGAGCAGACGGTACAGCACCCAGGACCGATCCTTCATCAGGTCCGAGGTCCAGAGGTTGCTGACGGAAGGGGTCATCGAGGCCAGCAACAGTCCCTGGCGAGCCCAAGTGCTGGTGGTCCGGACGGGGGAGAAAAACCGGATGGTCATCGATTACAGCCAAACCATCAATCGGTTTACGCAACTGGACGCGTATCCTCTTCCCCATATTTCTACCATGGTAAACGAGATCGCGACATACAAGGTCTTCTCCACTGTGGACCTTAAGTCCGCTTACCACCAGCTCCCCATCCGCGCGAGTGACCGACTGTATACCACGTTCGAGGCTGACGGGCGCCTCTACCACTTCCTTAGGGCTCCATTTGGTGTCACGAATGGGGTCTCGGTCTTCCAACGGGAGATGGACCGAATGGTCGACAAGTACGGATTACAGGCTACCTTCCCGTACCTTGATAATGTCACCATCTGCGGCCACGACCAGCAGGACCATGACGCCAACCTCCAGAAATTCCTCCAAACCGCAAAACTCCTTAACCTCACGTACAATAAGGATAAATGCGTGTTTAGCACCGACCGCCTAGCCATCCTCGGCTACGTAGTGCGTAACGGAGTGATAGGCCCCGACCCCGAACGCATGCGCCCCCTGATGGAACTCCCTTTCCCCAATACCCTCAAATCCCTCAAACGCTGCCTGGGTTTCTTCGCTTACTACGCCCAATGGGTTCCCAACTACGCGGACAAGGCCCATCCCTCATGCAAACCAAGACTTTCCCGCCGTCACGGAGGCCTGCCAGGCCTTTAGCCGCATCAAAGCGGACATCGCAAAGGCCACGATGCTGCCATCGACGAGGCCCTCCCCTTCCAGGTCGAGAGGCGACGCTTCAGAAGTAGCTCTGGCAGCCACCCTGAACCAAGCGGGCAGACCCGTGGCCTTCTTCTCCAGAACTCTCCAGGCTTCCGAACTCCGCCACCCATCTGTGGAAAAGGAAGCCCAGGCCATAGTCGAAGCCGTGCGACATTGGAGGCACTATTTGGCCGGCAGGAGGTTTACCCTCCTCACAGACCAACGGTCAGTAGCCTTCATGTTTGATAATGCACAAAGGGGCAAGATCAAAAATGACAAGATTTTACGGTGGCGGATCGAGTTGTCCACGTACAAC
This sequence comes from Scyliorhinus canicula, assembly GCF_902713615.1. NCBI lineage: Eukaryota > Metazoa > Chordata > Chondrichthyes > Carcharhiniformes > Scyliorhinidae > Scyliorhinus > Scyliorhinus canicula. Next base: position 20,403,893 of record NC_052146.1, on the reverse strand, counting down.
TATGATATCTTGTATCGTCCTGGGAAGCACAATGAGCCTCCTGATGCCCTGTCCCGCGGTACCTGCGCCAGCGCGCAGATAGACTGCCTCCGCTCCCTCCACGCAGACCTCTGCCATCCAGGGGTGAACCGCCTACACCACTTCATTAAGGCCCGCAACCTGCCCTACTCCATCGAGGAAGTCAGGTCAGTAACCCATGACTGCCACATCTGCGCCGAGTGCAAACCGCACTTCTACCGCCCCGAGCGCGCACACCTGATCAAAGCATCCCGCCCCTTCGAACGTCTTAGCATTGACTTCAAGAGGCCCCTTCACTCTAACAACCGCAACATTTACTTCCTGGCGGTTATCGACAAACACTCCCGCTTCCCCTTTGCCATTCCCTGTCCCGACATGACCACATCGACCGTCATTAAGGCCCTACTCTCCATCTTCTCACTGTTCGGCTACCCCGCGTACATTCACAGCGATCGGGGGTCCTCATTTATGAGCGACGAGCTGCGTCAATTCCTGCTCGACAGGGGCATCGCCTCTAGCAGGACGACCAGCTATAACCCCCGGGGTAACGGACAGGTCGAGCGGGAGAATGGTACCATCTGGAAGACCATACTACTGGCCCTCCGGTCTAGAAATCTCCCTATTTCCCGATGGCAAGAGGTGCTCCCCGATGCACTGCACTCTATCCGCTCACTCCTCTGTACTGCAACTAATCAGACACCTCATGAGCGTCTTCTGGTTTTCCCCAGGAAGTCGTCCTCCGAATCCCCTCTCCCGACGTGGCTGGTCACCCCCGGACCCATCTTGCTCCGGAAGCATGTGCGGGTGCACAAGTCCGACCCGTTGGTGGAGCATGTCCAGTTACTCCACGCTAACCCGCAGTACGCGTATGTGGAGTACCCCGACGGTCGGCAGGACACGGTCTCCCTCCGGGACCTGGCACCCGCCGGCGTGCGGCCCCCCCCCACCACAGACCCCCCCCTCCCCTTTTTCACCCCAGCACCCCACTCAGCTTCCCCATCCCTCATCCATGGCGTGTCCGCGGCCAGCTTAGGTGACGGAGACCATTCAAGGTCCATCGCTCCCGGACTCCAGGATGTCAGCAGGACCATCAGCCGATCCGACGACAACTCCTCCGCTACGGCGCTCGGCCAGGACGTCAAGGACCACCAAAAGACTGATCAAATCCCTCTAGAGTTCTACAGCCCCATGGACTTTCTTTTGTAAATATTGTTATGTCTGGGCCAGTGGCAAGCCCCCAAATTCGATAAGGGTACGGAGAGAAAATTATTCTCCGACGGCTACTCATATCATCAGTTCTCTCCCCCCCCCCCCCCGGGCGGGTCTCGTTCACACCCCCCCCCCCCCCGCCTTCCTTCTCCGTAAGGGGTGAATGTGATGATATGATCTGCATACTCGTCTGCCATTGGGCCAGAACGTCGGCTTACCATTGGCCCTGGTCGGTCATGTGCCTCTCGACCGATTGGCCGAGAGGCTGAGTTAACCACGCCTCTATTAACGAGGTATAAATGCTCAAACGCCTGACGATCGTCCCTTTCCACTGTAGACGATCGCAGAGCTGTGTTATAGTTAATTAAAGCCAGACTTTGGTAAATCACTCGCCTCGCGTGCGATCGATGGTACATCAGCCCCTTAATTAGAAAAAATGAATTGGGTATGCCAAATTTGTTAAAAAAATCAAGGGATATGATGGAAAGGCAGGATCAGGGTATTGAACATGATGAACAGGCAGGATCATAATGAATGTCGGAGCTTCTATTTTCTATGTATTGAGTAGATAGATTGGACTATAATTAGCCGGATTGGATTTGTCCTGCTTTTGTGGACAGGATATACCACCTTGCTGGGTAGATGTCAGTGCTATATCTGTACAAGAACAATTTGGTTAGGGAACTGCTAGTTCATGAGCACAAGTCTTCAGTACAATTGCTGGATTGTTGGCAGGGCCATAGCGTTTGCAGTATCTAATACCTCCAACATTTCTTGATATGACGCTGAGTGAATCGAATTGGCTGAAGACTGGCATCGATGATGCTGGAAAGAGGCAGCGATGGATCATCCACCCCACACTTCTGGCTGAAGATGGTTGCAACTGTTTCAGCCTGATCTATTGCATTGATGTGCCGGGCTCGTTCATCATGGAGGATGGAGATATTTGAGTCACGCACGCCTCCTGTTAGTTATTTAATTGTCCACCACTATTCACAACTGGATGTGGCAGGACTACAGAGCTTAGATCTAGGGTGTGATTCAGTGGACAAGGATTGGGCGCCGGGTGAATCCGGTAGCTTAATGGATCATTTAAGTATGCTGATCTGCATCTTATCCAGCAAGGGCGAGATCCACATTGTAAAGCGAGTCCGACTCAAGGCCAGACGCAATGTGATCGCTGAATTGTACTCCTGATGTTAGATATTGGATTGCTTAGCTCTGTATTTATCGTATGCTTCCATTGTTTGCAATGCAAGTAGTCCTGGGTTGTAGCTTCATCAGGTTGCCACATCACTTTGAAGTATGCCTGGTGCCTGCTCCTGTATTCTTCCTTGATCCAGGGTTCATACCCCAGCTTAATGGTAAAGACCATTAGGTCACATAGTGTGAGTACGTGTGTGTGTGTGTGACAAGCCCTTCCCCTCTTCCTCCTCTATCCCCAGAAAACCTATTCACAAGGCAGGCCAGGATAGGAGGAAAATCCAGGCTGAAATGGAACCCGCTTCCAACCCCCAGTTTCCTATGAATTGGGCTGAGGCTAGCTTGAGTGTGCAGCACCTGGGGCAAACGCATGGTCAGTGTTATTTGAATGAAACTCCCCAACCCTTCTCTAGTGACCAGGACTTGGGGCCTCGTCTGACTCTCGTTCTGCTTCGGAAATGAAAATTTTATAAAGATTAGCTCTGCCACTTGGCACTTTTAAATGGCCATTAAGTGATTTTATTATTTTGACAATTATTTTTTAAAAATCATGTGGCAGTGGTTCGCATTGCCGCCTCACAGCACCAGGGACCCGGGTTTAATTCTGGCCTTGGGTGACTTTGTAGCATTTGCACGCTCTTGATGTCTGTGTGGGTTGCCTCCGGGTGCTCCAGTTTCCTCCCACAGTCCAAAGGTGTGCAAGTTAGATGGGTTGGCCATTCTAAATTGCCCCTTAGTGTCCAAAGGTTAGGTGGGGTTATGAGGTTGCAGGGATTGGGGGGGGGGGGGGGGGGGGGGTGTAGTATTCTGGATGAGTTGCAGACTCGATGGGCCAAATCTGCACTGTAGGTATTGCATGATTCTAAAATGTTTACTGTTGTGCCAAACTTCATCTTTCCAAAATTTGCTCATCGGCCCTCAGTGAGAAAAAAATTGAAAAATAGCCTCTCACTCAAAAAGGTATTACAACCTTCTTCTGGAAGATTTGCCCTGACAAAGCCACAAAGAGAAATCACCAGAGTAGATCTTACTGCTGGCGATCAGTCTCAAAATTCTACCAAAGTTGACGGAAGCAATTTTCAAGAATCACTCAACGTTACAACATGCCGAAACGCCAAGACAAACAAATTGGAAGCTGGAGTGACTGTGCATTGTTTCCTATAAAAACCGTAATTCTGTGGAGAACGTGTCATAATGCATATGTATGTGGCGTGGGGTTATCAATTGCATTCAAGCGTTAAATAGGATAGTCCAGATTGCTTTTAGTTTGTTTGTAGCAATGAACATCTTAAAACTTAAAACGTTGCTATATGATTTGTTTTAAGTTGGTCACCAGGAATTTAAATATCTTTTTAAAAAGAGATTGGTCTCTATGGGGATTGTAAAAGTGGATAAATGATGCAGACCGAAGTATGTCATAGTAATGCTACTTAGAAAATGAGGTTTGCGACTTCCGGTGACGGCAATGAGCAGTTAAGCCGCACATTCGGCAGCTCCCGCTGAGAACGGACTTTGGGGCTCTTTTCAGGGCCCCCAACGGAGCTGTGGCGGCAAATCCCGACGTGGGAAGAGGTCAGGAGTCGACCCCAACGGTCCTATGGTCGGGACCAGGAGTGGGGTAAGGAGAAAACCGGAGAAAGCACCCCCGAAAAAGAGGGGGAAGGAAGACAAAATGGCGGCCGGCGGAGGCCTTGAGGAGCTGAGGCAGTGGGCTCAGGAGCAGCAGGCGACTCTGCTGCGCTGCTTCCAGGAGCTTAAGTTGGAGCTGCTGGAGTCACTGAAGGTAACCAACAGGGAGCTGATGGAGACCCAGACAGCCCAGGGGGCTGCGATCCGGGAGCTGCAGCAGCAGGCCTCCGAAAGGGAGGATGAGGTCGTGGCGGGGAAGGTGGAGATGCACGAGGCACTCCATAAAAGATGGCAGGAGCGGTTCGAGGAGCTGGACAACCGGTCGAGGAGGAAGAATTTGCGGATCCTGGGCCTCACGGAGGGGCTGGAGGGGTCGGACCTAGCGGCCTATGTGGTGACTATGTTAAACTCGCTGATGGGGGCTGGGTCCTTCCAGGGGCCCCTGGAGTTAGAGGGGGCCCACAGAATTCTGGCTAGGAGGCCCAAGCCGAACGAGCCGCCGCGGGCGGTGTTGGTGCGGCTTCATCGGTTCGTGGATCGTGAGTGTGTGCTCCGGTGGGCCAAGAAGGAGCGGAGCAGCAAGTGGGAGAACACGGAGGTGCGGATCTTCCAGGACTGGAGTGCGGAGGTGGCGAGGCGGAGGGCCGGGTTTAACCGGACGAAGGCGGTGCTCCATAGACGGAGCGTGAAGTTTGGCATGTTGCAGCTGGCGCGTCTGTGGGTCACCTATAAGGAACGGCACCATTATTTTGAGTCCCCGGAGGAGGCGTGGGCCTTTGTGCAGGCCGAGAAATTGGACTCAAACTGAGGGTCTAAGATGGGGGATGCTGTATAATACTGTATTTGCATTTGCTTGGTTTAATGTAAGATGTGGGTTGGCCTTAGGGTGGGTGGGGTGATGTTGATTGTCTTTTCTATATGGGTTTTTCTGCAGGGATCGGGTGGACGGGTTCGGGCAGAGGGGTAAACGGGGAGTTCGGGGAGCTGGTGGGGGGGACTGGCAATGGGAGTAGCCCTGGAGGAGGCGGGGCCGGGCAGGGCGAAAGCGCGGGCTTTCTGCGGGTTTCCCGCGCTGGGAGATGGTGGGGGCGGGGTCGGGCACGATGGAGGAGGGGTAGTCCCACGTGGGGAGGAGTCGGAGGTAGGGCGTGAGTCGCCAGGATCAGCAGAAGTTAGCTGGCTCACGGGAGTGCTATGGAGGGAGGGGCGTGGCTAGGAGGGGGTCTTAGCCTTTGTGGGGGGGGGGGGGGTACCGGGTTGCTTCTGAAACGGTCAGGAAGGAGCTGGAGAACGCAGGGGGTGCTGGGGGGGGGGGGGGGGGAAGTTGCCGCCGTGGGAAACTGGCAGAGCAGGGGACGCTGGCTGGGGGTGGGCAAGGGATGGGGTATGGCTAATCGGCAGGGGATGGGGGGCAGGGAGCCCTCTGATCCGGCTGATAACCTGGAATGTGAGGGGCTGAATGGGCCGGTCAAACGGGCCCGGGTGTTTGCGCACCTGAAGGAGCTGAAGGCGGATGTGGCCATGCTCCAGGAGACACACCTGAGAGTGGTGGACCAGGTTCGGCTGAGGAAGGGATGGGTGGGCCAAGTATTTCACTCAGGGCTGGATGAGAAGAGTCGGGGGGTGGCGATCCTGGTGGGGAAGGTGGTGTCGTTTGAGGCGTTAAATGTGGTGGCTGACAGTGGCGGGAGATATGTGATGGTGAATGGTAAGCTGCAGGGGGAGCGGGTGGTGTTGGTGAATGTTTACGCCCCAAATTTGGACGATGTGGGGTTTATGCGGCGTATGTTGGGCCGCATTCCGGACCTGGAGGTGGGGGGAGACTTCAACACGGTACTGGATCCCCCATTGGATCGATCCAAGTCCCGGACGGGTAGGAGGCCGGCGGCGGCTAAGGTGTTGAGGGGATTTATGGACCAGATTTGGGGGGGGGGGGGGGGGTGGACCCCTGGAGGTTTGTGAGGCCAAGGGCCAGGGGAGTACTCGTTTTTCTCCCACGTACACAAGGCCTACTCGAGGATTGATTTTTTTTGTCCTGAGTAGGGGGTTGGTTTCGAGGGTGGAGGATGCGGAATACTCCGCCATTGCCATTTCAGATCATGCCCGCACTGGGTGGACTCGGGCTGGGGGAAGAGAGGACCAACGTCCGCTCTGGCGCTTGGAGGTAGGGCTGCTGGCAGATGAGGAGGTGGCCGAGAGGGTTCGGGGGTGTATCGAGAGGTACCTTGAGGCCAATGACAACGGGGAGGTCCGAGTGGGGACGGTCTGGGAGGCATTGAAGGCGGTGGTGAGGGGGGAATTGATCTCCATCCGAACCCATAGGGAGAGGGGGGAGCAGAGGGAAAGGGAAAGACTGATAGGGGAGATGGTGCGGGTAGATAGGAGATATGCGGAGGCTCCAGAGGAGGGATTGCTGGGGGAGAGGCGTAGCCTTCAGGCCAGATGCGACCTATTGACAACCAGAAAGGCGGAAGCTCAGTGGAGGAAAGCACAGGGGGCGGTGTATGAATACGGGGAGAAGGCGAGCAGGATGTTGGCACACCAGCTCCGAAAGCGGGCGCGGCCAGGGAGATTGGGGGAGTGACGGATAGAGCTGGGAAGGTGGTGCGGAGGGGAGTAGATGTTAATGGGGTCTTCAGAGACTTCTATGGAGAACTGTACCGGTCGGAACCCCCGGTGGAGGGGGGTGGAATGGGGCGCTTCTTGGACAAGCTGCGATTCCCGAGGGTGGGGGAGGAGCAGGTGGAGGGACTGGGGGTGCCGATCAAGCTGGAGGAGGTGGTCAAAGGGATAGGGAGCATGCAGTCGGGGAAGGCGCCGGGGCCGGATGGGTTTCTGGCGGAATTTTATAAAAGGTATTTGGACCTGTTGGGCCCCCTGTTGGTCCGGACCTTTAACGAGGCAAGGGAGGGGGAGGGGGGGGGGGGGGGGAGGGGGAGGCTTTGCCCCCAACTATGTCACAGGCGCTGATTTCCTTGATCCTGAAGTGACAAGGACCCTCTGCAGTGCGGGTCACATAGGCCGATTTCGCTGCTGAACGCTGACGCTAAGCTTCTGGCAAAGATCCTGGCCACTAGAATAGAGGATTGCATGCCCGGTGTCATTCACAAGGACCAGACGGGGTTTGTGAAGGGAGGCAGTTGAATACGAACGTGCGTAGGCTCCTCAATGTCATTATGATGCCGGCCATGGAAGGGGAGGCGGAGATAGTGGTGGCAATGGATGCGGAGAAGGCCTTTGATAGGGTTGAGTGGGAGTATCTGTGGGAGGTGTTGGAAAGGTTTGGGTTTGGGGAGGGGTTTATCTGGTGGGTGAGGTTGCTCTACGAGGCCCCGATGGCGAGTGTAGCCGCAAATAGGAGGAGGTCGGAGTACTTTCGGCTGTACCGGGGAACGAGACAGGGGTGTCCCCTGTCCCCTTTGCTCTTCGCTTTGGCGATTGAGCCCCTGGCATTGAGGGAGTCAGGGAACTGGAGGGGCCTGCTGCGGGGTGGGGAGGAGCATCGAGTGTCGCTGTACGCGGACGACCTGTTGCTGTATGTGGCGGACCCGGTGGGGGGGGGGGGGGGGGGGGGGGGATGTTGGAGGTGATGAGGATTCTTAGCGAATTCGGGGGTTTCTCGGGGTATAAGTTGAACCTGGGCAAGAGTGAGTTGTTTGTGGTGCATCCGGGGGATCAAGAGGAGGGGATTGGTAGGCTCCCATTGAAGCAGGCAGGGAAGAGCTTTAGGTACCTAGGGGTCCAGGTGGCTGGGAGCTGGGGGGGCCCTGCACAAGCTCAACCTCACAAGGTTGGTGGAGCAGATGGAGGAGGAGTTTAAGAGGTGGGATATGTTACCGCTGTCACTGGCGGGGAGGGTGCAGTCCGTTAAGATGACGGTGCTCCCGAGGTTTTTGTTCCTGTTCCTCCCCATCCTTATCCCAAAGGCCTTTTTTAGGAGGGTCAACAGGAGTATCACGGGATTTGTGTGGGCGCATGGGACTCCGAGGGTAACAAGAGTGTTCCTGGAACGAGGCAGGGATGGGGGGGCTGGCATTGCCCAACCTCTGTGGGTACTATTGGGCTGCCAACGCAGCGATGGTGCGTTAGTGGGTAATGGAAGAGGATGGAGGCGGCATCATGTGTGGGTACGAGCCTGGAGGCGCTGGTAATGGCGCCGTTGCCGCTCCCTCCAACGAGGTATACCATGAGCCCGGTGGTGGCGGCTACCGTCAAAATTTGGGGGCAATGGAGACGGCATAGGGGAGAAGTGGGGGGCTCGATGGAGGCCCCGATACGGGAGAACCATAGGTTTGTCCCAGGGAGCATTGATGGCGGATTTCTGGGCTGGCACAGGGCAGGGATTAGGAGGTTGAGGGACCTGTTTGTGGAGGGGAGGTTCGCGAGCTTGGGGGAGTTAGAGGGGAAGTTTGGGCTCCCCCCGGGGAACATGTTCAGGTACATGCAAGTGAGGGTGTTTGCCAGGCAGCAGGTGGAGGGGTTCCCCTTGTTGCCCCCACGAGGGGTGCGGGATCGGTTGCTCTCGGGGGTGTGGGTTGGAGGAGGGAGGATTTCGGACATATACTGGGTGATGCAGGAGGTAGACGAGGCCTCAGTGAAGGAACTGAAGGGTAAATGGGAAGAGGCGCTGGGTGAGGAGATTGAGGGGGGGACGTGGGCAGATGCCCTGGAGAGAGTGAATTCCTCCTCTTCCTGTGCGAGGCTTAGCCTCATACAGTTCAAGGTGCTGCATAGGGCCCACATGACTGGGACGAGGATGAGTAGGTTTTTCGGGGGTGAGGACAGGTGTGCTAGGTGCTCGGGGAGCCCAGCGAACCACGCCCATATGTTTTGGGCGTGCCCAGTGCTGGGGGAGTTTTGGAAGGGGGTAGCAAGGACGGTGTCGAGGGTGGTGGGATCCAGGGTAAAGCCAGGCTGGGGACTCGCAATTTTTGGGGTTGCAGTGGAGCCGGGAGTGCAGGAGGAGAAAGAGGCCGGTGTTCTGGCCTTTGCGTCCCTAGTAGCCTGGCGGAGGATTCTTCTTCAGTGGAAGGATGCGAGGCCCCCAAGCGTGGAGGCCTGGATCAATGATATGGCGGGGTTCATTAAATTGGAGAAGGTGAAATTTGCCCTGAGGGGATTAGTACAAGGGTTCTTTAGGCGGTGGCAGCCTTTCCTGGACTTCCTAGCGGAACGGTAGGGAAATAGGCCGGCAGCAGCAGCAACCCCGGGGGGGGGGGGGGGGGGGGGAGTTTGGATCGGGGGGAGGGAGAACTGTGTACATGGGTCTGTGGCGGGTGTTATCTCTTTCCCTTTTGTCGTTGGGTGCTCTTTTGTTTTTTTCTCTTGTTTGTAGTTGCTTTTGAAGTTGGGTGGGAATTGTTCTTGGGGTGTTACCGCGGTTGTTTTGTTAATAGAGTTGAGCTGTTTATATTTTGTAAAAATTTCAATAAAAATTATTTTAAAAAAAAGAAAATGAGGTTTGAACAAGAAAGTTGTGCGGTACCTGGTTCAGCTTGAGTGAAGTCTTGGAATAGAGCAAATACTAGAGATCTACCAAGCTAAGCAAAGTAGCTTGGCCTTTTTCAACAATCAATTGGAAAATTACAACAGTAGGTGCATTAATTTTATCCCTAAAGTCCTTGCTAATTTGGCACCTTTTGATCTAGCTCTCCAACATACATTATTGCTGGAATGAGCCCATGACCTGTGCCCAGGTCTTTGGTAACAGACTGGTTACACTCTCAGAAAGCCATTCCAGTCCTTCAAGTCTGTGCCAGTTTTCTGCAAGAACAATTTAGCTGGTCCCACTCTACTGCCCTTTCTCCATACCCCTGCAATGTTTTTCTTTCATCCTTACCCAACTCCCTTTTGAAAGTCATGATTGAATTTGCCTCCAACATCCTTTCTGGCAGTGCATTCCAAATCACAAGCACTCACTGCACAAAAAAAGTTTTCCTCATGATTCTTTTGCTATCCACTTTTTATCAGTGTTGTCTCATTCTCTGCCCTTTCACCAATGGAAATCATTTCTCTCGATGTAGACACCATGGGCTGGATTTTCCAAAAACGGGGCTATGTCCCCACTCCGGCATTAAAATGCTGGCATTTCACTCTTGACTTTCCTTTAAAAAAAGTAAAGAGCGATTCTACCTGCAAGGGGCTGGCAGGGCCCTGGAGTGCTCGTCGCAGCTCTGGCTGCGGATACGGGGCCCCGCACTTCTGATCGGGAGTCCTCGCATACGCACAACGGCGGCCTGCAGCGGCTGCGCCAAGCGCCATGGCAGACTTGGACCGTGGACCGACATTGACAATCCCCCCAAGATAGCGCGCACGCCCGTGGATCCAAGCCATCCAATCGCTGCCCCGACCGTCCATGAGGCTCCTCTCGCCCCAGTCGCCACCCGAGGTTCCCGACCGGCAATATGTGGTTAGAACCATGCCGTTGGGAACTAGGCCAGTTTTGCCCGGAGAATCACTGGGGGGGGGGGGGGGGGGGGCTCCGTCAATGGCCCCCCCAGCCGCGCACGAGCGATTCTCTGGGGGTTGGAGAATCACGGGAGTGGTGCGGGCACGATTCCTGGGTAATTATCGATTCTCTGCCCCTGCGCCAAAAGTGATTTCAGGGCAGGGCTGATTGAGCACCTCAACACATTTCCTCTCAAACTTCTCTTTGAAGAGAACAGTACCAACTTCTCCAATCTGCATCTCAAGTCACTCATCTCTAGAACCATTCTAATAAATCAATTCTGCACCCTTTCTAAAACCTTCACATCTTTCCTAACGTTTGCTGTCCAGAATTAAACACAATACTCCAGGTGAATGTGAACCGTCACAAGTTTAATCATAACCACTATTTATAAAGCCCAGGATTCAGTTTGCCTTTTTAATCACTTTTGAAACTTGCCCCGTCACCTTCAATGATTTGCGCGCATATACCCCTAAGTGTCTATATTCCTGAACCGCCTTTAAAGTTGTACCTTTCTATTATTTCTCCTCATTCGTCCTAAAATGTATAAATTTTCATTTCTATTAAATTTCATCTGCCAAATGTCCACCCATTTCATGAACCTGTACATGAATTCTATCACCAACCTCCTCACAGTTCACAATATTTCCTGAAAAGGTTTGCCACTGAGTAAACATTTTTTCGTGATTCACAACCCTTTGATTCTATGAGTAAGTCTGATGGCACAGGTATCACTCTCAACTCTGTGCCATCAAGATGATTTGTTTTAGAGTAATTAGACAAGAGGTTCCCTGGTACAGTGCTCTTCCTATTTATATAAGCAGACCACATATGCTTTATAAACCAGAAGCCACATCCCTGTTGTTTTCTGTCCCTGCAGAGAATCCAGTATCCTGTAGTGGATCACAATCATTTCTTGTGCTCCACTGCACTACATTTTCTCCCAGCCATCAACACAGCATACTAAAGCTGGGCTGAGATACTGAATGAACTAACTTAATTCATTTTAAAAATAAGTACAGTACATAACAGCACACTTGTGCAATTAATAAGAAAATAGGCTAATTATTGAAAAAAATCTTTACACTGTTTGTGATCTACTCCTGTCCTCATTTGTTCCTCACAAATTGTTCCACGAAAATGTTTTTGCGGTTCCGTTTTTCTGTCTGTCCACTCACCAGGGGCTTAAATGCCCATATGCTTTTTAATACATGGAATCCATGGAGAATTTAAGTCAGAAATGAAATAAGGTATAATTAAGTTACAGACATTTCCAGGTTCAGTGATCCACAGGAGGGAGTCTTCACACTTCTCAATGACTTCTGGCTTAATGAACATGTTCACATGAAAGCCAAAGACAAAGCCATCTTAGAAATCAAATATCTCAGAATCTAATGGCCAATATTACACCATCCTAACATAGCATTAAATTTATACAGAAATATAATTTTTTATATTTATACACAGCCAATTTTATCTGCCTCTACCTAGAGCAACAAAGCCATGGAATTTGTCATGTTAAAGATTACAATAAATGTTATTTCCCATGTGTTTATTTTCACCAAAGCTGAAAACTCAAGAAAGCAGCAAAAAGCAAGTTACCAAATCTTTTGGCTTAGTTGCAATGTTTTTCCTTCACTTGTTTATTCCTGATTGGTTCTTACTGATTAGAGTTGATTTTATTCTAAATTGGTGCATGTTTAACCTTGCACCCAAGCAGAAACTTTAAAGGTGGAGGATGTTTAACAGCCAAATATGACAATTCTGCTTGGATACTTAGATTGATCTGTAATGTCATTTGGCATCTGGTTAGTTACTTATATGACATATGGTTAGTTACAAAAACTAATACAGTATTAACCCAAGTACATCTACAATCATGACACATCAAAAACTCAACTGTTTCCTCCCATCCTCAAGTCAGTCATGGAAAGAGAACAAGTGAAAGGTCCTAGTAAAGTTAACGGCAAGCGTCTTTCAAATACTTTGCTGAAAAAAGACTAATGAAATATGCTTTTACCTGTTGTGGGGGTGAAAAAAACCCAAGAGCCTTTATGTGATGTTAATTGCTTTATTCATTTCATGTCAACCAATAGTAAAATAATGAAACAGAATAAATAAAACATCTACATAAAATAAAGAAGTTTCAGTCCTGAGATCGACAAAAAATAAAAACAAACCTGTCAGGGTTGTCAGAATATCAATACAGGGCTGTGCCCTGCTCAATCTAGGAGCGATAGAAAGCATATATGTAGGATGAGGGAACCATAGGCACATTCAGAGTAGTTAGTTCCAAGGCTAGAGAAGTTACAGCATTTAGTCACACTTCTTCAAATAAACCAGCTTTCTTCATTCACGCACACACGTAATCCAACATTTTTTTTAACACCTTATTTTCCTGAGGAAACATTTACAAAATATTTAAAACACAAATATGGAAATACTGCAGGCTTTTAAAAGCAAGGTGCACCTTAGGTGGTAATTGCGAACTTGTTTCTCCCCTCCCCATTTACTTCACATATAAAACTAGGGCTAGATGGAATGTGTTGCTCCATTAGTCCCCGCAGTTGGGCAGTAGCACTGAATAACTATCCAAGGAACAAAGAATTTTCAATTTACAACCTTGCTATCTATATGAACCAAAACATTTGCTCCAGTTTGTTATAACAAACAATTGTATGAAAGCTATATTTTTTTAAAGTTCTAATTAGCCTATATGCAAACTGAGAGCGTATTGACTAGATTGCTGAGTCCAAATTCTTCATAATCGCATTTCCACTTCTGTTTAAACTGACTAGAATTTTATTTTTTTCTTTTAAACTGATCTAAAAGATATAAAAGGAAAAATAGCATTTTATTAAACAATAACAGAATAGCATTTTATTAAACAATAATAGAATAGAAAGCTACCTAAAAAGATTGTGCCACAGACTTCATTGGGCAGTAGCTACCCAAGATTAAAATAAATCATCAAGCAAGTCACTGGGATTTGAACCTATAACGTCTCAATGTGAGGTAATCATTCACCAATATGAAGGTTTAGCCCCTCCTTGATGTGTATTTCTATGACATTAAAATAGAAACATAATCAACGACGTATTGTTTATTTTGCTAGTTATATCAATGAGAAAATGTTCTATATCTTTGTATTTAAAAAAAAACTATTGCACTGTACTTTAAATTAAACTAATTGCTATTTCTTCTAAAAAATATTTGAAGACATAGCTACGTAAGCACTTTTCACTATAATAGATGATGGGTATCTGGGGATGAATCCAAGGCAGGAAATGAATCATGGGGTTCGGATGACAAGGAAATAGAAGAAAAAAACTCAACGACTTTGTAATCATCAGAACCTCAAGATCAATTACTGCCTTATAATAACTTTTAAATATGAAGAAGGTGACACAATGTGAATGGCGATTTCACTTGCTCCTGGATTTTGTTTTGTAATAGTGACAGTGCAGAACACCAACAGCTTGGCAGTGTGCTGTGTCATTGATGCCCAATAATGTTCACGCTGCCCGACAACATGACAATTTCTGCAAGTAGTGATAATATATAATATATATCAACACATATTGTAGATCTGTATGTAATTTCTGCTGGATGTAGAAATCTAAAAATTACATTTGGTACTTGAATTAATTTTGATTAGATTTCAGCTGAATGCAATTTCTACCATATCTATTGGCCTTACAAAACCAAAAATCAGAATCTGAACTGAGAAATAAACCACCACCTACCTACTCAAGCAGCTAATTTTTCTTGCCATGCAAAATGACTGAAAATTGCTATTTTTGTGAGATTACTTCAGTTCTTTTAAATTCTCTTCTAGATCCTAATCGTTCTTGCTCATGCTCAAACGCCAGTAAGATGGATACGGGTCAGCATTATACCAATACTGCAATAATTTTTTGGTTAGATTTTCATGTACAATGTGGTAATATTCTAACTTCAATAATGAGATTCTTGCGCAGTTACCCAGGAAGAGAATTACTCGCTAGAGTCAAGAACCAAAGAAACTTACCAGTTTGCGTAACGTTTACCCTGACGTTCTTTTCCTGCACCTAATATTTATCTTGTGATATGAATCAATTATTTTTCACTGCACTCATAGGTTGCTAGACTATATCATAGTTGAGCATCCCTTTTTGAGGGATACTATACCCTGGTTACACTTTGAAGTACAGTGAGTAGGAAAATATAATTTAGGATTTCACAGAAAGTCCTACTTGTCAAGTTGTATTTTTCTGGCACTTGTTCCAACACAAGTAAATTAGCCCCAGAAAATAGAACTTAATGTTTTATATAACCACGTGATCTTAATTGGAAATCCGATTTTTTTCCTGACTTCTTTATCCCATTTGTATGACTGTGCTTTCAGCTGTCCAAGCTCTGAAATTCTCTCAAAATGACACTGCTTAAAACCAACCTTTCGGTCACCTGTGCCAAAATCTCAAATTTTGCAGTTTGCTACATTGATTGCATTGAGTATATAAAAGCAAATTGTTGCTGGTCCAAGAAAAAGGTTGGATTTCATGAACTGTTAGCAACACTTCCCATCGTAATTTTTTTTCCCCCAGAGGTCGTCAACTGTAGCCCTCAGCTTATCTAACTAGCTCTGATCACTTATTTCTATTAATGTAGCGAGAGAACCCTGGGTGGCAAGATCGCCTCATTGCAACTTTTGTAACCTCATTTGTTACGACTATCAGAAAAGGAGAGAGAGCTGGGCTACAGTTCAAGAGAATATCCATTGCAAAGAGAAAAATGATTTCAGCAGCAGTGGGTTTCTGCTTCAACTCACTGGCACCCAAAGGGTAAAATTGCAACCAATATTTCTAATGACATGAAACACTTCCAAGTTTTGAGCAACCATGTGTACAATTTGATTTTTTATGAAATAACTAGGTGGAACTACTTCAAGATTGATTCTGAATTAGCAAACTCCCATAAGTTGAGTGCTGCTCAATTTTGTTTCTTCTCCTCCCCCTCCCCTCGCACTGCACCAGCCACCCCCCCCCCCCCCAAAAAAAAAGACAGGAAGCTATGGCTGAGGCACAAATGGAATTTTTTTCAAAGCTAGTCAACTGTAAGCCCTGTTTTACACTTGATGCACTGAATTTCAGATGAAATTAAAGCACTTGACATATCCCCAGCTGCACATGCGAACATGCAAATTGGGAAGAGTAGGCTAGTCAGCTCCTCGAGCCTTCTCTACCATTTAATAAGATGATGGCTATTACAATTTTTACCTCACCTTCTTGCCTACCCGGTGTCAGATTTATTATCAAGAATCTATTTACTTCTGCCTTAAAGATATTCATAGACCCTGCCGCAACCACCTTTTGAGGAAGAGAATTCCGAAGTGTTTCAACATTGGAGAGAAAAATAATTTCCTTCTCTCTGTCGGCGACCCCTTATTTTTAAACAGTGGCCCTAGGTTTTAGATTCTTCCAGAAGAGGAAACATCCCCTCCACACTCACCCTGTCAAGGATCTTGTATGTTTCAATCAAGTCGCCTCTTGCTGTTCTAAACTCCAGTGGATGCAAGACCAACCTGTCTAACATTTCCTCATAAATCAACCCGTCTATTTTATGTATTAATCTCACAAACCTTTGCTGTACTGCTTCTAATGCATTTACATCTTTCCTTAAATAAGGAGACCAATATTGTATACAGTACTCCAGATTTGGTCTCACCGATGTCCTGTATAACTGAAGCATAACCTCCCTACTTTTGTATTCAATCCCCCTTGCAATAAATGATAATTCTATTAGCTTTCCTAATCACTTGCTGCACCTGCACACTAACATTTTGAGATTCATGCACTAGGACTCCCATATCCCTCTGCATATTAGAGCTCTGCAATCTCTCAACAATTAGATAATAAGCTTAGTTTCCACACATTTACCTACTTATCATTGATCTTATCATCCGGCCCCGAAAAGGCGCCAGAATGTGGCGACTAAGGGCTTTTCACAGTAACTTCATTTGAAGCCTACTTGTGATAATAAGCGATTTTCATTTCATTTCATTTCTGCTTGCTTGGGTGGACTTTGACTTGCACTGATAAAAAGATTGATCAGATTTTGTTCAGACTTCAACTATTTCAGCTATTAAACAGGATCTGATAACATATAAAGAATATCAGATCCTTCCTCTAGGGAGTGAGAGGGGGAGCAAAATAATCCGTATGTCTGTTATATTAGCAATTTAATGCAAGATTTATCCTGCAAAAACAAATTGCCAGCACAATAGCATCTAGCTCATTATTTCTGTCCTTGTGTGGTGTTAATTGGGCCTCAAAAAGGAATCCATCAAACCCATTGTTTTGCTTTGAAATTCACCTTTTGTAACCCTGTGCATTTTATTTTCCATATGTTAAAAACTGGCAATATAAATTAGGCAATTCACACTACATCATCTTTTCCTGCTGATCATTCATCCATGTTCTGCACAAAATTATTCTTTTATCCATCCTTAATCACATTAAGCATTTGACAGATGCTACAAAGTAGGCCCTATTCAACTACAAGAACTATGAATGAAGAACCTTCTATCATTTTAAAATGTTAACTGTGTTTCCTACCCATAAAAAGACCACAAATACGTCATACTGCTTCATCGACACAACTTTTTCAATTCCAGCATCCAATCAACGAGGAGAAAACAAAGTGAAATTTTTGCCACAGATGCACATTATTCCTAAATGGTGAAAGAACTGACTACAGTCACCCTGAAGTGAAGTCTTTTGTTTGTCTAGATTTGTCTTGTAAGTAGGCTGTAGAAAGCCCATCCTCTCCCCCTCCCCCGTGGATCATAAAGGTTGAATTCTTGCCATGACATTACTGAAAATTTTGATGAAACATCTTGTGAAGAGTATGCCAGGTGTGAAGCAAATCCGATTAGTAACTTGATTAGTGATTCTCTAAGGGAAAAATAAAGGTGGGTACTCCTTTTCTTCGACAACGTACACAATCTTTATTCAAATGCTTTAAATGGAGGTGAACATAAAACAAATCCCATTCTTTGGATGTTATTCTCTTGCCTCTTCTCAGCACCTGGAAAAAAATCTGTTTGGGAGACTGGCTTTTCAACTAGGCGAATCTTCCTAATGACATGCCATATGTTGCAGTGTCTCAACAGCTGAGGGAGAAAAGCAGAATGACTGAGTGCTCCAAGCAGAATCCTATTTGGAATTTAATACCATTATCCTAATGCATTCAGCTTATTGTTTGGCAAGGATAAGTACGCTTGCTCCAATGTTGTTCGGGTCATTGTGGGCGGAATATATTCTGGATTAGCTCTATTAGTATCAATGAACCATGCAGAATGACTATCAGTGGAGGAGAATTCAGTTCAATTTACAGTGCAGAAGGAGGCCATTTGGCCCATCGAGTCTGCACCGGCCCTTGGAAAGAGCACCCTACCTAAGCCCATGCCTCCATCCTATCCCCGCAACTCACCTAACTTTTTTGGACACTTAAGGGGCAATTTAGCATGACCAATCCACCCAACCTGCACATCTTTGGACTGTGGGAGGAAACAGGAGCACCCGGAGGAAACCCACGCAGACACGGGGAGGAAGTGCAAACTCCACACAGGCAGTCACTCAAGGCCGGAATTGAACCTGTGTCCTTGGAGCTGTGAGGCAGCAGTGCTAACTACTGTGCCGCCCCTCTTTCTTAAATCTCCTCCTCAAAATGACTTGCTTTAGTTTGTAAACAGCAACTATACCAGCCTGTCAGGAGACAATTTTATTTGTCTTTTAACCTTGATAAATTTTAGTTTTTAATCTACTAATTCACTCACTAAGATGCTTTATACTAGTGGTAAACTGGCATCTATGGAACCAAGTTCTTAGCAAACAGACTGCAACTGAATGATAATTAGGATTTTCTCAAAACATGCCAATTCAGCCCATTTAGAATACTTTCCCAATAGAGTTAGGAGCTGATATCACTAGGAAATTGGATTTTTTTTGTTACCATATCTGGTGTAAGGTTAGGCAAAAGCAGAGGTTTAATTTTGGCATCAGTACAAGCTTGTTTTGGTTATTATGTTATGACTCTGAAGCTCAGCAAAGAGACATGTTTTGTCACAGATCGATCCATTTGTCCATATACTTTGTCTACTTCATGGGAATTTAACTTGGGTTAATTAAAAAATCACCTTAGAAAACTTACAGCTTATAAATGGAACTGACCATGTCAGAAAACATCCACTAGGGGTCAATCTTGATTTAATAGATTCCACATTTCAGTTAATCAGAACCAGTTTTGTTGGAGAAATATTTGAACATTATTGATAGTTGCCTCCTAAAAAAATCTTGATCCAACTTGCTATCATTATGATTCGCACAATGTGAAAAATCTCTCTTGTGCCATCACTGAACCTATTTTATTGCACTATAGAATAACATGCCTCCACGGATGAAAGATATAATAGCACAGATTATAGATGCCAAGTGGTAGGTTTTCAGGTGATCTTGTTTCACTCTTCTCCCCAAACTGTTCAATCATTCCATTATGAATATCATTAAGACAACAGAAGCTCAAGAGGAAGTATGCATTTGATCTAAAACTCAACCCCAAAGCTTTTGCTCAATAGATGGTGAAAAAAGGAAAGATTATCCAAATTCTGGAGAATATGGTTTTGAAGAATTGTCCATCAGGTTAACATAGGAAACTCAGGTCAGCAACAAAATGTTGCCGAAATTTCTCCAACATTTGAAAGGAGACATTCAGTTACTATATGGGCTCCTATTTGTTTCAACATGGGAGTCAGTATGTTTTGTAATCAAGGAGTTTATAATGTTTCACAACAGAGTACTTATTTTTTTGGATAGAGGGTTTACACCTAGCAATACTGGCTATAACAGCTTGGGTTAGTAGAGATATATTTTCCTTTTGCTAGCACTATACTGAACACTGATAAAGATCAGGCTCGTAATGACAGACAGTAAACAGTTTGTCTGTCCCATTCCCTCTAATTCTAGATTGATCCCTATACAGGCTTAACATTTCTTGGAAAAACTACCTCTGTATTTAATCACATGTGAATTGCAGGAAATAAAAAGTAACATTTTGAAACAATGTATTACATCCTGTACACAAACAAACCCATTATGAATAAACCTTTGCTTTGAAATTAATGGGGCTGATCAATAACGAATGAGAAAAATTTGCTTTACAACTTAGCAAATTTCTAGCTGCATCAAATATTCACCTGGTAAATATTCACCTGCACACTGGTACATCAATTTAGAAATCCACTCTTGTGGGCAACACGGTGGTGCAGTGGTTAGCACTGTTGCCTCACGGTGCTGAGGGCCAGGTTCGATCCCGACCCCGGGTCACTGTCCGTGTGGAGTTCGCACATTCTCCCCGTGTTGTGTGCGTCTCACCCCACAACCCAAAGATGTGCAGGGTAGGTGGATTAACCATGCTTTGGAAAAAAAATAATTGGATACTCTAAATTTATTTAAAAAAAAAGAAATCCACTCTTATGCCAAGCACGGTAGCACAATGGTTAGCACTGTTGCTTTACAGCACCAGAGACCCAGGTTCGATTCCCAGCTTGGGTCACTGTCTGTGCGGAGTCTGCACATTCTCCCTGTGTCTGTGTGGGTTTCCTCTGCGTGCTCCAGTTTCCTACACCGTCCCAAAAATGTGGATTGGCCACGCTAAATTGCCCCGTAGCGTCCAAAGGTTAGGTGGGATTACAGGGTTAGGGTGGAGTTGTAGGCTTAAGTAGAGTGCGCTTTCAAGGGCCATGTGGACCCGATGGGCCGAATAACCTCCTTCTGCACTTTAAATTCTATAATGATTCTATGATATGGAAAATGCCAAAGATGCAAAAGATAATCATTGCATTACCTCCTCTGTGTAAAATGTTATTGAGATTATGCATATTAAGAAATAGGAGTGTTCTTCAGCTTTTACATCCATGGTCAGCATGACACTTTCCCAGGTCAGGAATAGATGCAGTGGAGCTATCATTTATGCCATCCAAGGCTTAAAGGAGCATTTAATATTTTATTTCCCCCCCTCCAGTGTGTACCATCACATATGCTTGACAGGTATGCATGTTAAAAACACCTGTACACTAAAGTATTGAATCAATAGATTTTCAAGTGAATAATAATAAAGCATCCTCACTATTTCCTTTCATCAGTTTTTCTCAAGCTAGATCATAACTGTTCCTGGTGTCACATTCCTTTGTCTCTATACAATTACTCCCAATGTGCAATTAAAGATAAATATATTTTGCCATTTCTATTTTTCCTCTCATCCCAAATAAAGGCTAGCTACACAATCATGTGTGCACAGTGGATAAAACTGAACTAGTGAATATATACAGATATTGAAAGCAGCTAATGAAATAAAATCAAAACACAATCAGTATCTATAAACAGAAATAGAACAAATGGACCTTAAAAGCACAACCTGCAAATGCCAGTACTTTCTGAAAGCATTGGAAATATTTGCTACATGTGCTCTCATACGAATGGTTCAGCAAATTCATGTGTAAGCCAGTTCAAATAAACACATCCAAATTGAGTACCTGAATTCTAGACTGTGAATTAAACATTTAACTGCTCTGAAATTTATTGACTGAATTTCACCAGTTCATAGTAAGGCTGTTATATATAACACACAAGCTTGGGGAGCATTTGTGGTTATTTCAAAGTTTACTGTCATTTCTTTCCCAAAATTATAGAAAGGAAAGATTAATGAATACATTGTTGTGTGATTTCTACAATGCATTAACACATTATAAATCATTGAATCCAGGGAATTACCATTAATCACATCACGTGGGTGAACCTTTTAAGGCCACAACTCCACATGTCCAAACAAAGAATACAGACGTTATGATTTAAATCTCATTGTGAATTATGAGAGATATTTTGGATGCTACTATGCAAGCAGAAAATGCTGGAATTATTCATCAAATCCATCAGCATCTGGAATAAAAAAAGTAATGTTTAAGTTGGCAGAACTGATCTGATGAAATTCTTGTATTGAAACTTCAATTTAAAAAAAATAGATGCTGAATTTCCCTACTTTTTCTTTCAACATTAGATAGCAGCACCCAAACATGACTAAGGCAGTGGATATTATGATTGAATCAAGCAAAAGTTGATGTTCCAATCCAAAAGGATTTGGGAATTAGTGGTGGGGAGCTGATACAACCATCCACCTCACTTTCTGGTCTCCCCTTCTCTGGGTTAAAGGATGCAGCAAAATAGTGGGAAGATGTTGGTGAGAAACAGACTAGCGATTTAGCACGGGGGGAATAAAAGAAATAGAAAACTGGAATGGAATGTCAGAGATTGTTGCCTGGTGTTCAGTACAAAATAGAAACCAAATTATGATAATTAATTACACTTGATTGGTTGCATTAATCTGGACACTTGATAATTCAAGTTTTGAATGACAGGGTTGAAACTTCTCCTGTGGTAGGCAGGATGCTTTGTACCCAAAATAAAACCCTGTTTTATACGTCTTTTTTCTGTTGCAAATAGTGTCACTCAGAGGCATTTTAACCCCGCATGAATTAATGTGACAATAAATTTAAATTAGAGATGTTATCATCCAAAGTAATTTTGCCAGGCATTAAATGGTACGGCAAATAAAAGACAATGCAACAGTAGTGGTGATTTAAACTTCTACATCAGAGAAGATGTTGAACAATCAAAAGAAAATTTGTGTATTTTCTGAAAGAATGCAAGCTAAAGCGTATTAGTGTTTCAACTTTACCACCTTTTCTTTTCTGCAATCTGTCAAGATGATGTTGACTAATTCACCCAGGTAACTTGTTTTGGTTTAGCAAAAAACTGGTTTTGACAAGTGTAGTTCGATTATGAATGTTATTATAAATATTTGGAAACAAGAACTTCTAATAATGGTCATTTGACTATGAAAGCCAAATTGCGAGCACCAATGCAACATGAAATTTTACTATTTCCCTCACTATCATTATAAACTAGCTGCTGAATAATGGCAAGCTAATTCAAAGGCGCATGGGGAGGGAGGGTACACTTAAGTGTCAATGGCCCTTTGAGTGACCAGAAACCCTGGCTGTGCAGAATTTAGCAGCTAATGAAGAATAATATTGAAAAGGACCAAAAGCAGGGCAGCACGATGGTACAGTGTTCAGCACTGCTGCCTCACGGCGCTTAGGTCCCAGGTTCGATCCTGACTCTGGGTCACTGTCCATGTGGAGTTTGCACATTCTCTCAGTGTTTGCGTGGGTTTTGCCCCCACAGCCCAAAGCTGTTCAGGGTAGGTGGATTGGCCATGCTAAATTGCCCCTTAATTGGAAAAAAATAATTGGGTACACTAAATTTATTTTAAAAAGGACCAGAAGCAGCAAATGATATTTTATATTGGAAAGGGAGAAAATGGGAGAGGAAAGATTAAAGCATTATCCACTGGACCTCAGTCATATTATAGTGGGGTCTATAACGAACAACTTAGGCATGTTATGGCTGCCAGCAATCATTTTGCATGGTCTGCTATAATTTTACAGTTGCCATCCCATACTAATGTTTGTTTTTCAGTATGGCAGCACTCAATCTCGGATCTCGGGGTGTTCTGCAATGCTCAACAGGCCTTTATTTCATTTAAAAGGTTAAACAAAAGGCCAGTATATACACAGTCTGCTTTTGCAGCAATGCGCTCTTACAAACTCATTTACACTAAATGAGTTTTCTAATCCTATGGAAATAATTGCAATAATGTGAAGCGCATTTTTCTGAGTGCATTTATCAATCCCATCAACCCTTACATTTCCTCACAGCTTGCTATGCTATTTTAGCACAAACGTGGACATATAGTATATTTAATTACCAAAAAAAACTTTAAAACTAGCAATTCCCTCAAGTGAAATTACTTTAATCTTTTTTTCTAAACTTAAAAGGAAAAGTATTTCATTTTAGCAGCCAACACAAAATTTAAAAAAAATTCAAACAAGAATGAAAGAATTAGGTTCAAGTTTTCCAAGTTACTTTCTTTTATAATATTCCGGCCTGTGCCCACTTTTATCTTTATTCCAATACAGTGCAATAACCACTCTCCACTAAGATTTAGGCAGTAGCTCACTTTTTGTAACCATGTAAAAGATGACAATGACGAAGCGGCAATGTTGAGGATCTCGGGACCACGTGTTCACAGAATTCAGCGCGGGGTTGGACATTTAAAATTTTCTGCATGCAGACTCATCAGCACACATGTCAAAGCTTTCTGCACATTTCTGATAGCATCTTGCCCTCCAATGTCCAATACAAGTCCCCAATCCCCATTTTACTGTAATTTAAAAAAATTGCCATATTTCATCATTAATGCCAGTAGTTTTGATACTTTTGTCCAAACCAAACTCATTCCAGCATCTTGTAATCCCTGGGGCATTTTAAACACTCCACTTTATTTGCCTTTGCCTGCTGTACTGAGGCTGGAGGCTTCTGTGTATATCTATAAAAGATTTAACACCATCATTCTATCTTTTCCAAACAGCAGTTCTCACTATCTGTAAACGGGTAGTCGAATGTGAGCATTTTGGTGGTCCAATAGTCGAGGTACTGACACAGTCTCATATCCTTTACCCAACATTTGCTCTTTAATGCAGGGAGGGTGAATGTCATTAATCAAATACTCCAGTGACTGCAGACTACTGCTGAGGATAGAGGTATTACACAGCGTTCTACTGGAGACACTGGTGAGCCCATCTGAAGGGTGAACAAGGTCGCGGTGGCCATTTGTGAGGTCCTGTGGGTTATAACAGTCACTGTCTGGTGTCACCAGTACGCTGTTCCAAGGGGCAGCCAAATACTGCCCTGTTGAAAAGTTGCAGTGCATGCCCACACAATTCAAAGGAGATGAGGGGACTTTTTCAATAGTAGGTGCCAAGGTGTACGGTCGTGGAACAGCACAAACCTCTGGTGATTTACTTACTACACCTCCACCACTGCCTGAGTACATACGGATCTGTTGTTTCTGTTGCCATAGTAAATAATCCATTCCATCTGGATAGGCCCCAGGTTTAGGTCCTGCTGCAGAGGCTAAACCTGAAGCAGCTGTCAACTCTGCTCCTCCACGGCATTCAGGTACAACATTTCCAGCATACATCACACTTCCATTAATCATGCTGGTAAAGCCATTGACTGTATTGCGGCTGACTGCTGTGGCTGGGCTTGGATTGGTGACAAGAGCACCTTGACAGACAACAGCTGAAGCCTGTTGTGATGCCTGAGCCTGGCATTGCTGGTTGATCTGGTAGATGATGCTTTGAATAGAGGGGAGATTTGACTGCTGCAGAGCCAGGTTACGTCCTCCTATTGGAATAACAGATGTGGCGACAGTTACATTAGGTGGAACAGGTCCCTCCAAAGATTTCTGGCTGCTGTGGTAACTTATTTGCCCATTACACGATTGACTCTGCGCTAAAGTGCTTGGCACCAGGTAGGGTCCGATGTTGCCATTCCCGACTTGTGCTGGGGACATCCGTGTCCTCTTGCCATTTGTATTTTTCACCACGTTTTTGCTGTGTACTTTCACAATTGCTAAAAGACCCTGATATCCTCCAGAGTGTATAGGGTATGGACTGTAACGTTGTCCTGTTGTGTCGTAGCCATTTACAGTCCTGTTAAGGTGCTTATGCTGAGGAACCCTGATATTTGTAGGAAAGATCTTGATTGTTAGTGGACTGTTAGCCACCTTCTGGGCATAAGCATCGAGTTCAGCTGGACTAGGATACCTGGGAGAATGTGTGGATGTGACTGACTCACCTGAAACAAAGTACAATAAAGAAATTAGAATAAAGGAAAAAAGTTAAAGCCACATTTCTGGTGCCTCCCTTTTGACACATATGGAGTTTGAAAGATAAACATGTTCCAGTTTTACAAAATTATAATATTGTAACATGCTGGTGGTGCAGCTATCATGATGAGCTCCTAATTTCAAAACTCATGAAAGAAAAGCAAGCTTAGCAATCAAATCCTCCTACTATGCTTACACAACTTGATAGCTACCTTACGACTGACTCGAGGAGGAACTTGGAGCAGGACATTTGCCAACCAAGAAATAACTAAAGGACAAAATATTGAATTCTTATGGAAGAAGCCAGGATGGATGTAGTAGTAATGATAATAATACTCTTTATTGTCACAAGTAGGCTTACTCCTCAAATTATGTCACAAATGAATGGCTGAAATAATGACAAGTTTGAAACCTGTATTATTTTAATATACATAATGATACATACACTGCAATGAGGTTGCTGCAAAAATCCCCTAGTCGCCACATTCTGGCACCTGTTCGGGTACACAGAGGGAGAATTCGGAATGTCCAATTAGGGCAGCACGGTAGCATTGTGGATAGCACAATTGCTTCACAGCTCCAGGGTCCCAAGTTCGATTCCGGCTTGGGTCACTATCTGTTCGGAGTCTGCACATCCTCCCAGTGTGTGCGTGAGTTTCCTCCGGGTGCTCCGGTTTCCTCCCACAGTCCAAAGATGTGCCGGTTAGGTGGATTGGCCATGCTAAATTGTCCTTAGTGTCCAAAATTGCCCTTAAGTGTTGGGTGGGGTTACTGGGTTATGGGGATAGGGTGGAGGTGTTGACCTTGGGTAGGGTGCTCTTTCCAAGAGCCGGTGCAGACTCGATGGGCCGAATGGCCTCCTTCTGCACTGTAAATTCTATGAATTCTATGAAACCTAACATGCACGTCTTTCGGGACTTGAGGGGAAACCGGACCCGGCACCCGGGGGAAACACACGCAGACATGGAGACACTTTGCACAGAAAGTGACCCAAGCCAGGAATCAAACCTGGGACCCTGGCGCCATGAAACCACAATGCTAACCACTGTGCTACCGTAGCGCTACAAGATAGTATTGTATTAGCCTAAAAATTACATATTGAGACAGAGTTTGATTCATTTTTTGAAAGTGGCTTACAGGAGTTTCCATGCAGGAGAGAAATGGAGGGAAACGAAAAAACAAAAATCACTGAAACCTTATGCTAATTATTCTGTTAAATCAGATCGTTCACATGTGGCGCAGTGGATAGCACTGGGACTGCGGCACTGAGGACCCGGGTTCAAATCCCAGCCCTGTGTCACTGTCCATGTGGAGTGTTTGCACATTCTCCCCATGTCTGCATGGGTTTCACCCCCACAGCCCAAAGATTTGCAGGGTAGGTGGATTGGCCACACTAAATTGCCCCTTAATTGGAAAAAAAAATAATTGGGTACTCTAAAAAAAAATTTTAAATCAGTTTGTTCACTAGATCACATCTGGTAGTTTCTCAAAATCTGGTAATTGATAAACTCAGTTATGCTTACTTTCTAAAAATATCTCCCATGTCATTATTTTATTGTTTATAATAATTCTCTTCTCTATTCAGTTTTCACCCTTACCCTTCTGAATGTGCTGACACTTGTTGATGCCAGAGTTGGTGTGTTAAACTCATCATAGCTGATGTTTTTGTTTTTTAGTTATAGCCTTGAAAAATGGATATACATCTGATAACTCCAATATAAAAATGCTGACTTCCATCTCATAATATTGCCACTGTTCACCCTGCCTCAGTAAATCTATCGAAATCCTCACCTGCGCTTTTGTTAACTCCAGATTTGACTGTTTCAATAATTTTCTGGATGGCATCCTCCACCCTCTAAACTTCAGCTCATCCCAAACTTGGCTGTAACCTGGCTAGTTATCTGTCTTCAACGACCTACATTGGCTTATACTGGATCATCTGCATGATTAAATTTGTGGTCTCATCTCTTATTTCTGTAATTTCTGCCCCAAATGCTGCTTTTCGTACTAAAAGGGGGGGGGGGGGGGGGGGGGTTAGGTGGGAAAAGAAGCAGGAGAGTTTAAGACTACTGTTAAAACATATATTTTTCACCAAAGTTTTTAATCAGCATTCTTAATATATTCTTCTTTGGAATTCAATTCAAATTGGTTGAAATAGATACAGCTAAGTTTCATTTTGATCAACAGTTATTGGTCAGGAACTTGGATTCAGCACACAAAAGTTTATACCAACTTAAACTTAAAAGCACAACTTGCAATTAAAGTAAAATGTATTCTACACCTAGACATGAATGCACAGTTGGAAAATGTTGAGAAAATAGTTGCAAATGCAGGATCAATACCAAAATAAATACACCAGGAACCAATGTAGTAATCAAATATTCAGTAATGTCAATGTTCGGTAGTTTGTTTTCCAAAAAAACTGGGAGCAATTAATTCCATGTAAGTGAGTACAGACTGGCAGAGGGCCATTTCAGTTCTCATCATATGTCCAGTTAACAGTACAAAATGCTCCTGAAAGTGAAATTACTTTACTCGTTATAGACAAAGAAAACCCTAAAATAATCACAGTAATTGCATTTAAGAGCTTTGAAATGAAACTTTATACCAAAGTTATTACAAAAATAATGCTAATGGAAACAGGCATTTATAATATTCTCCAAAGTGCCTGTGCAGTTTGATGTTTTGTAACTTTCAAACAAATCATGCAGCACTTGCACTTTATTTTGCTGGTAACTGCAGCTTTGGATGTTACAATGCAACACTTAAGGATTTTTAGTCTATTAGATGTTCGCAGTGCATCAGAATAGCTGTTTGCAGATAGTCAAATTGAGATTAAATACAGCATGATGATTGTTTTAAAAAAGGACATGTTTAAATCAGAATGCAGATCACTCTTAGATTATAATTTCTTCAAGGTAGCTGCATCAGAATCTTGCATTTCTTCTCCCTATGTTACAATCTTTATGCATTGATCCAGTTTCTTTTTGGTCTTAGACGTGCAGAAATATATCACCATGTTGAAGAGGTTGCAAATCAAATCAAGAGGTCTATACAGACGAACAGGGTATAAGCCACTTACAGAAGTAGAGAGATTAAGGTACAGTACGTCTCAACAGGTTTAAGGACCCCTAAGTTTCCAGAGACATAATTTAAAGAGCTAAAAACCACACAGCTCAACACCACAAAGATTTATTAAATTTCCCGCTGCTTGTCCAGCCAGATCACCCAGGGCACCAACTTGCAGGGTCATATACAGTAAGTAGAAAAACCCTTGCTCTAATGACAAGTCATACTTCCAGGTCCCACTTTTGAATCAAGCTTGGTTACTCAATCTTCAGAGGTGCTCCAGGTTTCTATGAACTGATTGAATCAGCTATCAAATTACCAAGTATGCCACAAAAGATCATCTAGTTTGTTTTTCCACCACCACCAGATGTCTCATCTTATTTGCAATAGTCGGTCATAAAACAAATTATGAGTAGACAACAGATATCAGTCAGGCGCTTTTCAATGGCATAGTGAGCAACATAATTCAGTACAAAACATGCAAATTCATTGCAACATGCTTCTGACTATAGTGGACACAAATGCATCTAGGCTTCATTCCTTCCTTCAATTGGTGCTGCAGAACTTCATCAGAAGCTTGTCCAGCTGCACTGCAATCGATATGCATAACCTCTTGGATGTACTGGTTCTTGTTCCCAAACACAAATTCCGTATAATGTGTATCAGCAGCTGTTATCCAGAGACTAAGATTTTCCTCTAATTAACTTCACTATGTGCACCCCTTTCTCAACCTTCCCGGTGGACTGCGGGTAATGCGGGCTGGAAGTGACATGATGAAACTGATATACCTGGCCAAATCTTGACCACTCTTGGCTGCTGAAGCAAGGACCGTTGTCACTCATGACAGTGAGTGGAATACCATGCCTGGAGAACGTCTCCTTACTTTCATACAGTACGAATTACCTTGAGATAGTTTGCAATGTACCATTGCATTGATGCTTTAAATCAATGTTGCCCAATATGTTAGCCAAAGTATGGCAAATTGAGATGAGTATAAAAATTAGTAATGTAAAGGGTGGCACAGTAGTTAGCACTGCTTCCTCATGGCACCTAGGACCCAGGTTCGATCCCAGCCCTAGGTCACTGTCCTTGTGGAGTTTGCACATTCTCCCCAGTGTCTGCGTGGGTCTTGATGTGTTATCTGAGTTGGCCTAACCTCGACTGCAACTGGATGCAGTGAGACTAGAATCAGGCTTCCGACACAGGAGATGGTCCAACACTGTTTTATTGAACTTGCTTGTTGCTGTACATAATCTGCTGTGGGTTGACACACTATTAATCTAAACTGATGACCTCAGACTGGCTTGACCAGACTAGCTCTCTGTCACATGGAGAAGGTGCTCATGGCCTTGTGCACTCTAACTATCTCTGTAGCTGTATCCAGTGAGAAGGGGCAGAGTCTTAATGCCTCGTGTGTTTTACAGTGGTAGTGTCCTGTCTGGTGATTGGTTGTTCAGTGTCGTGTGTGTTCATTGGTTATCCTGTGTGTCAATCACTGCCTGTCTGCATCTCATTATATCCATGAGTGGATCTTATGACAGGTCTCACCCCCACAGCCCAAAAGGTGTGCTGGATAGGTGGACTAGCCACGCTAAATTGCCGTTTAATTGGAAAATATGTTATGTACATTGTCAAGATATGCAGACATGCACATAATGAGATACAAACAGGCAGCTAATGAATACAGAGAACAAGATATAATCAATCAGCAGGCAGAACAGTTGGGGGTCGTTTCCCACTATAAAAGGCACGAGACACTCACACTCTGCCTCTTTCCACTGGTGACATCTACAGTGTGAGTCAGGGTGTACATATATAACTCCTACAGCACGTGGCTGAGAGCTAGTCTGGTTCAGTCAGACAGATTAATCACACTAGGTTAGCAGAGAGTCGAACTCACAGAGGATTGAGCTAACTGTGTGACAGGTTCAATAAATCATATTGAACTAACTTCAAGGTGTGGAGTATCTCTCAGGTAAAGCTGCATCCAGTTGCAGCCCGTGTTATCTTACTGTGCTGAACACGACATGATACCAGGAGACTGCAATCCCTAGGTGATTTACCTCAATCTGTTCCATGACGACCAGCTAATGTATCCCGGCACCATGGAGAAGATCCAGGCTCCTCAACAGTTGCGGACCTCCGGCAATCTCAGTGCCAACTGGCGGACTTTCAAGCAAAGGTTTCCGCTGCACATCGAAGCCTCAGACCTCGAGGGTGCGTCTGATACAAGGAAGATCGCACTTCTCCTCTCAACTGTGGGGGATCAAGCCATCCAACTCTTCAACTCGCTGAACTTCACCAAAGGCCAGGCGAAACAAAGTTTCAGACCATCCTGTTTGATAGTCATTGTGCAGTGGACACCAATGAAATCTTCGAGTGCTATATGTTCAAACAAAGCCTCCAAGGTAAAGATGAATCTTTCAACTCCTTCCTAACTAATCTCCGTCTGCTTGTGCTGTCCTGCAACTTTGGTGGTATTGCTGACTCCATGATCAGGGACCAGATCGTTTTCGGAGTTTACTCTGATCCTCAGAGAGCAGCTTTTAAAAATCAAGAATATGACCCTGCCAGTCGTGATTGAAACATGTACAGTGCATGAGCACGCCAAAAACCGGTATTCCCAATATAAATCGGCTGAAAAGGAGAAACTTGCCTCCCACGAGGCAGAGTGTGCGCAGGCCATTGCCCGGATGCAGTGCCTCAGCCTTGATGAAAGCGGCCATTTCGCGCGCTCTTCCCAGAGCCTCATGCTTGCGTGATGCGACTGGGACGATGAAGCGGCCGATCACCACTCTGCGCAGGTGCGAACGTCTGTCGACCACACTGCGCATGTGCGACGATGCACGGAGCGTGATGATGTCATGACGTGCCCGAACTGGGGTACCGCCCACTTAAAGAGACACTGCCCTGCAAAAGGCAGGCAATGTTTAAATTGCGGGAAGCCTGGACGCTATGCAGTCGTGTGCAGTTCTGCACCACCAGTCAAGGGCCAGCGCTCCCAATTCCAACGCAGACGCGTTCGGAGTGTACAGCAAGGTTTACAGGATTCTGATTCTGACAGTACAATGGACCCAGAGGACGACTGCCTGGAGTACCCCTACCATGTGGGCATCGTTACCACACATGAACATGCCTCACCAAAATCATCACGACGCCTGCCCATCCTCACTGTAGATTCTGCATATGAATGGCGTGCGGTGCTGCAAGTAAGTCAATGCTCAATCCAGTTCAAGCTGGACACAGATGTGGCTGCCAACCTCATTTCACAGGGGTTTTCAACCGCATCAAGAAGCCACCCAAGCTCCTTCCAGCAGCCTGCCAGCTCCTGGACTATAACGGCAATGTCATCACAGTACTGGGATCCTGTCATCTGCTCGTCTCCAACAAGAGCAATCACGCAAGACTATGGTTTGAGATTGTCAAGCCAGACAGGTCTCCCTGCTCAGCGCACAGGCATGCAAGGCTCAAGGCTCTTCAGGACCAGGGCATCATCTCTAAAGTTACAGAACCGACTGACTGGGTCAGCTCGATGGTATGTGTGAAAAAGAATATAATGTGGGAACCCTACCCCATCCCGAAGCGGGAGGAACTCACAAGTGAGATGGCACATGCCCGGTTTTTCACAAAGCTAGATGCGTCACAGGGATTCTGGCAAATCCAGCTGGATGAGTCCAGCAGAAGGCTCTGCACCTTCAACACACCGTTTGGCAGGTGCTGCTACAATCGTATGCCATTTGGCATTGTCTTGGCCTCGGAGATCTTCCATAGAATTATTGAGCAGATGATGGAGGGCATTGAAGGGGTTCATGTGTATGTGGACGATGTTATCATATGGTCCACGACCCCCGAAGAGCACATCTCTCGTCTCCAGCAGGTATTCCGCCGTGTCCATGCCAATGACCTCAAGCTGAACCGGTCCAAGTGTTGCTTAAGAACTTAAGTTCTTAGGTGACCAGATATCTCAACAGGGTGTGCGCCCGGACGCAGGCAAAGTCAAGGCCATCGAAGCCATGAAGACCCCTGAAGACAAGAAGGCAGTACTGCGCTTTTTAGGCATGGTAAACTTCTTGGGCAAGTTTATCCGAAACTTGGCCTCACACACCACGGCCCTCAGACACCTGGTAAAAAAGTCGACTGCCTTTGACTGGCAGGCAGCTCATTTGGCAGAGTGGTTGGAGCTGAAAGCCAAGCTCACCACTGCACCTGTATTGGCATTTTTTGACTCTGACAGGGAAACGAAAATCTTGCAGATGCGAGCCAGGACGGCATCGGCACAGTGTTGCTCCAGCGTGATGACACCCCATCCTGGGCACCGGTTGCCAACACATTACGGGCAATGACACCCACCAAGCAGCGGTATGCCCAAATTGAAGAGGAATGCCTGGGCCTGCTTACTGGAATTCACAAGTTCCACGATTATGTCTACAGCCTGCCGACGTTCACTGTCAAGACGGACCACAGGCATCTGGTCCACATTACCCACAAGGACCTGAACGACATGACGCCCTGGCTGCAGCGCATCCTCCTCAGACTCCGGAGGTATGACTTTGAACTCGTGTACACGCTGGGCAAGGAGCTCATTATTGCGGATGCCTTGTCCCGCTCCGTAACCTTGCCTGCTCGAATCACAGGTGCAGCTGTGGGCCAGCAACCTCCCGGCGTTGGATGAAAAGGTGGTTCGAATTCGCGAGGAGACAGCCAAAGAACCTCTTCTGCAGCGTGTCATGCGCCACCTTGCCAATGGCTGGCAAAAAGGGCAGTGCCCTCAATTCTTCAATGTGAAGGACAACCTGACGGTAGTTGATGGCATCCTCCTCAAGCTGGACCGCATTGTCATTCCACTCAGTCTCCAGAGCCTGGTGCTCTGGCAAATCCATGAGGGACATCTGGGTGTCGAGAAGTGCAGGTGCAGAGCCAGGAAAGCTGTCTACTGGCCTGGGATTAGTCAGGATATCTCAAATATGGTCCTCAACTGTCCGACCTGCCAACGCTTCCAGCCAGCATAGGGCAAGGAGACACTTCAGCAGCACAAAATCGTGACCTCCCCATGGTCCAAGGTGGGCATTGACCTCTTTCTTGCCAATGGTCGTGATTATGTGTTAATCATTGATTATTTTTCTAACTACCAAGAAGTTGAGAAGCTCTCGGACCTCACATCCAAGACTGTCATCAAGGCCTATAAGGAGACGTTCTCCAGGCATGGTATTCCATTCACTGTCATGAGTGACAACGGTCCTTGCTTCAGCAGCCAAGAGTGGTCAAGATTTGGCCAGGTATATCAGTTTCATCACGTCACTTCCAGCCCACATTACCCGCAGTCCAACGGGAAGGTTGAGAAAGGGATGCACATAGTGAAGCAGCTCATCTGCAAGGCTGCAGATTTTGCTTCTGACGTCAACCTTGCGCTGCTTGCCTACAGGGCAACCCCTCTGTCTACCGGCATGCCACCGGCTCAACTCCTGATGAACAGGGACCTGCGGACGACTCTTCCAACCTACACTTGCCTGACCTGGATCACCTCCCGGTTCTGAAGAAGGTGCAGAAACTCAGGGACCAGCAAATGCAGAGCTCTGAAGCTCGTGCCACTGATTTGCCTGTGCTACTCCCGGAGGATGCTGTTCGGATCAAGCTACCTGATGGAGGCTGGTCAGCTCCAGCTGCTGCTGTTCGACATGCTGCTCCCCGATCGTATGTTGTATGTATGGCTGATGGCTCTGTTGTGCGGCGCAACAGACGGGCACCGTGCACAGTTGCCCGCCCCCAACCACATTCTTCATTGTTTCCATCCATTATTGTGCCACCTCCTGATACCTCGAACTACGAGGCCACCAGTCCGGCTTCAATCCTGCCTATCCAGGCGCTGTCATCCCCACCACCACCTCTCTGGCGGTCGACCAGGATCAGACGCAAGCCCCAGAGACTGGACTTATGAACATTTGTTTTGTTTGCTATGTTCTGTTTTTGCACCTTAGACACCTGTTTTCACATGTACATATGTTCCCATCTGCTACTGTATGTAAATAAGTTAGTTTTTCGGCCTACACATGCAAATACTTTCACATAGGCCATAGAAAAATATTTCAAAAGGGGAGATGTCATGATATACAGACATGCACATAATGAGATATAAACAGGCAGCTAATGAATAGAGAGAACAGGACATAACCAATCAGCAGGCAGAACACTTGGGGGTGGCTTTTCACTATTAAAGGCACGAGGCACTGACACTCCCCCCTCTTTCCACTGGTGACATCTACAGTGTGAGTCAGGGTGCACATATATAACTCCTACAGCACGTGGCTAAGAGCTAGTCTGGTTCAGTCAGACAGATTAATCACACTAGGTTAGCAGAGAGTCTAACTCACAGAGGATTGAGCTAACTGTGTGACAGGTTCAATAAATCATATTGAACTAACTTCAAGGTGTGGAGTATCTCTCAGGTAAAGCTGCATCAAGTTGCAGCTTGTGTTATCTTACTGTGAACAAGAACAAAGAACAAAGAAAAGTATAGCACAGGAACAGGCCCTTCGGCCCTCCAAGCCTGTGCCGACCATGCTGCCTGTCTAAACTAAAATCTTCTACACTTCATGGGTCTGTATCCCTCGATTCCCATCCTATTCATGTATTTGTCAAGATGCCCCTTAAATGTCACTATCGTCCCTGCTTCCACCATCTCCTCCGGCAGCGAGTTCCAGGCACCCACTACCTTCTCTGTAAAAATTTTGCCACGTACATCTCCTCTAAACCTTGCCCCTCGCACCTTAAACCTATGCCCCCTAGTAACTGACCCCTCGATCCTGGGGAAAAGCCTCCTACTATCCACTCTGTCTATGCCCCTCATAATTTTGTAGACCTCTAGCAGGTCGCCCCTCAATCTCCGTCGTTCCAGTGAGAACAAACCGAGTTTATTCAACCGGTCCTCATAGCTAATGCCCTCCATACCAGGCAACATCCTGGTAAATCTCTTCTGCACCCTCTCTAAAGCCTCCACATCCTTCGGGTAGTGTGGCGACCAGAATTGAACACTATACTCCAAGTGTGGCCTAACTAAGGTTCTATACAGCTGCACCATGACTTCCAATTCTTATACTCAATGCCCTGGCCAATGAAGGCAAGCATACCGTATGCCTTCTTGACTACCTTCTCCAACTGTGTTGCCCCTTTCAGTGACCTGTGGACCTGCTTAACACGACATACATCACTGGTCATTTGATTCCAAATTTACATTTGCATGTGCACTTTAGTCTTTTTTTTTTGGAACAATGGTAAGACTAAGTAGACTGTGCAAGTTTTGGGGCCCGATCTAACCAAATGGGAACAGAGTCACATAGCGAGCGTGTTTAGCCGCGTGTTTCCCCACGTTCGCAGCGCCAAGAATCACCCCAATCTAACGCCCACCTGGTTAGATATGAGGCCTCAGCGGGAAACGTGCGCCCAAGGCCTCACTCGAGCCCCATTTTCTGCACTGAGCATCTCCGCCCACCAGAACGCCTCAGTGAAGTGAGAGATCGGGACGCCATTTTTAAATGGCATCCCGATCTGAGCTCCTGACACATCCCCCAATCCTCTCCCACACCCCAACTCACTATAAGGTGTCCCCTGCAGTGCACCGGATCAGAGGGCCCCAGGATCTTGCCCTCTGGGCAGGGTTGCACTCTAGCACTGCTGGTGCCAGCCTGACACCCTGGCACTGCCAAGGTGCCCACACGGCACTCATTTTTATTGACGGGAAGTAGGCCCAGGGGGGCCATGTGCAGGTGAGGTGGAGTGCAGGGGAGCCCCTAAGAACCCTCTTAAAAGGGGAGTTGGGGGGGTCGCATTGGGGCCTCAAGAGATTGGGACAACACGCTATGGAAATCTGTTCCCATTTGGTCAGATCAGGCCCTTAGTCTCCCGCTGTCTCTGTTACACTGCTGAATAAACAGCAGAGTAAGATGGGAAGTACACCCTGTTCCAGTGCCTTCCCATCCTTATCCCGAAGGCCTTTTTTTAGGAGGGTTAACAGGAGTATCACGGGATTTGCGCATGGGACTCCGAGGGTTAGAAGAGTGTTCCTGGAACGTGGCAGGGATAGGGGGGGGCGGGCGGTGCCCAACCTCTGTGGGTACTACTGGGCTGCCAACGCAGCGATGGTGCGTAAGTGGGTAATGGACGAGGAGGGGACAGCATGGAAGAGGATGGAGGCGGCGTCTTGTGTGGGCACGAGCTTGGAGGCGCTAGTAATGGCACCGTTGCCGCTCCCTCCAACGAGGTATACCACGAGCCCAGCGGTGGCGGCTACCCTCAAAATTTGGGGGCAATGGAGACGGCACAGGGGAGAAATGGGGGGCTCGATGGAGGCCCCGATATGGGGGAACCATCGGTTTGTCCCAGGGAGCATTGATGGCGGATTTCTGGGCTGGCACAGGGCAGGGGTTAGGAAGTTGAGGGACCTGTTTGTGATGGGGAGGTTCGCGAGCTTGGGGGAGTTAGAGGGGAAGTTTGGGCTCCCCCCGGGGAACATGTTTCGGTACATGCAGGTTAGGGCGTTTGCCAGGCGGCAGATGGGGGGATTCCCCTTGTTGCCCCCACATGGGGTACGGGACAGGGTGCTCTCGGGGGTGTGGGTTGGAGGAGGGAGGATTTCGGACATATACCGGGTAATGCAGGAGGTAGACGAGGCCTCGGTGGAGGAACTGAAGGGTAAATGGGAAGAGGAGCTGGGTGAGGAGATTGAGGAGGGGACGTGGGCGGATGCCCTGGAGAGAGTAAATTCCTCCTCTTCCTGTGCGAGGCTTAGCCTCATACAGTTCAAGGTGCTGCATAGGGCCCACATGACTGGGACGCGGATGAGTAGGTTTTTCGGGGGTGAGGACAGGTGTGCTAGGTGCTCGGGGAGCCCAGCGAACCACGCCCATATGTTTTGGGCGTGCCCAGTGCTGGGGGAGTTTTGGAAGGGGGTAGCAAGGACGGTGTCGAGGGTGGTGGGATCCAGGGTCAAGCCAGGCTGGGGACTCGCAATTTTTGGGGTTGCAGTGGAGCCGGGAGTGCAGGAGGCGAAAGAGGCCGGTGTTCTGGCCTTTGCGTCCCTAGTAGCCCGGCGGAGGATTCTTCTTCAGTGGAAGGATGCGAGGCCCCCAAGCGTGGAGGCCTGGATCAATGATATGGCGGGGTTCATTAAATTGGAGAAGGTGAAATTTGCCCTGAGGGGATCAGTACAAGAGTTCTTTAGGCGGTGGCAGCCTTTCTTGGACTTCCTGGCGGAACAGTAGGGGGGGGTTTGGATTGGGGGAGGGAGAGCTGTGTACATGGGTCTGTGGGATGTGGCGGGTGCTATCTCTTTCCCTTTTGTTGTTTGGGTGCTCTTTTGGTTTTTTTCCCTTTTGTTTGAAGTTGCTCTTGAAGTTGGGGGGGTATTGTTCTTGGGGTGTTACCGCGGTGGTTTGTTAATAGAGTTAAGATGTTTATATTTTGCAAAAATTTCAATAAAAATTATTTAAAATTTTAAAAAAAAGATGGGAAGTACACAGTCAATATGTTTCTTTTACTATATAACTCACAAACAGAATCTTTGTATTCAGGTGGCAATTAATGATTTGATGCACAAAGTGATGAAAACAGGAAAAACAATTCCAACCCAATGCATTAAATCATCAGCAGTTTGTTGCCGCTGAAAGTGAGCAATACTCCTTTTTCAGAAGTCACGCATTTCTTGAATGTGGGCTGTCTGACTCTGGGGAAATATTGGAAAACGATCAATCTGTTTCAGTCAAGGGTTTTCTTGACCCGAAAGACAAAATGAACAATATCTCCCAAATCGAAAGTGAAGCTTGAGAGTGTAATGTGTTCTTCCTCACCAATATTAATAATAATGTAAGAACTTGCATATTATTCACCGAACTATCAGGCAAAGCTGAAGCTGTTTATTTAGCAAATGGAAGATTACAACTTGACTCACTTAACAAATGGCAATGTTATGCAGACACCCATGCTTTTGCTTTGAAACTTGCGAGAAAATCCCTTCTCAAATTTTCCAATTTTGACAATTTTGGCCTGATCTTTCAGTTCATGAAACACTGGAAGCTTTTAGAAACTATCAGAACCACTCGCTGAGGACAGGCATGAATTCAGAATGGATTTGCTCATGCTACATGTCTAAATGACTGAAAATGACTTTGAGTACACAAAATGCACTTTTGAGGTCAAATATCCAGCTTTGAAAATTATCACCAAACTATATTCCATCATTTGCCTTAATTTGAATGTGCAAGCAAATATTCTCAGCAATCACTTCAAAAAAAAATTGTCCATTAAGGGGCTAATGCATCTACCCTGCATATCTTTGGGTTGTGGAGGTGAGACCAACGCAGACACGGGGAGAATGAGCAAACCCCACATGGACAGTGACCTAGGGCCACGATCGACCCCGGGTCCTTGGTTCAGTGAGGCAGCAGTGCTAACCACTACACCACTGTGCTGCCCCTCATTCTCAGCAAAGTCAAAGTACACAACTGCAGGAGAAAAGCTTAAAAAAAGCTGAACCAAGAAATGATTTGTCTTTTTGCCAGAATTCCAAACTTTGGTGACAGAGACCACAAGATTTCACGGTGAATGGTGATAGATGTTAAATGTGTAGTAGAAAATGTCTTGAATATACTCGCACATTGCAGACAGATGTAAAATGATCTAAAACGGAATTTTGTAGACGCTTGTCACTAATCAGCCATTTCATCCAGGGTCAAGCCAGGCTGGGGACTCGCGATATTTGGGGTTGCGGTGGAGCCGGGAGTGCAGGAGGCGAAAGAGGCCGATGTCTTGGCCTTTGCGTCCCTAGTAGCCCGGCGGAGGATCTTGCTGCAGTGGAAAGATGCGAGACCTCCGAGCGTGGAGACCTGAATTAATGACATGGCGGGATTCATTCAGCTTGAGAGGGTCAAATTTGCCCTGAGGGGGTGGGTACAAGGGTTCTTTAGGAGGTGGCAGCCTTTCCTCGACTTTCTGGCTCAACAATAAGGTACTGGGTCAGCAGCAGCAGCAACCGGGTTTGGGGGGGGGGGGGGGGGGGGAAAGAGAGGGGGCAAAGCGGGGGCGGGGGGGGGGTTTAGGGGGATAGTGTTTAAGTTAATTTGCTTATTGTTAATTTATTTTGTTGTTTATTGGGGTTGGGGGAGGTGGGGGGGTTTGTTATATGCGTTGTTACGGGTGCCAGGGGGTGTTTATTACTATTATTATTGTTTTGTTGATATATATTTTTCAAAAAATTCCAATAAAAATTATTTTAAAAAAAAACTAATCAGCCATTTCTATTGAATTAACTATTCTAAACATTCAATTTTAAAGGCTATGCCTCACCAACGGCCAATTACAAGATCTCAATTAAGGGGTAAAGTGATCTGCCTACCATGGGGCTGACTTCCCCCTTAAGCTAAGGATGTCAGTGATCATATTTTCACAGTAATAATCAGGTACTTCAAGTCATACAGGTTGGGTGAGAACAGGATTGGATATGTTCAAACTCAGGGTCACGACCTGCAGGTGGGTCACGGGAGGATGGTGGAGCAATCAGTGGAATTCCGGATCGTGGCGACAAGTCCCCAACGGCCGCAACTGGCTTTTAAGAATGCCGGCTATGGGCAGTCGCCGATTGGTTCTCCTGGGAGACTGCCCATAGCCGGCATTCTTAAAAGCCAGTTGCGGCCGTTGGGGACTTGTCGCCACGATCCGGAATTCCACTGATTGCTCCACCATCCTCCCGTGACCCACCTGCAGGTCGTGACCCTGAGTTTGAACATATCCAATCCTGAACCAAACACAACAACCAGCTCATCCAAGAATGTGGGCTTCACCTTATTATCGAACCAAAATGTAACTCTGCCATTTATAAGGCTGCACAAGAACATTGTTAAAAAACAAGGTGGATAACTCCTTTTTCATTCCCTCATGAGAAAAATTCAACTTGAGCAGGTTTTTCAAGAACAAAAGTATGACTCTTTGTCAAATCA
Source organism: Scyliorhinus canicula (assembly GCF_902713615.1). Lineage (NCBI taxonomy): Eukaryota > Metazoa > Chordata > Chondrichthyes > Carcharhiniformes > Scyliorhinidae > Scyliorhinus > Scyliorhinus canicula. The sequence goes on along the minus strand of NC_052146.1, from coordinate 20,363,504 downwards.
CATGGATAGAAAAGGCCTTCCCATCTGTCAATCCAGAATGTGGAATTGGAAATTGGAGCCATTCTGGAATCATTGGTGGTTCCGCCTGTGTTCGTAAGTATCTGATCCAGTCAAACATCGTCAGACAAAAGCTAAAGGTGTTTGAGGGGCTGGCGCGATGCTGGGCGGCGTGCTTGTCAACACACGCGGGGGGATGGGGTCAAGGGTTAACGGGCGCCCACTTGGGCACGCAATGCTAACAATGGTGGCTCCAGCCTGGAGCTCCGCTCTGGTGCACGTCCTCTGCGGGCTGCTCGGCTCGTCCCTTGCCACCAATTGGTAATATGTGACTTGCGGCACCGTAGTCAAGCTGTTCAACGGGGCCGAGGTGGAGATGAAAATTAAAATCGCTTATTGCCACGAGTAGGCTTCAATGAAGTCACTGTGAAAAGCCCCTAGTCGCCACATTCCAGCGCCTGGTTAGGTGTTTCAAATTCCTAGGGGTGCACATCTCCAAAAATCTGTCCTGGTCCACCCACACCGATGGTACCGCCAAGAAAGCACAACAGCGCCTATACTTGCTCAGGAAACTAAGGAAACTCTGCATGTCCACATTAACCCTTACCAACTTTTACAGATGCACCATAGAAAGCATCCTATCTGGCTGCATCACAGCCTGGTATGGTAACTGCTCGGCCCAGGACCGCAAGAAACTTCAGAGAGTTGTGAACACCGCCCAGTCCATCACACAAACCTGCCTCCCATCCATTGAATCCATCTACATCTCCCGCTGCCTGGGGAAAGCGGGCAGCATAATCAAAGACCCCTCCACCCGGCTTATTCATTCTTCCAACGTCCTCCATCGGGCAGGTGATACAGAAGTCTGAGAACACGCACGAACAGACTCTAAAACAGCTTCTTCCCCGCTGTTACCAGATTCCGAAATGACCCTCTTATGGACTGACCTCATTAACACTACACCCTGAATGCTTCATCTGATGCCGGTGCTTATGTAGTTACATTGTATACCTTGTGTTGCCCTATTATGTATTTTCTTTTCTTCCCTTTTCTTCCCATGTACTTAACGATCTGTTGAGCTGCTCGCAGAAAAATATTTTTCACTGTACCTCGGTACACATGACAATAAACAAATCCAATCCAATCAAATCCAACGGCCAGTACAATCTCCACTTGCACTCCCACATCGTGAAGTACTGGTCAGGATGTGGTCAGCAGTCTATGTTAGGATGGATGCAGCTACTGGACAGTGAGAGGGAAGCCAGGCCAGCTTCGTCGGCGAGGAATACCGATCAAATCAGGCCAGTCAATACGGCTGACACATGTCAACACTGGAAGAGACCTACACAGTCATCACTTGGTGTCACCACTCTCTGGAAACCAGGAAGTCAGTGCTTTGGGTGAGAATGGGGAAGGAGATTACTTGGATGTTTGGATAGTTCAATGCAATGGAACCAGTAAGAAATAGCGTGTGTGTTTGACAAGTTACTTCATCTAGTCTAAAGTCATACTTTGTAAAGTAAAAACAAGATTGTAAATTTTTCTATACTTGTTTAAATTTCTAAACAAACGGGAATATATTTAAAACAAAGTTTGTATAAATGTAAGGATACACATGTTCAACTGAAATTGTTTTAATTTTCAGTAGTAAAAAGTCATAAACTCGGAGAAATCAGGTAAGTTTCAAAGTTAAAAAAAAAGAATGCGGCCACAACCAGCCTTTAAATATGAATGATGGAGTCTTTCCACCAGAGGCAGCGGCAGATAGCTCAAGAGCACACCACATACACTGTCGCCACGCGTCCTGTACGTCCGTGCTTTGGGCATGAAATCATGGAGGAGAGATTCTTCCATTTTGTAGTTGCCAGCAAGCAAGCAACAGGACTGTGAGAAGAACTGAAGATGGATTCTTTTGTAATAAGGAAGAGAGGGCCCGGGACACAAACAGGCCAGGATCTCACAATTTAATCTGCTGGAGAGAGCTTCACTGGAGAGTTTACAGCAGGACAAAGCTGTATCCAGAGCTTTAGGTCCACTGGTGAACAAACAATTAAGAAACTGAAATCAGGAACAAAGCAGTATAAAGATAATTTCTTGAAGTATGGATACAAAGCCCATATGTGTTATATGCAGGGAAGTACTGGCATATGAAAGATTAAAAGCCTCAAATCTGCAAAGGCATTTGAAGACTAAGCATGGCGAGTTCCAGGACAAACTGGTAGATTTCTGTCAAAGGATGCAGCGAGAACTTAAATCATCAGCTTAATTCCTTAGCAGAAATGTAACATTGAATGACGAAGCAAGTGAGATCATGAGAACCAAGCAGGCTCTTCTGTCTTTAATGACAGAAGTAATAATGGTGCGTCGCTAAGGTCGGCCTGCGTGGGCCGCTAAGGTCGGCCGGTGTGGGTCACCGAGGTTGGCCAGCGTGGGTCGCTAATTTCGGCTGGCGGGGTCGCCAAGGTCGACGGCATGGGTCGCTAAGGTCAGCCGGTGTGGGTTTCAAAGGTCCGCCGGTTGGTAAAAGTGGAGTTCCGGGGAAAAAAAGCTTGAAAAACACTGGTGTAAAAAATGACCACTAAGGCTAGTTACCGTAGGATGACAGGTGAACGTGGAACAATTGACAAGCAAATAAAGGCAATGCCTTGAAAAAAAAATCATGAAGCCTGGTCGGGAGTAATACTTTAAATATGCTGCCCCCTCGTCTTCAAGAACCGATCAAGTAATAAAGCATCATTGTCAGAATATGTTTGCTGTCCTTTTCAATAAGGAAAAGATTTATGTCCTCAGGAGGGTTGGCTAAAAGAAATACCAGAACACAGAGGGTTAAAGATTTGTGCTGAATGTGATAATGAGAATTATATGTCACCTGGTACAAGCATGGAGGTTTTCTGTAGCTGTATTAAAGACACATTATCAGAGCAATTTCATGGATGTTTAACATTGTTTCAAGAGTACACCACAATGAGAACACACTTCTAACTCCAGCAATAAATCAAGAAGCATCATAATCAACACAAAAAATGTCACAGATGCAATTTTACACATGAAAACAAATGCAGCTCAAAAATAAAATAAAATTGGTACTACAATAACTATCCTGTCAGGCAAGCATACTAGTGAAACAAAATAAATAGAAAATCCCAAGTCATTGCCCTTTGTAAGTCTGCTTTATGATAAAATACTGTAGAAACACATTTGTTGCATTCATTACTTTTTCATTTTGGGTTCATTCCAAGTATTCAAGAAGTCATTAACCGAGGAAAGTGAATATGTATTTAACAACTGTACCATATCTGAAGCAAAATAGATGTTTAAAACTGGGAGGAAATTAAGCCCAAGATCATGCAGGGGATGACTGTACTCCAAGTCACATGGGTTCCAGAATTATTTACTGGTTAGAAAAAAAATTCAGTCAGAGTTTATCCTTGGGGTGGCATGGTGGCACAGTGGTTTGCAGTACTGCCTCACAGCACCGAGGACCCAGGTTCAATCCTGGCCCTGTGCATGTGGAGTTTGCACATTCTCCCCGTGCCTGCGTGGGTCTCACCCCCACAACCCAATGATGTGCAGGATAGGTGAATTGGCCACGCTAAATTGCCCCTTAATTGAAAAAAAAGAATTGGGTACTCTAAATTTAACAAAAAAGTTTATCGCTGCAGCATTATTTAAAGCATACTCTTTACCTGAGCAGCATTACGAAGCAGTCACTAAATAGAGTGTAGAATGATTAAAAATTGGTTGTAAAAGAGCAACAGTTAGTCATTACCCCATGTTCCTGGGTTGTGGAAATTCTCTGATTACTTTTGTTTTTTGTGAATCAATTGTGATTGCAGTGAGGTTATACTCAGTGACCTTGAAATTTGATCATGGATTCTTCATTCAGTATTAGGCTTGTATCCTGTAAAGCTCCCAGGACGGCTCAGATCCTGCGATCATGCTCCTCTCATGGATCCACATATCTATATCAGCTATATGGCATTTTACTCCTTTCATACCGTCTAAAATATTGGACACAAGTTCTGGAGAGGACGCAACTCCAAAGGGCAATCTATTGAAATAATAACAACTGGAGTTGGGACATCTTGTTGAAGTTGTACAAGACATTAATAAGGCCACACTTGTATTAAGGGTGACTATGGGTAATCCCTGATTCCTTTTTGTCATTTGTTTATGTAAACATGCGGGCTGATGTTTGGGGGTTGGTGGGAGGATGGGATTGTTGTTATTGTTATGGGGATTGACATATTTGTTGCTGATTATTGTTTATTGTTGGTGGGTGTAAATTCGGGAGAAAATGTGAAAAAGGAGAATAAAAAGATTTAACAAAAAATAAGGCCACACTTGGAAAACTGTGTACAGCTCTGGTGCCCCTATTATAGAAAGAATATTATTATACTAGAAAGAGTGTAGAAAACATTTACTAGGCTGCGACAGGGACTTGATCGTTTGAGTTATAAGAAGAGGCTGGATAGACTGGGACATTTTTCCCTGGAGCGTAGGGGGCTTAGGGGTGATCTTAGAGAGGTCTATAAAATAATGAGGGGCATAGACAAGGTAGACAGTTAACATCTTTCCCCCAAGGTAGGGGAGTCTAAAACTAGAGGGCATAGGTTTACGGTGAGGGGGGAGAGATAGAAAAGGGACCAATTTTCTTTTGCACAGAGTGTCTGGAATGCGCTGCCAGACGAAGTAATAGAGGCAGGTACAATTTTGTCTTTTAAAAAGCATTTAGACAGTTATATGGGTAAGATGGATATCGAGGGGACTGACTTTGTGGTAAAAGCTGGGTGGCATGGACAAGTTGGGCCAAAGGGCCTGTTTCCATGCTGTAAACCTCTATGACTATATGTTATGTTATAGATTTGGTCAGCAATCAGGAGGGGTTACTGCCAAGATCCACTTTTGACATTCAATTTGGCATATAAAGTGCTCTTGGCTAGTTCTGCTAGTTTCTCGTCTATGTTCTCATCACATTCTATTGTTTTGTTTAGTGGAATTAAATCCATGCAGGTTCTTAAAGAGCTGTTTGGTTTTGGAACCGTGGTAACTGAGAAAATTCTTTGCTGCAGCATCTTTTCTATTTTGACCTTAATTTTTTTCAAGAATGGGTGAGGGATTTTCCTCGGGGCAAAGAGACAAATCAATTTGGCATCTGCTTGGGGGTGATGTGACACTTGGGCCGAGATTTAACCAAAATTATATCTAAGCGAGCGGGAACTGCCACGAGCTTCCCTACATTCGGCCTGGTGAAGCCGCCACAAAACATTAATTAGTCACTTAACAAGGCCTCATGAGTTTCTTGCCGCAAATCATGGTCCTGCCGGCTGATTCGCTGGGCCCACACTCGCCAGCCCCGTGCCACTGCTCCTGCACAGCCAATCCCACTCAGCTCGTAGCCATGCCGCCAAGACAACCAGCCGCACAATTCAGCTGTGCAGACTACCAGAAGCGGCAGAGGCCAGGTGGGATGCCCTGTTATCTGAGACCCACCCAATCCTCCCCCCCCCCCCGCCCCCCATAGGACCCATGTCCACAAGCTCCCCCCCCCCCCCCCCCCCCTCCCAACCAAACAAGTAACCACACATGCGGCTAACAATGCCTCCTCTGTGCTCCCGTAAGAAAGGTTAACCCACAACCAACAGGAGGGGGCCCAGACGGGCAACTGGGTGCCGGACATCAGAGTCCTCACCCACTGTGATGAATGGGTCCTGGAGGTCACCGGGGTGGCCGAGGACCTAGCAGTGACCACCGTAGAGGTTTGCGCAAGGCGCAGAGGTGAGGATCCACCGTCCCCTGCCAAGATGTCCTGCCAAATGTGAGTTGTTAATGCCATAATGACTGACCCATCCCTCCCACTGACCACATGACCATCCCCACCCCTCCCCCCCCAGTCTCCCAAGAGGCCACAGCTTATCCGGGGTGCCCCCCTCCTCCCAAGAGAACAACTCAGATCAGAGGCTGTCACCATAATAGTTGCAGCACAGCTATCACCCCCACCCTCCACCAGTGCAGAGACACACACCTCGGTGGGTGAAAGTAGCGGACAGGCTCCTGGGGCACATTCTGGTGAGCACCACACAGTTACAGATGCACATCAGGTGGAGGCAGAAACACCCAGGCGAAACAGCAGTTGGAGATCTGTTGGATCCCAGGACCCAGCTGGGTCCCAGTCAGATGCTGAGCCTCTGGAACAGGGTTACCTGGAGCTGACGCAGACAATCGGGTGCAGCCTTGAGATTCAGAGGAGGAAGTCAGCGACACTCCAGCAGGTCCATAGCCGATTGGAGGAGAGGCTACTGGCTCAGGTGATGTCGCCGGCAATGCTTAGCACTGAGGCCAACACTGCAAGGGTGCACAACATCGACAGCATGACTGGAGGTGTCCAGGGCATGGCTCAGGCAGTGACGGCGATGGCCGAGGGCCTCGACAGCATGTTCCAGTCACTGGGGGACGTCACCCATTACTAGGTGGACCTTGATGAGGCGCTGCAGAGCTTGCCCCAGTCTCAGGTGGGCGTAGCCAAGGCGCTGTGGAGTTTGTCCCAGTCTCAGGTGGGCATAGCTGAGGCGCTGCGGAGCATGTCCCTGTCACTGAACAGCATCGCCGAGGACGTTGACACCATGTTGCAGACATTGGGGTGCCGCCAGGTGCTGGCAGAGCCAGATGACGCAGGGGCAGCCAAGGCTCAATTCTGCTGCCTCTGTGTCCCGAGGTGAACCCCAGCTACCTATGGACACTAACCGGGAGGAGGGAGCACTGTGTGTCAATCTTGAGCCATCCTACAGAGTGGCGACGGCAATCACCAGCTCCCCTGAGTTCGACCCCACTGACAACGCCTCGCAGTCAGTACCCGGTACAATGCGGCGCGGCACGGAATGTGTCACCGCAATGTGTGCCGAGGCCTTCCTGGCTCAGAGCCCCCAGAGGACACCAGTCGGGGGCATCGAAGGCCACGGAAGGCAGTAAGCAGCAGGCTGCCTCTACTTCCGATGTGCATCCTGGGGACACACCTTGATGCAGTGGCTGAGCACGGAAGGCTGATCTTTGAAGATCAGTGAGTGGGACAGCACCATCGGGCGAGTGGGGGAGTTGGGAACACTTATGTAAATCATTAATATCTGTTAACCTCGGCCATAAGGCACCTCTGGCACATTTCCCCCCTCTCCCCTCCCGAAGGCAGGGCTCAGACTATGGCATTGAATGAGGAGCTCCAGCGCTCAGCGGGTTTTCATCAGCCCCCTGCCCTCGATTGACCTCTTCCTGTTTATAATATAATAATAATATAATAATCACTTATTGTCACAAGTAGGCTTCAATGAAGTTACTGTGAAAAGCCCCTAGTCGCCACATTCCAGCGCCTGTTCGGGGAAGCCGGTACAGGAATTGAACCCGCGCTGCTGGCCTCGTTCTGCAACCCTGGTTATGTAAGGCACACCCATAGGGCCCGGTGCGCTCAAAGCGACATGCATGCCATCTGTTACCCCCTGGACCTGGGACAACCCGGCAATGGCGGAGAGTCCTGCTGCCCGGGCATCCTGTTGAACATGATCCATGTCCGAGCTTATGTAGTCTGCTTGCACAAACAGGGCATCGTGACTTCATGGATGCACTTGTGGGCTGCAGCTTGTGAGATGCCACACAATCCCCAACAAGGCCTGGAAATATCCCGAGGGGTAGATTTCAGGGCTGTGGTGACCTTGATGGTCACTGGTAGCGGGTATCCTCCTCCTCCACGTGGTGCAAAGTCTGCAAGGACATGGCACAGGTCCTGCACCATCCTCTCGTTGGCATATTGAGGTGTGCACGGAACAGCCATGGGGACCAAATTCGCACCTCAATATGCCAACAACTTCATGCACAAGTTTGAACAAACCTCCTCACCGCACAGGATGTTCAACCGACGTTATACACCAGATACATCCTTTAGAACAGTACAGCACAGAACAGGCCCCTCGGCCCTCGATGCCGCGCCGAGCAACGACCACCCCACTCAAACCCACGTATCCACCCTACACCCTTAAGGGCACTACGGGCAATTTAGCATGGCCAATCCACCTAACCCGCACATCTTTGGACTGTGGGAGGAAACCGGAGCACCCGGAGGAAACCCACGCACACACGGGGAGGACGTGCAGACTCCGCACAGACAGCGACCCAGCCGGGAATCGAACCTGGGACCCTGGAGCTGTGAAGCATTTATGCTAACCACTATGCTACCGTGCTGCCCACTGCTACCGTGCTGCCCATCGATGACATTTGTTTCCTTTGGACCCACGGCGAAGAATCACTGAAACAACTACACGATGACATCAATAAGTTCCATCCCACCATCAGACTCACCATGGACTACTCTCCAAAATCAGTTGCATTCTTGGACACACTCATCTCCATCAAAGACGGTCACCTCAGCACTTCGCTTTACCGCAAGGCCACGGATAACCTCACGATGCTCCACTTCTCCAGCTTCCACCCTAAACACATTAAAGAAGCCATCCCCTATGGACAAGCCCTCCGTATACATAGGATCTGCTCAGTCGGGGAGGAGCGTAACAGACATCTACAGACACTGAAATATGCCCTCGTACAAACAGGATATGGCGCTCCACTCATCGATCGACAGTTCCAACGCGCCACAGCAAAAAACCGCACCAACCTCCTCAGAAGACAAATACGGGACACAACCGACAGAGTACCCTTCGTCGTCCAGTACTTTCCCGGAGTGGAGAAGCTACGACATCTTCTTGGCAGCCTTCAACACATCATCGATGAAGATGAACATCTTGCCACGGTCATCCCCACACACCCACTACTTGCCTTCAAACAACCGCGCAACCTCAAACAAACCATTGTTTGCAGCAAACTACCCAGCCTTCAGAACAGCGACCATGACACCACACAACCCTGCCATGGCAATCTCTGCAAGACGTGCCAGATCATCGACATGGATACCACCATTACACGTGAGAACACCACCCACCAGGTACGGTACCTACTTGTGCGACTCGGCCAACGTTGTCTACCTCATACGCTGCAGGAAAGGATGTCCCGAAGCCTGGTACATTGGCGAGACCATGCAGACGCTGCGACAACAAATGAATGGGCATCACGCAACAATCACCAGGCAGGAATGTTCCCTTCCAGTCGGGGAACACTTCAGCAGTCAAGGGCATTTAGCCTCTGATCTCCGGGTAAGCGTTCTCCAAGGCGACCTTCAGGACACGCGACAACGCAGAATTGCCGAGCAGAAACTTATAGCCAAGTTCCGCACACATGAATCCGGCCTCAACTGGGACCTGGGATTCATGTCGCATTACATTCACCCCCCACCATCTGGCCTGGGCTTGCAAAACCAGGGGCTGGTTTAGCACACTGGGCTAAATCGCTGGCTTTGAAAGCAGACCAAGGCAGGCCAGCAGCACGGTTCAATTCCTGTACCAGCCTCCCCGAAAAGGCACCGGAATGTGGCGACTAGGGGCTTTTCACAGTAACTTCATTTGAAGCCTACTTGTGACGATAAGTGATTTTCATTTTCATTTTCAAATCCTACCAACTGTCCTGGCTTGAGACAATTCACACCTCTTTAACCAAGGGTTACCCCTATCTCTGGATCTGTAAAGACTTGATTACCTGCAATTGCTCGCCTTCTCAGCATTGTCTGGCATCTTTGAATTTGTCTATATATATGTTTCTGAAACATACCTCTTCATTCACCTGAGGAAGGAGCAGTGCTCCGAAAGCTAGTGTTTGAAACAAACCTGTTGGACTTTAACCTGGTGTTGTAAGACTTTTTTCTGTTTCTTGGTAAAGAGCATTCTTGATTTTCTCGACATAAAAAAGTTTCAGCATTCCTCAATCTTATTTCAACTTTGAACTGGCTTTTCACTTTTAGTGCAGTCCCCCCAGGACCTTGTAATTTATTAGATGAAGGTTGCACTGGTTATGGGAGTGAAGAGTGGATCCCATGCTTCTGCTGAGCCCTGGAATTGTTTCCTGTCTTTGATGCTGCTTCTCCTCTACCGCTTTCTGTTTTGGGCCTTTTCTCATTGCTCACTGGTCTGAGTCTGCATCATAACTCGCCTCCTGTGATGTTCTGACTTCTTGGAATTTTTTCTTTTCTCCATCCTTTTACGTTTTTTGTTGTCAGGCCTGTAGCTTCTTTCTACTGCCACCATGTTTTGTTGTGTGCTAGGAGTTTAAGGATTGTCTAGTTTCCAAACGTATGCTGTTCGAGTCCATAGTCTTTTTAATTACAACAATTTATTTACAGCAAGTAATCGCACATTTGGATCTCCAAACTTGTGCTCTCTCCAAGATCTCTCTTACTACTCAGTCATTTGATCTGACCTCATTAGTAAATCAGCATCATGTATGCTTCTGATGTTAACCCTTTACTATATATTACTTTACCAAAATGGTTGAAAACACGTACCTACATGCCAGTAATGCCCTCACCAATCTTCTCAGTCCCTAAAAGGGATTGCCAGGGAGAAGGAAAAATGGGGGCATGATTTTTACTGAATTAATATTACAAATGGATTTGTTAATGAAATTGAATTCTTCACACGGGGTGTGTTGTAATTTCTCCAAGAGAGTTTTCACCCTCAATTCGGATTGTACTTTGTGCACACTGGATGAGAAGAAGCAAATGGAACCCCAATGGATATTGACGGGTACATTAAGCCAATTGGAATAAGCCTGAAGTTATCTTTCAGAAGACAGTGGCCAGAGAATAGGGCACGAGTAAAGATTACTTCTATGTTGTTCCTCTTGGTTTGCCCATTAAGGGATATCAAGCTGGAACTGCATAGATGTGATATCCCAGAGTTGAGAGGATTAGTTTATGAGGGGAGACTTAGACTGGGACTATACTCATTCGAATTTAGAAGAATAAGAGGGGGGGCGGGGGGGGGGGGGGGGGGGGGGGGGGAGATGATGAAACATATTAAATTATGAAGGGAATAGATGGGATAGAAGCAGGGAGGTTGTTTCCACTAGTTAGAACTTTGGCATAACCTCAAAATAAGGGGGAGCAGATTTAGGACTGAGTTGAGGAGGAACTTCTTCACCCAAAGCGTTGTGAATCTGTGGAATTCCCTGCCCAGTGAAGCAGTTGAGGCTACTTCATTAAATGTTTTTAAGGTAAAGGTAGATAGATTTTTGAACAGTCAAGGAATAAAAGGTTATGGTGAGCGGGCGGGTAAGTGGAACTGAGTCCACAAAAGGATCAGCCATGATCTTATTGAATAGCAGAGCAGGCTCGAGGGGCCAGATATGGCCTACTCCTGCTCCTAATTCTTATGTTGTTGTGTTTTTATGAAGCTTATTTTTTAAATAAATTTAGAGTACCCAATTCTTTTTTTTTTTTTCCAATTAAGGGGCAATTTAGCATGGCCAATTCACCTACCCTGCACATCTTTGGGTTGTGGGGATGAGACCCAATGCAGACACGGGAGAATGTGCAAACTGCACGCGGACAGTGATCTGGGGCCGGGATCGAACCCAAGTCCTCGGCAACGTGAGAGAGCAGTGCTAACGATTTGGCCACCGTGCCACCCCTGTCATATGAAGCTTATTACCGAGTCCAATAACAAGCCAGTGATTTTGTTTTAATTTTACACAAGTCCCAAGAATGGTAGATAGCACTGCTTTGGCCATTGTTATTCTAAAGATTGCCAATGGATGCTAATGCTTCAAGTCACAAAATGAGGCTGCCGAAGAAATCATGCACGAGTTGGTTTGGAAACATGCTCTTCTTGCTTTCACAAATGCACTTTTTCTAATCAAACTTACCCTTATGCGAAAACAAAAACATGAGCTGTGTTGTGAGGAACCCAGAGGATGTCATCCTTTTAGTTATGGAAACTGGTGCAATGGTACAGATTCTATAGGGCTTTGTACAGTTTAGGAGAAAGAAATCATGGAGCTTATCTAGAGCATAGTGACATAATATTTTAAATATACAGTTGCTCGAGAACCAGTTAAGCTAGGTGTTATCTCTGACCCGTTAATCAATTTACCTGTCTATCAAGCAGATACTTAAAACTGTCCCATTATTTCTAAATATGGCAACACCACTTTGAGAATAAAGTAATCCTACAGTAAAACAAACTGACCAAGTCCATGGATTATTGTAAAAATCAAAGCAGCTCTCTGTCAGTGCCTTTCATGTTACTGAACCAGATGTTTTTAAAACAACGTTGCCATGTACAGACTATAAAAGTTTTCAAAAGGTAAATTAATTCTTAACAAGTTGCCCTCTGATCTTTTCAGGCACTGAGCTTTTTTTTCGTCACGGTGCTGAATTTTTATTTTTAAAACCATATACGAGGAGCCAAAAATGTGACTCCTCATTGCCTTCTCCAACCTCCCTGTCCAACTCCACCCTGACCTTTGACAAAGTAAAATATGGAAGATAAATGTCAGTATTTCCCTTCTCGCTGGCACACTTGAGACACTTGAAGATTCCCTTGGAGACACTTGAGAATCACATGTATCCAAATGCCAATTATCATAGAACTTATTAGTTCGCAAGGGATACTAAAATCTGACATGCTCATTTGAGAGGCTAATGAAATCGCAAAAGTGGGGGAAAAAAAAAAAAAAAAATCAATAACATGAATGAGTCAAACAGTTCTAAAGAGATTATGGCCAGAATTTTCCAACCCTTCACACCAGCGGGATCTTGGGTGGATTCAATGGAAAATCCCATTGACAGCGGCAGGACCAGATGATCCCTCCGACGGTCAATGGGAAGCCACCACCCACCGCCGAGAAACTCACCACGGAGAGTGTGGAAAATACCCCCCCAAATGCAGAAGAATGGCATGTGCTTATCTGACATATATAAACCAGGTCGCTAATATCCTGGTTTTTTTTTTTGAAAATCTGTAGACTAATTCTAGAAAAGAAAATTTCAAATGTTTTTGGCAATTGACATGATTTATGGATTGACCGGTATTACATTCAAAATAATGACTAGTGTTTAACAATGCTCAAATCTTCTAATATACAAGACAGAAATCCAATTCCAAAGGTTGTGATGCATTTTGTTCACATGTATATGGCTTCAAGCGGTTGAGCAGATGATTCAGGTACAGTCAAAATGCAAGGTCACAAGGGGGAAAGGTGGAGCAGTAAATCCAGAGCTTCCTTGACGAAAGGGATAAAGAGTAAGATTAAGCTGATAAAGACAGATATCAGATCGATAATACTATTTGCAAACTGATTCTAAGTTCAGAGGGGAAATTAAAAAATAAATAAAGGAAAAAATGCATGAGACTGGCAGCAAACATTAAAGAGAATCCAAAAAGCTACCATTAACATGTAAATAGTAAAAGAATAGGAAAAGGAGGAATCAGGCTGACTAGTGGCCTAAAAGGGGGAACTTACAGGTGGAGATAGGGAGCATGTCTGAGGTGTTAAATGAGTATTTTACATCTGGCTTTACCAAGGAAGAAGATGCTGCCAAAGTCACAGTGAAAGAGGAGGGAATTGAGATATTGGATGTGCCAAAAGTTACCGAAGTGGAGGAACTAGGCTGGATGTACTTAAAGGTGATAAGTCACGAGGACCAGATGAAATGCATTCAGGGATATACAGAGACGTAGGTTTGGAAATTGCGAAAGAACGGGTCATAATCTTCCAATGCTCAGATACGGGGTGGGACTAGAGGACTGGAGAATTGCAAATGTTACACTCTTGTTTGAAAATTGACATAAGGGTATGGCCTTGCAACTACTCAGCTTAACCTCGATGGTGGGAACTCTTTTAGAAAAGATAATTTGAGACAAAATTAACAGTCACTTGGACAGATGTGGATTAATTAAGGGACATGAGCATAGATTTGTAATGGGCAAATTGTTTTTAATGAACTTGTTTTGAGTTTTTCAATGCAGTAACAGAGGGTTGATTTACTCAAACTTTCAAAAAGCATTCATAACGTGCCACTTTGTAAGGAACTTGGAGGCCATGGAATACAAGAGGCACGACTATGAAATTGGCTAAGTGACAAGAAAAAGAAAACAGTGGTGAGCTACTGTTTTTTGATTGTTAGAAGGAATATAGTGGGGTTCACGTGGATTGATATTAGGATTCATGCTTTTCTTGATATATATTAACAACCTAGACTTTTCGGTTGGGGGACTAGGCAGGTGAATTTTAATGCATAGAATTCCTACAGTGAAGGAGGCATTTGGCCCATTGAGTCTGCACTGACCTTCCAAAAGAACACTCTACCGAGACCCACTGCTCACCCTATCTGCATAAACTCACCTAACCTGTACATCTTTGGACACTAAGGGGCAATTTAGCATGGCCAATCCACCTAACCGTGCATCTTTCGACTGTGGGAGGAAACCGGGACACCTGGAGGAACCATGCAGGCACGGGGAACGTGCAATGCTAACCCCTATGCCACCTTGTTGCCCTAGTGACGGAATGAATTTCGGAGGAAAGACGAAGGAGGGTAATATATATGGTACAGTTCTAAAGGAGGTGCAGAAACAGAGGAGCCCGGAGGTATGTTAGTATCTAAAATTTTCTGTTGATGGGTGTTAAAAAACTAATAGTTTGAGGTAATAGGTGTTGGGTATCGATTAGTTCATTATACTCAGATGTGTACAAAAGAGTCAGCCAACAGAGCAGAATAAGGATGTTAGAGTAGAGGCGCAAGCTGTGTGGTGTGTAAAAAACAGTCTCTACCAAAGCATCTAGTCTCAGTATCTTCTTGGAAACCAGACTGAGGAGTTTGCTCTGATAGGGTATACGCTTTTGAGTAACAACTGAACAAACAAACAAATTAACTAATTGAAGCCTCTGGGGTTATATATACATAAATTATTGAAGGGCAGGTTAAGAAATTGGTTATAAAGCATTTGGGAGCATGAGCTTTATAAATATGGGCAACGAGTATAAAAGCAAGGAAGGTATAATAAATATGTATGAAATACTACTTTGATTTCAAGTGGAGTATTGTTTCCAGACCTGAGCACCACACTAGGAAAGAAGTGAAGCATTAGAGGGGGTGCAGAAAATAATAATGAGAATGGTTCGAGGGATGAGGAACTTCAGTTACATGTATATATTGGAGAAGATGGGGCTGTTCTTTTAGGAGAAAAGAGGAATAAGAGACTTGATAGAGGTGTTCAAAATCATAACAAGGTCTGGACAGGGTAGACAGGGAGGACTGTGCATTGGCATAAGGATTGGAGAGCCAAAGGACGGTAATTTAACGTGGGCAGCAAAAGAAGCAATGGTGACAGGAGGAATTTTTATTTTTATTTTATTTGTTTTCATTAAAGCTTTCTTCAAAAAGAATTTTTACATAACCAATAACAGAAAAATAAAAGGAAAATATTTAACAAAACTAGGTGGCTGTTATCATTATACAAAAAGAGAATATACATTAAATGAACAGTTCCCCATCTAAGCCCCTCCCCTCCAGATTGTTGCTGCTGCTGACATTTTAACGCTCTCCTAGAAAGTCAAGGAACGGTTGCCATCGCCGGCAGAACCCCAGCAATGTCACTAACCCAGGTCTCCACACTCGGGGGTTTCGAGTCTCTCCACATTAACAAGATCCGTCTCCGGGCTACCAGGGAGGTAAAGGCCAAAACTTCGGCCTCTATCGCTTCCTGCACTCCCGGATCCTCTGACACCCCAAAGATCGCTATTTCTGGACTTGGCTTCACCCGCGTGTCCAAAATCCTGGACATAGCCTTCGCAAAGCCCTGCCAGAATTCTTTAAGCGCCGGGCATGCCCAGAACATATGGACATGGTTCGCTGGACTCCCTGAACATCTCGCACAGCTGTCCTCCACCCCAAAGAACTTGCTCATTCTCGCCGTTATCATGAGTGCCCGATGTACAACCTTAAACTGAATTAAGCTGAGCCTGGCGCATGATGAGGAGGAATTTACCCTGCCTAGGGCATCAGCCCACAGGCCCTCATCCAACTCCTCCTCCTACTTGCCCTTCAGTTCCTCCACTGGGGCTTCTTCCGCCTCCTGCAGTTCTTGGTAGATGTCCGACACCTTCCCCTCCCCTACCCAGATGCCAGAGACCACCCTGTCCAGTATCCTGTGAGGGGGTAGCAACGGAAATGTCCCCACCTGTTTTTCGAGAAAGTCGCGGACTTGGAGATATCTGAAGGTGTTTCCAGGGGGCAGGCTGAAATTCTCCTCCAGCGCCTTCAAGCTAGGGAAAGTCCCATCTATGAACAGGTCTCCCATCCTTCTAATGCCCTGTGCCAGCTTTGAACCCCCCCCCCCCCCGTCTATCTTGCCCGGAACAAATCTATGATTGTTCCGTATTGGGGTCAAAACTGAGGCCCCCTCCTCCTTCCTGTCCTTCTCCACTGACCCCAGACCCTCAGTGCCGCCGTCACCACCGGGCTTGTGGTGTATCGTGCCGGCGGGAACGGCAGCGGTGCCATTACTAGTGCCCCTAGGCTGGTGCCTTTGCATGACGCCGCCTCTAGCCGCCCCCACGCCGACCCCTCCTCCATTACCCATTTCCTAATCATGGCTATATTAGCCGCCCAGTAGTAGCTACAGAAGTTCGGAATTGCCAACCAACCCCCCCCCCCGGACTGCGCTGCAAAAACAGTCTTTTAACTCGCGGGATCTTGCTGGCCCACACAAATCCCGTGCTAATCCTGTTCACCTCCTTGAAGAAAGATTTGGGGATGAAGATGGGAAGGCACTGGAAAACGAATAGGAATCTGGGGAGGGCCGTCATTTTCACGGTCTGCACCCTTCCCGCCAGGGAAAGCGGGAGCATGTCCCACCTTTTAAAGTCCCCCTCCATCTGCTCTACAAGCCGAGATAGATTGAGCCTGTGTAGGGCATCCCAGTTCTTAGCCACCTGTATACCTACGCAACGAAACCTCCTCTCCACCATCTTGAGCAGGAGATCTCCCAGTTTCTCCTCCTGACCCGTAGCGTGGATTCAGTAGCGTGCAGAGGTCTGGTGATGCCCGGGGCAAATCTTGATTGTATGCCCCAAAGCCCCACGTAAATATTTCATTAAATATCACCAAAAAACCTATAGAAAACGTAGTTGCACCCGTTCTAGAGCTACTCACTAACCTCTTTATCTTTAGAACATAGAACGATACAGCGCAGTACAGGCCCTTCGGCCCTCGATGTTGCACCGACATGGAAAAAAACTAAAGGCCATCTAACCTACACTATGCCCTTATCATCCATATGCTTATCCAATAAACTTTTAAATACCCTCAATGTTGGCGAGTTCACTACTGTTGCAGGTAGGGCATTCCACGGCCTCACCACTCTGCGTAAAAAACCCACCTCTGACCTCTGTCCTATATCTATTACCCCTCAATTTAAGGCTATGTCCCCTCGTGCTAGCCACCTCCATCCGCGGGAGAAGGCTCTCGCTGTCCACCCTATCTAACCCTCTGATCATTTTGTATGCCTCTAATAAGTCACCTCTTAACCTTCTTCTCTCTAACGAAAACAACCTCAAGTCCATCAGCCTTTCCTCATAAGATTTTCCCTCCATACCAGGCAACATCCTGGTAAATCTCCTCTGCACCCGTTCCAAAGCTTCCACGTCCTTCCTATAATGAGGCGACCAGAACTGTGCGCAATACTCCAAATGCGGCAGTACTAGAGTTTTGTACAACTGCAACATGACCTCATGGCTCCGGAACTCAATCCCTCTACCAATAAAGGCCAACGCACCATAGGCCTTCTTCACAACCCTATCAACCTGGGTGGCAACTTTCAGGGATCTATGTACATGGACACCGAGATCCCTCTGCTCATCCACACTACCAAGAATTTTACCATTAGCCAAATATTCCGCATTCCTGTTATTCTTTCCAAAGTGAATCACCTCACACTTCTCCACATTAAACTCCATTTGCCACCTCTCAGCCCAGCTCTGCAGCTTATCTATGTCCCTCTGTAACCTGCAACATCCTTCCGCACTGTCTACAACTCCACCGACTTTAGTGCAAATTTACTCACCCATCCTTCTGCGCCCTCCTCTAGGTCATTTATAAAAATGACAAACAGCAACGGCCCCAGAACAGATCCTTGTGGTACGCCACTCGTAACTGAACTCCATTCTGAACATTTCCCATCAACTACCACTCTCTGTCTTCTTTCAACTAGCCAATTTCTGATCCACATCTCTAAATCACCCTCAATCCCCAGCCTCCGTATTTTCTGCAATAGCCGACCGTGGGGAACCTTATCAAACGCTTTACTGAAATCCATATACACCACATCAACTGCTCTACCCTCGTCTACCTGTTCAGTCACCTTCTCAAAGAACTCGATAAGGTTTGTGAGGCATGACCTACCCTTCACAAAACCATGCTGACTATCTCTAATCATATTATTCCTATCTAGATGATTAAAAATTGTATCTTTTATAATCCTCTCCAAGACTTTACCCACCACAGACGTTAGGCTCACCGGCCTATAGTTACCGGGGTTATCTCTACTCCCCTTCTTGAACAAAGGGACCACATTTGCTATCCTCCAGTCCTCTGGCACTATTCCTGTAGCCAATGATGACCTAAAAATCAAAGCCAAAGGCTCAGCAATCTCTTCCCTGGCTTCCCAGAGAATCCTAGGATAAATCCCATCAGGCCCCGGGGACTTATCTATTTTCACCGTGTCCAGAATTGCCAACACTTCTTCCCTACGCACCTCAATGCCATCTATTCTAATAGCCTGGGTCTCAGCATTCTCCTCCACAATATTATCTTTTTCCTGAGTGAATACTGACGAAAAGTATTCATTTAGTATCTCGCTTATCTCCTCAGCCTCCACACACAACTTCCCACCACTGTCCTTGACTGGCCCTACTCTTACCCTAGTCATTCTTTTATTCCTGACATACCTATAGAAAGCTTTTGGGTTTTCCTTGATCCTACCTGCCAAAGACTTCTCATGTCCCCATCTTGCTCGTCTTAGCTCTCTCTTTAGATCCTTCCTCGTTTCCTTGTAACTATCAAGCGCCCCAACTGAAACTTCACGCCTCACCTTCACATAGGCCTCCTTCTTCCTCTTAACAAGAGATTCCACTTCTTTGGTAAACCACAGTTGCCTCGCTCGACCCCTTCCTCCCTGCCTGACTGGTACGTACTTATCAAGAACATGCAATAGCTGTTCCTTGAACAAGCTCCACATATCCAGTGTGCCCAACCCTTGCAGCCTACTTCTCCAACCTACACATCCTAAGTCATGTCTAATGGCATCATAATTGCCCTTCCCCCAGCTATACCTCTTGCCCTGCGGGGTATACTTATCCCTTTCCATCACTAATGTAAAGGTCACTGAATTGTGGTCACTGTTTCCAAAGTGCTCACCTACCTCCAGATCTAACACCTGGCCTGGTTCATTACCCAAAACCAAATCCAATGTGGC
This sequence comes from Scyliorhinus canicula, assembly GCF_902713615.1. Lineage (NCBI taxonomy): Eukaryota > Metazoa > Chordata > Chondrichthyes > Carcharhiniformes > Scyliorhinidae > Scyliorhinus > Scyliorhinus canicula. The sequence continues at coordinate 20,344,101 of NC_052146.1, read as the reverse complement.
CTCGCCTCTTGTTGGCCTGTCAACATATTGTGTCAGGAAACCCTCCTGTAAACATTGTACAAAGAACGACCCATCTAATGTACTCAAACTATATCTTTTCCAGTCAATATTTGGAAAGTTAAAGTCTCCCATAACAACTACCCTGTTACTTTCGCTCTTTTCCAGAATCATCTTCGCCATCCTTTCCTCTACATCCCTAGAACTATTAGGTGGCCTATAGAAAACTCCCAACAGGGTGACCTCTCCTTTCCTGTTTCTAACCTCAGCCCATATTACCTCGGAAGAAGAGTCCCCATCTAGCATCCTTTCCACCACTGTAATACTGTCCTTGACAAGCAGCGCCACACCTCCCCCTCTTTTGCCCCCTTCTCTGACCTTACTAAAACACCTAAACCCCGGAACCTGCAACAACCATTCCTGTCCCTGCTCTATCCATGTCTCTGAAATGGCCACAACATCGAAGTCCCAGGTACCAACCCATGCTGCCAGTTCCCCTACCTTATTTCGTATACTCCTGGCATTGAAGTAGACACACTTCAAACCACCTACCTGAACACTGGCACCCTCCTGCGAAGTCAAATCTGTGCTTCTGACCTCTATACTCTCAATCTCCCGTACCCCAAAACTACAATCCAGGTTCCCATGCCCCTGCTGAATTAGTTTAAACCCCCCCAAAGAGCACTAACAAATCTCCCCCCCAGGATATTGGTGCCCCTCAGGTTCAGATGTAGACCATCCTGTCTATAGAGGTCCCACCTTCCCCAGAAAGAGCCCCAGTTATCCAGAAATCTGAATCCCTCCCGCCTGCACCATCCCTGTAGCCACGTGTTTAATTGCTCTCTCTCCCTATTCCTCATCTCACTATCACGTGGCACGGGCAACAACCTAGAGATAACAACTCTGTTAGTTCTCGCTCTGAGCTTCCATCCTAGCTCCCTAAAGGCCTGCCTGACATCCTTGTCCCCTTTCCTACCTATGTCGTTAGTGCCAATGTGGACTACGACTTGGGGCTGCTCCCCCTCCCCCTTAAGGACCCGGAAAACACGGTCCGAGACATCACGTACCCTTGCACCTGGGAGGCAACATACCAAACGTGAGTCTCTCTCGCTCCCACAAAATCTCCTATCTGTGCCCCTGACTATTGAGTCCCCAATTACTAATGTTCTACTCCTTTCCCCCCTTCCCTTCTGAGCAACAGGGACAGACTGCGTGCCAGAGGCCCGTACCCCATGGCTTACCCCTGGTAAGTCCCCGTCCCCCCCACAAGTATCCAAAACGGTATACTTGTTACTCAGGGGAATGACCGCAGGGGGTCCCTGCACTGACTGCTTCTTCCCAGTCCCTCTTACAGTTACCCATCTATCTCCAGTCTTTGGTGTAACTACTTCCCTGAAGCTCCTATCTATGACCCCCTCTGCCTCCCGAATGATCCGAAGTTCATCCAGCTCAAGCTCCAGGTCCCTAACACGGTTTTTGAGGAGCTGGAGTTGGGTGCACTTCCCACAGATGAAATCAGCAGGGACACTGACGGCGTCCCTCACCTCAAACATTCTGCAGGAGGAGCATTGTACTGCCTTCCCTGACATTACCTCTAGATTTTAAAAAAAAACAAGAAGAAAAAGAAACGAAGAGCTTACCTGATATTCCCTCAAACCCTGCTCCCGGTGAAAGGTAAGCAAATTTAAAGGCACTCACTCACCTTCACGACAGGCCCCAAGCTGCCTCTAGGTCATCTCTAAGGTATAGGACGGCTGCCTGAGGTTAAATTGCACTGTAAGAGTTAGTCAATTTCCCCTTAGCGCTGGGATTCTAGGGATATTGTTCTCTTCTTCAGTCATTTTGCTTTGCAGCAATGGGTGAGATGTTATGTCTCGAAAGTTGTGCCTCCCTCCTCTGCAACCCCCATGGAGAAGGATAAGAGCAGCAACGTCATGGAAATACTGTTATGACCCTTGTGGAAACAAACTACAAACAACCCAACTAAGACCAAGATACAAGACTTCACTTTTATATTAGCAATCACACCAAAATCAACGTAAATTAAACATGAATTAACAGGAAAATTGCAATAATATGGCCGATAAATTACACATAGCAGATACAAAGACATATCTCACACATTTCTCAGTCAGCCCATTCAGCACGTATCGCATTCATTTCAGCCACAATATCCTTCAAAACGTTGAACTTCTTCAAATCAAATTCCATCTTCATTTCTCTAAAGCTTTAGCACCAAGTCTCATCAAACACCTGCATTACTTCACCCAATTTCCACAAATATAATTTTCACAGTCGACACATTTCCAGATCCCTTCTTCTTCACAAAACCCTGGTCATGTGGGGCCTGTTTGTGCACTATGCCAGTGCATAAAGGGTCCCCAAATCCAGATATAAAGCTCTGTTCAAGATCCGAGCTCCAGCAGCTTGCAGTCAAGTAGAACATAGAACATAGACCAGTACAGCACAGAACAGGCCCTTCAGCCCTCGATGTTGTGCCGAGCAATGATCACCCTACTCAAACCCACGTATCCACCCTATACCCGTAACCCAACAACCCCCCCCCCCCAACCTTACTTTTTTAGGAAACTACGGGCAATTTAGCATGGCCAATCCACATAACCCGCACATCTTTGGACTGTGGGAGGAAACCGGAGCACCCGGAGGAAACCCACGCACACACGGGGAGGACGTGCAGACTCCGCACAGACAGTGACCCAGCCGGGAACCGAACCTGGGACCCTGAAGCTGTGAAGCATTTATGCTAACCACCATGCTACCGTGCTGCCCCTGTCTCTGAGAATCTCCTATTTATAGGACCCTGGGCTTTAAGTATAAAAGGTAAGAGGGCAAAAGTTAAGAGGCCATGATGAATCTTCATAAAATACTGGTTCTGTCCCAAATGGGTGCCCCTGGCCCAAATGTCAAATTCTGGGCACGACAGTTTAGTAAGTTGACAACTATAGAGAGGGTGCAGAGAAGAGTTTAAAAATGGATCAAAAGATAAAGATAAAGAATAAATAAAACTCACCCATGGTGGCATTGATTGCCATCGATTCGGGAGAATTCGCGCCCTTTTTGTTCACGCTCCAGCCGCCGAGTGCAAAGCCGCCTCTTCACCAGCTGCGACCGCGGTGCGCAGGCGCGCTCCGGCCGACCGCGGTGCGCAGGCGCGCTCCGGCCGCCCGCGGTGCGCAGGCGTGCTCCGGCTGACCGCGGTGCGCAGGCGCGCTCCGGCCGCCCGCGGTGCGCAGGCGCGCTCTAGCTGACCACGGTGCGCAGGCGCGTTCCGGCTGCCCGCGGTGCGCAGGCGCTCCGTTCTCTTCACGCTGCTGCCCCCATCCAATCGATGCCCGGGGCCAGCGCACCGTCGCCCCCCCCCTCTGCACGCCACTGCGTGGATTACAAACAGCTCACTTTTCCCCACGTTCAGCTCCCCCGAGAAGCTCCCAAAGTCCCTTAAGATCCGCATGACCTCCCCCATCCCCTCTAGCAGGTCCGAAATATACAATAGCAGGTCGCCTGCGTAGAGCGAAACCCGGTGCTCCTCTACCGCCCCCCGGACCAGCCTCCTCCAGTTCCTTGAAGTCCTCAGCGCTATGGCCAACGGCTCAATTGCCAGGGCAAATAGTAGCGGGGATAGGAGGCACCCCTGCCTCATCCCAGCCTAACCTCAGCCAGTTCGTGGATACACTTTACAGGGGCCTGATACAGTAGCTTGACCCACCCTATGAATCACTCACTGAATCCAAACCTACCTAACGCTTCCCACAGGTACACCCATTCCACCCGGTTAAAGGCTTTCTCTGTATCCATTGTAGCCACTATTTCTGCGTCCCCTCCTTCTGAGGGCATCATGATAATGTTTAGGAGCCTCCTCACATTTGCGTTCAATTGCCTGCCCTTGACGAAACCCATCTGATCCTCATGAATCACTCCCGGGACATAGTCCTCTAATCTAGCGGCCAAAATTTTAGCCAGCAGTTTGGCATCCATGTTCAGGAGAGAAATCGGCCTGTAGGACCTACGTTGAAGCGGATCTTTCTCCCTCTTCAGGATGAGCGAGATCGAAGCCTGCAACATCTTCGGGGGGAGGGTTCCTCTCTCCTTAGCCTCGTTAAAGGTTCTTAGCAGGAGTCGGCTCAGCAGCTCCGAGAATTTCTTGTAGAATTCTACAGGGAAGCTGTCCGGTCCCGGGGCCTTGCTCGACTGCATACTATCTAGGCCCTTAACTATCTCCTCCAACTCAATCGGGGCCCCCAGTACCTCCACCAGATCTTCGTTCACCCGTGGGAACCTCAATTGGTCCATAAATTGCTTCATCCCTTCCCCTCCCATAGGGGCTCTGACTCGTACAGTTTATAATAAAACTCCTTGAAGACTTTGTTGATCTTCTCTGGGCCCAAGACCATGTTACCTGGCTGATCCTTAACTCCCCCAATTTCCCTGGCCGCTCTCTCCTGCGAAGTTGGTGCGCCAGCATTCTACTTGCTTTCTCCCCATACTCGTAGACTGCCCCTTTCACCTTCCTCAGCTGTGCCTCTGTCTTCCCAGTGGTCAGTAGATCAAACTCCGCCTGCAGTCTCCGGCGCTCCTTTAGCAGCCGGAACAGCAACTGGTTAGGATCTGAAATGAACTTCCTCAGTGTGGTGAAGGCAGATTCAATTTTGTCTTTCAAAAGGGAATTAAATAATTAGCTGAAAAACATTTGCAGGCCATGTGGGACTAGCTGAAGCTGGCACGGATATGATCTCCTCTATGCTGTAACCATTCTGTATGAAATATAGAAAAAAGAAATACGCAAAATGCATATAATATACACACACATATATATGATAATGAAGTACAGGAAAAAAAGGCACTACTGTGCCACTGCACCACATGCTTATTCTCATGAAAACTAATAGCATTTTACAGCCCTCGCGTGGCAGGATATTCCAATCCCACAAAGTCGATGGGGTTTTGAATGGCTCGTTGCATTTTCCAGAACAAAGAGTAACATAAGAAATAAGAGCTGGAGTGGACTGTACAGTCCCTTGAGCCTGCTTCACAATTCAGCAAGGTCTTGACTGATCTTCTACCTCCATTCCACTTTCCAACCCAATCCCCATTCCTTTGATGCCCTCACAGTCCAAAAGTCTATTGATTGCAGCTTTGAACGTTTTCAATAACTAAATGCATGGGTTTATTTTTAAATTTAGTGTGCCCAATTCATTTTTTCCAATTAAGGGGAAATTTAGCGTGGCCAATCCACCTACTTGCACATCTTTGGGTTGTGGGGGCGAAACCCACGCAAACACGGGGAGAATGTGCAAACTCTACACGGACAGTGACCCAGAGCCGGGATCGAACCTGGGACCTCGGCGCCGTGATGCAACAGGGCTAACTCACTGCGCCAACGTGCGGCCCCTGAATGCATGGGTTGGGGTAGTTTTACAGTTTAATCTGCTTAAAAAATGGGGTACCAGCACAAAATATCAATTAGATTTTACTGCTAGTCAGAATTACCTTAGCTATTAGTCAAATGAGGGCTTTGATCAGATAGATATAGAAGAATACAAATGCTTGGTGCATGGGGAAGCCTACCAGAAAGCCTGCCTGGAGAAATCCAGCACCAACTTGGCACATGGCTTTGAGCATAGCTTGGAGCTCAATCTTTCCAGCGTAGAAATAGTGGCCAACTCAATTTATCCAGTCCAGACTGCTGCCATCCATACAATCTCACTGAAACTTGGCATCCTTTCACAACTTGCACTGCAGTACAAGCAGCAGTCACCCAACATCTGAGCACTGCAGTAGAAGCTCAGACTGCTGGCATGTGGCTGCGGATTGCAGTACTTAAAATGGGTTTACAGAATATCATAGCAATCCAGCAACAGATGACTAAAATTGCTGGAAAACTGCACTGGGGGAGTAGCAGTGGTTCTATGGATCATTGGGTCATCAACCTCCAGTTTGACTAGGAGTCTACCGGAACCTCCATTGCACTCCCTTCGAACCTGCTGGTACAACGCCACCGACTTTCCATGACGTCACTTCTACTGACATCTCCCGGGATTTGTCCAGCCACAGTTGGCAATACTAATGGAGCATGAACCTTTAGTTTTCTCAGGCTGATAGCTTTCAGCCTCTCACCCGCCACTCTGCCAGAGTTGTTGTCCGTCAGCCAGCCAGCCCAGACTGCTGCCATCTATACAATCACACTGAAACTTGGCATCTTTTCACCAGCCATGCTGCAGCTACTGGCGTAGCAGCGTAAGACAGTACTAGGACAGGCAAAAGCACATGGAAGACAGGGAATAAGGGAATGCACAAGAGTGGCCAATTCATGCAGTATGGAATGATTCCATTTATAATCTTGGGGCAGACGGGCAGGGACGGGTTCACCCCAGAACAGGTACACACGATCCATGGGTTGGCATGGTGGTGCCACGCATGGTTAGGGTTCCCCACCCACCCCCCCCTCCTTATGGTGGCCCACCCGTGTGGAGGGTCCCCCACCCAGCACTTGGGTGGAAACCCAAGCACCCCCAGGCTCTTTACCTGTGAGCAAAGCTGGCTACTCACCTCCTCGGCTCCCTACAGAAGTCCTTCCGACAGGTTCACGTTTTCCAAAAGGAGTACTAATCGGCGCCAGCGTGAGCACTTGGTGGGGAGACTCCTAAATGATGGGAGGCCGTTAGATATGGGTAGCTCTCGTTAATGTATGGAAATGGGGCTTAAATGGTGATAATTAGTTTCTCACTATGCTACGACGAGATCCCGATTCGCCTATGGGAGCTGATCCGTTGCAATGCAAACTGTTTGGTCCATGGCGTGGATCTAGTTTTTGGCCTCTCCTGCTATTCACCGACCTTGTTACGCTTGAGCAAGGGCGCAACGAGGCCAGAGAATCGCGCCCACTATCTTTTTCCTTTTATAAAATTTGTTGTAGTTTTCTGAATAATTTTGCAATAATATTGGAAACAACTGGAAATCTGAGATTGAAATATTAAAGAATTAATTTAATTTACCTACAAAGTAATATTTTCTTGTTCGAAAAGCTTGAAATAATATTTTCCATTGGAGCATGTCTCCGATGTCTTCATTAATACAAGTTTTAAGGCAGTATAAAACCTGCTTGTGGGGTCGGTGAATATTAACTGGCACCTTTACTCCACATTTCTTTTAAATAGTGGGATTTCCCATGATTTTCTGCTATTCCATCAGTGGGAAACCAGCATAAACAACCTAAATGGCCAATTTACACTTATCGTCTGCAAACGTTGCAGATCGAAGATGGTCATGGAAATTTTCCCCTGCTGTGTAGATCAATAGGATTTAGTGCTTCGGAAGTACAGTGCAGTAAAACAGAATATACATTTTCCTTATTAGGAAATACAATTTGTACACGGCCTCAAAATAAACCCATTTAGTTTAGCAGGTTATTGCAGACTGATGCTCTCCTGGGAACCTGGGTGAGGCATGGCAGTATTAAACAAATCAAACCTATGGATTATAATGGTTATCAAGGCAGGAACAAGGATTGTTGATAATACTCCCAACAGAAGTAGTACCTGCTTTGCGTTCTTGATAGCAAGTGTAGGGAGAAACTTCAGCGTAGGATCAAGCAGCACAATATGGTTTTATACCCTGGAGGTAGCTTTAGATGGTAATCAGGAAGATTGGTATGGAGTTCAGGGGATAGTAAAGTAGAAGTTAATCATTTAATTCAGAACGGAAGAACACATGATTGACCACGTCTACCACCAGGCACAGAAATGGAGAGTGGTTCTTTAAACATCTGATTCCAAAAAGTCAGCTAACTTTCAGAATGAGATCAGGAATGCAGATTAGCACATCAACTATCTCTAAATTCTTTGTACACCTTTTTTTGGTTGTGTGCTAATAAAGTTTGTATTATGTACAAAAACAACCTGTGCTTTCGTGCTGTCCCGATCTCACTTCTCATTGTAAGCAAGGAAAAGCAATCACAAGTTGCGTGGGTAAATGCTGACGTGCCAAAATTATGGGGGTGAAGTGAGAGAAACCCTAAAACAGTCATCCCTACAATCTTCCGGTTTATCGGTCATTATTGTTTGGTCAGTAGGAGCTGCTTTATACAGTCCCTAATTTCCTAACCCCCAGTTTACTTAAATAATTAATTATTAGGAGAATTACCTACATAAGCCTGCACAACATAGCATGTTACAACAATGAGTCGGTCACAATTTCAAATATCAAAAATTCACAGAAATCAAAATAAAATATCAAAGTCTAACAGGGATAGTAAAATACATAATTTACAAATGCAAACAGCAAGACTCACACTTTTAAGTGCAGTAATCAACTGAACAATGCTAATATATTATTGTGTCAATATTAGAAGAGCCAACAAAAACTTCCCTCCGCATCTGAATGTTGCAATGCATTCTGTCATATCTTGAAGATTCCAAATTTGGGTTAGGTACGTTTTGGCGCAGCCATTTGGGCGCGGCCGTTGTGGCGCGGCCGTTTTGGCGCCGGCTGTTTTGGCGCCGGCTGTTTTGGCGCCAGCCGTTTTGGCGCCGGCTGTTTTGGCGCCAAAATAACATTTCTTTATTTGTAAATTAGCCTCAGTTGAGTTGGCTGCTGGTGCGGGTCCGCTGTCACAAGTGTTTCGTTCTATCACCGTCTTTTAATATATTTTTTAACTAAACCAATTTGCATACCCATATGATGGCTGAGGAAGTATCAACGAAACGTGGTAAAGAAAAATTTGTTCATAACGGATTCCTTTACGTCTTTGACAAAACAAGCAAAGGTGACAGCGAAGTGAAATTTTGGCGTTGTGAGCAAAAAAAACCGGTGCAAAGCACGGCTCCATACTAAAGCTGCAAACGTGGTGAGGCAGCTGAACAGCCATTCGCATGATGCCTCTGCTGCACAAGTAGAGGTTGCACTCGTGAAAACTAAAATAAAAAAGAGAGCACAGGAAACCCTTGAGGCACCGACTGTAGTTGTTAATGAATGTTTGACAGACATATCCCAAGCTAGTCTACCAGCCATTCCTAATATATCTGCTTTGAGGAGAATGATAAGCAGAAAGCGTAATTATGTATTGAACGCCCCCACCAATCCAAGTGATTTACAACAATTGATTGTGCCAGAATGCTACAGGATATATGTCCCTCAACCAGGAGTGGAAGAAAATTTTTTACTTTGTGATAGCGGACCAGGTCACGACCGGATATTAATCTTCGGAAGACAGAGCTGGCTACAACACTTATTGACATCTGATATGTGGTTTGCAGATGGCACATTCAGTATTGCTCCCAGCCTCTTTTCTCAGATTTATGTAATTATGGTAAAAAAACATGGAGGAGTTACTCCTACGGTTTATGCTCTTTTGCCCAACAAGCAACGCACCACATATGCGAGAATGTTCGCATTATTGAAAGAAATCGAACCCAACTTGAAACCCAGTTCAATCGTCTGTGATTATGAACAAGCTGCGCACAGTGCTATGAAAGACATATTCCCTGATGTTCAAATAAAAGGATGTTTTTTTCATTTAGCTCAAAATATGCAAAAACATCTAGCTAGTATGGGGTTCCGTAGTTTGTATAACACTGATCCAGATTTCGCGTTAAAAGCTAAAATGATTATTGCCATTGCCTTTGTACCTTTGAACAAAATCGATGAATATCTGGATGCTTTCGCGACCCAACTGCCGCAAGAACTTCAAGATTTACTCAACTGGTTTGAAGATACATATGTTGGTCGTCTGAACAGACGAGGAAATGGTAGATGAACACCTTTATTTCGCCCTGAGATTTGGAACCTTTATCAGAGAACATTAAACGGGGAAGACCGCACAAACAATAATGCGGAGGCAGCCCACCGTCGATTGAAATATGAACTTGGCATGCATCATCCCACCATATGGAAACTAATTGATGGCCTGCGTAAAGTACAGAAAGGTAGAGATGCATATTATGAAAGGTTACTAGCCGGCCATGAACCACCACAAAAACTAAAAAAGTATAGAGATGCAGATAAAAGAATACACAAAACTGTTCTTAAATTTGAAAACATGGATGCTATCGAGTACTTGAGGAGCCTTGCTCATAATTACCAAATGAACTAAACTAAATGAACTAATTTAAGGTTTTTAACTAAATGAACTAATTTAAGGTTTTTAATTTACAATAAAGATAAAAGAATACATGAAACTGTTCTTAAATTTGAAAACATGGATGCTATCGAGTACTTGAGGAGCCTTGCTCATAATTACCAAATGAACTAAACTAAATGAACTAATTTAAGGTTTTTAAATTTACTTGCAATAATTTGCAACAATTTACTAGCCACAAAAACTAAAAATATTTCTGTCGTCTGCGCCCAAACGGCCGCGCCAAATTGGCTGCGCCCAATTGTCCCATGGCGCCCAAACGGCTGCGTCCAAACAGCCGCGCCAAAACGGCCGCGCCCAATTGTCCCATACCGCCAAATTTAACATTGATTTGGTGATGGTATAGAAAGTAAAAGATGCTGGGTCTGAAAGAAAGCAATGGGCCATTTTGGATGGTATGAAGGGCATTTTCACATCTCTTAATTACAGTTTAAATAAACTCCAGAACATATTTAGTAAATAGTTCCTTAAACTGGAATTCATGCAAGACGGGGCTCATAAAAGAAAACAGGAAGGGAATGCACAACAGTTAACATTAAACCCAGCAATTAAAAATGACAAATGATCTTTAAACAGACCACAAAGGCACTTTTAGTTGGAACAAATTAGTCTGTGAAGAGTGATTATCGTAGATGTGCTATTCTAAGTATCAAGTCTGTTGAGCATGGGCCAGCCAGCTGTGAGAATTATGAGGATTTGTGTGGGATTGTTCTAAATGAACAGGGAATGAAGGTCGATTTCTAATATGGAAAAAATCATAACTACCTCTTGAACCAAACTAATCTTTATAAAACCAAAGACAGAGTGACTAGTTTTATTACAATAACAATACTTTATTAAGGGCAGCACGGCAGCACAAGTGGATAGCACTGTGGCTTCACAGCGCCAGGGTCGATTCCCTGCTGGGTCACTGTCTGTGCAGAGTCTGCACGTTCTCCCCGTGGGTTTCCTCCTGGTGCTCCAATTTCCTCCCACAGTCCAAAGACATGCAGGTTAGGTGGATTGGCCATGATAAATTGCCCTTCGTGACCAAAAAAAGGTTAAGTGGGGTTATTGGGTTATGGGGAAAGGGTGGGAGTGAGGGCTTAAGTGGGTCGGTGCAGACTCGATGGGCCGAATGGCCTCCTTCTGCACTGTATGTTCTATGTTCAAATACTGTTTTTATCAGTCTGTGGGTTAATTTGTTGGGCAATTATGGGCGCACAGGAGACTAGAGAGTGCACACCTGTGACTGTCAACAGTTTGGCTGGGAGATGAGGGGGGCATGGTGTAGGGTTGCACAGAAGGGTTGAGATAGGATGATATGAGAATGATGAAATGAGAAGGGCACAAAGAATTATTGTTGTAATAAAGATATAATTTTAATATCTGGCTGTTCTCTGCAAATTTCAAAATACATGATCTGAACGCAATGCAACAATGACCGACAGAACAACAATTTTAGAAAAACAAGCCTTAGTGTGGCATGTCCTATTGTCCTAAATGGTTTTGGTGCATCTTTTGCTGTATTTATTTAATTGTTTTCATTAAATACACTGTCTGCTCTTTTTAAAAAATTATTTTATTCAATTTTTTGTTAAAAAACATAATTTTTTGCATAACCGTTCACAACAATTAATGTAACAAAATAAATGTTGACCATATATACAAAGAAAACAATACTACGTAACAATTCTCCCCCCCCCCCCCCCCCCCCCCCCCCAACCCGGGATGCTGCTGCTGACCTTTACTGCTCTCCTAGAAAGTCAGAGAGAAACCCGTCAAGGATCCTCTCAAGGCAAACTTTATTTTCGTGAGACTTAGAAACCCCGCCATGTCACTAACCCAGGTCTCTACACTCAGGGGCTTTGAGTCCCTTCACAGTAAAAGGATCCGTCACCCGGCTACCAGGGAGGCAAAGGCCAATATGTCGGCCTCTTTCACATCCTGAACTCTCGGATCGTCTGACACACCAAAGATCGCTATCTCTGGACTCAGCACCACCCGCGTGTCTAAGATCATGGACATTGCCTTAGCAAATCCATGCCAGAATCCCTTGAGAGCCAGGCATGCCCAGAACATATGGGCATGACCTGCAGGCTTCCCGCACACCTCGCACATTTATCCTCAACCCCAAAGAGATTGCTCATCCTGGTTGCCGTCATGTGTGCCCGGTGGACCACCTTAAACTGGATTAAGCTAAGCCTGGTACACGATGAAGAGGAATTGACCCTGTTTAGGGCATCCGCCCACAGGCCCGCATCCAGCTCCCCGCCTAGCTCCTCCTCCCATTTGCCCTTAAAGTTCCTCCACTGGGGCTTCCTCCGCCTCCTGAAGTTCCTGGTAGATATCCGACACCTTCGCCCTCCCCTACCCAGGTGCCGGGGACCACCCTATCCTGTATTCTGCGTGGGGGCAGCAGCGGAAATGATAGCACCTGTTTATTGAGAAAGGCGCGTACCTGAAGGTATCTTAAAGCATTTCCAGGGGGCAAACTGAATTTCTCCTCCACACTTCAGGCTGGGAAAGGTCCCGTCTATGAACAGGTCCCCCCATCCTTTTAATACCTGCCCTACGCCAGCTTTGAAACCCTCCGTCTATCTTGCCCGGGACAAATCTGTGATTGTTGCGTATCGGATCCAAACTGAGACTCCCTCCACCCCCCTGTGCCTTCTCCACTGACCCCAGATCTTTAATGCCGCCACCACCACCGGACTGGAGGAGTAGCGGACCGGCGAGAACGGCAGAGGTGGCGTTTCAAGTGCCCCTGGGCTGGTACCGTTGCATGAGGCCGCCTCTAACCACTCCCACGTCAACTCCTCCCCCAATACCCATTTCCTAATCATGGCTATGTTAGCTGCCCAATAGTAGCTGCAAAAGTTCGGCAGCGCCAGCACCCACCACCACCCCCCCCAACCCCGCCCCGGACTGCGCTCCAGGTACAGTCTCTTTACCCGCGGGAACTTATTTGCCCATACGAATTCAGAGATGATCATGTTCACCCGCTTAAAGAAGGACTTAGGGATGAAGATGGGAAGGCACTGGAAGACGAACTGGAATCTGGGGAGTACCGTCATCTTAATGGTCTGCACCCTCCCCGCTAAAAATAGCGGGAGCATGTCCCACCTTTTGAAATCCCCCTCCATCTGCTCCGCCAGCTGAGATAGATTAAGCTTGTGGAGGGCATCCCACTTCCGAGCCACCTGTATCCCTAGGTACCGAAAGCTCTTCTCAACTAACTTCAGCGGAAGCTCCCCCAGTCCCTTTTCCTACCCCTTAGCGGGATCACAAACATCTCGCTTTTCTTCTCGTTTATTTGTAACCCGAGAAATTGCCAAAGTCACTCAGAATCTGCATGACCTCCCTCATCCCCTCTAGTGGATCCGAGATGTACAGGAGCAGATCATCCGCATAAAGCGAGACCCGATGTTCCCCTTCCCCACCCACGGAACCAACCCCTGCCAGTTCTTTGAAGTCCGCAGTGCTATAGCCAGTGGCTCTATCACAAGAGCGAATAATAACGGGGAGATGGGGTACCCCTGTCTCGCCCCACGGTGGAGCCTAAAGCTTTCCGACCTCACCCTGTTCGTGCACACACTTGCCACGGGAGTCTGGTAGAGTAGCTGGACCCAACCTATGAACCCCTCACCAAATCGGAACCTTCTTAGCGGTTCCCACAGGTACTCCCATTCCACCCGGTCAAAGGCTTTCTCTGCGTCCACCGCCGCCACTACTTCTGCCTCCCCTCCCTTTGCGGGCATCATGATGATGTTTAGGACCCTCCGTACATTGGAGTTCAATTGCCTGCTCTTGACGAAGCCTGTCTGATCCTCCCCTATCACCCCAGGGACACAGTCCTCAATTCTAGCGGCCAAAATCTTGGCCAGCAGTTTGACATCTACGTTCAGGAGCGATATCGGTCGATAAGATCCATACTGTAGCGGATCTTTCTCTCGTTTGAGAAGGAGTGAAATCGAAGCCTGTGACATTGTTGTGGGGAGAGTCCCTCTCTCTTTGGCTTCATTAAAGGTCCTTAGTAGGAGTGGGCACAGCAGTTCCGAAAATTTCTTCTAGAATTCTACAGGGTAGCCGTCAGGCCCCGGGGCCTTGCCCGACTGCATGTTCCCTGGACCCATTACCATCTCCTCCGGCTCTATCGGGGCCCCCAGTCCCTCCACCAGATCCTCTTCTACCTTTGGAAACCTCAGTTGGTCCATGAATTACTTCATCCCCTCCCCTCCCGGCGGGAGCTCTGACTCATACAATTTACCGTAGAACGCCCTAAAGACTTTGGTCACCCCCTCTGGATCGATGACCGAGATGCCCTCCTTATCCCATACTTCCCCAATTTCCCTGGCCGCCTCCCTCTTGCGAAGTTGATGCGCCAGCATTCTACTCACTTTCTCCCCATATTCGTAGACAACCCCTTTGGCTTTCCTCAGCTGTGCTTCCGCCTTCCCAGTGGTCAGCAGGTCAAATTCCGCCTGCAGCCTCCGGCGCTCTTTCAGTAGCCCCGTCTCGGGGTCTCCGCGTAGCTCCTGTCTACTCGAAGTATCTCCTCGACTAGCCTTTCTCTCTCCACTCTTTCTTTCTTCTCTCTCGAACTTTCTAGGAGAGCAGTAAAGGTCAGCAGCAGCATCCCGGGTGGGGGAATTGTTACGTAGTATTGTTCTTTTCTTTGTATATATGGTTAACATTTATTTTGTTACATTAATCTGCTACCTCTTATGTAGGGCATTGTGCACCTCCACCCTGACGGCCAGGCCCAGTATCTCATCCTCATTATCCGAGACCTTTTTCTCAATCTCCTTGATCGGCTCCTCCTGCATTTTCTGGGTCTCAACCATTTTCTCCATTGAGGCCTTCATTGGGGCCAGCATCTCTGTTTTCAGGTCAGCAAAACAGCTTCTAAGGAACTCCTGCTGTTCCCGCGACCACTGGGCCCACGCTGCCTGATCCAACCCGGCCGCCATTTTCTGTTCCCGCGCCCGTTCCTGCCGCTTCTAGCTGGTTGTTTGTTTGGCCGTCCTGCTCCTGGTCCCCTCCATAAAATGTTGTGGGGAGCCTTCTAGCACTGTTCGCCTGCCGATTTGCGTCGAAAAGGGGCCGTCAAAGCTCCTAAAAGAGCCCGTTAGTCCATTAGTGCCGGGAGCTGCTGAAAACGCGACCTACCTGCGCATGGCCGCCACCGGAAGTCCTCCCACTGTCTGCTCTTAAATGGAAACTAGGATCTTAAGGTTTTCAAGATCAATACATAGAAACATACACAGAAAATAGAAGCAGGAGGCCATTCGACCCTTCGACGCTGCTCTGCCATTCGTTTTGATCGAGGCTGATCATTAAGTTTAATATCCTAAGGCAGCATAGTAGCACAGTGGTTAGCACTCTGCCTCACAGCGCCGAGGTCCCAGGTTCGATCCCGGCTCTGGGTCACATGTCCGTGTGGAGTTTGCACATTCTCCCCGTGTTCGCCTGGGTCTCACTCCCAAAACCCAAAAATGTGCAGGTAGGTGGATTGGTCACGCTAAATTGCCCATTAATTGGAAATAAATAATTAGGTACTCTAAATTATTTTTTAAAAGTTTAATACCCCAATCCTGCCTTCCCCTCATATCCCTTTCGCCCCAAGTGCTGTATCTAATTCCTTCTTGAAATTACACAACGTTTTCGACCATAAGGCATAGGAGCAGAATTAGGTCACTCGGCCCATCGAGTCTGCTCCGCCATTCAATCATGGGTGATATTTTCTCATCCCCATTCTCCTGCCTTCTCACCAGAACACCGATCCCCTTATTAATCAAGAATCTATCCATCTCTGTCTTAAAGACTCTCAGTGTGTTGGTCTCCACAGCCTTCTGTGGCAAAGGTTTCCACAGATTCACCACCCTCTGGATGAAAAAATTCCTCCTCATCTCTGTTTTAAAGGATCGGCCCTTTAATTTGAGATGGTGTTCTCTGGTTCTAGTTTTTCCTACAAGTGGAAACATCCTCTCCACGTCCACTCTATCCAGGCCTCACAGTATCCTGTAAGTTTCAGTAAGATCCCCTCTCATCCTTCTAAACTCCGAGTACAGACCCAGAGTCCTCAAACGTTCCTCGTACGACAAGCTCTTCATTCCAGGGATCATTTTTGTGAACCTCCTCTGGACCCTTTCCAAGGCCAGTACATCCTTCCTTAGATACCGGGCCCAAAACTGCTCACAATACTCCAAACGGGGTCTTACCAGAGCCTTATAAACCCTCAGAAGTACATCTGTGATCTTGTATTCTAGCCCACTTGTCATGAATGCGAACATTGCATTTGTCTTCTTAACTGCCGACTGAACCTGCACATTAACCTTAAGAGAATCGTGAACAAGGGCTCCCAAGTCCCTTTGTGCTTCTGATTTCCTAAGCATTTCCCCATTTAGAAAATGGTCTATGCCTAAATTTCTTCTTCCAAAGTGCATAACCGTACACTTTTCCACATTGTATCTCATTTGCCACTTCATTGCCCACTCTCCTAGCTTGTACAAATCCTTCTGCAGCCCCCTTGCTTCTTCAATACTACCTGTCCCTCTACAGATCTTTGTATCATCTACAAACTTAGTAACAGTGCCTTCAGTTCCTTCTTCCAGATCATTAATGTATATTGTGAAAAGTTGTGGTCTCAGCACAGACACCTGAGGTACACCACTAGTCACTGACTGCCATCCTGAAAAAGACCCCATTATCTCCACTCTCTGCCTTCTGCCAGTCAGCCAATCCTCTATCCATGCCAGGATCTTACCCTTAACACGATGGGCTTTTAACTTATTTAACAGTCTCCTTAGCAGCACCTTGTCAAAGGCATTCTGGAAATCTAAATAAATCATGTCCACTGGTTCTCCTTTGTCTAATTTCCTTGTTACCTCCTCAAAGAATTCTAACAGATTTGGCAGACATCACCTCCCTTTGACAAAGCCGTGCTGACTCAGTCCTATTTTACCATGCACTTCCAAGTACTTCGCAATCTCATTTTTAATAACAGACTCAAAAATTGTACAGACTCCCAAAAATCTTAAGTTTTGGCCTCAACTCTTTCCATGGTAGTGAATTCCACAGATTCACCACTCTCTGGGTGAATAAATTTCTCCTCACCTCAGTCCTAAAAGGTTTACCCCTTATCCTCAAACTATGACCCCTAGTTCTGGACACCCCCCACCAGCGGGAACGTTTTTTCTGAATTTATCCTGTCTAATCCTGTCAAAATTTTATAGGCCTCTATGAGATCCCCTGTCATTCTTTTAAACTCCAATGTATATAATCCTAGCCGATTTAGTCTCTCCTAATATGCTCACCATCCCAGGAATCAGTCTGGTAAACCCTTGCTGCACTCCCTCCAGAGAAAGAACATCTTTCTTCAGGTAAAGACACCAAAACTGCACACAATACCCCAGATGTGGCTTCACCAATGCAATTGCAGCGAACAGACGCCGGAATGTGGCAACTAGGGACTTTTCAAGTAAATTAATTTGAAGCCTACTTGTGACAATAAGCGATTTTCATTTTTCACATCTCTATTCCTATATTCAAATCCTCTCTCTATGAAGGCCAACATACCATTTACCTTTCCTACTGCCTGCTAACCTGTGTGCTTACTTTCAGTGACTGATGCACAAAAGACACCAAGGTCTCGCTGAGTATCCACCTCTTTCAATTTACATCCATTTAAATAATAATCGGTCTTCCTATTTTTGCTGCTGAAGTGGATAACCTCACATTTATCCACATTATACTGCATCTGCCATGCATATGCCCATCCACTCAGCCTGTCCAAATCCCACTGAAGCATCCTCCTCACAGCTCACCCGCCCATTCAACTTTGTATCATCTGCAAATTTGGAGATAATATATTCCTTCCAAATCATAAATATATAATATGAACAGTTGGGTCCTAGCGTTACCCCACTCCTCACTACCTGCCAATCCGAAAAAGACCCATTTATTCCAACTTTTTGCTTCCTGTTTGCTAACCAGCTTTCCATCCATCTCAAGACACTACCTGTAATCCCATGTGCTTTAACTTTACATAGTAATCTGCTATGTTAGAACATAGAACATAGAACAGTACAGCACAGAACAGGCCCTTCGGCCCTCAATGTTGTGCCGAACAATGATCACCCTACTCAAACCCTTAACCTTTTACTTTTTAGGACACTACGGGCAATTTAGCATGGCCAATCCACCTAACCCGCACATCTTTGGACTGTGGGAGGAAATCGGAGCACCCGGAGGAAACCCACGCACACACGGGGAGGACGTGCAGACTCCGCACAGACAGTGACCAAGCCGGGAATTGAACCTGGGACCCTGGAGCTGTGAAGCATTTATGCTAACCACCATGCTACCGTGTTGCCCCTTATGTTGAGACCTTGTCGAAGGCCTTCTGAAAGTCTAAATAAACCACATCCACCGGTTCTCCCTTCTCAACTCTACGAGTTACATTTTAAAAGAATTCTAGTGGATTTGTCAAGCATGATTTTCCTTTTGTAAATCTATGCAGACTTTGTCTGACTACACGATTGCTTTCCAAATGCTGTGCTATGAAATCCTTGACAATGGACTAGAGCAAATTCCCTACTATTGATGTTAGGCTCACTGGTCTATAGATTCCTGTTTTCTCTCTCCCTCTCTTTTTGAATAGTGGCGTTATATTAGCTACCCTCCAATCTGTAGGAACCATTCCAGAGTTCAAAGAATTTTGGAAAATGACCACAAATAGATCTACTATTTCTAGGGCCACTTCCTCAAGTACTCTGGGATGAAGGCCCTGGAGATTTGTCCGCCTTCAGTCCCATTAATTTCCCCAAAATTATTTTTTTTACTAATTAGCCCCTGACTAAAACTTGTGTTTCTCAGATCTTCCGGTACATTATTTACGTCTTCAGAAACAAAGTAAGAATCTAGTTCCTCAACAATTTCTTTGTTCTCTGCTATGAATTCCCACGTTTCTGACTAAGGGGCCGACATTAGTTTACATCAATCTTTTTCTCTTTACATACATATAGAAACATTTACAGTCAGTTTTTATGTTCCCTGCTTGCTTACTTTCAAATTGTATTTTCCCCTATCAATCCTTCGTCCGCCTTTGCTGAATTTTAAACTGTCCCTAATCCTCAGGTCTGTTGCTTTCTCTTGCTAATGTGTATGCCTCTTCTTTGAATATAATACTATCTCTAATTTCCCTTGTAACCCATGGTTTGGCCACAGTTCCCTTTCAATTCTTGCACCAAATAGAATAAACAACTTTTGGAGTTCACCTATTGGTTCCTTGAATGTATGCCATTGCCTGTCCATTGTCCTTCCTTTCAGTAATGTTTCCCAGTCTGTCATAGCCAGCCTCAGACCATCATAGTTACCTTTAATGAGGTTCAGGAGCCTGGTCTCAGAATCAACTAACTCACTATCCACCTTGATAAAGAATTCTATCATATTATGGTCACTCATCCCCAAGGGCTCTCTCACAACTAGATTGCCAAATAATCCTTTCTTATTTCACAACACCCAGTCCAAGAAGGCCTGTTCCCTTGTTGGTTCCTCAACATATTTTTAGAACTGAGCTGAGGAGGAACTTCTTCACCCAAAGGGATGTGAATCTATGGAATTCCCTGCCCAGTGAAGCAGTTGAGACTCCTTCGTTAAATTTTTTCAAGATAAAGATAGATAGTTTCTTGAAGAATAAAGGAAGAAAGGGTGATGGTATTCGGGCGGGAAAGTGCAGCTAAGTCCACAAAAGATCAGCCATGATCTCATTGAATGGCGGAGCAAGCTCGAAGGGCCAGATGGCCTACTCCTGCTCCTAATTCTTATGTCCTTTTATTGATCAGGAAAACCATCCCATATATACTCCAGAAATTCCTCCTCCATTGTACTGTGACTAATTTGGTTTACCCAATCTATATGCAGATTAAAATGACCCATAATCACAGATGCTCCTTTATTACATGATTCTTGTATTTTCTGTCCAATGCTATTCCCAACATTACCACAGCAGCTTGATGGTCTATATACCATCCTTACAAAAAATGTTTGCCCCTTGGTGTTTCTTAATTTGACTCAAACTGTCCAAAATAAATTGCTAGTTAACAATCTATGTAACAGATATTGCTATGCTTACAGCACTTTAACCAAATGAAATTCTTTTTAGTTGCAAACCTCTTATGGCACAGATAAATGTACTTCACATCTGTATATTTACTCATCATATCTCCGGTTAGAAACCAAGGAAATAAAGCACACACTATTGAAAAATCATCGGCACTTTGCTTTTCATCTTACATTTGACCAACAAATGAATAATAGAACATAGAACAGTACAGCACAGAACAAGCCCTTCGGCCCTCAATGTTGTGCCGAGCCATGATCACCCTACTCAAACCCACGTATCCACCCTATACCCGTAACCCAACAACCCCCCCCCCCCCCACCACCTTACTTTTTATTAGGACACTACGGACAATTTAGCATGGCCAATCCACCTAACCCGCACATCTTTGGACTGTGGGAGGAAACCGGAGCACCCGGAGGAAACCCACGCCCACAGGGGGAGGACGTGCAGACTCCACACAGACAGTGACCCAGCCGGGAATTGAACCTGGGACCCTGGAGCTGTGAAGCATTTATGCTAACCACCATGCTACCCTGCTGCCCCATGCTACCCTGCTGCCCCTGCTACCTAAGATGATCAATGTACCCATGAATACACCACATAATACAAGTATTAAAATTCACATGCCCAATGACAAATCATTATTTTTTAAATTTAATTGGAGATGCCACATTTAACCAAATACAGTTAGTGTAATGTATTGGACAAGGTTATGTGACATTATAGGCTATGCCTGGCAAGAGCAGACGGACAGCAGCACTCTCTCAAAATTTATATTTAATAGATAGAGATAGAGAAACTAATGGTGTGGTGTAATGACAACAATCTCTCCCTCAATGTCAGCAAAACTAAAGAGTTGGTCATTGACTTGTGCAAGCAAAGTACCGTACACACCCCTGTCTGCATCAATGGTGCGGAGGTGGAAGTGGTTGAAAGCTTCAAATTCCGAGGTGTGCATATTGTAACAATCTGTCCTGGTCCACTCATGTTGACGCTACCACCAAGAAAGCACAATACTTCCTCAGGAAACTAAGGAAATTCAGCATGTCCACATTTTTACAGATGCACCATAGAAAGCATCCTGTCAGGCAGCATCCGTAAGGCAACGGTTCAGCCCAAGACCATTAGAAATTACAGAGTCGTGAACAAACCCAGTCCATCATGCGAACCCACCATCCATATACTGTTAGCACCTCCAACTGCCTTGGGAGAATAATCAAAGACCCCTCCCACCTAGGTTATTCTCTCTTCCATCGGGCTGGAGATACAAATGTCTGAGAACTAACACTAACAGGTTCAAAACAGCTTCTTCCCTGCTGTTATGAGACTCCTGAATGATCTAGGGGCTGGTTTAGCACAGTGGGCTAAACAGCTTATAATTCAGAACAATGCCAGCAGCTGGTATTCAATTCCCGTACCGGCCTCCCCTAACAGGCGCCGGAATGTGGTGACTAGAGGCTTTTCACAGTAACTTCATGGAAGCCTACTTGTGACAATAAGCGATTATTATTATGGACTGAACTGATCTCTTCACACATCTTCTCTACGGAGTAGTTCTACACTCCATTTGCTCACCCAATGCCTGTGCCTATGTATTTACATTGTGTATTTATGCATATCCTATGTTTTTTCATGTATGGAACGATCTGTCTAGACTGTACACAGAACAATACTTTTCAATGTACCTCAATTCAATATCATCAGCCTGCCTCTGAACTGCCCCAGTATCTACAAGTGACATTTTAAGCAGCCTATGCAAAGTATTAACCACAATATTGAGGTGGAGATAATAAGCTGTCATGGTCACAAAACACTCCCATTATATTACCACCAAAACACTGTGCAAAATTCTCCATTTGGGAGACATGGGAGGGATTCTCCCCCCCCGACGCAGAAATCGAGAACAGAGTGGCTCACAACGCAGAAATTGGGGCAGGCACCGGTTTGATGCCTGTATGCGATGCTCCGCCCCCTCCATCATTGGGAGTTGCAACCCCGTTGGAGTGTCAGCAGCCAGCCCACCTGCTTCACATCCGATGGGTTGAGTACCCAACTGCGCGGGCCATGTGTGGTCCCAGCGGTGGGGAGCCTGTAATGCCAGCTGCGGACAGTGCCCAGCACCGCCACACTCAGCCGAGATCCTTGCCGCTGGCAGGGGACCTAATTATAGGGCTGGAGGGAGAGGTGGGAGATGGCCAGGTCAGCGGCTGTGGGGTTGGGGTGGGCGGGTACACGGTCCAGCATGGACAAAGCCATATTTTCTGGCACGACCGGTGCATGTGTGGGGGCTGTAGGCATGTGCGGCTGCAGCTTGTCGGCCCTGCACATGTGTGGCCCGTGACCCAGTGATTCTCTGACCACTTTCCGCGGGTGTCGTACGCAGCGCCGATGCTAGCCCCTCACCGGTACCGGTATTGGTGAGGATTTCGCCCCAATTTTCCCATTGTGAAACACCACGGATCCTCCGTTCGAGTCGGCACTTAGCCTCAGGAATGGAGAATCCAGCTCAATGTTTTCCCGCCAGTGGTGAATTACACATGATCAGGACGTGATTCCAAATCCTCATACGTGCAAATTTATGCATGGCGAAGTTACGGCCGATTCCAGAGTAAACCTCACTATCGGGCTGCTATTTTGAGGACAGTACTCTGTAAATAGGGGATCCCCCACAGAGACCCACTAAATACGGGTATCCCCCCACAGCGACCCCGAAAGTGGGGGGGACCCCCCAGGTACCCGAGAAAAGAGACCTACCAGGAAGGGTCCCAGAAAAAAGAAACTTGTCAGAAATCCCCACCCCAAGTCACCCCTCACTTTTCTAAACTCCAGTGGAAACAAGCCCAGCCTGTCTAATCCTTCCTCAACCCACTAATTCCAGGCATCAATCTAGTAAACCTCTTCTGAACGCTTCTAGTTTATTTACATCCTTCCTTAAATAAGGAGACCAAGTCTGCACACAGTGGGCGAAATTCTCCGACCCCACGCAGGGTCGGAGAATTGGCGGGAAGCGGCGTTATTTCCGCTCCCGCAGGTTTTCGAATTCTCCCGCCGGTAAAAAACCGGCGTTGTGCAAATCCCGCCGGCAGCCTGTGAAAACAGCTGGCGCCGGCGGGATTTCATTTTTTTTGCACTGACCTTAAATCTCCGGCCCGGATGGGCCGAAGTCCCGCCGACGTGGCCACGGGTCACGTCGGCGAAAATCACAGTTGATTTAAAACGGCGTCAACCATTGATGATGGTTGACGCCGTTCAGTGTCGGGGGGGGGGTGGGGTGGGTTGCGGCATCGGGGGGGGGGGGGGGGGTGGGTTGCGGCATCGGGGGGGGGGGGGTGGGGTGGGTTGCGGCATCGGGGGGGGTGGGTTGCGGCATCGGGGGGGGGTGGGTTGCGGCATCGGGGGGGGGTGGGTTGCGGCATCGGGGGGGGGTGGGTTGCGGCATCGGGGGGGGTGGGTTGCGGCATCGGGGGGGTGGGTTGCGGCATCGGGGGGGGTGGGTTGCGGCATCGGGGGGGGTGGGTTGCGGCATCGGGGGGGGTGGG